>NC_091979.1:328523634-329184212 GCF_044704955.1 Pristiophorus japonicus
AATTTGTTTCATTCGGATACTTATCCAACTCCGTTTTGAAAGATAAGATTGAGTCTGACTCCACCGCCCTTTAGAGCAGTGTATTCCAGATTCTAACCACTTTCTGAGGAATGGCCACTCCTGTTCCTATGTATAAAGGCAGAGAAACACGGGATCAATTCCTGCCACACTCACAACCTTGCTAAATATAGCACCGTCATTCTATTCTCGTGACACAAGCTCCAGAAGTGTCGTCCAGCTGTTGAGGTTAAAGCTCTGGTTATGTTCCCAACCATGTTAATGGCACAGCGTTTCCGTCGTGTAGTGGTTGTCACGTTCGCATCACATTCGAAACCGGGTGGAAACATAATGCAAACGTGTTCAATTAATGATCAGATAAAATTAAATCATTCATATTAGTGGTTCAATGTTAACAGAGTGCAGTGTCTCACGATGCTGTTCCATTTGCTGAATTCTCTCGACAGTTCTGTTCACACTCAAATTCGACACAGTGTCTCTCACTCCCTCCCGTTTCCAGCCCTGACGCTGGAGAAACCATATCTCAAAGCTGCACATTCCGTGCATTCAGGTCAGCTGTGAGAGATTATTAAAGGATCCTGCCACGCCACCACGCTTCACAACAGAAAATTAAAGCCACAAACAAACCCATCGACTAATCGCTCTTTCCCAGCTCCAGAGTGAGTGAGGGCGGGACAAGCCCTAACTTCCGCTCCCACACTCTCCAATCAGCCGCTGCCGGCGGAAAGCGGAGAATGCAGCATCAAACAGCGGTTTACCGGTCTTCACTGGGCTGCAAAATGTCACCGTTGGAGAGAACGCTCCCCGTACACCGAACAGCAGCCTCATAAGATGCTTCATCTCAGCTTCCTGAGTTCGAGCCCCAGCTTGCACGAACACTTCTTCACTGGAAACACCATTAATTATCTGATTGCCACGTTTTGCATCATGAAAGTAATCCTAACCGATAACTATATAATCATAGAGGTTTACAGCATGGAAGGAGTCATTTAAGCCCATCGTATCTGCACCGGCCAACAAATGCACAGTTTTAGGTGTGTACCCCTGCACCTTGTTGCATTTCATGTGCACATCTAAGAACTTGTTAAATGTGGTGAGGGTTTCTGCCTGCACCACACTTTCAGTCAGTGAGTTTGAGACCCCCACAAACATCTGCTTGCAGAATGTTCACTTCAAATCCCCTTTAACCCTTACAGTAATTACTTTTAAATTATGCAGCCTGGTTGTTGACCACTCCACTATGTGAAATAGACCCTTTTAATCAACAATATCTAGGCCCCTCCTATTTATATACACCTCAATGCTGTCGCCCATCAGCCTCCTCTGTTCCAAGGAAAACAAACCCATCCTATCCAATCTGTCCTCATAGCAAAGTTGCTCCATTCCCGGCAACATCTACATAAATCTCCTCTGTACCCTCTCCAGCGTATTCACGTTCTTCCTTCAATGCGGTGACCAGAACTGCACGCAGTACTCCAGCTGTGGCCTCACCAGAATTTTATACAGTTCTAGCATAACCCACTTGCTGTTCTCTTCCTTGCTTCTGCCAATAAATGCAACCATTCCATATGACTTCTTAACCAACTTTTCCAACTGGCCAGCTACCTTCAGGGATCTGTGGACAAGCAATCCCAGTTACCTTTGTTCCTCTACACTTCTCAATGTCATACCAGATGATGTGTATTCCCTTTCCTTGTTAGCCCTCCACAAATGCGCGATCTCTCACATCTCTGGATTAAATTCCATTTGCTACTGCTCTACCCTCTTATCAGTTGATTGAAAGCTTCCTGGAGTCTCCAGCTTTCTTCTTCATTATCAACCACACTGCCTATTTTAATAACACCTGAAAACTTCGTAATCATAACACCTATATTCAAGTTTAGATCATTGATAAATACCATAAAAAGCAATGGATCTGGCACTGAAAACTGTGGAACCCCACTGGAAACATCCTTCCAGTCACAAAAACACCCATCAAACATTACCCTTTGCTTCCTGCCTCTGAGCCAAATTTGGATCCAATTTGCCACTTCGCCCTGAATCACATGGGCTTTTACTTAGAAAATGCATAATCATTAAATGTTATCCTGCCTTCATGGGAAAACATCATTAATTGACTGATGATCTTCATTTGCACAACTAAAGAAATGTTAACTGAAGGAGAGTCCTTAATTGAATAACTTATCTGTGCTCTGCACTTTACCTCTGAATCCATAAACCATTTTGGACACTGTGCTTTAGAAGTCTGCTTCAAAATGTTCCTTGCTGGTAACATGTACATGGGACGTTGGAAACAGTGAGAGAGACTGTAGTGCAAGGGACCGTTTATTGTGAAACAGAAAAGCAAATATACATTCAGGAAGAATACCATCGAAAAGAAGTGTGGCCCTAACAGCCAAAAAGAAGATGAAGTGCTGAGCCCTTTTCAGCAAAAAATTATTTTCCCAAACATTTCTCTGACCGAATCTTCACAAAACAAAAATGATGCTTTTAAAGTCATTAAACCCGAATTTTAGTGCACCCGAATCTTCTGAATCAGATACCTGTCGTTGTGCCGACTGAATCCATGTCCCTTTCAATATTCTGCTGACATGCACACTATTAAATGTTCCACTAACTTATAGAATCAAAGAATAAGGGAATGGTTGCAGCCCGTCGAGCCCATGCCAAATCTCAACAAGTCTCACCCCTGTCATTTACCCACAGCTGTGCAATTTGTTTCATTCGGATACTTATCCAACTCCGTTTTGAAAGATAAGATTGAGTCTGACTCCACCGCCCTTTAGAGCAGTGTATTCCAGATTCTAACCACTTGCTGAGGAATGGCCACTCCTGTTCCTATGTATAAAGGCAGAGAAACACGGGATCAATGCCTGCCACACTCACAACCTTGCTAAATATAGCACCGCCATTCTATTCTCGTGACACAAGCTCCAGAAGTGTAGTCCAGCTGTTGAGGTTGAAGCTCTGGTTATGTTCCCAACCATGTTAATGGCACAGCGTTTCCGTAGTGTCGTCGTTGTCACGTTCGCCTCACATTCGAAACCGGGTGGAAACATTATGCAAACGTGTTCAATTAATGATTCGATAAAATTAAATCATTCATATTAGTGGTTCAATATTAACAGAGTGCAGTGTCTCACGATGGTGTTCCATTTGCTGATTTCTCTCTACAGTTCTGTCCACACTCAAATTCTACACAGTGTTTCTCACTCCCTCCCGTTTCCAGCCCTGACGCTGGAGAAACCATATCTCAAAGCTGCACATTCCGTGCATTCAGGTCACTTGTGAGAGATTATTAAAGGATCCTGCCACGCCACCACGCTTCACAACAGAAAATGAAAGCCACAAACAAACCCATCGACTCATCGCTCTTCCCCAGCTCCAGAGTGAGTGAGGGCGGGACAAGCCCTAACTTCCGCTCCCACACTCTCCAATCAGCCGCTGCCGGCGGAAAACGGAGAATGCAGCATCAAACAGCGGTTTACCGCCCTTCACTGGGCTGCAAAATGCCACCATTCGAGACAACGCTCCCCGTACACCGAACAGCAGCCTCATAAGATGCTTCATCTCAGCTTCCTGAGTTCGAGCCCCAGCTTGCACGAACACTTCTTCAATGGAAACACCATTAATTATCTGATTGCCACGTTTTGCATCATGAAAGTAATCCTAACCGATAATTATATAATCATAGAGGTTTACAGCATGGAAGGAGTCATTTAAGCCCATCGTATCTGCACCGGCCAACAAATGCCCAGTTTTAGGTGTGTAGCCCTGCACCTTATTGCATTTCATGTGCACATCTAAGAACTTGTTAAATGTGGTGAGGGTTTCTGCCTGCACCACACGTTCAGGCAGTGAGTTTGAGACCCCCACAAACATCTGCATGCAGAATGTTCACTTCAAATCCCCTTTAACCCTGACACTAATTACTTTTAAATTATGCAGCCTGGTTGTTGACCACTCCACTATGTGAAATAGACCCTTTTAATCAACAATATCTAGGCCCCTCCTATTTTTATACACCTCAATGCTGTCGCCGATCAGCCTCCTCTGTTCCAAGGAAAACAAACCCATCCTATCCAATCTGTCCTCATAGCAAAGTTGCTCCACTCCGGCAACATCTACGTAAATCTCCTCTGTACCCTCTCCAGCGTATTCACGTTCTTCCTTCAATGCGGTGACCAGAACTGCACGCAGTACTCCAGCTGTGGCCTAACCAGAATTTTATACAGTTCTAGCATAACCCACTTGCTGTTCTGTTCCTTGCTTCTGCCAATAAATGCAACCATTCCATATGACTTCTTAACCAACCTTTCCAACTGGCCAGCTACCTTCAGGGATCTGTGGACAAGCAATCCCAGTTACCTTTGTTCCTCTACACTTCTCAATGTCATACCAGTTGATGTGTATTCCCTTTCCTTGTTAGCCCTCCACAAATGCACGATCTCTCACATCTCTGGATTGAATTACATTTCCCGCTGCTCTACCCCCTTATCAGTTGATTGATATCTTCCTGGAGTCTCCAGCTTTCTTCTTCATTATCAACCACACTGCCTATTTTAATAACACCTGAAAACTTTGTAATCATAACACCTATATTCAACTTTAGATCATTGATAAATACCATAAAAAGCAATGGATCTGGCACTGAAAACTGTGGAACCCCACTGGAAACATCCTTCCAGTCACAAAAACATCCATCAAACATTACCCTTTGCTTCCTGCCTCTGAGCGAAATTTGGATCCAATTTGCCACTTTGCCCTGAAACACATGGGCTTTTACTTAGAAAATGCATAATCATTAAATGTTATCCTGCCTTCATGGGAAAACATCATTAATTGACTGATGATCTTCATTTGCACAACTAAAGAAATGTTAACTGAAGGAGAGTCCTTAATTGAATAACTTATCTGTGCTCTGCACTTTACCTCTGAATCCATAAACCATTTTGGACACTGTGCTTTAGAAGTGTGCTTCAAAATGTTCATTGCTGGCAACATGTACATGAGACGTTGGAAACAGTGCGAGAGACTGTAGAGTAAAGGACCGGTTATTTTGAAACAGCAAAGCAAATATACATTCAGGAAGAATACCATCGCAAATAAGTGTGGCCCTAACAGCCAAAAAGAAGATGAAGTGCTGAGCCCTTTTCAGCAAAAAATTATTTTCCCAAACATTTCTCTGACCGAATCTTCACAAAACAAAAATGATGCTTTTAAAGTCATTAAACCCGAATTTTAGTGCACCCGAATCTTCTGAATCAGATACCTGTCGTTGTGCCGACTGAATCCATGTCCCTTTCAATATTCTGCTGACATGCACACTATTAAATGTTCCACTAACTTATAGAATCAAAGAATAAGGGAATGGTTGCAGCCCGTCGAGCCCATGCCAACTCTCAACAAGTCTCACTCCCCTGTCATTTACCCACAGCTGTGCAATTTGTTTCATTCGGATACTTATCCAACTCCGTTTTGAAAGATAAGATTGAGTCTGACTCCACCGACCTTTAGAGCAGTGTATTCCAGATTCTAACCACTTGCTGAGGAATGGCCACTCCTGTTCCTATGTATAAAGGCAGAGAAACACGGGATCAATTCCTGCCACACTCACAACCTTGCTAAATATAGAACCGTCATTCTATTCTCGTGACACAAGCTCCAGAAGTGTAGTCCAGCTGTTGAGGTTAAAGCTCTGGTTATGTTCCCCACGGTGTTACTACAGCGGCGTTTCCGTAGTGTAGTGGTTATCACGTTCGCCTAACATGCGCAAGGTGCCCGGTTCGAAACCGGGCGGAAACATTATGCAAACGTGTTCAATTAATGATTAGATAAAATTAAATCATTCATATTAGTGGCTCAATATTAACAGAGTACAGTAGCTCACGATGCGTTTCCATTTGCTGATTTCTCTCTACAGTTCTGTACACTCTCAAATTCTACACAGTGTCTCTCACTCCCTCCCGTTTCCAGCCCTGACGCTGGAGAAACCATATCTCAAAGCTGCACATTCCGTGCATTCAGGTCAGCTGTGAGAGATTATTAAAGGATCCTGCCATGCCGCCACGCTTCACAACAGAAAATTCAAGCCACAAACAAACCCATCGACTAATCGCTATTCCCCAGCTCCAGAGTGAGTGAGGGCGGGACAAGCCCTAACTTCCGCTCCAACACTCTCCAATCAGCCGCTGCCGGCGGAAAGCGGAAAATGCAGCATCAAACAGCGGTTTACCGCCCTTCATTGGGCTGCAAAATGCCACAGTTCGAGACAACGCTCCCCGTGCACCGAACAGCAGCCTCATAAGATGCTTCATCTCAGCTTCCTGAGTTCGAGCCCCAGTCTTGCACGAACACTTCTTCACTGGATACACCATTAATTATCTGATTGCCACGTTTTGCATCATGAAAGTAATCCTAACCGATAATTTCTAATCATAGAGGTTTACAGCTTGGAAGGAGTCATTTAAGCCCATCGTATCTGCACCGGCCAACAAATGCCCAGTTTGAGGCGTGTACCCCTGCACCTTATTGCATTTCATGTGCACATCTAAGAACTTGTTAAATGTGGTGATGGTTTCTGCCTGCACCACGCTTTCAGGCAGTGAGTTTGAGACCCTCACAAACATCTGCATGCAGAATGTTCACTTCAAATCCCCTTTAACCCTTACACTAATTACTTTTAAATTATGCAGCCTGGTTGTTGACCACTCCACTCTGTGAAATAGAACCTTTCAATCGACAATACCTAGGCCCCTCCTATTTTTATAAACCTCAATGCTGTCGCCCATCAGTCTCCTCTGTTCCAAGGAAAACAAACCCATCCAATCCAATCTGTCCTCATAGCAAAGTTGCTCCACTCCCGGCAACATCTACGTAAATCTCCTCTGTACCCTCTCCAGCGTATTCACGTCCTTCCTTCAATGCGGTGACTAGAACTGCACGCAGTACTCCAGCTGTGGCCTAACCAGAATTTTATACAGTTCTAGCATAACCCACTTGCTGTTCTGTTCCTTGCTTCTGCCACCCATTCCATATGACTTCTTAACCAACTTTTCCAACTGGCCAGCTACCTTCAGGGATCTGTGGACAAGCAATCCCAGTTACCTTTGTTCCTCTACACTTCTCAATGTCATACCAGTTGATGTGTATTCCCTTTCCTTGTTAGCCCTCCACAAATGCGCGATCTCTCACATATCTGGATTAAATTCCATTTGCTACTACCCTACCCTCTTATCAGTTGATTGATATCTTCCTGGAGTCTCCAGCTTTCTTCTTCATTATCAACCACACTGCCTATTTTAATAACACCTGAAAACTTCGTAATCATAACACCTATATTCAAGTTTAGATCATTGATAAATACCATAAAAAGCAATGGATCTGGCACTGAAAACTGTGGAACCCCACTGGAAACATCCTTCCAGTCACAAAAACACCCATCAAACATTACCCTTTGCTTCCTGCCTCTGAGCCAAATTTGGATCCAATTTGCCACTTCGCCCTGAATCACATGGGCTTTTACTTAGAAAATGCATAATCATTAAATGTTATCCTGCCTTCATGGGAAAACATCATTAATTGACTGATGATCTTCATTTGCATAACTAAAGAAATGTTAACTGAAGGAGAGTCCTTAATTGAATAACTTATCTGTGCTCTGCACTTTACCTCTGAATCCATAAACCATTTTGGACACTGTGCTTTAGAAGTCTGCTTCAAAATGTTCCTTGCTGGTAACATGTACATGGGACGTTGGAAACAGTGAGAGAGACTGTAGTGCAAGGGACCGGTTATTGTGAAACAGCAAAGCAAATATACATTCAGGAAGAATACCATCAAAAAGAAGTGTGGCCCTAACAGCCAAAAAGAAGATGAAGTGCTGAGCCCTTTTCAGCAAAAAATTATTTTCCCAAACATTTCTCTGACCGAATCTTCACAAAACAAAAATGATGCTTTTAAAGTCATTAAACCCGAATTTTAGTGCACCCGAATCTTCTGAATCAGATACCTGTCGTTGTGCCGACTGAATCCATGTCCCTTTCAATATTCTGCTGACATGCACACTATTAAATGTTCCACTAACTTATAGAATCAAAGAATAAGGGAATGGTTGCAGCCCGTCGAGCCCATGCCAACTCTCAACAAGTCTCACTCCCCTGTCATTTACCCACAGCTGTGCAATTTGTTTCATTCGGATACTTATCCAACTCCGTTTTGAAAGATAAGATTGAGTCTGACTCCACCGCCCTTTAGAGCAGTGTATTCCAGATTCTAACCACTTTCTGAGGAATGGCCACTCCTGTTCCTATGTATAAAGGCAGAGAAACACGGGATCAATTCCTGCCACACTCACAACCTTGCTAAATATAGCACCGTCATTCTATTCTCGTGACACAAGCTCCAGAAGTGTCGTCCAGCTGTTGAGGTTAAAGCTCTGGTTATGTTCCCAACCATGTTAATGGCACAGCGTTTCCGTCGTGTCGTGGTTGTCACGTTCGCATCACATTCGAAACCGGGTGGAAACATTATGCAAACGTGTTCAATTAATGATAAGATAAAATTAAATCATTCATATTAGTGGTTCAATGTTAACAGAGTGCAGTGTCTCACGATGCTGTTCCATTTGCTGAATTCTCTCGACAGTTCTGTTCACACTCAAATTCGACACAGTGTTTCTCACTCCCTCCCGTTTCCAGCCCTGACGCTGGAGAAACCATATCTCAAAGCTGCACATTCCGTGCATTCAGGTCAGCTGTGAGAGATTATTAAAGGATCCTGCCACGCCACCACGCTTCACAACAGAAAATTAAAGCCACAAACAAACCCATCGACTAATCGCTCTTCCCCAGCTCCAGAGTGAGTGAGGGCGGGACAAGCCCTAACTTCCGCTCCCACACTCTCCAATCAGCCGCTGCCGGCGGAAAGCGGAGAATGCAGCATCAAACAGCGGTTTCCCGGTCTTCACTGGGCTGCAAAATGCCACCGTTGGAGAGAACGCTCCCCGTACACCGAACAGCAGCCTCATAAGATGCTTCATCTCAGCTTCCTGAGTTCGAGCCCCAGCTTGCACGAACACTTCTTCACTGGAAACACCATTAATTATCTGATTGCCACGTTTTGCATCATGAAAGTAATCCTAACCGATAACTATATAATCATAGAGGTTTACAGCATGGAAGGAGTTATTTAAGCCCATCGTATCTGCACCGGCCAACAAATGCACAGTTTTAGGTGTGTACCCCCGCACCTTATTGCATTTCATGTGCACATCTAAGAACTTGTTAAATGTGGTGAGGGTTTCTGCCTGCACCACACTTTCAGGCAGTGAGTTTGAGACCCCCACAAACATCTGCTTGCAGAATGTTCACTTCAAATCCCCTTTAACCCTGACACTAATTACTTTTAAATTATGCAGCCTGGTTGTTGACCACTCCACTCTGTGAAATAGACCCTTTTAATCAACAATATCTAGGCCCCTCCTATTTTTATACACCTCAATGCTGTCGCCCATCAGCCTCCTCTGTTCCAAGGAAAACAAACCCATCCTATCCAATCTGTCCTCATAGCAAAGTTGCTCCACTCCCGGCAACATCTACGTAAATCTCCTCTGTACCCTCTCCAGCGTATTCACGTTCTTCCTTCAATGCGGTCACAAAAACACCCATCAAACATTACCCTTTGCTTCCTGCCTCTGAGCCAAATTTGGATCCAATTTGCCACTTCGCCCTGAATCACATGGGCTTTTACTTAGAAAATGCATAATCATTAAATGTTATCCTGCCTTCATGGGAAAACATCATTAATTGACTGATGATCTTCATTTGCATAACTAAAGAAATGTTAACTGAAGGAGAGTCCTTAATTGAATAACTTATCTGTGCTCTGCACTTTACCTCTGAATCCATAAACCATTTTGGACACTGTGCTTTAGAAGTCTGCTTCAAAATGTTGCTTGCTGGTAACATGTACATGGGACGTTGGAAACAGTGAGAGAGACTGTAGTGCAAGGGACCGGTTATTGTGAAACAGCAAAGCAAATATACATTCAGGAAGAATACCATCAAAAAGAAGTGTGGCCCTAACAGCCAAAAAGAAGATGAAGTGCTGAGCCCTTTTCAGCAAAAAATTATTTTCCCAAACATTTCTCTGACCGAATCTTCACAAAACAAAAATGATGCTTTTAAAGTCATTAAACCCGAATTTTAGTGCACCCGAATCTTCTGAATCAGATACCTGTCGTTGTGCCGACTGAATCCATGTCCCTTTCAATATTCTGCTGACATGCACACTATTAAATGTTCCACTAACTTATAGAATCAAAGAATAAGGGAATGGTTGCAGCCCGTCGAGCCCATGCCAACTCTCAACAAGTCTCACTCCCCTGTCATTTACCCACAGCTGTGCAATTTGTTTCATTCGGATACTTATCCAACTCCGTTTTGAAAGATAAGATTGAGTCTGACTCCACCGCCCTTTAGAGCAGTGTATTCCAGATTCTAACCACTTTCTGAGGAATGGCCACTCCTGTTCCTATGTATAAAGGCAGAGAAACACGGGATCAATTCCTGCCACACTCACAACCTTGCTAAATATAGCACCGTCATTCTATTCTCGTGACACAAGCTCCAGAAGTGTCGTCCAGCTGTTGAGGTTAAAGCTCTGGTTATGTTCCCAAACATGTTAATGGCACAGCGTTTCCGTCGTGTAGTGGTTGTCACGTTCGCATCACATTCGAAACCGGGTGGAAACATTATGCAAACGTGTTCAATTAATGATAAGATAAAATTAAATCATTCATATTAGTGGTTCAATGTTAACAGAGTGCAGTGTCTCACGATGCTGTTCCATTTGCTGAATTCTCTCGACAGTTCTGTTCACACTCAAATTCGACACAGTGTCTCTCACTCCCTCCCGTTTCCAGCCCTGACGCTGGAGAAACCATATCTCAAAGCTGCACATTCCGTGCATTCAGGTCAGCTGTGAGAGATTATTAAAGGATCCTGCCACGCCACCACGCTTCACAACAGAAAATTAAAGCCACAAACAAACCCATCGACTAATCGCTCTTTCCCAGCTCCAGAGTGAGTGAGGGCGGGACAAGCCCTAACTTCCGCTCCCACACTCTCCAATCAGCCGCTGCCGGCGGAAAGCGGAGAATGCAGCATCAAACAGCGGTTTACCGGTCTTCACTGGGCTGCAAAATGCCACCGTTGGAGAGAACGCTCCCCGTACACCGAACAGCAGCCTCATAAGATGCTTCATCTCAGCTTCCTGAGTTCGAGCCCCAGCTTGCACGAACACTTCTTCACTGGAAACACCATTAATTATCTGATTGCCACGTTTTGCATCATGAAAGTAATCCTAACCGATAACTATATAATCATAGAGGTTTACAGCATGGAAGGAGTCATTTAAGCCCATCGTATCTGCACCGGCCAACAAATGCACAGTTTTAGGTGTGTACCCCCGCACCTTATTGCATTTCATGTGCACATCTCAGAACTGGTTAAATGTGGTGAGGGTTTCTGCCTGCACCACACTTTCAGGCAGTGAGTTTGAGACCCCCACAAACATCTGCTTGCAGAATGTTCACTTCAAATCCCCTTTAACCCTGACACTAATTACTTTTAAATTATGCAGCCTGGTTGTTGACCACTCCACTATGTGAAATAGACCCTTTTAATCAACAATATCTAGGCCCCTCCTATTTTTATACACCTCAATGCTGTCGCCCATCAGCCTCCTCTGTTCCAAGGAAAACAAACCCATCCTATCCAATCTGTCCTCATAGCAAAGTTGCTCCACTCCCGGCAACATCTACGTAAATCTCCTCTGTACCCTCTCCAGCGTATTCACGTTCTTCCTTCAATGCGGCGACCAGAACTGCACGCAGTACTCCAGCTGTGGCCTAACCAGAATTTTATACAGTTCTAGCATAACCCACTTGCTGTTCTGTTCCTTGCTTCTGCCAATAAATGCAACCATTCCATATGACTTCTTCACCAACTTTTCCAACTGGCCAGATACCTTCAGGGATCTGTGGATAAGCAATCCCAGTTACCTTTGTTCCTCTACACTTCTCAATGTCATACCAGTTGATGTGTATTCCCTTTCCTTGTTAGCCCTCCACAAATGCGCGATCTCTCATTTTCCACTGCTCTACCACCTTATCAGTTGATTGTTATCTTCCTGGAGTCTCCAGCTTTCTTCTTCATTATCAACCACACTGCCTATTTTAATAACACCTGAAAACTTCGGAATCATAACACCTATATTCAAGTTTAGATCATTGATAAATACCATAAAAAGCAATGGATCTGGCACTGAAAACTGTGGAACCCCACTGGAAACATCCTTCCAGTCACAAAAACACCCATCAAACATTAGCCTTTGCTTCCTGCTTCTGAGCCAAATTTGGATCCAATTTGCCACTTCGCCCTGAATCACATGGGCTTTTACTTAGAAAATGCATAATCATTAAATGTTATCCTGCCTTCATGGGAAAACATCATTAATTGACTGATGATCTTCATTTGCACAACTAAAGAAATGTTAACTGAAGGAGAGTCCTTAATTGAATAAGTTATCTGTGCTCTGCACTTTACCTCTGAATCCATAAACCATTTTGGACACTGTGCTTTAGAAGTCTGTTTCAAAATGTTCCTTGCTGGTAACATGTACATGGGACGTTGGAAACAATGAGATAGACTTTAGTGCAAGGGACTGGTTATTGTGAAACAGCAAAGAAAATATACATTCTGGAAGAATACCATCGAAAAGAAGTGTGGCACTAACAGCCAAAAAGAAGATGAAGTGCTGAGCCCTTTTCAGCAAAAAATGCTTTTCCCAAACATTTCTCTGACCGAATCTTCACAAAACAAAAATTATGCTTTTAAAGTCATTAAACCCGAATTTTCGTGCACCCGAATCTTCTGAATTAGATGCCTCTCGTTGTGCCGACTGAATCCATGTCCCTTTCAATATTCTGCTGACATGCACACTATTAAATGTGCCACAACTTATAGAATCAAAGAATAAGGGAATGGTTGCAGCCCGTCGAGCCCATGCCAACTCTCAACAAGTCTCACTCCCCTGTCATTTACCCAAAGCTGTGCAATTTCTTTCATCAGGATACTTATCCAACTCGGTTTGAAAGATAAGATTGAGTCTGACTCCACCGCCCTTTAGAGCAGTGTATTCCAGATTCTAACCACTTGCTGAGGAATGACCACTCCTGTTCCCATGTATAAAGGCAGAGAAACACGCGATCAATTCCTGCCACACTCACAACCTTGCTAAATATAGCACCGTCATTCTATTATCGTGCCACAAGCTCCAAAAGTGTAGTCCAGCTGTTGAGGTTAAAGCTCTGGTTATGTTCCCCACGGTGTTACTGCCACAGCGTTTCCGTAGTGTAGTGGTTATCACGTTCGCCTCACACGTGAAAGGTCCCCGGTTCGAAACCGGGTGGAAACATTATGCAAACGTGTTCAATTTATGATTAGATAAAATTAAATCATTCATATTAGTGGTTCAATAATAACAGAGTGCAGTGTCTCACGATGCTGTTCCATTTGCTGATTTCTCTCTGCAGTTCTGTACACACTCAAATTCTGCACAGTGTCTCTCACTCCCTCCCGTTTCCAGCCCTGACGCTGGAGAAACCATATCTCAAAGCTGCACATTCCGTGCATTCAGGTCAGCTGTGACAGATTATTAAAGGATCCTGCCACGCCACCACGCTTCACAACAGAAAATTAAAGCCACAAACAAACCCATCGACTAATCGCTCTTCCCCAGCTCCAGAGTGAGTGAGGGCGGGACAAGCCCTAACTTCCGCTCCCACACTCTCCAATCAGTGGCTGCCGGTGGAGAGCGGAGAATGCAACATTAAACAGCGGTTTACCACCCTTCACTGGGCTGCAAAATGCGACCGTCCGAGACAACGCTCCCCGTACACCAAACAGCAGCCTCATAAGATGCTTCATCTCAACTTCCTGAGTTCGAGCCCCAGCTTGCACGAACACTTCTTCACTGGAAACACCATTAATTATCTGATTGCCACGTTTTGCATCATGAAAGTAATCTTAACCGATAATTATATAATCATAGATGTTTACAGCATGGAAGGAGTCATTTAAGCCCATCGTATCTGCACCGGCCAACAAATGCCCAGTTTTAGGTGAGTACCCATTCAACTTATTGCATTTAATGTGCACATCTAAGAACTTGTTAAATGTGGTGAGGGTTTCTGCCTGCACCACACTTTCAGGCAGTGAGTTTGAGACCCCGACAAACATCTGCTTGCAGAATGTTCACTTCAAATCCCCTTTAACCCTTACACTAATTACTTTGAAATTATGCAGCCTGGTTGTTGACCACTCCACTATGTGAAATAGACCCTTTTAATCAACAATATCTAGGCCCCTCCTATTTTTATACACCTCAATGCTGTCGCCCATTAGCCTCCTGTGTTCCAAGGAAAACAAACCCATCCTGTCCAATCTGTCCTCATAGCAAAGTTGCTCCACTCCCGGCAACATCTACGTAAATCTCCTCTGTACCCTCTCCAGCGTATTCACGTTCTTCCTTCAATGCGGTGAACAGAACTGCACGCAGTACTCCAGCTGTGGCCTAACCAGAATTTTATACAGTTCTAGCATAACCCACTTGCTGTTCTGTTCCTTGCTTCTGCCAATAAATGCAACCATTCCATATGACTTCTTAACCAACTTTTCCAACTGGCCAGCTACCTTCAGGGTTCTGTGGACAAGCAATCCCAGTTATCTTTGTTCCTCTACACTTCTCAATGTCATACCAGTTGAATTGTATTCCCTTTCCTTGTTAGCCCTCCACAAATGCGTGATCTCTCACATCTCTGGATTAAATTCCATTTGCCACTGCTCTAACCCCTTATCAGTTGATTGATATCTTCCTGGAGTCTCCAGCTTTCTTCTTCATTATAAACCACACTGCCTATTTTAATAACACCTGAAAACTTCGTAATCATAACACCTATATTCAAGTTTAGATCATTGATAAATACCATAAAAGCAATGGATCTGGCACTGAAAACTGTGGAACCCCACTGGAAACATCCTTCCAGTCACAAAAACACCCATCAAACATTACCCTTTGCTTCCTGCCTCTGAGCCAAATTTGGATCCAATTTGCCACTTCGCCCTGAATCACATGGGCTTTTACTTAGAAAATGCATAATCATTAAATGTTATCCTGCCTTCATGGGAAAACATCATTAATTGACTGATGATCTTCATTTGCACAACTAAAGAAATGTTAACTGAAGGAGAGTCCTTAATTGAATAACTTATCTGTGCTCTGCACTTTACCTCTGAATCCATAAACCATTTTGGACACTGTGCTTTAGAAGTCTGTTTCAAAATGTTCCTTGCTGGTAACATTTACATGGGACGTTGGAAACAGTGAGATAGACTGTAGTGCAAGGGATTGGTTATTGTGAAACAGCAAAGAAAATATCCACCTCGAAGAATACCATCGAAAAGAAGTGTTGACCTAACAGCCAAAAAGAAGATGAAGTGCTGAGCCCTTTTCAGCAAAAAATTCTTTTCCGAAACACTTCTCTGTCCGAATCTTCACAAAACAAAAATGATGCTTTTAAAGTCATTAAACCCGAATTTTCGTGCACCCGAATCTTCTGAATCAGATGCCTCTCGTTGTGCCGACTGAATCCATGTCCCTTTCAATATTCTGCAGACATGCACACAATTAAATGTGCCACTAACTTATAGAATCAAAGAATAAGGGAATGGTTGCAGCCCGTCGAGCCCATGCCAACTCTCAACAAGTCTCACTCCCCTGTCATTTACCCACAGCTGTGCAATTTTTTTCATTCGGATACTAATCCAACTCCGTTTTGAAAGATAAGATTGAGTCTGACTCCACCGCCCTTTAGAGCAGTGTATTCCAGATTCTAACCACTTGCTGAGGAATGGCCACTCCTGTTCCTATGGAAAAAGGCAGAGAAACACGGGATCAATTCCTGCCACACTCACAACCTTGCTAAATATAGCACCGTCATTCTATTCTCGTGACACAAGCTCCAGAAGTGTAGTCCAGCTGTTGAGGTTAAAGCTCTGGTTATGTTCCCCACTGTCTTTCTGCCACAGCGTTTCCGTAGTGTAGTGGTTATCACATTCGCCTAACACGAGCAAGATTCCCGGTTCGAAACCGGGCGGAAACATTATGCAAACGTGTTCAATTAATGATTAGATAAAATTAAATCATTCATATTAGTGGTTCAATATTAACAGAGTGCAGTGTCTCACGATGCTGTTCCATTTGCTGATTTCTCTCTGCAGTTCTGTGCACTCTCAAATTCTACACAGTGTCTGTCACTTCCTCCCGTTTCCAGCCCTGACGCTGGAGAAACCATATCTCAAAGCTGCACATTCCGTGCATTCAGGTCAGCTGTGAGAGATTATTAAAGGATCCTGCCATGCCGCCACGCTTCACAACAGAAAATTAAAGCCACAAACAAACCCATCGACTAATCACTATTCCCCAGCTCCAGAGTGAGTGAGAGCGGGACAAGCCCTAACTTCCGCTCCAACACTCTCCAATCAGCCGCTGCCGGCGGAAAGCGGAAAATGCAGCATCAAACAGCGGTTTACCGCCCTTCATTGGGCTGCAAAATGCCACCGTTCGAGACAACGCTCCCCGTACACCGAACAGCAGCCTCATAAGATGCTTCATCTCACCTTCCTGAGTTCGAGCCCCAGCTTGCACGAACACTTCTTCACTGGAAACACCATTAATTATCTGATTGCCACGTTTTGCATCATGAAAGTAATCCTAACCGATAATTATATAATCATAGAGGTTTACAGCATGGAAGGAGTCATTTAAGCCCATCGTATCTGCACCGGCCAACAAATGCCCAGTTTTAGGTGTGTCCCCCTGCACCTTATTGCATTTCATGTGCACATCTAAGAACTTGTTAAATGTGGTGAGGGTTTCTGCCTGCACCACACTTTCAGGCAGTGAGTTTGAGACCCCCACAATCATCTGCATGCAGAATGTTCACTTCAAATCCCCTTTAACCCTTACACTAATTACTTTTAAATTATGCAGCCTGGTTGTTGACCACTCCGCTATGTGAAATAGACCCTTTTAAACAACAATATCTAGGCCCCTCCTATTTTTATACACCTCAATACTGTCGCCCATCAGCCTCCTCTGTTCCAAGGAAAACAAACCCATCCTATCCAATCTGTCCTCATAGCAAAGTTGCACCACTCCCGGCAACAACTACGTAAAGCTCCTCTGTACCCTCTCCAGCGTATTCACGTACTTCCTTCAATGCGGTGACTAGAACTGCACGCAGTACTCCAGCTGTGGCCTAACCAGAATTTTATACAGTTCTAGCATAACCCACTTGCTGTTCTGTTCCTTGCTTCTGCCAATAAATGCTACCATTCCATATGACTTCTTAACCAACTTTTCCAACTGGCCAGCTACCTTCAGGGATCTGTGGACAAGCAATGCCAGTTACCTTTGTTCCTCTACACTTCTCAATGTCATAACAGTTGATGTGTATTCCCTTTCCTTGTTAGCCCTCCACAAATGCGCTATCACTAACATCTCTGGATTAAATTCCATTTGCCACTGCTCTACCCCCTTATCTGTTGATTGATATCTTCCTGGAGTCTCCAGCTTTCTTCTTCATTATCAACCCACTGCCTATTTTAATAACACCTGAAAACTTCGTAATCATAACACCTATATTCAAGTTTAGATCATTGATAAATACCATAAAAAGCAATGGATCTGGCACTGAAAACTGTGGAACCCCACTGGAAACATCCTTCCAGTCACAAAAACACCCATCAAACATTACCCTTTGCTTCCTGCCTCTGAGCCAAATTTGGATCCAATTTGCCACTTCGCCCTGAATCACATGGGCTTTTACTTAGAAAATGCATAATCATTAAATGTTATCCTGCCTTCATGGGAAAACATCATTAATTGACTGATGATCTTCATTTGCACAACTAAAGAAATGTTAACTGAAGGAGAGCCCTTAATTGAATAACTTATCTGTGCTCTGCACTTTACCTCTGAATCCATAAACCATTTTGGACAGTGTGCTTTAGAAGTCTGCTTCAAAATGTTCCTTGCAGGTAACATGTACATGGGACGTTGGAAACAGTGAGATAGACTGTAGTGCAAGGGACTGGTTATTGTGAAACAGCAAAGAAAATATACATTCTGGAAGAATACCATCGAAAAGAAGTGTGACCCTAACAGCCAAAAAGAAGATGAAGTGCTGAGCCCTTTTCAGCAAAAAATTCTTTTCCCAAGCATTTTTATGACCGAATCTTCACAAAACAAAAATGATGCTTTTAAAGTCATTAAACCCGAATTTTAGTGCACCCAAATCTTCTGAATCAGATGCCTCTCGTTGTGCCGACTGAATCCATGTCCCTTTCGATATTCTGCTGACATGCACACTATTAAATGTGCCACTAACTTATACAATCAAAGAATAAGGGAATGGTTGCAGCCCGTCGAGCCCATGCCAACTCTCAACAAGTCTCACTCCCCTGTCATTTACACACAGCTGTGCAATTTTTTTCATTCGGATAATTATCCAACTCGTTTTGAAAGATAAGAATGAGTCTGACTCCACCGCCCTTTAGAGCAGTGTATTCCAGATTTTAACCACTTGCTGAGGAATGGCCACTCCTGTTCCTCTGTATAAAGGCAGAGAAACACCGGATCAATTCCTGCCACACTCACAACCTTGCTAAATTTCGCACCGTCATTCTATTCTCGTGACACAAGCTCCATAAGTGTAGTCCAGCTGTTGAGGTTAAAGCTCTGGTTATGTTCCCAACAATGCTGCTGCCACAGCATTTCCGTAGTGTAGTGGTTATCACGTTCGCATCACACGCGAAAGGTCCCCAGTTCGAAACCGGGCGGAAACATTATGCAAACGTGTTCAATTAATGATTAGCTAAAATTAAATCATTCATATTCGTGGTTCAATATTAACAGAGTGCAGTGTCTCACGATGCTGGTCCATTTGCTGATTTCTCTCTGCAGTTCTGTTCACACTTAAATTCTTCACAGTGTCTCTCACTCCCTCCCGTTTCCATCCCTGACGATGGAGAAACCATATCTCAAAGCTGCACATTCCGTGCATTCTGGTCAGCTGTGAGCTTTTCTTAAAGGATCCTGCCACGCCACCAAGCTTCACAACAGAAAATTAAAGCCACAAACAAACCCATCGACTAATCGCTCTTCCACAGCTCCAGAATGAGTGAGGGCGGGACAAGCCCTAACTTCCGCTCCCACACTCTCCAATCAGCCGCTGCCGGCGGAAAGCGGAGAATGCAGCATCAAACAGCGGTTTACCGCCCTTCACTGGGCTGCAAAATGCCACCGTTCGAGACAACGCTCCCCGGACACCGAACAGCAGCCTCATAAGATGCTTCATCTCAGCTTCCTGAGTTCGAGCCCCAGCTTGCACGAACACTTCTTCACTGGAAACACCATTAATTATCTGATTGCCACGTTTTGCATCATGAAAGTAATCCTAACCGATAATTATATAATCATAGAGGTTTACAGCATGGAAGGAGTCATTTAAGCCCATCGTATCTGCACCGGCCAACAAATGCCCAGTTTTAGGTGTGTCCCCCTGCACCTTATTGCATTTCATGTGCACATCTAAGAACTTGTTAAATGTGGTGAGGGTTTCTGCCTGCACCACACTTTCAGGCAGTGAGTTTGAGACCCCCACAAACATCTGCAAGCAGAATGTTCACTTCAAATCCCCTTTAACCCTTACACTAATTACTTTTAAATTATGCAGCCTGGTTGTTGACCACTCCGCTATGTGAAATAGACCCTTTTAAACAACAATATCTAGGCCCCTCTTTTTTTTTATACACCTCAATACTGTCGCCCATCAGCCTCCTCTGTTCCAAGGAAAACAAACCCATCCTATCCAATCTGTCCTCATAGCAAAGTTGCTCCACTGCTGGCAACAACTACGTAAAGCTCCTCTGTACCCTCTCCAGCGTATTCACGTCCTTCCTTCAATGCGGTGACTAGAACTGCACGCAGTACTCCAGCTTTGGCCTAACCAGAATTTTATACAGTTCTAGCATAAACCACTTGCTGTTCTGTTCCTTGCTTCTGCCAATAAATGCAACCATTCCATATGACTTCTTAACCAACTTTTCCAACTGGCCAGCTACCTTCGGGGATCTGTGGACAAGCAATCCCAGTTACCTTTATCCTCTACACTTCTCAATGTCATACCAGTTGATGTGTATTCCCTTTCCTTGTTAGCCCTCCAAAAATGCGCGATCTCTCACATCTCTGGATTAAATTCCATTTGCCACTGCTCTACCCCCTTATCAGTTGATTGATATCTTCCTGGAGTCTCCAGCTTTCTTCTTCATTATCAACCCACTGCCTATTTTAATAACACCTGAAAACTTCGTAATCATAACACCTATATTCAAGTTTAGATCATTGATAAATACCATAAAAAGCAATGGATCTGGCACTGAAAACTGCGGAACCCCACTGGAATCATCCTTCCAGTCACAAAAACACCCATCAAACATTACCCTTTGCTTACTGCCTCTGAGCCAAATTTGGATCCAATATGCCACTTCGCCCTGAATCACATGGGCATTTACTTAGAAAATGCATAATCATTAAATGTTATCCTGCCTTCATGGGAAAACATCATTAATTGACTGATGATCTTCATTTGCACAACTAAAGAAATGTTAACTGAAGGAGAGACCTTAATTGAATAACTTATCTGTGCTCTGCACTTTACCTCTGAATCCATAAACCATTTTGGACAGTGTGCTTTAGAAGTCTGCTTCAAAATGTTCCTTGCTGGTAACATGTACATGGGACGTTGGAAACAGTGAGATAGACTGTAGTGCAAGGGACTGGTTATTGTGAAACAGCAAAGAAAATATACATTCTGGAAGAATACCATCGAAAAGAAGTGTGACCCTAACAGCCAAAAAGAAGATGAAGTGCTGAGCCCTTTTAAGCAAAAAATTCTTTTCCCAAACATTTTTCTGACCGAATCTTCACAAAACAAAAATGATGCTTTTAAAGTCATTAAACCCGAATTTTCGTGCACCCAAATCTTCTGAATCAGATGCCTCTCGTTGTGCCGACTGAATCCATGTCCCTTTCGATATTCTGCTGACATGCACACTATTAAATGTGCCACTAACTTATACAATCAAAGAATAAGGGAATGGTTGCAGCCCGTCGAGCCCATGCCAACTCTCAACAAGTCTCACTCCCCTGTCATTTACACACAGCTGTGCAATTTTTTTCATTCGGATACTTGTCCAACTCGTTTTGAAAGATAAGAATGAGTCTGACTCCACCGCCCTTTAGAGCAGTGTATTCCAGATTTTAACCACTTGCTGAGGAATGGCCACTCCTGTTCCTCTGTATAAAGGCAGAGAAACACGGGATCAATTCCTGCCACACTCACAACCTTGCTAAATATAGCACCGTCATTCTATTCTCGTGACACAAGCTCCATCAGTGTAGTCCAGCTGTTAAGGTTAAAGCTCTGGTTATGTTCCCAACAATGCGACTGCCACAGCATTTCCGTAGTGTAGTGGTTATCACGTTCGCCTCACACGCGAAAGGTCCCTGGTTCGAAACCGGGAGGAAACATTATGCAAACGTGTTCAATTAATGATTAGCTAAAATTAAATCATTCATATTCGTGGTTCAATATTAAAAGAGTGCAGTGTCTCACGATGCTGTTCCATTTGCTGATTTCTCTCTGCAGTTCTGTTCACACTCAAATTCTTCACAGTGTCTCTCACTCCCTCCCGTTTCCAGCCCTGACGCTGGAGAAACCATATCTCAAAGCTGCACATTCCGTGCATTCAGGTCAGCTGTGAGAGATTATTAAAGGATCCTGCCACGCCACCAAGCTTCACAACAGAAAATTAAAGCCACAAACAAACCCATCGACTAATCGCTCTTCCCCAGCTCCAGAATGAGTGAGGGCGGGACAAGCCCGAACTTCCGCTCCCACACTCTCCAATCAGCCGCTGCCGGCGGAAAGCGGAGAATGCAGCATCAAACAGCGGTTTACCGCCCTTCACTGGGCTGCAAAATGCCACCGTTCGAGACAACGCCCCCCGTACACCGAACAGCAGCCTCATAAGATGCTTCATCTCAGCTTCCTGAGTTCGAGCCCCAGCTTGCACGAACACTTCTTCACTGGAAACACCATTAATTATCTGATTGCCACGTTTTGCATCATGAAAGTAATCCTAACCGATAATTATATAATCATAGAGGTTTACAGCATGGAAGGAGTCATTTAAGCCCATCGTATCTGCACCGGCCAACAAATGCCCAGTTTTAGGTGTGTCCCCCTGCACCTTATTGCATTTCATGTGCACATCTAAGAACTTGTTAAATGTGGTGAGGGTTTCTGCCTGCACCACACTTTCAGGCAGTGAGTTTGAGACCCCCACAAACATCTGCATGCAGAATGTTCACTTCAAATCCCCTTTAACCCTTACACTAATTACTTTGAAATTATGCAGCCTGGTTGTTGACCACTCCGCTATGTGAAATAGACCCTTTTAAACAACAATATCTAGGCCCCTCCTATTTTTATACACTTCAATACTGTCGCCCATCAGCCTCCTCTGTTCCAAGGAAAACAAACCCATCCTATCCAATCTGTCCTCATAGCAAAGTTGCTCCACTCCCGGCAACAACTACGTAAATCTCCTCTGTACCCTCTCCAGCGTATTCACGTCCTTCCTTCAATGCGGTGACTAGAACTGCACGCAGTAATCCAGCTGTGGCCTAACCAGAATTTTATACAGTTCTAGCATAACCCACTTGCTGTTCTGTTCCTTGCTTCTGCCAGTAAATGCTACCATTCCATATGACTTCTTAACCAACTTTTCCAACTGGCCAGCTACCTTCAGGGATCTGTGGACAAGCAATCCCAGTTTCCTTTGTTCCTCTACACTTCTCAATGTCATACCAGTTGATGTATATTCCCTTTTCTTGTTAGCCCTCCACAAATGCGCTACCACTAACATCTCTGGATTAAATTCCATTTGCCACTGCTCTACCCCCTTATCTGTTGATTGATATCTTCCTGGAGTCTTCAGCTTTCTTCTTCATTATCAACCCACTGCCTATTTTAATAACACCTGAAAACTTCGTAATCATAACACCTATATTCAAGTTTAGATCATTGATAAATACCATAAAAAGCAATGGATCTGGCACTGAAAACTGCAGAACCCCACTGGAATCATCCTTCCAGTCACAAAAACACCCATCAAACATTACCCTTTGCTTACTGCCTCTGAGCCAAATTTGGATCCAATATGCCACTTCGCCCTGAATCACATGGGCATTTACTTAGAAAATGCATGATCATTAAATGTTATCCTGCCTTCATGGGAAAACATCATTAATTGACTGATGATCTTCATTTGCACAACTAAAGAAATGTTAACTGAAGGAGAGTCCTTAATTGAATAACTTATCTGTGCTCTGCACTTTACCTCTGAATCCATAAACCATTTTGGACAGTGTGCTTTAGAAGTCTGCTTCAAAATGTTCCTTGCTGGTAACATGTACATGGGACGTTGGAAACAGTGAGATAGACTGTAGTGCAAGGGACTGGTTATTGTGAAACAGCAAAGAAAATATACATTCTGGAAGAATACCATCGAAAAGAAGTCTGACCCTAACAGCCAAAAAGAAGATGAAGTGCTGAGCCCTTTTCAGCAAAAAATTATTTTCCCAAACATTTTTCTGACCGAATCTTCACAAAACAAAAATGATGCTTTTAAAGTCATTAAACCCGAATTTTCGTGCACCCAAATCTTCTGAATCAGATGGCTCTCGTTGTGCCGACTGAATCCACGCCCCTTTCGATATTCTGCTGACATGCACACTATTAAATGTGCCACTAACTTATACAATCAAAGAATAAGGGAATGGTTGCAGCCCGTCGAGCCCATGCCAACTCTCAACAAGTCTCACTCCCCTGTCATTTACACAAAGCTGTGCAATTTTTTTCATTCGGATACTTATCCAACTCGTTTTGAAAGATAAGAATGAGTCTGACTCCACCGCCCTTTAGAGCAGTGTATTCCAGATTTTAACCACTTGCTGAGGAATGGCCACTCCTGTTCCTCTGTATAAAGGCAGAGAAACACGGGATCAATTCCTGCCACACTCACAACCTTGCTAAATATAGCACCGTCATTCTATTCTCGTGACACAAGCTCCATCAGTGTAGTCCAGCTGTTGAGGTTAAAGCTCTGGTTATGTTCCCAACAATGCGACTGCCACAGCATTTCCGTAGTGTAGTGGTTATCACGTTCGCCTCACACGCGAAAGGTCCCTGGTTCGAAACCAGGAGGAAACATTATGCAAACGTGTTCAATTAATGATTAGCTAAAATTAAATCATTCATATTCGTGGTTCAATATTAACAGAGTGCAGTGTCTCACGATGCTGGTCCATTTGCTGATTTCTCTCTGCAGTTCTGTTCACACTCAAATTCTTCACAGTGTCTCTCACTCCCTCCCGTTTCCAGCCCTGACGCTGGAGAAACCATATCTCAAAGCTGCACATTCCGTGCATTCAGGTCAGCTGTGAGAGATTATTAAAGCATCCTGCCACGCCACCACGCTTCACAACAGAAAATTAAAGCCACAAACAAACCCATCGACTAATCGCTCTTCCCCAGCTCCAGACTAAGTGAGGGCGGGACAAGCCCGAACTTCCGCTCCCACACTCTCCAATCAGCCGCTGCCGGCGGAAAGCGGAGAATGCAGCATCAAACAGCGGTTTACCGCCCTTCACTGGGCTGCAAAATGCCACCGTTCGAGACAACGCCCCCCGTACACCGAACAGCAGCCTCATAAGATGCTTCATCTCAGCTTCCTGAGTTCGAGCCCCAGCTTGCACGAACACTTCTTCACTGGAAACACCATTAATTATCTGATTGCCACGTTTTGCATCATGAAAGTAATCCTAACCGATAATTATATAATCATAGAGGTTTACAGCATGGAAGGAGTCATTTAAGCCCATCGTATCTGCACCGGCCAACAAATGCCCAGTTTTAGGTGTGTCCCCCTGCACCTTATTGCATTTCATGTGCACATCTAAGAACTTGTTAAATGTGGTGAGGGTTTCTGCCTGCACCACACTTTCAGGCAGTGAGTTTGAGACCCCCACAAACATCTGCATGCAGAATGTTCACTTCAAATCCCCTTTAACCCTTACACTAATTACTTTTAAATTATGCAGCCTGGTTGTTGACCACTCCGCTATGTGAAATAGACCCTTTTAAACAACAATATCTAGGCCCCTCCTATTTTTATACACCTCAATACTGTCGCCCATCAGCCTCCTCTGTTCCAAGGAAAACAAACCCATCCTATCCAATCTGTCCTCATAGCAAAGTTGCTCCACTGCCGGCAACAACTACGTAAAGCTCCTCTGTACCCTCTCCAGCGTATTTCCGTCCTTCCTTCAATGCGGTGACTAGAACTGCACGCAGTACTCCAGCTGTGGCCTAACCAGAATTTTATACAGTTCTAGCATAAACCACTTGCTGTTCTGTTCCTTGCTTCTGCCAATAAATGCAACCATTCCATATGACTTCTTAACCAACTTTTCCAACTGGCCAGCTACCTTCGGGGATCTGTGGACAAGCAATCCCAGTTACCTTTATCCTCTACACTTCTCAATGTCATACCAGTTGATGTGTATTCCCTTTCCTTGTTAGCCCTCCACAAATGCGCGATCTCTCACATCTCTGGATTAAATTCCATTTGCCACTGCTCTACCCCCTTATCAGTTGATTGATATCTTCCTGGAGTCTCCAGCTTTCTTCTTCATTATCAACCACACTGCCTATTTTAATAACACCTGAAAACTTCGTAAGCATAACACCTATATTCAAGTTTAGATCATTGATAAATACCATAAAAAGCAATGGATCTGGCACTGAAAACTGTGGAACCCCACTGGAAACATCCTTCCAGTCACAAAAACACCCATCAAACATTACCCTTTGCTTCCTGCCTCTGAGCCAAATTTGGATCTAATTTGCCACTTCGCCCTGAATCACATGGGCTTTTACTTAGAAAATGCATAATCATTAAATGTTATCCTGCCTTTGTGGGAAAACATCATTAATTGACTGATGATCTTCATTTGCACAACTAAAGAAATGTTAACTGAAGGAGAATCCTTAATTGAATAACTTATCTGTGCTCTGCACTTTACCTCTGAATCCATAAACCATTTTGGACACTGTGCTTTAGAAGTCTGCTTCAAAATGTTCATTGCTGGTAACATGTATACGAGACGTTGGAAACAGTGAGATAGACTGCAGTGCAAGGGACTGGTTATTGTGAAACAGCAAAGAAAATATAAATTCTGGAAGAATACCATCGAAAAGAAGTGTGGCCCTAACAGCCAAAAAGAAGATAAAGTGCTGAGCCCTTTTCAGCAAAAAATTATTTTTCAAACATTTCTCTGACCGAATCTTCATAAAAGAAAAATGATGCTTTTAAAGTCATTAAACCCGAATTTTCGTGCACCCGAATCTTCTGAATCAGATGCCTCTCGTTGTGTCGACTGAATCCATGTCCCTTTCAATATTCTGCTGACATGCACACTACTAAATGTGCCACTAACTCATAGAATCAAAGAATAAGGGAATGGATGCAGCCCGTCGAGTCCATGCCAACTCTCAACAAGTCTCACTCCCCTGTCATTTACCCACAGCTGTGCAATTTTTTTCATTCGGATACTTATCCAACTCCGTTTTGAAAGATAAGATTGAGTCTGACTCCACCGCCCTTTAGAGAAGTGTATTCCAGATTCTAACCACTTGCTGAGGAATGGCCACTCCTGTTCCTATGTATAAAGGCAGAGAAACACGGGATCAATTCCTGCCACACTCACAACCTTGCTAAATATCGCACCGTTATTCGATTCTCGTGACACAAGCTCCAGAAGTGTAGTCCAGCTGTTGAGGTTAAAGCTCTGGTTATGTTCCCAACGATGTTATTGCACCAGCGTTTCCGTAGTGTAGTGGTTATCACATTCGCCTAACACGCGAAAGGTCCCCGGTTCGAAACCGGGCGGAAACATTATGCAAACGTGTTCAATTCATGATCAGATAAAATTAAATCATTCATATTAGTGGTTCAATGTTAACAGAGTGCAGTGTCTCACGATGCTGTTCCATTTGCTGATTTCTCTCTGCAGTTCTGTTCACACTCAAATTCGACACAGTGTCTCTCACTCCCTCCCGTTTCCAGCCCTGACGCTGGAGAAACCATATCTCAAAGCTGCACATTCCGTGCATTCAGGTCAGCTGTGAGAGATTATTAAAGGATCCTGCCACGCCACCACGCTTCACAACAGAAAATTAAAGCCACAAACAAACCCATCGACTAATCGCTCTTCCCCAGCTCCAGAGTGAGTGAGGGCGGGACAAGCCCTAACTTCCGCTCCCACACTCTCCAATCAGCCGCTGCCGGCGGAAAGCGGAGAATGCAGCATCAAACAGCGGTTTACCGCCCTTCACTGGGCTTCAAAATGCCACCGTTCGAGACAACGCTCCACCTGCTCCGAACAACAGCCTCACAAGATGCTTGATCTCAGCTTCCTGAGTTCGAGCCCCAGCTTGCACGAACACTTCTTCACTGGAAACACCATTAATTATCTGATTGCCACGTTTTGCATCATGAAAGTAATCCTAACCGATAATTATATAATCATAGAGGTTTACAGCATGGAAGGAGTCATTTAAGCCCATCGTATCTGCACCGGCCAACAAATGCCCAGTTTTAGGTGTGTACCCCTGCACCTTATTGCATTTCATGTGCACATCTAAGAACTGGTTAAATGTGGTGAGGGTTTCTGCCTGCACCACACTTTCAGGCAGTGAGTTTGAGACCCCCACAAACATCTGCATGCAGAATGTTCACTTCAAATCCCCTTTAACCCTTACACTAATTACTTTTAAATTATGCAGCCTGGTTGTTGACCACTCCACTATGTGAAATAGACCCTTTTAATCAACAATATCTAGGCCCCTCCTATTTTTATACACCTCAATGCTGTCGCCCATCAGCCTCCTCTGTTCCAAGGAAAACAAACCCATCCTATCCAATCTGTCCTCATAGCAAAGTTGCTCCACTCCCGGCAACATCTACGTAAATCTCCTCTGTACCCTCTCCAGCGTATTCACGTTCTTCCATCAATGCGGTAAACAGAACTGCACGCAGTACTCCAGCTGTGGCCTAACCAGAATTTTATACAGTTCTAGCATAACCCACTTGCTGTACTCTTCCTTGCTTCTGCCAATAAATGCAACCATTCCATATGACTTCTTAACCAACTTTTCCAACTGGCCAGCTACCTTCAGGGAGCTGTGGACAAGCAATCCCAGTTACCTTTGTTCCTCTACACTTCTCAATGTCATACCAGTTGATGTGTATTCCCTTTCCTTGTTAGCGCTCCACAAATGCGCGATCTCTCACATCTCTGGTTTAAATTCAATTTGCCACTGCACTACCCCCTTATCAGTTGATTGATGTCTTCCTGGAGTCTCCAGCTTTCTTCTTCATTATCAACCACACTGCCTATTTTAATAACACCTGAAAACTTCGTAATCATAACACCTATATTCAAGTTTAGATCATTGATAAATACCATAAAAAGCAATGGATCTGGCACTGAAAACTGTGGAACCACACTGGAAACATCCTTCCAGTCACAAAAACACCCATCAAACATTACCCTTTGCTTCCTGCCTCTGAGCCAAATTTGGATCCAATTTGCCACTTCGCCCTGAATCACATGGGCTTTTACTTAGAAAATGCATAATCATAAAATGTTATCCTGCCTTCATGGGAAAACATCATTAATTGACTGATGATCTTCATTTGCACAACTAAAGAAATGTTATCTGAAGGAGAATCCTTAATTGAATAACTTATCTGTGCTCTGCACTTTACCTCTGAATCCATAAACCATTTTGGACACTGTGCTTTAGAAGTCTGCTTCAAAATGTTCATTGCTGGTAACATGTACATGAGACGTTGGAAACAGTGAGATAGACTGCAGTGCAAGGGACTGGTTATTGTGAAACAGCAAAGAAAATATACATTCTGGAAGAATACCATCGAAAAGAAGTGTGGCCCTAACAGCCAAAAAGAAGATGAAGTGCTGAGCCCTTTTCAGCAAAAAATTCTTTTTCAAACATTTCTCTGACCGAATCTTCACAAAAGAAAAATGATGCTTTTAAAGTCATTAAACCCGAATTTACATGCACCGGAATCTTCTGAATCAGATGCCTCTCGTTGTGCCGACTGAATCCATGTCCCTTTCAATATTCTGCTGACATGCACACTATCAAATGTGCCACTAACTTATAGAATCAAAGCATAAGGGAATGGATGCAGCCCGTCGAGCCCATGCCAACTCTCAACAAGTCTCACTCCCCTGTCATTTACCCACAGCTGTGCAATTTTTTTCATTCGGATACTTATCCAACTCCGTTTTGAAAGATAAGATTGAGTCTGACTCCACCGCCCTTTAGAGAAGTGTATTCCAGATTCTAACCACTTGCTGAGGAATGGCCACTCCTGTTCCTATGTATAAAGGCAGATAAACACGGGATCAATTCCTGCCACACTCACAACCTTGCTAAATATAGCACCGTCATTCTATTCTCGTGACACAAGCTCCAGAAGTGTCGTCCAGCTGTTGAGGTTAAAGCTCTGGTTATGTTCCCAACAATGTTACTGCCACAGCGTTTCCGTAGTGTAGTGGTTATCACGTTCGCCTAACACGCGAAAGGTCCCCGGTTCGAAACCGGGCGGAAACATTATGCAAACGTGTTCAATTCATGACAAGATAAAATTAAATTCTTCATATTAGTGGTTCAATGTTAACAGAGTGCAGTGTCTCACGATGCTGTTCCATTTGCTGATTTCTCTCTGCAGTTCTGTTCACACTCAAATTCTACACAGTGTCTCTCACTCCCTCCCGTTTCCAGCCCTGACGCTGGAGAAACCATATCTCAAAGCTGCACATTCCGTGCATTCAGGTCAGCTGTGAGAGATTATTAAAGGATCCTGCCACGCCACCACGCTTCACAACAGAAAATTAAAGCCACAAACAAACCCATCGACGAATCGCTCTTCCCCAGCTCCAGAGTGAGTGAGGGCGGGACAAGCCCTAACTTCCGCTCCCACACTCTCCAATCAGCCGCTGCCGGCGGAAAGCGGAGAATGCAGCATCAAACAGCGGTTTACCGCCCTTCACTGGGCTTCAAAATGCCACCGTTCGAGACAACGCTCCACCTGCTCCGAACAACAGCCTCACAAGATGCTTGATCTCAGCTTCCTGAGTTCGAGCCCCAGCTTGCACGAACACTTCTTCACTGGAAACACCATTAATTATCTGATTGCCACGTTTTGCATCATGAAAGTAATCCTAACCGATAATTATATAATCATAGAGGTTTACAGCATGGAAGGAGTCATTTAAGCCCATCGTATCTGCACCGGCCAACAAATGCCCAGTTTTAGGTGTGTACCCCTGCACCTGATTGCATTTCATGTGCACATCTACGAACTGGTTAAATGTGGTGAGGGTTTCTGCCTGCACCACACCTTCAGGCAGTGAGTTTGAGACCCCCACAAACATCTGCATGCAGAATGTTCACTTCAAATCCCCTTTAACCCTTACACTAATTACTTTCAAATTATGCAGCCTGGTTGTTGACCACTCCACTATGTGAAATAGACCCATTTAATCAACAATATCTAGGCCCCTCCTATTTTTATACACCTCAATGCTGTCGCCCATCAGCCTCCTCTGTTCCAAGGAAAACAAACCCATCCTATCCAATCTGTCCTCATAGCAAAGTTGCTCCACTCCCGGCAACATCTACGTAAATCTCCTCTGTACCCTCTCCAGCGTATTCACGTTCTTCCATCAATGCGGTAAACAGAACTGCACGCAGTACTCCAGCTGTGGCCTAACCAGAATTTTATACAGTTCTAGCATAACCCACTTGCTGTACTCTTCCTTGCTTCTGCCAATAAATGCAACCATTCCATATGACTTCTTAACCAACTTTTCCAACTGGCCAGCTACCTTCAGGGATCTGTGGACAAGCAATCCCAGTTACCTTTGTTCCTCTACACTTCTCAATGTCATACCAGTTGATGTGTATTCCCTTTCCTTGTTAGCCCTCCACAAATGCGCGATCTCTCACATCTCTGGTTTAAATTCAATTTGCCACTGCACCACCCCCTTATCAGTTGATTGATATCTTCCTGGAGTCTCCAGCTTTCTTCTTCATTATCAACCACACTGCCTATTTTAATAACACCTGAAAACTTCGTAATCATAACACCTATATTCAAGTTTAGATCATTGATAAATACCATAAAAAGCAATGGATCTGGCACTGAAAACTGTGGAACCACACTGGAAACATCCTTCCAGTCACAAAAACACCCATCAAACATTACCCTTTGCTTCCTGCCTCTGAGCCAAATTTGGATCCAATTTGCCACTTCGCCCTGAATCACATGGGCTTTTACTTAGAAAATGCATAATCATTAAATGTTATCCTGCCTTCATGGGAAAACATCATTAATTGACTGATGATCTTCATTTGCACAACTAAAGAAATGTTATCTGAAGGAGAATCCTTAATTGAATAACTTATCTGTGCTCTGCACTTTACCTCTGAATCCATAAACCATTTTGGACACTGTGCTTTAGAAGTCTGCTTCAAAATGTTCATTGCTGGTAACATGTACATGAGACGTTGGAAACAGTGAGATAGACTGCAGTGCAAGGGACTAGTTATTGTGAAACAGCAAAGAAAATATACATTCTGGAAGAATACCATCGAAAAGAAGTGTGGCCCTAACAGCCAAAAAGAAGATGAAGTGCTGAGCCCTTTTCAGCAAAAAATTCTTTTTCAAACATTTCTCTGACCGAATCTTCACAAAAGAAAAATGATGCTTTTAAAGTCATTAAACCCGAATTTACATGCACCGGAATCTTCTGAATCAGATGCCTCTCGTTGTGCCGACTGAATCCATGTCCCTTTCAATATTCTGCTGACATGCACACTATTAAATGTGCCACTAACTTATAGAATCAAAGAATAAGGGAATGGATGCAGCCCGTCGAGCCCATGCCAACTCTCAACAAGTCTCACTCCCCTGTCATTTACCCACAGCTGTGCAATTTTTTTCATTCGGATACTTATCCAACTCCGTTTTGAAAGATAAGATTGAGTCTGACTCCACCGCCCTTCAGAGAAGTGTATTCCAGATTCTAACCACTTGCTGAGGAATGGCCACTCCTGTTCCTATGTATAAAGGAAGAGAAACACGGGATCAATTCCTGCCACACTCACAACCTTGCTAAATATAGCACCGTTATTCGATTCTCGTGACACAAGCTCCAGAAGTGTAGTCCAGCTGTTGAGGTTAAAGCTCTGGTTAAGTTCCCAACGATGTTACTGCACCAGCGTTTCCGTAGTGTAGTGGTTATCACGTTCGCCTAACACGCGAAAGGTCCCCGGTTCGAAACCGGGCGGAAACATTATGCAAACGTGTTCAATTAATTATAAGATAAAATTAAATCATTCAGATTAGTGGTTCAATGTTAACAGAGTGCAGTGTCTCACGATGCTATTCCATTTGCTGATTTCTTTCTGCAGTTCTGTTCACACTCAAATTCTACACAGTGTCTCTCACTCCCTCCCGTTTCCAATCCTGACGCTGGAGAAACCATATCTCAAAGCTGCACATTCCGTGCATTCAGGTCAGCTGTGAGAGATTATTAAAGGATCCTGCCACGCCACCACGCTTCACAACAGAAAATTAAAGCCACAAACAAACCCATCGACTAATCGCTCTTCCTCAGCTCCAGAGTGAGTGAGGGCGGGACAAGCCCTAACTTCCGCTCCCACACTCTCCAATCAGCCGCTGCCGGCGGAAAGCGGAGAATGCAGCATCAAACAGCGGTTTACCGCCCTTCACTGGGCTGCAAAATGGCACCATTCGAGACAACGCTCCCCGTGCTCCGAACAGCAGCCTCATAAGATGCTTCATCTCAGCTTCCTGAGTTCGAGCCCCAGCTTGCACGAACACTTCTTCACTGGAAACACCATTAATTATCTGATTGCCACGTTTTGCATCATGAAAGCAATCCTAACCGATAATTATATAATCATAGAGGTTTTCAGCATGGAAAGAGTCATTTACGCCCATCGTATCTGCACCGGCCAACAAATGCCCAGTTTTAGGTGTGTACCCCTGCACCTTATTGCATTTCATGTGCACATCTACGAACTGGTTAAATGTGGTGAGGGTTTCTGCCTGCACCACACTTTCAGGCAGTGAGTTTGAGACCCCCACAAACATCTGCATGCAGAATGTTCACTTCAAATCCCCTTTAACCCTTACACTAATTACTTTTAAATTATGCAGCCTGGTTGTTGACCACTCCACTATGTGAAATAGACCCTTTTAATCAACAATATCTAGGCCCCTCCTATTTTTATACACCTCAATGCGGTCGCCCATCAGCTTCCTCTGTTCCAAGGAAAACAAACCCATCCTATCCAATCTGTCCTCATAGCAAAGTTGCTCCACTCCCGGCAACATCTACGTAAATCTCCTCTGTACCCTCTCCAGCGTATTCACATTATTCCTTCAATGCGGTGACCAGAACTGCACGCAGAACTCCAGCTGTGGCCTAACCAGAATTTAATACAGTTCTAGCATAACCCACTTGCTGTTCTGTTCCTTGCTTCTGCCAATAAATGCAACCATTCCATATGAATTCTTAATCAACTTTTCCAACTGGTCAGCTACCTTCAGGGATCTGTGGACAAGCAATCCCAGTTACCTTTTTTCCTCTACACTTCTCAATGTCATACCAGTTGATGTGTATTCCCTTTCCTTGTTAGCCCTCCACAAATGCGCGATCTCTCACATCTCTGGATTAAATTCAGTTTGCCACTGCTCTACCCCCTTATCAGTTGATTGATATCTTCCTGGAGTCTCCAGCTTTCTTCTTCATTATCAACCACACTGCCTATTTTAATAACACCTGAAAACTTCGTAATCAGAACACCTATATTCAAGTTTAGATCATTGATAAATACCATAATAAGCAATGGATCTGGCACTGAAAACTGTGGAACCACACTGGAAACATCCTTCCAGTCACAAAAACACCCATCAAACATTACCCTTTGCTTCCTGCCTCTGAGCCAAATTTGGATCCAATTTGCCACTTCGCCTTGAATCACCTGGGCTTTTACTTAGAAAATGCATAATCATTAAATGTTATCCTGCTTTCATGGGAAAACATCATTAATTGACTGATGATCTTCATTTGCACAACTAAAGAAATATTATCTGAAGGAGAATCCTTAATTGAATAACTTATCTGTGCTCTGCACTTTACCTCTGAATCCATAAACCATTTTGGACACTGTGCTTTAGAAGTCTGCTTCAAAATGTTCATTGCTGGTAACATGTACATGAGACGTTGGAAACAGTGAGATAGACTGCAGTGCAAGGGACTGGTTATTGTGAAACAGCAAAGAAAATATACATTCTGGAAGAATACCATCGAAAAGAAGTGTGGCCCTAACAGCCAAAAAGAAGATGAAGTGCTGAGCCCTTTTCAGCAAAAAATTCTTTTTCAAACATTTCTCTGACCGAATCTTCACAAAAGAAAATGATGCTTTTAAAGTCATTAAACCCGAATTTTCATGCACCGGAATCTTCTGAATCAGATGCCTCTCGTTGTGCCGACTGAATCCATGTCCCTTTCAATATTCTGCTGACATGCACACTATTAAATGTGCCACTAACTTATAGAATCAAAGAATAAGGGAATGGATGCAGCCCGTCGAGCCCATGCCAACTCTCAACAAGTCTCACTCCCCTGTCATTTACCCACAGCTGTGCAATTTTTTTCATTCGGATGCTTATCCAACTCCGTTTTGAAAGATAAGTTTGAGTCTGACTCCACCGCCCTTTAGAGAAGTGTATTCCAGATTCTAACCACTTGCTGAGGAATGGCCACTCCTGTTCCTATGTATAAAGGCAGAGAAACACGGGATCAATTCCTGCCACACTCACAACCTTGCTAAATATAGCACCGTTATTCGATTCTCGTGACACAAGCTCCAGAAGTGTAGTCCAGCTGTTGAGGTTAAAGCTCTGGTTATGTTCCCAACAATGTTACTGCACCAGCGTTTCCGTAGTGTAGTGGTTATCACGTTCGCCTAACACGCGAAAGGTCCCCGGTTCGAAACCGGGCTGAACATTATGCAAACGTGTTCAATTAATTATAAGATAAAATTAAATCATTCAGATTAGTGGTTCAATGTTAACAGAGTGCAGTGTCTCACGATGCTGTTCCATTTGCTGATTTCTCTCTGCAGTTCTGTTCACACTCAAATTCTACACAGTGTCTCTCACTCCCTCCCGTTTCCAGCCCTGACGCTGGAGAAACCATATCTCAAAGCTGCACATTCCGTGCATTCAGGTCAGCTGTGAGAGATTATTAAAGGATCCTGCCACGCCACCACGCTTCACAACAGAAAATTAAAGCCACAAACAAACCCATCGACTAATCGCTCTTCCCCAGCTCCAGAGTGAGTGAGGGCGGGACAAGCCCTAACTTCCGCTCCCACACTCTCCAATCAGCCGCTGCCGGCGGAAAGCGGAGAATGCAGCATCAAACAGCGGTTTACCGCCCTTCACTGGGCTGCAAAATGCCACCGTTCCAGACAACGCTCCCCGTGCTCCGAACAGCAGCCTCATAAGATGCTTCATCTCAGCTTCCTGAGTTCGAGCCCCAGCTTGCACGAACACTTCTTCACTGGAAACAGCATTAATTATCTGATTGCCACGTTTTGCATCATGAAAGTAATCCTAACCGATAATTATATAATCATAGAGGTTTACAGCATGGAAGGAGTCATTTACGCCCATCGTATCTGCACCGGCCAACAAATGCCCAGTTTTAGGTTTGTTCCCTTGCACCTTATTGCATTTCATGTGCACATCTAAGAACTGGTTAAATGTGGTGAGGGTTTCTGCCTGCACCACACTTTTAGGCAGTGAGTTTGAGACCCCCACAAACATCTGCATGCAGAATGTTCACTTCAAATCCCCTTTAACCCTTACACTAATTACTTTTAAATTATGCAGCCTGGTTGATGACCACTCCACTATGTGAAATAGACCCTTTTAATCAACAATATCTAGGCCTCTCCTATTTTTATACACCTCAATGCGGTCGCCCATCAGCCTCCTCTGTTCCAAGGAAAACAAACCCATCCTATCCAATCTGTCCTCATAGCAAAGTTGCTCCACTCCCGGCAACATCTACGTAAATCTCCTCTGTACCCTCTCCAGCGTATTCACGTTCTTCCTTCAATGCGGTGACCAGAACTGCACGCAGTACTCCAGCTGTGGCATAACCAGAATGTTATACAGTTCTAGCCCAACCCACTTGCTGTTCTGTTCCTTGCTTCTGCCAATAAATGCAACCATTCCATATGACTTCTTAATCAACTTTTCCAACTGGTCAGCTACCTTCAGGGATCTGTGGACAAGCAATCCCAGTTACCTTTGTTCCTCTACACTTCTCAATGTCATACCAGTTGATGTGTATTCCCTTTCCTTGTTAGCCCTCCACAAATGCGCGATCTCTCACATCTCTGGATTAAATTCAATTTGCCACTGCTCTACCCCCTTATCAGTTGATTGATATCTTCCTGGAGTCTCCAGCTTTCTTCTTCATTATCAACCACACTGCCTATTTTAATAACACCTGAAAACTTCGTAATCATAACACCTATATTCAAGTTTAGATCATTGATAACTACCATAAAAAGCAATGGATCTGGCACTGAAAACTGTGGAACCCCACTGGAAACATCCTTCCAGTCACAAAAACACCCATCAAACATTACCTTTTGCTTCCTGCCCCTGAGCCAAATTTGGATCCAATTTGCCACTTCGCCCTGAATCACATGGGCTTTTACTTAGAAAATGCATAATCATTAAATGTTATCCTGCCTTCATGGGAAAACATCATTAATTGACTGATGATCTTCATTTGCACAACTAAAGAAATGTTAACTGAAGGAGAATCCTTAATTGAATAACTTATCTGTGCTCTGCACTTTACCTCTGAATCCATAAACCATTTTGGACACTGTGCTTTAGAAGTCTGCTTCAAAATGTTCATTGCTGGTAACATGTATACGAGACGTTGGAAACAGTGAGATAGACTGCAGTGCAAGGGACTGGTTATTGTGAAACAGCAAAGAAAATATACATTCTGGAAGAATACCATCGAAAAGAAGTGTGGCCCTAACAGCCAAAAAGAAGATGAAGTGCTGAGCCCTTTTCAGCAAAAAATTATTTTTCAAACATTTCTCTGACCGAATCTTCACAAAAGAAAAATGATGCTTTTAAAGTCATTAAACCCGAATTTTCATGCACCGGAATCTTCTGAATCAGATGCCTCTCGTTGTGCCGACTGAATCCATGTCCCTTTCAATATTCTGCTGACATGCACACTACTAAATGTGCCACTAACTTATAGAATCAAAGCATAAGGGAATGGATGCAGCCCGTCGAGCCCATGCCAACTCTCAACAAGTCTCACTCCCCTGTCTTTTACCCACAGCTGTGCAATTTTTTTCATTCGGATACTTATCCAACTCCGTTTTGAAAGATAAGATTGAGTCTGACTCCACCGCCCTTTAGAGAAGTGTATTCCAGATTCTAACCACTTGCTGAGGAATGGCCACTCCTGTTCCTATGTATAAAGGCAGAGAAACACGGGATCAATTCCTGCCACACTCACAACCTTGCTAAATATAGCACCGTCATTCTATTCTCGTGACACAAGCTCCAGAAGTGTCGTCCAGCTGTTGAGGTTAAAGCTCTGGTTATGTTCCCAACAATGTTACTGCCATTGCGTTTCCGTAGTGTAGTGCTTATCACGTTCGCCTCACACGCGAAAAGTCCCAGGTTCGATACTGGGTGGAAACATTATGCAAACGTGTTCAATTAATGATTAGATAAAATTAAATCATTCATATTAGTGGTTCAATATTAACAGAGTGCAGTGTCTCACGATGCTGTTCCATTTGATGATTTCTCTCTGCAGTTCTGTTCACAATCAAATTCTACACAGTGTCTCTCACTCCCTCCCGTTTCCAGCCCTGACGCTGGAGAAACCATATCTCAAAGCTGCACATTCCGTGCATTCAGGTCAGCTGTGAGAGATTGTTAAAGGATCCTGCCACGCCACCACGCTTCACAACAGAAAATTAAAGCCACAAACAAACTCATCGACGAATCGCTCTTCCCCAGCTCCAGAGTGAGTGAGGGCGGGACAAGCCCTCACTTCCGCTCCCACACTCTCCAATCAGCCGCTGCCGGCGGAAAGCGGAGAATGCAGCATCAAACAGCGGTTTACCGCCCTTCACTGGGCTGCAAAATGCCACCGTTCGAGACAACGCTCCCCGTACACCGAACAGCAGCCTCATAAAATGCTTCATCTCAGCTTCCTGAGTTCGAGCCCCAGCTTGCACGAACACTTCTTCAATGGAAACAGCATTAATTATCTGATTGCCACGTTTTGCATCATGAAAGTAATCCTAACCGATATTTATATAATCATAGAGGTTTACAGCATGGAAGGAGTTATTTAAGCCCATCGTATCTGCACCGGCCAACAAATGCCCAGTTTTAGGTGTGTACCCCTGCACCTTATTGCATTTCATGTGCACATCTAAGAACTGGTTAAATGTGGTGAGGGTTTCTGCCTGCACCACACTTACAGGCAGTGAGTTTGAGACCCCCACAAACATCTGCATGCAGAATGTTCACTTCAAATCCCCTTTAACCCTTACACTAATTACTTTTAAATTATGCATCCTGGTTGTTGACCACTCCACTATGTGAAATAGACTCTTTTAATCAACAATATCTAGGCCCCTCCTATTTTTATACACCTCAATGCTGTCGCCCATCAGCCTCCTCTGTTCCAAGGAAAACAAACCCACCCTATCCAATCTGTCCTCATAGCAAAGTTGCTCCACTCCCGGCAACATCTACGTAAATCTCCTCTGTACCCTCTCCAGCGTATTCACGTCCTTCCTTCAATGCGGTGACTAGAACTGCACGCAGTACTCCAGCTGTGGCCTAACCAGAATTTTATACAGTTCTAGCATAACCCACTTGCTGTTCTGTTCCTTGCTTCTGCCAATAAATGCAACCATTCCATATGACTTCTTAACCAACTTTTCCAACTGGCCAGCTACCTTCAGGGATCTGTGGACAAGCAATCCCAGTTACCTTTGTTCCTCTACACTTCTCAATGTCATACCAGTTGATGTGTATTCCCTTTCCTTGTTAGCCCTCCACAAATGCGCGATCTCTCACATCTCTGGATTAAATGCCATTTGCCACTGCTCTACCTCCTTATCAGTTGATTGATATCTTCCTGGAGTCTCCAGCTTTCTTCTTCATTATCAACCACACTGCCTATTTTAATAACACCTGAAAACTTCGTAATCATAACACCTATATTCAAGTTTAGATCATTGATAAATACCATAAAAAGCATTGGATCTGGCACTGAAAACTGTGGAACCCCACTGGAAACATCCTTCCAGTCACAAAAACACCCATCAAACATTACCCTTTGCTTCCTGCCTCTGAGCCAAATTTGGATCTAATATGCCACTTCGCCCTGAATCACATGGGCTTTTACTTAGAAAATGCATAATCATTAAATGTTATCCTGCCTTGATGGGAAAACATCATTAATTGACTGATGATCTTCATTTGCACAACTAAAGAAATGTTAACTGAAGGAGAGTCCTTAATTGAATAACTTATCTGTGCTCTGCACTTTACCTCTGAAGCCATGAACCATTTTGGACACTGTGCTTTAGAAGTCTGCTTCAAAATGTTCATTGCTTTTAACATGTACATGAGACGTTGGAAACAGTGAGATAGACTGTAGTGCAAGGGACTAGTTATTGTGAAACAGCAAAGAAAATATACATTCTGGAAGAATACCATCGAAAAGAAGTGTGACCCAAGCAGCCAAAAAGAAGATGAAGTGCTGAGCCCTTTTCAGCAAAAAATTATTTTCCCTAACATTTCTCTGACCGAATCTTCACAAAACAAAAATGATGCTTTTAAAGTTATTAAACCCGAATTGTCGTGCACCCGAATCTTCTGAATCAGATGCCTCTCGTTGTGCCGACTGAATCGATGTGCCTTTCAATATTCTGCTGACATGAACAGTATTAAATGTGCCACTAACTTATAGAATCAAAGAATAAGGGAATGGTTGCAGCCCGTCGAGCCCATGCCAACTCTCAACAAGTCTCACTCCCCTGTCATTTATCCACAGCTGTGCCATTTTTTTCATTCGGATACTTATCCAACTCCGTTTTGAAAGATAAGATTGAGTCTTACTCCACCGCCCTTTAGAGCAGTGTATTCCAGATTCTAACCACTTGCTCAGGAATGGCCACTCCTGTTCCTATGTTTCAAGGCAGAGAAACACGGGATCAATTCCTGCCTCACTCACAACCTTGCGAAATACAGCACCGTCATTCTATTCTCGTGACACAAGCTCCAGAAGTGTAGTCCAGCTGTTGAGGTTAAAGCTCTGGTTATGTTCCCAACAACGTTACTGGCACAGCGTTTCCGTAGTGTAGTGGTTATTACGTTCGCCTCACACGCGAAAGGTCCCCGGTTCGAAACCGGGCGGAAACATTATGCAAACGTGTTCAATTAATGATGAGATAAAATTAAATCATTCATATTCGTGCTTCAATATTAACAGAGTGCAGTGTCTCACGATGCTGGTCCATTTGCTGATTTCTCTCTGCAGTTCTGTTCACACTCAAATTCTACACAGTGTCTCTCACTCCCTCCCGTTTCCAGCCCTGACGCTGGAGAAACCATATCTCAAAGCTGCACATTCCGTGCATTCAGGTCAGCTGTGAGAGATTATTAAAGGATCCTGCCACGCCACCACGCTTCACAACAGAAAATTAAAGCCACAAACAAACCCATCGACTAATCGCTCTTCCGCAGCTCCAGAGTGAGTGAGGGCGGGACAAGCCCTAACTTCCGCTCCCACACTCTCCAATCAGCCGCTGCCGGCGGAAAGCGGAGAATGCAGCATCAAACAGCGGTTTACCGCCCTTCACTGGGCTGCAAAATGTCACCGTTCGAGACAACGCTCCCCGTACACCAAACAGCAGCCTCATAAGATGCTTCATCTCAGCTTCCTGAGTTCGAGCCCCAGCTTGCACGAACACTTCTTCACTGGAAACACCATTAATTATCTGATTGCCACGTTTTGCATCATGAAAGTAATCCTAACCGATAATTATATAATCATAGAGGTTTACAGCATGGAAGGAGTCATTTAAGCCCATCGTATCTGCACCGGCCAACAAATGTCCAGTTTTAGGTGTGTCCCCCTGCACCTGATTGCATTTCATGTGCACATCTCAGAACTTGTTAAATGTGGTGAGGGTTTCTGCCTGCACCACACTTTCAGGCAGTGAGTTTGAGACCCCCACAAACATCTGCATGCAGAATGTTCACTTCAAATCCCCTTTAACCCTTACACTAATTACTTTTAAATTATGCAGCCTGGTTGTTGACCACTCCACTATGTGAAATAGACCCTGTTAATCAACAATATCTAGGCCCCTCCTTTTTATATACACCTGAATGCTGTCGCCCATCAGCCTCCTCTGTTCCAAGGAAAACAAACCGATCCTATCCAATCTGTCCTCATAGCAAAGTTGCTCTACTCCCGGCAACATCTACGTAAATCTCCTCTGTACCCTCTCCAGCGTATTCACGTCCTTCCTTCAATGCGGTGACTAGAACTGCACGCAGTACTCCAGCTGTGGCCTAACCAGAATTTTATACAGTTCTAGCAAAACCCACTTGCTGTTCTGTTCCTTGCTTCTGCCAATAAATGCAACCATTCCATATGACTTCTTAACCAACTTTTCCACCTGACCAGCTACCTTCAGGGATCTGTGGACAAGCAATCCCAGTTACCTTTGTTCCTCTACACTTCTCAATGTCATACCAGTTGATGTGTATTCCCTTTCCTTGTTAGCCCTCCACAAATGCGCGATTTCTCACATCTCTGGATTAAATTCCATTTGCCACTGCTCTACTTCCTTATCAGTTGATTGATTTCTTCCTGGAGTCTCCAGCTTTCTTCTTCATTATCAATCACACTGCCTATTTTAATAACACGTGAAAACTTCGTAATCATAACACCTATATTCAAGTTTAGTTCATTGATAAATACCATAAAAAGCAATGGATCTGGCACTGAAAACTGTGGAACCCCACTGGAAACATCCTTCCAGTCACAAAAACACCCATCAAACATTACCCTTTGCTTCCTGCCTCTGAGCCAAATTTGGATCCAATTTGCCACTTCGCCCTCACTCACATGGGCTTTTACTTAGAAAATGCATAATCATTAAATGTTATCCTGCCTTCATGGGAAAACATCATTAATTGACTGATGATCTTCATTTGCACAACTAAAGAAATGTTAACTGAAGGAGAGTCCTTAATTGAATAACTTAGCTGTGCTCTGCACTTTACCTCTGAATCCATAAACCATTTTGGACACTGTGCTTTAGAAGTCTGCTTCAAAATGTTCATCGCTGGAAACATGTACATGAGACGTTGGAAACAGTGAGATAGACTGTAGTGCAAGGGACTGGTTATTGTGAAACAGCAAATAAAATATACATTCTGGAAGAATACCATCGAAAAGCAGTGTGGCCCGAACAGCCAAAAAGAAGATGAAGTGCTGAGCCCTTTTCAGCAAAAAATTATTTTCCCAAACATTTCTCCGACCGAATCTTCACAAAACAAAAATTATGCTTTTAAAGTCATTAAACCCGAATTTTCGTGCACCCGAATCTTCTGAATCAGATGCCTCTCGTTGTGCCGACTGAATCCATGTTCCTTTCAATATTCTGCTGACATGCACACTATTAAATGTGCCACTAACTTATAGAATCAAAGAATAAGGGAATGGTTGCAGCCCGTCGAGCCCATGCCAACTCTCAACAAGTCTCACTCCCCTGTCATTTACCCACAGCTGTGCAATCTTTTTCATTCGGATACTTATCCAGCTCCGTTTTGAAAGATAAGATTGAGTCTGACTCCACCGCCCTTTAGAGCAGTGTATTCCAGATACTAACCACTTGCTGAGGAATGGCCACTCCTGTTCCTATGTATAAAGGCAGAGAAACACGGGATCAATGCCTGCCACACTCACAACCTTGCTAAATATAGCACCGTCATTCTATTCTCGTGACACAAGCTCCAGAAGTGTAGTCCAGCTGTTGAGGTTAAAGCTCTGGTTATGTTCCCAACAATGTTAATGCCACAGCGTTTCCGTAGTGTAGTGGTTATCACATTCACCTAACACGCGAAAGGTCCCCGGTTCGAAACCGGGAGGAAATATTATGCAAACATGTTCAATTAATGACAAGATAAAATTAAATCATTCATATTAGTGGTTCAATGTTAACAGAGTGCAGTGTCTCACGATGCTGTTCCATTTGCTGATTTCTCTCGAAAGTTCTGTTCACACTCAAATTCTACACAGTGTCTCTCACTCCCTTCCGTTTCCAGCCCTGACGCTGGAGAAACCATATCTCAAAGCTGCACATTCCGTGCATTCAGGTCAGCTGTGAGAGATTATTAAAGGATCCTGCCACGCCACCACGCTTCACAACAGAAAATTAAAGCCACAAACAAACCAATCGACTAATCGCTCTTCCCCAGCTCCAGATTGAGTGAGGGCGGGACAAGCCCTAACTTCCGCTCCCACACTCTCCAATCAGCCGCTGCCGGCGGAAAGCGGAGAATGCAGCATCAAACAGCGATTTACCGCCCTTCACTGGGCTGCAAAATGCCACCGTTCGAGACAACGCTCCCCGTACACCGAACAGCAGCCTCATAAGATGCTTCATCTCAGCTTCCTGAGTTCGAGCCCCAGCTTGCACGAACACTTCTTCACTGGAAGCACCATTAATTATCTGATTGCCACGTTTTGCATCATGAAAGTAATCCTAACCGATAATTATATAATCATAGAGTTTTACAGCATGGAAGGAGTCATTTAAGCCCATCGTATCTGCACCGGCCAACACATGTTCAGTTTTAGGTGTGTACCCTGCACCTTATTGCATTTCATTTGCACATCTAAGAACTTGTTAAATGTGGTGAGGGTTTCTGCCTGCACCACACTTACAGGCAGTGAGTTTGAGACCCCCACAAACATCTGCATGCAGAATGTTCACTTCAAATCCCCTTTAACCCTTACACTAATTACTTTTAAATTATGCAGCCTGGTTGTTGACCACTCCACTCTGTGAAATAGACCCTTTTAATCAACAATATCTAGGCCACTCCTATTTTTACACACCTCAATGCTGTCGCCCATCAGCCTCCTCTGTTCCAAGGAAAACAAACCCATCCTATCCAATCTGTCCTCATAGCAATGTTGCTCCACTCCCGGCAACATCTACGTAAATCTCCTCTGTACCCTCTCCAGTGTATTCACGTTCTTCCTTCAATGCGGTGACCAGAACTGCACGCAGTACTCCAGCTGTGGCCTAACCAGAATGTTATACAGTTCTAGCATAACCACTTGCTGTTCTGTTCCTTGCTTCTGCCAATAAATGCAACCATTCCATATGACTTCTTAACCAACTTTTCCAACTGGCCAGCTACCTTCAGGGATCTGTGGACAAGCAATCCCAGTTACCTTTGTTCCTCTACACTTCTCAATGTCATGCCAGTTGATGTGTATTCCCTTTCCTTGTTAGCCCTCCACAAATGCGCGATCTCTCACATCTCTGGATTAAATTCCATTTGCCACTGCTCTACCCCCTTATCAGTTGATTGTATCTTCCTGGAGTCTCCAGCTTTCTTCTTCATTATCAACCACACTGCCTATTTTAATAACACCTGAAAACATCGTAATCATAACACCTATATTCAAGTTTAGATCATTGATAAATACCATAAAAAGCAGTGGATCTGGCACTGAAAACTGTGGAACCCCACTGGAATCATCCTTCCAGTCACAAAAACACCCATCAAACATTAAACTTTGCTTCCTGCCTCTGAGCCAAATTTGGATCCAATTTGCCACTTCGCCATGAATCACATGGGCTTTTACTTAGAAAATGCATAATCATTATATGTTATCCTGCCTTCATGGGAAAACATCATTAATTGACTGATGATCTTCATTTGCACAACTAAAGAAATGTTAACTGAAGGTGAGTCCTTAATTGAATAACTTATCTGTGCTCTGCACTTTATCTCTGAATCCATAAACCATTTTGGACACTGTGCTTTAGAAGTCTGGTTCAAAATGTTCATTGCTGGTAACATGTACATGAGACGTTGGAAACAGTGAGATAGACTGTAGTGCAAGGGACTGGTTATTGTGAAACAGCAAAGAAAATATCCATCTGGAAGAATACCATCGAAAAGAAGTGTGGCCCTAACAGCAAAAAAGAAGATGAAGTGCTGAGCCCTTTTCAGCAAAAAATTCTTTTCCCAAACATTTCTCTGACCGATTCTTCACAAAACAAAAATGATGCTTTTAAAGTCATTAAACCCGAATTTTCTTGCACCCGAATCTTCTGAATCAGATGCCTCTCGTTGTGCCGACTGAATCCATGTCCCTTTCAATATTCTGCTCACATGCACACTATTAAATGTGCCACTAACTTATAGAATCAAAGAATAAGGGAATGGTTGCAGCCCGTCGAGCCCATGCCAACTCTCAACAAGTCGCACTCCAATGTCATTTACCCACAGCTGTGCAATTTTTTTCATTCGGATACTTATCCAACTCCGTTTTGAAAGATAAGATTGCGTCTGACTCCACCGCCCTTTAGAGCAGTGTATTCCAGATTCTAACCACTTGCTGAGGAATGGCCACTCCTGTTCCCATGTATAAAGGCAGAGAAACACGGGATCAATTCCTGCCACACTCACAACCTTGCAAAATATCGCACCGTTATTCTATTCTCCTGACACAAGCTCCAGAAGTGTCGTCCAGCTGTTGAGGTTAAAGCTCTGGTTATGTTCCCAACAATGTTACTGCCACAGCGTTTCCGTAGTGTAGTGGTTATCACGTTCGCCTAACACGCGAAAGGTCCCCGGTTCGAAACCGGGCGGAAACATTATGCAAACGTGTTCAATTAATGATAAGATAAAATTAAATCATTCATATTAGTGGTTCAATGTTAACAGAGTGCAGTGTCTCACGTTGCTGTTCCATTTGCTGATTTCTCTCTGCAGTTCTGTTCACACTCAAATTCTACACAGTGTCTCTCACTCCCTCCCGTTTCCAGCCCTGATGCTGGAGAAACCATATCTCAAAGCTGCACATTCCGTGCATTCAGGTCAGCTGTGAGAGATTATTAAAGGATCCTGCCACGCCACCACGCTTCACAACAGAAAATTAAAGCCACAAACAAACCCATCGACTAATCGCTCTTTCCCAGCTCCAGAGTGAGTGAGGGCGGGACAAGCACTAACTTCCGCTTCCACACTCTCCAATCAGCCGCTGCCGGCGGAAAGTGGAGAATGCAGCATCAAACAGCGGTTTACCGCTCTTCACTGGGCTGCAAAATGCCAGCGTTCGAGAGAACGCTCCCCGTACACCGAACAGCAGCCTCATAAGATGCTTCATCTCAGCTTCCTGAGTTCGAGCCCCAGCTTGCACGAACACTTCTTCACTGGAAACACCATTAATTATCTGATTGCCACGTTTTGCATCATGAAAGTAATCCTAACCGATAATTATATAATCATAGAGGTTTACAGCATGGAAGGAGTCATTTAAGCCCATCGTATCTGCACCGGCCAACAAATGCCCAGTTTTAGTTGTGTACACCTGCACCTTATTGCATTTCATGTGCACATCTCAGAACTGGTTAAATGTGGTGAGGGTTTCTGCCTGCACCACACTTTCAGGCAGTGAGTTTGAGACCCCCACAAACATCTGCATGCAGAATGTTCACTTCAAATCCCCTTTAACCCTTACACTAATTACTTTTAAATTATGCAGCCTGGTTGTTGACCACTCCACTATGTGAAATGGACCCTTTTAATCAACAATATCTAGGCCCCTCCTATTTTTATACACCTCAATGCTGTCGCCCATCAGCCTCCTCTGTTCCAAGGAAAACAAACCCATCCTATCCAATCTGTCCTCATAGCAAAGTTGCTCCACTCCCGGCAACATCTACGTAAATCTCCTCTGTACCCTCTCCAGCGTATTCACGTTCTTCCTTCAATGCGGTGACCAGAACTGCACGCAGTACTCCAGCTGTGGCCTAACCAGAATTTTATACAGTTCTAGCATAACCCACTTGCTGTTCTGTTCCTTGCTTCTGCCAATAAATGCAACCATTCCATATGACTTCTTAACCAACTTTTCCTACTGGCCAGCTTCCTTCAGGGATCTGTGGACAAGCAATCCCAGTTACCTTTGTTCCTCTACACTTCTCAATGTCATACCAGTTGATGTGTATTCCCTTTCCTTGTTAGTCCTCCACAAATGCGCGATCTCTCACAACTCTGGATTAAATTGAATTTGCCACTGCTCTACCCCCTTATCAGTTGATTGATATCTTCCTGGAGTCTCCAGCTTTCTTCTTCATTATCAACCACACTGCCTATTTTAATAACACCTGAAAACTTCGTAATCATAACACCTATATTCAAGTTTAGATCATTGATAAATACCATAAAAAGCAATGGATCTGGCACTGAAAACTGTGGAACCCCACTGGAAACATCCTTCCAGTCACAAAAACACCCATCAAACATTACCCTTTGCTTCCTGCCTCTGAGCCCAATTTGGATCCAATTTGCCACTTCGCCCTGAATCACATGGGCTTTTACTTAGAAAATGCATAATCATTAAATGTTATCCTGCCTTCATGGGAAAACATCATTAATTGACTGATGATCTTCATTTGCACAACTAAAGAAATGTTAACTGAAGGAGAATCCTTAATTTAATAACTTATCTGTGCTCTGCACTTTACCTCTGAATCCATAAACCATTTTGGACACTGTGCTTTAGAAGTCTGCTTCAAAATGTTCATTGCTGGTAACATGTACATGAGACGTTGGAAACAGTGAGATAGACTGTAGTGCAAGGGACTGGTTATTGTGAAACAGCAAAGAAAATATACATTCTGGAAGAATACCATCGAAAAGAAGTGTGGCCCGAACAGCCAAAAAGAAGATGAAGTGCTGAGCCCTTTTCGGCAAGAAATTATTTTTCAAACATTTCTCTGACCGAATCTTCACAAAAGAAAAATGATGCTTTTAAAGTCATTAAACCCGAATTTTCGTGCACCCGAATCTTCTGAATCAGATGCCTCTCGTTGTGCCGGCTGAATCCATGTCCCTTTCAATATTCTGCTGACATGCACACTATTAAATGTGCCACTAACTTATAGAATCAAAGAATAAGGGAATGGATGCAGCCCGTCGAGCCCATGCCAACTCTCAACAAGTCTCACTCCCCTGTCATTTAACCACAGCTGTGCAATTTTTTTCATTCGGATACTTATCCAACTCCGTTTTGAAAGATAAGATTGAGTCTGACTCCACCGCCCTTTAGAGAAGTGTATTCCAGATTCTAACCACTTGCTGAGGAATGGCCACTCCTGTTCCTATGTATAAAGGCAGAGAAACACGGGATCAATTCCTGCCACACTAACAACCTTGCTAAATATAGCACCGTTATTCTATTCTCGTGACACAAGCTCCAGAAGTGTAGTCCAGCTGTTGAGGTTAAAGCTCTGGTTATGTTCCCAACAACGTTACTGTCACAGCGTTTCCGTAGTGTAGTGGTTATCACGTTCGCCTCACACGCGAAAGGTCCCCGGTTCGAAACCGGGCGGAAACATTATGCAAACGTGTTCAATTAATGATTAGATAAAATTATATCATTCATATTTGTGCTTCAATATTAACAGAGTGCAGTGTCTCACGATGCTGGTCCATTTGCTGATTTCTCTCTGCAGTTCTGTTCACACTCAAATTCTACACAGTGTCTCTCACTCCCTCCCGTTTCCAGCCCTGACGCTGGAGAAACCATATCTCAAAGCTGCACATTCCGTGCATTCAGGTCAGCTGTGAGAGATTATTAAAGGATCCTGCCACGCCACCACGCTTCACAACAGAAAATTAAAGCCACAAACAAACCCATCGACTAATCGCTCTTCCCCAGCTCCAGAGTGAGTGAGGGCGGGACAAGCCCTAACTTCCGCTCTCACACTCTCCAATCAGCCGCTGCCGGCGGAAAGCGGAGAATGCAGCATCAAACAGCGGTTTACCGCCCTTCACTGGGCTGCAAAATGCCACCGTTCGAGACAACGCTCCCCGTACACCAAACAGCAGCCTCATAAGATGCTTCATCTCAGCTTCCTGAGTTCGAGCCCCAGCTTGCATGAACACTTCTTCACTGGAAACACCATTAATTATCTGATTGCCACGTTTTGCATCATGAAAGTAATCCTAACCGATAATTATATAATCATAGAGGTTTACAGCATGGAAGGAGTCATTTAAGCCCATCGTATCTGCACCGGCCAACAAATGTCCAGTTTTAGATGTGTCCCCCTGCACCTTATTGCATTTCATGTGCACATCTCAGAACTTGTTAAATGTGGTGAGGGTTTCTGCCTGCACCACACTTTCAGGCAGTGAGTTTGAGACCCCCACAAACATCTGCATGCAGAATGTTCACTTCAAATCCCCTTTAACCCTTACACTAATTACTTTTAAATTATGCAGCCTGGTTGTTGACCACTCCACTATGTGAAATAGACCCTGTTAATCAACAATATCTAGGCCCCTCCTTTTTATATGCACCTTAATGCTGTCGCCCATCAGCCTCCTCTGTTCCAAGGAAAACAAACCCATCCTATCCAATCTGTCCTCATAGCAAAGTTGCTCCACTCCCGGCAACATCTACGTAAATCTCCTCTGTACCCTCTCCAGCGTATTCACGTCCTTCCTTCAATGCGGTGACTAGAACTGCACGCAGTACTCCAGCTGTGGCCTAAGCAGAATTTTATACAGTTCTAGCAAAACCCACTTGCTGTTCTGTTCCTTGCTTCTGCCAATAAATGCAACCATTCCATATGACTTCTTAACCAACTTTTCCACCTGACCAGCTACCTTCAGGGATCTGTGGACAAGCAATCCCAGTTACCTTTGTTCCTCTACACTTCTCAATGTCATACCAGTTGATGTGTATTCCCTTTCCTTGTTAGCCCTCCACAAATGCGCGATTTCTCACATCTCTGGATTAAATTCCATTTGCCACTGCTCTACTCCCTTATCAGTTGTTTGACTTCTTCCTGGAGTCTCCAGCTTTCTTCTTCATTATCAATCACACTGCCTATTTTAATAACACCTGAAAACTTCGTAATCATAACACCTATATTCAAGTTTAGATCATTGATAAATACCATAAAAAGCAATGGATCTGGCACTGAAAACTGTGGAACCCCACTGGAAACATCCTTCCAGTCACAAAAACACCCATCAAACATTACCCTTTGCTTCCTGCCTCTGAGCCAAATTTGGATCCAATTTGCCACTTCGCCCTGAATCACATGGGCTTTTACTTAGAAAATGCATAATCATTAAATGTTATCCTGCCTTCATGGGAAAACATCATTAATTGACTGATGATCTTCATTTGCACAACTAAAGAAATGTTAACTGAAGGAGAGTCCTTAATTGAATAACTTATCTGTGCTCTGCACTTTACCTCTGAAGCCATAAATCATTTTGGACACTGTGCTTTAGAAGTCTGCTTCAAAATGTTCATTGCTGGTAACATGTACATGAGACGTTGGAAACAGTGAGATAGACTGTAGTGCAAGGGACTGGTTATTGTGAAACAGCAAAGAAAATATCCATCTGGAAGAATACCATCGAATAGAAGTGTGACCCGAACAGCCAAAAAGAAGATGAAGTGCTGAGCCCTTTTCAGCAAAAAATTATTTTCCCAAACATTTCTCTGACCGAATCTTCACAAAACAAAAATGATGCTTTTAAAGTCATTAAACCCGAATTTTCGTGCACCCGAATCTTCTGAATCAGATACCTCTCGTTTGCCGACTGAATCCATGTCCCTTTCAATATTCTGCTGACATGCACACTATTAAATGTGCCACTAACTTATAGAATCAAAGAATAAGGGAATGGTTGCAGCCCGTCGAGCCCATGCCAATTCTCAACAAGTCTCACTTCCCTGTCATTTGCCCACAGCTGTGCAATTTTTTTCATTCGGAGACTTATCCAACTCCGTTTTGAAAGATAAGATTGAGTCTGACTCTACCGCCCTTTGGAGCAGTGTATTCCAGATTCTAACCACTTGCTGAGGAATGGCCACTCCTGTTCGTATGTATAAAGGCAGAGAAACACGGGATCAATTCCTGCCACACTCACAACCTTGCTAAATATCGCACCGTCATTCTATTCTCGTGACACAAGCTCCAGAAGTGTAGTCCAGCTGTTGAGGTTAAAGCTCTGGTTATGTTCCCAACAATGTTAATGTCACAGCGTTTCCGTAGTGTAGTGGTTATTATGCTAGCCTCACAAGCGAAAGGTCCCCGGTTCGAAACCGGGTGGAATCATTTTGCAAACGTGTTCAATTACTGATTAGATAAAATTAAATCATTCATATTAGTGGTTCAATATTAACAGAGTGCAGTGTCTCACGATGCTGGTCCATTTGCTGATTTATCTCTACAGTTCTGTCCACACTCAAATTCTACACAGTGTATCTCACTCCCTCCCGTTTCCAGCCCTGACGCTGGAGAAACCATATCTCAAAGCTGCACATTCCGTGCATTCAGGTCAGCTGTGAGAGATTATTAAAGGATCCTGCCACGCCACCACGCTTCACAACAGAAACTTAAAGCCTCAAACAAACCCATCGACTAATCGCTCTTCCCCACCTCCAGAGTGAGTGAGGGCGGGACAAGCCCTAACTTCCGCTCCCACACTCTCCCATCAGCCGCTGCCGGCGGAAAGCGGAGAATACAGCATCAAACAGCGGTTTTCCGCCCTTCACTGGGCTGCAAAATGCCACCGTTCGAGACAACGCTCCCCGTACACCGAACAGCAGCCTCATAAGATGCTACATCTCAGCTTCCTGAGTTCAAGCCCCAGCTTGCACGAACACTTCTTCACTGGAAACACCATTAATTATCTGATTGCCACGTTTTGCATCATGAAAGTAATCCTAACCGATAATTATATAATCATAGAGGTTTACAGCATGGAAGGAGTCATTTAAGCCCATCGTATCTGCACCGGCCAACAAATGCCCAGTTTTAGGTGTGTACCCCTGCACCTTATTGCATTTCATGTGCACATCTGCGAACTGGTTAAATGTGGTGAGGGTTTCTGCCTGCACCACACTTTCAGGCAGTGAGTTTGAGACCCCCACAAACATCTGCATGCAGAATGTTCACTTCAAATCCCCTTTAACCCTTACACTAATTACTTTTAAATTATGCAGCCTGGTTGTTGACCACTCCACTATGTGAAATAGACCCTTTTAATCAACAATATCTAGGCCCCTCCTATGTTTAGACACCTCAATGCTGCCGCCCATCAGCCTCCTCTGTTCCAAGGAAAACAAACCCATCCTAGCCAATCTGTCCTCATAGCAAAGTTGCTCCACTCCCGGCAACATCTACGTAAATCTCCTCTGTACCCTCTCCAGCGTATTCACGTTCTTCCTTCAATGCGGTGACCAGAACTGCACGCAGTACTCCAGCTGTGGCCTAACCAGAATTTTATACAGTTCTAGCATAACCCACTTGCTGTTCTGTTCCTTGCTTCTGGCAATAAATCCAACAATTCCATATGACTTCTTAACCAACTTTTCCAACTGGCCAGCTACCTTCAGGGACCTGTGGACAAGCAAACCCAGTTACCTTTGTTCCTCTACACTTCTCAATGTCATACCAGTTGATGTGTATTCCCTTTCGTTGTTAGCCCTCCACAAATGCGCGATCTCTCACATCTCTGGATTAAATTCCATTTGCCACAACTCTACCCTCTTATCAGTTGATTGATATCTTCCTGGAGTCTCCAGCTTTCTTCTTCATTATCAACCCACTGCCTATTTTAATAACACCTGAAAACTTCGTAATCATAACACATATATTCAAGTTTAGATCATTGATAAATACCATAAAAAGCAATGGATCTGGCACTGAAAACTGCGGAACCCCACTGGAAACATCCTTCCAGTCACAAAAACACCCATCAAATATTACCCTTTGCTTCCTGCCTCTGAGCCAAATTTGGATCCAATTTGCCACTTCGCCCTGAATCACATGGGCTTTTACTTAGAAAGTGCATAATCATTAAATGTTATCCTGCCTTCATGGGAAAACATCATTAATTGACTTGATGATCTTCATTTGCAAAAGTAAAGAAATGTTAACTGAAGTTGAGTCCTTAATTAAATAACTTATCTGTGCTCTGCACTTTACCTCTGAATCCAGAAACCATTTTGGACACTGCTTTAGAAGACTGCTTCAAAATGTTCATTGCTGGTAACATGTACATGAGACGTTGGAAACAGTGAGATAGACTGTAGTGCAAGGGACTGGTTATTGTGAAACAACAAAGAAAATATACATTCTGGAAGAATACCATCGAAAAGAAATGTGACCCTAACAGCCAAAAAGAAGATGAAGTGCTGAGCCCTGTTCAGCAAAAAATTATTTTCCCAAACATTTCTCTGACCGAATCTTCACAAAACAAAAATTATGCTTTTAATGTCATTAAACCCGAATTTTCGTGCACCCGAATCTTCTGAATTAGATGCCTCTCGTTGTGCCGACTGAATCCATGTCCCTTTCAATATTCTGCTGACATGCACACTATTAAATGTGCCACTAAATTATAGAATCAAAGAATAAGGGAATGGTTGCAGCCCGTCGAGCCCATGCCAACTCTCAACAAGTCTCACTCCCCTGTCATTTACCCACAGCTGTGCAATTTTTTTCATTCGGATACTTATCCAACTCCGTTTTGAAAGATAAGATTGAGTCTGACTCCACCGCCCTTTTGAGCAGTGTAATCCAGATTCTAACCACTTGCTGAGGAATGGCCACTCATGTTCCTATGTATAAAGGCAGAGAAACACGGGATCAATTTCTGCCACACTCACAACCTTGCTAAATATAGCACCGTCATTCTATTCTCGTGACACAAGCTCCAGAAGTGTAGTCCAGCTGTTGAGGTTAAACCTCTGGTTATGTTCCCAACAGTGTTACTGCCACAGCGTTTCCGTAGTGTAATGGTTATCACGTTCGCCTGCACGCGAAATGTCCCCGGGCCGAAACATTATGCAAACGTGTTCAATTAATGATTATATAAAATTAAATCATTCATATTCGTGGTTCAATATTAACAGAGTGCAGTGTCTCACGATGCTGTTCCATTTGCTGATTTCTCTCGAAAGTTCTGTACACACTCAAATTCTACACAGTGTCTCTCACTCCCTCCCGTTTCCAGCCCTGATGCTGGAGAAACCATATCTCAAAGCTGCACATTCCGTGCATTCAGGTCAGCTGTGAGAGATTATTGAAGGATCCTGCCACGCCGCCACGCTTCACAACAGAAAATTAAAGCCACAAACAAACCCATCGACTAATTACTATTCCCCAGCTCCAGAGTGAGTGAGGGCGGGACAGGACCTAACTTCCGCTCCAACACTCTCCAATCAGCCGCTGCCGGCGGGAAGCGGAAATGCAGCATCAAACAGCGGTTTACCGCCCTTCATTGGGCTGCAAAATGCCACCGTTCGAGACAACGCTCCCCGTACACCGAACAGCAGCCTCATAAGATGCTTCATCTCAGCTTCCTGAGTTCGAGCCCCAGCTTGCACAAACACTTCTTCACTGGAAACACCATTAATTTTCTGATTGCCACGTTTTGCCTCATGAAAGTAATCCTAACCGATAATTATATAATCATAGAGGTTTACAGCATGGAAGGAGTCATTTAAGCCCATCGTATCTGCACCGGCCAACAAATGCCGAGTTTTAGGCGTGTACCCTTGCACCTTATTGCATTTCATGTGCACATCTAAGAACTTGTTAAATGTGGTGAGGGTTTCTGCCTGCACCACACTTTCAGGCAGTGAGTTTGAGACCCTCACAAACATCTGCATGCAGAATGTTCACCTCAAATCCCCTTTAAACCTGACACTAATTACTTTTAAATTATGCAGCCTGGTTGTTGACCACTCCACTCTGTGAAATAGACCCTTTTAATCAACAATATCTAGGCCGCTCTTATTTTTATACACCTCAATGCTGTCGCCCATCAGCCTCCTCTGTTCCAAGGAAAACAAACCCATCCGAATCAATCTGTCCTCCTAGCAAAGTTGCTCCACTCCCTGTAACATCTACGTAAATCTCCTCTGTTCCCGCTCTAGCTTATTCACGTCCTTCCTTCAATGCGGTGACCAGAACTGCACGCTGTACTCCAGCTGTGGCCGAACCAGAATTTTAAACAGGTCTAGCATAACCCACTTGCTGTTCTGTTCCTTGCTTCTGCCAATAAATGCAACCATTCCATATGACTTCTTAATCAACTTTTCCAACTGGTCAGCTACCTTCAGGGATCTGTGGACAAGCAATCCCAGTTACCTTTGTTCCTCTACACTTCTCAATGTCATACCAGTTGATGTGTATTCCCTTTCCTTGTTAGCCCTCCACAAATGCGCGATCTCTCACATCTCTGGATTAAATTCAATTTGCCACTGCTCTACCCCCTTATCAGTTGATTGATATCTTCCTGGAGTCTCCAGCTTTCTTCTTCATTATCAACCACACTGCCTATTTTAATAACACCTGAAAACTTCGTAATCATAACACCTATATTCAAGTTTAGATCTTTGATAAATACCATAAAAAGCAATGGATCTGGCACTGAAAACTGTGGAACCCCACTGGAAACATCCTTCCAGTCACAAAAACACCCATCAAACATTACCCTTTGCTTCCTGCCTCTGAGCCAAATTTGGATCCAATTTGCCACTTCGCCCTGAATCACATGGGCTTTTACTTAGAAAATGCATAATCAGTAAATGTTATCCTGCCTTCATGGGAAAACATCATTAATTGACTGATGATCTTCATTTGCACAACTAAAGAAATGTTAACTGAAGGAGAATCCTGAAATGAATAACTTATCTGTGCTCTGCACTTTACCTCTGAATCCATAAACCATTTTGGACACTGTGCTTTAGAAGTCTGCTTCAAAATGTTCATTGCTGGTAACATGTACATGAGACGTTGGAAACAGTGAGATAGACTGCAGTGCAAGGGACTGGTTATTGTGAAACAGCAAAGAAAATATACATTCTGGAAGAATACCATCGAAAAGTAGTGTGGCCCTAACAGCCAAAAAGAAGATGAAGTGCTGAGATTTTTTCAGCAAAAAATTATTTTTCAAACATTTCTCTGACCGAATCTTCACAAAAGAAAGATGATGCTTTTAAAGTCATTAAACCCGAATTTTCGTGCACCGGAATCTTCTGAATCAGATGCCTCTCGTTGTGCCGACTGAATCCATGTCCCTTTCAATATTCTGCTGACATGCACACTATTAAATGTGCCACTAACTTATAGAATCAAAGAATAAGGGAATGGATGCAGCCCGTCGAGCCCATGCCAACTCTCAACAAGTCTCACTCCCCTGTCACTTACCCACAGCTGTGCAATTTTTTTCATTCGGATACTTATCCAACTCCGTTTTGAAAGATAAGATTGAGTCTGACTCCACCGCCCTTTAGAGAAGTGTATTCCAGATTCTAACCACTTGCTGAGGAATGGCCACTCCTGTTCCTATGTATAAAGGCAGAGAAACACGGGATCAATTCCTGCCACACTCACAACCTTACTAAATATAGCACCGTCATTCGATTCTCGTGACACAAGCTCCAGAAGTGTAGTCCAGCTGTTGAGGTTAAATCTCTGGTTATGTTCCCCACGGTGTTACTGCCACAGTGTTTCTGTAGTGTAGTGGTTATCACGTTCGCCTAACACGCGCAAGGTGCCCGGTTCGAAACCGGGCGGAAACATTATGCAAACGTGATCAATTAATGATTCGATAAAATTCAATCATTCATATTCGGGGTTCAATATTAACAGAGTGCAGTGTCTCACGATGCTGTTCCATTTGCTGATTTCTCTCTGCAGTTCTGTGCACTCTCAAATTCTACACAGTGTCTCTCACTCCCTCCCGTTTCCAGCCCTGACGCTGGAGAAACCATATCTCAAAGCTGCACATTCCGTGCATTCAGGTCAGCTGTGAGCTTTTATTAAAGGATCCTGCCACGCCACCAAGCTTCACAACAGAAAATTAAAGCCACAAACAAACCCATCGACTAATCGCTCTTCCCCAGCTCCAGAATGAGTGAGGGCGGGACAAGCCCTAACTTCCGCTCCCACACTCTCCAATCAGCCGCTGCCGGCGGAAAGCGGAGAATGCAGCATCAAACAGCGGTTTACCGCCCTTCACTGTGCTGCAAAATGCCACCGTTCGAGACAACGCTCCCCGTACACCGAACAGCAGCCTCATAAGATGCTTCATCTCAGCTTCCTGAGTTCGAGCCCCAGCTTGCACGAACACTTCTTCACTGGAAACACCATTAATTATCTGATTGCCACGTTTTGCATCATGAAAGTAATCCTAACCGATAATTATATAATCATAGAGGTTTCCAGCATGGAAGGAGTCATTTAAGCCCATCGTATCTGCACCGGCCAACAAATGCCCAGTTTTAGGTGTGTCCCCCTGCACCTTATTGCATTTCATGTGCACATCTAAGAACTTGTTAAATGTGGTGAGGGTTTCTGCCTGCACCACACTTTCAGGCAGTGAGTTTGAGACCCCCACAAACATCTGCATGCAGAATGTTCACTTCAAATCCCCTTTAACCCTTACACTAATTACTTTTAAATTATGCAGCCTGGTTGTTGACCACTCCGCTATGTGAAATAGACCCTTTTAAACAACAATATCTAGGCCCCTCCTATTTTTATACACCTCAATACTGTCGCCCATCAGCCTCCTCTGTTCCAAGGAAAACAAACCCATCCTATCCAATCTGTCCTCATAGCAAAGTTGCTCCACTGCCGGCAACAACTACATAAAGCTCCTCTGTACCCTCTCCAGCGTATTCACGTCCTTCCTTCAATGCGGTGACTAGAACTGCACGCAGTACTCCAGCTGTGGCCTAACCAGAATTTTATACAGTTCTAGCATAAACCACTTGCTGTTCTGTTCCTTGCTTCTGCCAATAAATGCAACCATTCCATATGACTTCTTAACCAACTTTTCCAACTGGCCAGCTACCTTCAGGGATCTGTGGACAAGCAATCCCAGTTACCTTTGTTCCTCTACACTTCTCAATGTCATACCAGTTGATGTGTATTCCCTTTCCTTGTTAGCCCTCCACAAATGCGCGATCTCTCACATCTCTGGATTAAATTCCATTTGCCACTGCTCTACCCCCTTATCAGTTGATTGATATCTTCCTGTAGTCTCCAGCTTTCTTCTTCATTATCAACCCACTGCCTATTTTAATAACACCTGAAAACTTCGTGATCATAACACCTATAATCAAGTTTAGATCATTGATAAATACCATAAAAGCAATGGATCTGGCACTGAAAACTGTGGAACACCACTGGAAACATCCTTCCAGTCACAAAATCACCCATCAAACATTACCCTTTGCTTCCTGCCTCTGAGCCAAATTTGGATCCAATTTGCCACTTCGCCCTGAATCACATGGGCTTTTACTTAGAAAATGCATAATCATTAAATGTTATCCTGCCTTCATGGGAAAACATCATTAATTGACTGATGATCTTCATTTGCACAACTAAAGAAATGTTAACTGAAGGAGAGTCCTTAATTGAATAACTTATCTGTGCTCTGCACTTTACCTCTGAATCCATAAACCATATTGGACAGTGTGCTTTAGTAGTCTGCTTCAAAATGTTCCTTGCTGGTAACATGTACATGGGACGTTGGAAACAGTGAGATAGACTGCAGTGCAAGGGACTGGTTATTGTGAAACAGCAAAGAAAATATACATTCTGGAAGAATACCATCGAAAATAAGTGTGGCCCTAACAGCCAAAAAGAAGATGAAGTGCTGAGCCCTTTTCAGCAAAAAATTATTTTTCAAACATTTCTCTGACCGAATCTTCACAAAAGAAAAATGATGCTTTTAAAGTCATTAAACCCGAATTTTCGTGCACCCGAATCTTCTGAATCAGATGCCTCTCGTTGTGCCGACTGAATCCATGTCCCTTTCAATATTCTGCTGACATGCACACTATTAAATGTGCCACTAACTTATAGAATCAAAGAATAAGGGAATGGATGCAGCCCGTCGAGCCCATGCCAACTCTCAACAAGTCTCACTCCCCTGTCATTTACCCACAGCTGTGCAATTTTTTTCATTCGGATACTTATCCAACTCCGTTTTGAAAGATAAGATTGAGTCTGACTACACCGCCCTGTAGAGAAGTGTATTCCAGATTCTAACCACTTGCTAAGGAATGGCCACACCTGTTCCCATGTATAAAGGCAGAGAAACACGGGATCAATTCCTGCCACACTCACAACCTTGCTAAATATAGCACCGTTATTCTATTCTCGTGACACAAGCTCCAGAAGTGTAGTCCAGCTGTTGAGGTTAAAGCTCTGGTTATGTTCCCAACAATGCTACTGCCGCACCTTTTCTGTAGTGTAGTGGTTATCACGTTAGCCTCACACGCGAAAGATCCCCGGTTCGAAACCAGGCGGAAACATTATGCAAACGTGTTCAATTAATGATTAGATAAAATTAAATCATTCATATTCGTGGTTCAATGTTAACAGAGTGCAGTGTCTCACGATGCTGTTCCATTTGCTGATTTCTCTCTACAGTTCTGTTCACACTCAAATTCTACACAGTGTCTCTCACTCCCTCCCGTTTCCAGCCCTGACGCTGGAGAAACCATATCTCAAAGCTTCACATTCCGTGCATTCAGGTCAGCTGTGAGAGATTATTAAAGGATCCTGCCACGCCACCACGCTTCACAACAGAAGATTAAAGCCACCAACAAACCCATCGAATAATCGCTCTTCCCCAGCTCCAGAGTGAGTGAGGGCGGGACAAGCCCTAACTTCCGCTCCCACACTCTCCAATCAGCCGCTGCCGGCGGAAAGCGGAGAATGCAGCATCAAACAGCGGTTTACCGCCCTTCACTGGGCTGCAAAATGGCACCGTTCGAGACAACGCTCCCCGTGCTCCGAACAGCAGCCTCATAAAATGCTTCATCTCAGCTTCCTGAGTTCGAGCCCCAGCTTGCACGAACACTTCTTCACTGGAAACAGCATTAATTATCTGATTGCCACGTTTTGCATCATGAAAGTAATCCTAACCGATAATTATATAATCATAGAGGTTTACAGCATGGAAGGAGTCATTTACGCCCATCGTATCTGCACCGGCCAACAAATGCCCAGTTTTAGGTGTGTACCCCTGCACCTTATTGCATTTCATGTGCACATCTAAGAACTGGTTAAATGTGGTGAGGGTTTCTGCCTGCACCACACTTTCAGGCAGTGAGTTTGAGACGTCACAAACATCTGCATGCAGAATGTTCACTTCAAATCCCCTTTAACCCTTACACTAATTACTTTTAAATTCTGCAGCCTGGTTGTTGACCACTCCACTATGTGAAATAGACCCTTTTAATCAACAATATCTAGGCCCCTCCTATTTTTATACACCTCAATGCGGTCGCCCATCAGCCTCCTCTGTTCCAAGGAACACAAACCCATCCTATCCAATCTGTCCTCATAGCAAAGTTGCTCCACTCCCGGCAACATCTACGAAAATCTCCTCTGTACCCTCTCCAGCGTATTCACGTTCTTCCTTCAATGCGGTGACCAGAACTGCATGCAGTACTCCAGCTGTGGCCTAACCAGAATTTTATACAGTTCTAGCAAAACCCACTTGCTGTTCTGTTCCTTGCTTCTGCCAATAAATGCAACCATTCCATATGACTTCTTAATCAACTTTTCCAACTGGTCAGCTACCTTCAGGGATCTGTGGACACGCAATCCCAGTTACCTTTGTTCCTCTACACTTCTCAATGTCATACCAGTTGATGTGTATTCCCTTTCCTTGTTAGCCCTCCACAAATGCGCGATCTCTCACATCTCTGCATTAAATTCAATTTGCCACTGCTCTACCCCCTTATCTGTTGATTGATATCTTCCTGGAGTCTCCAGCTTTCTTCTTCATTATCAACCACACTGCCTATTTTAATAACACCTGAAAACTTCGTAATCATAACACCTATATTCAAGTTTAGATCATTGATAAATACCATAAAAAGCAATGGATCTGGCACTGAAAACTGTGGAACCCCACTGGAAACATCCTTCCAGTCACAAAAACACCCATCAAACATTACCCTTTGCTTCCTGCCTCTGAGCCAAATTTGGATCCAATTTGCCACTTCGCCCTGAATCACATGGGCTTTTACTTAGAAAATGCATAATCATTAAATGTTATCCTGCCTTCATGGGAAAACATCATTAATTGACTGATGATCTTCATTTGCACAACTATAGAAATGTTAACTGAAGGAGAATCCTTAATTGAATAACTTATCTGTGCTCTGCACTTTACCTCTGAATCCATAAACCATTTTGGACACTGTGCTTTAGAAGTCTGCTTCAAAATGTTCCTTGCTGGTAACATGTACATGGGACGTTGGAAACAGTGAGATAGACTGTAGTGCAAGGGACTGGTTATTGTGAAACAGCAAAGAAAATATACATTCTGGAAGAATACCATCGAAAAGAAGTGTGACCCTAACAGCCAAAAAGAAGATGAAGTTCTGAGCCCTTTTCAGCAAAAAATTATTTTCCCAAACATTTTTCTTACCGAATCATCACAAAACAAAAATGATGCTTTTAAAGTCATTAAACCCGAATTTTCGTGCACCCAAATCTTCTGAATCAGATGCCTCTCGTTGTGCCGACTGAATCCATGTCCCTTTCAATATTCTGCTGACATGCACACTATTAAATGTGCCACTAACTTATACAATCAAAGAATAAGGGAATGGTTGCAGCCCGTCGAGCCCATGCCAACTCTCAACAAGTCTCACTCCCCTGTCATTTACACACAGCTGTGCAATTTTTTTCATTCGGATACTTATCCAACTCGTTTTGAAAGATAAGAATGAGTCTGACTCCACCGCCCTTTAGAGCAGTGTATTCCAGATTTTAACCACTTGCTGAGGAATGGCCACTCCTGTTCCTCTGTATAAAGGCAGAGAAACACGGGATCAATTCCTGCCACACTCACAACCTTGCTAAATATAGCACCGTCATTCTATTCTCGTGACACAAGCTCCATCAGTGTAGTCCAGCTGTTGAGGTTAAAGCTCTGGTTATGTTCCCAACAATGCTGCTGCCACAGCATTTCCGTAGTGTAGTAGTTATCACGTTCGCTTCACACACGAAAGGTCCCCGGTTCGAAACCGGGCGGAAACATTATGCAAACGTGTTCAATTGATGATTAGATAAAATTAAATCATTCATATTCGTGGTTCAATATTAACAGAGTGCAGTGTCTCACGATGCTGTTCCATTTGCTGATTTTTCTCTGCAGTTCTGTTCACACTCAAATTCTTCACAGTGTCTCTCACTCCCTCCCGTTTCCAGCCCTGACGCTGGAGAAACCATATCTCAAAGCTGCACATTCCGTGCATTCAGGTCAGCTGTGAGCTTTTATTAAAGTATCCTGCCACGCCACCAAGCTTCACAACAGAAAATTAAAGCCACAAACAAACCCATCGACTAATCGCTCTTCCCCAGCTCCAGAATGAGTGAGGGCGGGACAAGCCCTAACTTCCGCTCCCACACTCTCCAATCAGCCGCTGCCGGCGGAAAGCGGAGAATGCAGCATCAAACAGCGGTTTACCGCCCTTCACTGGGCTGCAAAATGCCACCATTCGAGACAACGCTCCCCGTACACCGAACAGCAGCCTCATAAGATGCTTCATCTCAGCTTCCTGAGTTCGAGCCCCAGCTTGCACGAACACTTCTTCACTGGAAACAGAATTAATTATCTGATTGCCACGTTTTGCATCATGAAAGTAATCCTAACCGATAATTATATAATCATAGAGGTTTGCAGCATGGAAGGAGTCATTTAAGCCCATCGTATCTGCACCGGCCAACAAATGCCCAGTTTTAGGTGTGTCCCCCTGCACCTTATTGCATTTCATGTGCACATCTAAGAACTGGTTAAATGTGGTGAGGGTTTCTGCTTGCACCACACTTTCAGGCAGTGAGTTTGAGACCCCCACAATCATCTGCATGCAGAATGTTCACTTCAAATCCCCTTTAACCCTTACACTAATTACTTTGAAATTATGCAGCCTGGTTGTTGACCACTCCGCTATGTGAAATAGACCCTTTTAAACAACAATATCTAGGCCCCTCCTATTTTTATACACCTCAATACTGTCGCCCATCAGCCTCCTCTGTTCCAAGGAAAACAAACCCATCCTATCCAATCTGTCCTCATAGCAAAGTTGCTCCACTCCCGGCAACAACTACGTAAATCTCCTCTGTACCCTCTCCAGCGTATTCACGTCCTTCCTTCAATGCCGTGACTAGAACTGCACGCAGTACTCCAGCTGTGGCCTAACCAGAATTTTATACAGTTCTAGCATAACCCACTTGCTGTTCTGTTCCTTGCTTCTGCCAATAAATGCTACCATTCCATATGACTTCTTAACCAACTTTTCCAACTGGCCAGCTACCTTCAGGGATCTGTGGACAAGCAATCCCAGTTACCTTTGTTCCTCCACACTTCTCAATGTCATACCAGTTGATGTGTATTCCCTTTCCTTGTTAGCCCTCCACAAATGCGCTATCACTCACATCTCTGGATTAAATTCCATTTGCCACTGCTCTACCCCCTTATCTGTTGATTGATATCTTCCTGGAGTCTCCAGCTTTATTCTTCATTATCAACCCACTGCCTATTTTAAGAACACCTGAAAACTTCGTAATCATAACACCTATATTCAAGTTTAGATCATTGATAAATACCATAAAAAGCAATGGATCTGGCACTGAAAACTGCGGAACCCCACTGGAATCATCCTTCCAGTCACAAAAACACCCATCAAACATTACCCTTTGCTTACTGCCTCTGAGCCAAATTTGGATCCAATATGCCACTTCGCCCTGAATCACATGGGCATTTACTTAGAAAATGCATAATCATTAAATGTTATCCTGCCTTCATGGGAAAACATCATTAATTGACTGATGATCTTCATTTGCACAACTAAAGAAATGTTAACTGAAGGAGAGTCCTTAATTGAATAACTTATCTGTGCTCTGCACTTTACCTCTGAATCCATAAACCATATTGGACAGTGTGCTTTAGAAGTCTGCTTCAAAATGTTCCTTGCTGGTAACATGTACATGGGACGTTGGAAACAGTGAGATAGACTGTAGTGCAAGGGACTGGTTATTGTGAAACAGCAAAGAAAATATACATTCTGGAAGAATACCATCGAAAAGAAGTGTGACCCTAACAGCCAAAAAGAAGATGAAGTGCTGAGCCCTTTTCAGCAAAAAATTCTTTTCCCAAACATTTTTCTGACCGAATCTTCACAAAACAAAAATGATGCTTTTAAAGTCATTAAACCCGAATTTTCGTGCACCCAAATCTTCTGAATCAGATGCCTCTCGTTGTGCCGACTGAATCCATGTCCCTTTCAATATTCTGCTGACATGCACACTATTAAATGTGCCACTAACTTATACAATCAAAGAATAAGGGAATGGTTGCAGCCCGTCGAGCCCATGCCAACTCTCAACAAGTCTCACTCCCCTGTCATTTACACACAGCTGTGCAATTTTTTTCATTCGGATACTTATCCAACTCGTTTTGAAAGATAAGAATGAGTCTGACTCCACCGCCCTTTAGAGCAGTGTATTCCAGATTTTAACCACTTGCTGAGGAATGGCCACTCCTGTTCCTCTGTATAAAGGCATAGAAACACGGGATCAATTCCTGCCACACTTACAACCTTGCTGAATATAGCACCGTCATTCTATTCTCGTGACACAAGCTCCATCAGTGTAGTCCAGCTGTTGAGGTTAAAGCTCTGGTTATGTTCCCAACAATGCTACTGCCACAGCATTTCCGTAGTGTAGTGGTTATCACGTTCGCTTCACAAGCGAAAGGTCACCGGTTCGAAACCGGCGGAAACATTATGCAAACGTGTTCAATTGATGATTAGATAAAATTAAATCATTCATATTCGTCGTTCAATATGAACAGAGTGCAGTGTCTCACGATGCTGGTCCATTTGCTGATTTCTCTCTGCAGTTCTGTTCACACTCAAATTCTTCACAGTGTCTCTCACTCCCTCCCGTTTCCAGCCCTGACGCTGGAGAAACCATATCTCAAAGCTGTGCATTCAGGTCAGCTGTGAGCTTTTATAAAAGGATCCTGCCACGCCACCAAGCTTCACAACAGAAAATTAAAGCGACAAACAAACCCATCGACTAATCGCTCTTCCCCAGCTCCAGAATGAGTGAGGGCGGGACAAGCCCTAACTTCCGCTCCCACACTCTCCAATCAGCCGCTGCAGGCGGAAAGCGGAGAATGCAGCATCAAACAGCGGTTTACCACCCTTCACTGGGCTGCAAAATGCCACCGTTCGAGACAACGCTCCCCGTACACCGGACAGCAGCCTCATAAAATGCTTCATCTCAGCTTCCTGAGTTCGAGCCCCAGCTTGCACGAACACTTCTTCACTGGAAACACCATTAATTATCTGATTGCCACGTTTTGCATCATGAAAGTAATCCTAACCGATAATTATATAATCATAGAGGTTTACAGCATGGAAGGAGTCATTTAAGCCCATCGTATCTGCACCGGCCAACAAATGCCCAGTTTTAGGTGTGTCCCCCTGCACCTTATTGCATTTCATGTGCACATCTAAGAACTTGTTAAATGTGGTGAGGGTTTCTGCCTGCACCACACTTTCAGGCAGTGAGATTGATACCCCCACAAACATCTGCATGCAGAATGTTCACTTCAAATCCCCTTTAACCCTTACACTAATTACTTTTAAATTATGCAGCCTGGTTGTTGACCACTCCGCTATGTGAAATAGACCCTTTTAAACAACAATATCTAGGCCCCTCCTATTTTTATACACCTCAATACTGTCGCCCATCAGCCTCCTCTGTTCCAAGGAAAACAAACCCATCCTATCCAATCTGTCCTCATAGCAAAGTTGCTCCACTGCCGTCAACAACTACGTAAAGCTCCTCTGTACCCTCTCCAGCGTATTCACGTCCTTCCTTCAATGCGGTGACTAGAACTGCACGCAGTACTCCAGCTGTGGCCTAACCAGAATTTTATACAGTTCTAGCATAAACCACTTGCTGTTCTGTTCCTTGCTTCTGCCAATAAATGCAACCATTCCATATGACTTCTTAATCAACTTTTCCAACTGGCCAGCTACCTTCGGGGATCTGTGGACAAGCAATCCCAGTTACCTTTATCCTCTACACTTCTCAATGTCATACCAGTTGATGTGTATTCCCTTTCCTTGTTAGCCCTCCACAAATGCGCGATCTCTCACATCTCTGGATTAAATTCCATTTGCCACTGCTCTACCCCCTTATCAGTTGATTGATATCTTCCTGTAGTCTCCAGCTTTCTTCTTCATTATCAACCCACTGCCTATTTTAATAACACCTGAAAACTTCGTGATCATAACACCTATAATCAAGTTTAGATCATTGATAAATACCATAAAAGCAATGGATCTGGCACTGAAAACTGTGGAACCCCACTGGAAACATCCTTCCAGTCACAAAAACACCCATCAAACATTACTCTTTGCTTCCAGCCTCTGAGCCAAATTTGGATCCAATTTGCCACTTCGCCCTGAATCACATGGGCTTTTACTTAGAAAATGCATAATCATTAAATGTTATCCTGCCTTCATGGGAAAACATCATTAATTGACTGATGATCTTCATTTGCACAACTAAGGAAATGTTAACTGAAGGAGAGTCCTTAATTGAATAACTTATCTGTGCTCTGCACTTTACCTCTGAATCCATAAACCATTTTGGACACTGTGCTTTAGAAGTCTGCTTCAAAATGTTCCTTGCTGGTAACATGTACATGGGACGTTGGAAACAGTGAAATAGACTGTAGTGCAAGGGACTGGTTATTGTGAAACAGCAAAGAAAATATCCATCTGGAAGAATACCATCGAAAAGAAGTGTGGCCCTAACAGCCAAAAAGAAGATGAAGTGCTGAGCCCTTTTCAGCAAAAAATTACTTTCCCAAACATTTCTCTGACCGAATCTTCACAAAACAAAAATGATGCTTTTAAAGTCATTAAACCTGAATTTTCGTGCACCCGAATCTTCGGAATCAGATGCCTCTCGTTGTGCCGACTGAATCCATGTCCCTTTCAATATTCTGCTGACATGCACACTATTAAATGTGCCACTAACTTATACAATCAAAGAATAAGGGAATGGTTGCAGCCCGTCGAGCCCATGCCAACTCTCAACAAGTCTCACTCCGCTGTCATTTACCCACAGCTGTGCAATTTTTTTCATTCGGATACTTATCCAACTCCGTTTTGAAAGATAAGATTGAGTCTGACTCCACCGCTCTTTAGAGCAGTGTATTCCAGATTCTAACCACTTGCTGAGGAATGGCCACTCCTGTTCCTATGTATAAAGGCAGAGAAACACGGCATCAATTCCTGCCACACTCACAACCTTGCTAAATATAGCACCGTCATTCTATTCTCGTGACACAAGCTCCAGAAGTGTAGTCCAGCTGTTGAGGTTAAAGCTCTGGTTATGTTCCCAACAATGTTACTGCCATTGCGTTTCCGTAGTGTAGTGCTTATCACGTTCGCCTCACACGCGAAAAGTCCCAGGTTCGATACTGGGTGGAAACATTATGCAAACGTGTTCAATTAATGATTAGATAAAATTGAATCATTCACATTAGTGGTTCAATATTAACAGAGTGCAGTGTCTCACGATGCTGTTCCATTTGCTGATTTCTCTCTACAGTTCTGTTCACACTCAAATTCTGCACAGTGTCTCTCACTCCCTCCCGTTTCCAGCCCTGACGCTGGAGAAACCATATCTCAAAGCTGCACATTCCGTGCATTCAGGTCAGCTGTGAGAGATTATTAAATGATCCTGCCACGCCACCACGCTTCACAACAGAAAATTAACGCCACAAACAAATCCATCGACTAATCGCTCTTCCCCACCTCCAGAGTGAGTGAGGGCGGGACAAGCCCTAACTTCCGCTCCCACACTCTCCAATCAGCCGCTGCCGGCGGAAAGCGGAGAATGCAGCATCAAACAGCGGTTTACCGCCCTTCACTGGGCTGCAAAATGCCACCGTTCGAGACAACGCTCCCCGTACACCGAACAGCAGCCTCATAAGATGCTTCATCTCAGCTTCCTGAGTTCGAGCCCCAGCTTGCACGAACACTTCTTCACTGGAAACACCATTAATTATCTGATTGCCACGTTTTGCATCATGAAAGTAATCCTAACCGATAATTATATAATCATAGAGGTTTACAGCATGGAAGGAGTCATTTAAGCCCATCGTATCTGCACCAGCCAACAAATGCCCAGTTTTAGGTGTGTACCCCTGCACCTTATTGCATTTCATGTGCACATCTAAGAACTTGTTAAATGTGGTGAGGGTTTCTGACTGCACCACACTTTCAGGCAGTGAGTTTGAGACCCCCACAAACATCTGCATGCAGAAGGTTCACTTCAAATCCCCTTTAACCCTTACACTAACTACTTTTAAATTATGCAGCCTGGTTGTTGACCACTCCACTATGTGAAATAGACCCTTTTAATCAACAATATCTAGGCCCCTCCTATTTTTATGCACCTCAATGCTGTCGGCCATCAGCCTCCTCTGTTCCAAGGAAAACAAACCCATCCTATCCAATCTGTCCTCAAAGCAAAGTTGCTCCACTCCCGGCAACATCTACGTAAATCTCTTCTGTACCCTCTCCAGCGTATTCACGTTCTTCCTTCAATGCGGTGACCAGAACTGCACGCAGTACTCCAGCTGTGGCCTAACCAGAATTTTATACAGTTCTAGCATAACCCACTTGCTGTTCTGTTCCTTGCTTCTGCCAATAAATGCAACCATTCCATATGACTTCTTAACCAACTTTTCCAACTGGCCAGCTACCTTCAGGTATCTGTGGACAAGCAATCCCAGTTACCTTTGTTCCTCTACACTTCTCAATGTCATACCAGTTGATGTGTATTCCCTTTCCTTGTTAGCCCTCCACAAATGCGCGATGTCTCACATCCCTGGATTAAATTCCATTTGCCACTGCTCTACCCCCTTATCAGTTGATTGATATCTTCCTGGAGTCTCCAGCTTTCTTCTTCATTATCAACCCACTGCCTATTCTAATAACACCTGAAAACTTCGTCATCATAACACCTATATTCAAGTTTAGATCATTGATAAATACCATAAAAAGCACTGGATCTGGCACTGAAAACTGTGGAACCCCACTGGAAACATCCTTCCAGTCACAAAAACACCCATCAAACATTACCCTTTGCTTCCTGCCTCTGAGCCAAATTTGGATCCAATTTGCCACTTCGCCCTGAATCACATGGGCTTTTACTTAGAAAATGCATAATCATTAAATGTTATCCAGCCTTCATGGGAAAACATCATTAATTGACTGATGATCTTCATTTGCACAACTAAAGAAATGTTAACTGAAGGAGAGTCCTTAATTGAATAACTTATCTGTGCTCTGCACTTTACCTCTGAATCCATAAACCATTTTGGACACTGTGCTTTAGAAGTCTGCTTCTAAATGTTCCTTGCTGGTAACATGTACATGGGACGTTGGAAACAGTGAGATAGACTGTAGTGCAAGGGACTGGTTATTGTGAAACAGCAAAGAAAATATCCAGCTGGAAGAATTCCATCGAAAAGAAGTGTGGCCCTAACAGCCAAAAAGAAGATGAAGTGCTGAGCCCTTTTCAGCAAAAAATAATTTTCCCAAACATTTCTCTGACCGAATCTTCACAAAACAAAAATGATGCTTTTAAAGTCATTAAACCCGAATTTTCGTGCACCCGAATCTTCTGAATCAGATGCCTCTCGTTGTGCCGACTGAATCCATGTCCCTTTCAATATTCTGCTGACATGCACACTATTAAATGTGCCACTAACTTATAGAATCAAAGAATAAGGGAATGGTTGCAGCCCATCGAGCCCATGCCAACTCTCAACAAGTCTCACTCCCCTGTCATTTACCCACAGCTGTGCAATTTTTTTCATTCGGATACTTATCCAACTCCGTTTTGAAAGATAAGATTGAGTCTGACTCCACTGCCCTTTAGAGCAGTGTATTCCAGATTCTAACCACTTGCTGAGGAATGGCCACTCCTGTTCCTATGTATAAAGGCAGAGAAACACGGGATCAATTCCTGCCACACTCACAACTTTGCTAAATATATCACCGTCATTCTATTCTCGTGACACAAGCTCCAGAAGTGTAGTCCAGCTGTTGAGGTTAAAGCTCTGGTTTTGTTCCCAGCAATGTTACTGCCACAGCGTTTCCGTAGTGTAGTGGTTATCACGTTCGCCTCACACGCGAAAAGTCCCCGGGTGGAAACATTATGCAAACGTGTTCAATTAATGATTAGATAAAATTAAATCATTCATATTAGTGGTTCAATATTAACAGAGTGCAGTGTCTCACGATGCTGTTCCATTTGCAGATTTCTCTCGACAGTTCTGTACACACTCAAATTCTACACATTGTCTCTCACTCCCTCCCGTTTCCAGCCCTGACGCTGGAGAAACCATATCGCAAAGCTGCACATTCCGTGCATTCAAGTCAGCTGTGAGAGATTATTAAAGGATCCTGCCACGCCACCACGCTTCACAACAGAAAATTAAAGCCACAAACAAACCCATCGACTAATCGCTCTTCCCCAGCTCCAGAGTGAGTGAGGGCGGGACAAGCCCTAACTTCCGCTCCCACACTCTCCAATCAGCCGCTGCCGGCGGAAAGCGGAGAATGCAGCATCAAACAGCGGTTTACCGCCCTTCACTGGGCTGCAAAATGCCACCGTTCGAGACAACGCTCCCCGTACACCGAACAGCAGCCTCATAAGATGCTTCATCTCAGCTTCCTGAGTTCGAGCCCCAGCTTGCACGAACACTTCTTCACTGGAAACACCATTAATTATCTGATTGTCACGTTTTGCATCATGAAAGTAATCCTAACCGATAATTATATAATCATAGAGGTTTACAGCATGGAAGGAGTCATTTAAGCCCATCGTATCTGCACCGGCCAACAAATGCCCAGTTTTAGGTGTGTACCCCTGCACCTTATTGCATTTCATGTGCACATCTAAGAACTTGTTAAATGTGGTGAGGGTTTCTGCCTGCACCACACTATCAGGCAGTGAGTTTGAGACCCCCACAAACATCTGCATGCAGAATGTTCACTCAAATCCCCTTTAACCCTTACATTAATTACTTTTAAATTATGCAGCCTGGTTGTTGACCACTCCACTATGTGAAATAGACCCTTTTAATCAACAATATCTATGCCCCTCCTATTTTCATACACCTCAATGCTGTCGCCCATCAGCCTCCTCTGTTCCAAGGAAAACAAACCCATCCTATCCAATCTGTCCTCATAGCAAAGTTGCTCCACTCCCGGCAACATCTACGTAAATCTCCTCTGTACCCTCTCCAGCGTATTCACGTTCTTCCTTCAATGCGGTGAGCAGAACTACACGCAGTACTCCAGCTGTGGCCTAACCAGAATTTTATACGGTTCTAGCATGACCCACTTTCTGTTCTGTTCCTTGCTTCTGCCAATAAATGCAACCATTCCATATGACTTCTTAACCAACTTTTCCAACTGGCCAGCTACCTTCAGGGATCTGTGGACAAGCAATCCCAGTTACCTTTGTTCCTCAACACTTCTCAATGTCATACCAGTTGATGTGTATTCCCTTTCCTTGTTAGCCCTCCACAAATGCGCGATCTCTCACATCTCTGGATTAAATTCCATTTGCCACTGCTCTGCCCCCTTATCAGTTGATTGATAGCTTCCTGGAGTCTCCAGCTTTCTTGTTCATTATCAACCCACTGCCTATTCTAATAACACCTGAAAACTTCGTAATCATAACACCTATATTCAAGTTTAGATCATTGATAAATACCATAAAAAGCAATGGATCTGGCACTGAAAACTGTGGAACCCCACTGGTAACATCCTTCCAGTCACAGAAACACCCATCAAACATCACCCTTTGCTTCCTGCCTCTGAGCCAAATTTGGATCCAATTTGCCACTTCGCCCTGAATCACATGGGCTTTTACTGAGAAAATGCATAATCATTAAATGTTATCCTGCCTTCATGGGAAAACATCATTAATTGACTGATGATCTTCATTTGCACAACTAAAGAAATGTTAACTGAAGGAGAGTCCTTAATTGAATAACTTATCTGTGCTCTGCACTTTACCTCTGAATCCATAAACCATTTTGGACACTGTGCTTTAGAAGTCTGCTTCAAAATGTTCCTTGCTGGTAACATGTACATGGGACGTTGGAAACAGTGAGATAGACTGTAGTGCAAGGGACTGGTTATTGTGAACCGGCAAAGAAAATATACATTCAGGAAGAATACCATCGAAAAGAATTGTGGCCCTAACAGCCAAAAAGAAGATGAAGTGATGAGCCCTTTTCAGCAAAAAATTATTTTCCCAAACATTTCTCTGACCGAATCTTCACAAAACAAAAATGATGCTTTTAAAGTCATTAAACCCGAATTTTCGTGCACCCGAATCTTCTGAATCAGATGCCTCTCGTTGTGCCGACTGAATCCATGTCCCTTTCAATATTCTGCTGACATGCACACTATTAAATGTGCCACTAACTTATACAATCAAAGAATAAGGGAATGGTTGCAGCCCGTCGAGCCCATGCCAACTCTCACAAGTCTCACTCCCCTGTCATTTACCCACAGCTGTGCAAGTTTTTTCATTCGGATACTTATCCAACTCCGTTTTGAAAGATAAGATTGAGTCTGACTCCACCGCCCTTTAGAACAGTGTATTCCAGATTCTAACCACTTGCAGAGGAATGGCCACTCCTGTTCCTATGTATAAAGGCAGAGAAACACGGGATCAATTCCTGCCACACTCACAACCTTGCTAAATATAGCACCGTCATTCTATTCTTGTGACACAAGCTCCAGAAGTGTAGTCCAGCTGTTGAGGTTAAAGCTCTGGTTATGTTCCCAACAATGTTACTGCCATAGCGTTTCCGTAGTGTAGTCGTTATCACGTTCGCCTCACACGTGAAAAGTCCCCGGTTCGAAACCGAGCGGAAACATTATGCAAACGTGTTCAATTATTGATTAGATAAAATTAAATCATTCATATTAGTGGTTCAATATTAACAGAGTGCAGTGTCTCACGATGCTGTTCCATTTGCTGATTTCTCTCTACAATTCTGTACACACTCAAATTCTACACAGTGTCTCTCACTCCCTCCCGTTTCCAGCCCTGACGCTGGAGGAACCATATCTCAAAGCTGCACATTCCGTGCATTCAGGTCAGCTGTGAGAGATTACTAAAGGATCCTGCCACACCGCCACGCTTCACAACAGAAAATTAAAGCTACAAACAAACCCTTCGACTAATCGCTCTTCCCCAGCTCCAGAGTGAGTGAGGGCGGGACAAGCCCTAACTTCCGCTCCCACATTCTCCAATCAGCCGCTGCCAGCGTAATGCGGAGAATGCAGCATCAAACAGTGGTTTACCGCCCTTCACTGGGCTGCAAAATGCCACCGTTCAAGACAACGCTCCCCGTACACCGAACAGCTGCCTCATAAGATGCTTCATCTCAGCTTCCTGAGTTCGAGCCCCAGCTTGCACGAACACTTCTTCACTGGAAACACCATTAATTATCTGATTGCCACGTTTTGCATCATGAAAGTAATCCTAACTGATAATTATATAATCATAGAGGTTTACAGCATGGAAGGAGTCATTTAATCCCATCGTATCTGCACCGGCCAACAAATGCCCAGTTTTAGGTGTGTACCCCTGTACCTTATTGCATTTCATGTGCACATCTAAGAACTTGTTAAATGTGGTGAGGGTTTCTGCCTGCACCATACTTTCAGGCAGTGAGTTTGAGACCCCTACAAACATCTGCATGCAGAATGTTCACTTCAAATCCCCTTTAACCCTTACACTAATTACTTTTAAATTATGCAGCCTGGTTGTTGACCACTCCACTATGTGAAATAGACCCTTTTAATCAACAATATCTAGGCCCCTCATATTTTCGTACACCTCAATACTGTCGCCCATCAGCCTCCTCTGTTCCAAGGAAAACAAACCCATCCTATCCAATCTGTCCTCATAGCAAAGTTGCTCCACTCCCGGCAACATCTACGTAAATCTCCTCTGTACCCTCTCCAGCGTATTCACGTTCTTCCTTCAATGCGGTGACTAGAACTGCACGGAGTACTCCAGCTGTGGCCTAACCAGAATTTTATACAATTCTAGCATAACCCACTTGCTGTTCTGTTCCTTGCTTCTGCCAATAAATGCAACCATTCCATATGACTTCTTAACCAACTTTTCCAACTGGCCAGCTACCTTCAGGGATCTGTGGACAAGCAATCCCAGTTACCTTTGTTCCTCTACACTTCTCAATGTCATACCAGTTGATGTGTATTCCCTTTCCTTGTTAGCCCTCCACAAATGCGCGATCTCTCACATCTCTGGATTAAATTCCATTTGCCACTGCTCTACCCCCTTATCAGTTGATTGATATCTTCATGTAGTCTCCAGCTTTCTTCTTCATTATCAACCCACTGCCTATTTTAATAACTCCTGAAAACTTCGTAATCATAACACCTATATTCAAGTTTAGGTCATTGATAAATACCATAATAAGCAATGGATCTGGCACTGAAAACTGTGGAACTCCACTGGAAACATCCTTCCAGTCAGAAAAACACCCATCAAACATTACCCTTTGCTTCCTGCCTCTGAGCCAAATTTGGATCCAATATGCCACTTCGCCCTGAATCACATGGGCTTTTACTTAGAAAATGCATAATCATTAAATGTTATCCTGCCTTCATGGGAAAACATCATTAATTGACTGCTGATCTTCATTTGCACAACTAAAGAAATGTTTTCTGAAGGAGATTCCTTAATTGAATAACTTATCTGTGCTCTGCACTTTACCTCTGAATCCATAAACCATTTTGGACACTGTGCTTTAGAAGTCTGCTTCAAAATGTTCATTGCTGGTAACATGTACATGAGACGTTGGAAACAGTGAGATAGACTGCAGTGCAAGGGACTGGTTATTGTGAAACAGCAAAGAAAATATACATTCTGGAAGAATACCATCGAAAAGAAGTGTGGCCCTAACAGCCAAAAAGAAGATGAAGTGCTGAGCCCTTTTCAGCAAAAAATTCTTTTTCAAACATTTCTCTAACCGAATCTTCACAAAAGAAAAATTATGCTTTTAAAGTCATTAAACCCGAATTTTCATGCACCGGAATCTTCTGAATCAGATGCCTCTCGTTGTGCCGACTGAATCCATGTCCCTTTCAATATTCTGCTGACATGCACACTATTAAATGTGCCACTAACTTATAGAATCAAAGAATAAGGGAATGGATGCAGCCCGTCGAGCCCATGCCAACTCTCAACAAGTCTCACTCCCCTGTCATTTACCCACAGCTGTGCAATTTTTTTCATTCGGATACTTATCCAACTCCGTTTTGAAAGATAAGATTGAGTCTGACTCCACCGCCCTTTAGAGAAGTGTATTCCAGATTCTAACCACTTGCTGAGGAATGGCCACTCCTGTTCCTATGTATAAAGGCAGAGAAACACGGGATCAATTCCTGCCACACTCACAACCTTGCTAAATATAGCACCGTTATTCTATTCTCGTGACACAAGCTCCAGAAGTGTAGTCCAGCTGTTGAGGTTAAAGCTCTGGTTATGTTCCCAACAATGTTACTGCCACAGCGTTTCCGTAGTGTCGTGGTTATCACGTTCGCCTAACACGCGAAAGGTCCCCGGTTCGAAACCGGGCGGAAACATTATGCAAACGTGTTCAATTAATGATAAGATAAAATTAAATCATTCACATCAGTGGTTCAATGTTAACAGAGTGCAGTGTCTCACGATGCTGTTCCATTTGCTGATTTCTCTCTACAGTTCTGTTCACACTCAAATTCTACACAGTGTCTCTCACTCCCTCCCGTTTCCAGCCCTGACGCTGGAGAAACCATATCTCAAAGCTGCACATTCCGTGCATTCAGGTCAGCTGTGAGAGATTATTAAAGCATCCTGCCACGCCACCACGCTTCACAACAGAAAATTAAAGCCACAAACAAACCCATCGACTAATCGCTCTTCCCCAGCTCCAGCGTGAGTGAGGGCGGGACAAGCCCTAACTTCCGCTCCCACACTCTCCAATCAGCCGCTGCCGGCGGAAAGCGGAGAATGCAGCATCAAACAGCGGTTTACCGCTCTTCACTGGGCTGCAAAATGCCAGCGTTCGAGAGAACGCTCCCCGTACACCGAACAGCAGCCTCATAAGATGCTTCATCTCAGCTTCCTGAGTTCGAGCCCCAGCTTGCACGAACACTTCTTCACTGGAAACACCATTAATTATCTGATTGCCACGTTTTGCATCATGAAAGTAATCCTAACCGATAATTATATAATCATAGAGGTTTACAGCATGGAAGGAGTCATTTAAGCCCATCGTGTCTGCACCGGCCAACAAATGCCCAGTTTTAGGTGTGTACCCCTGCACCTTATTGCATTTCATGTGCACATCTCAGAACTGGTTAAATGTGGTGAGGGTTTCTGCCTGCACCACACTTTCAGGCAGTGAGTTTGAGACCCCCACAAACATCTGCATGCAGAATGTTCACTTCAAATCCCCTTTAACCCTTACACTAATTACTTTTAAATTATGCAGCCTGGTTGTTGACCACTCCACTATGTGAAATAGACCCTTTTAATCAACAATATCTAGGCCCCTCCTATTTTTATACACCTCAATGCGGTCGCCCATCAGCCTCCTCTGTTCCAAGGAAAACAAACCCATCCTATCCAATCTGTCCTCATAGCAAAGTTGCTCCACTCCCGGCAACATCTACGTAAATCTCCTCTGTACCCTCTCCAGCGCATTCACGTTCTTCCATCAATGCGGTGACCAGAACTGCACGCAGTACTCCAGCTGTGGCCTAACCAGAATTTTATACAGTTCTAGCATAACCCACTTGCTTTTCTGTTCCTTGCTTCTGCCAATAAATGCAACCATTCCATATGAATTCTTCATCAACTTTTCCAACTGGCCAGCTACCTTCAGGGATCTGTGGACAAGCAATCCCAGTTACCTTTGTTTCTCTACACTTATCAATGTCATACCAGTTGATGTGTATTCCCTTTCCTCGTTAGCCCTCCACAAATGCGCGATCTCTCACATCTCTGGATTAAATTCAATTTGCCACTGCTCTATCCCCTTATCAGTTGATTGATATCTTCCTGGAGTCTCCAGCTTTCTTCTTCATTATCAACCACACTGCCTATTTTAATAACACCTGAAAACTTCGTAATCATAATACTTATATTCAAGTTTAGATCATTGATAAATACCATAAAAAGCAATGGATCTGGCACTGAAAACTGTGGAACCACACTGGAAACATCCTTCCAGTCACAAAAACACCCATCAAACATTACCCTTTGCTTCCTGCCTCTGAGCCAAATTTGGATCCAATTTGCCACTTCGCCCTGAATCACATGGGCTTTTACTTAGAAAATGCATAATCATTAAATGTTATCCTGCCTTCATGGGAAAACATCATTAATTGACTGATGATCTTCATTTGCACAACTAAAGAAATGTTAACTGAAGGATAATCCTTAATTGAATAACTTATCTGTGCTCTGCACTTTACCTCTGAATCCATAAACCATTTTGGACACTGTGCTTTAGAAGTCTGCTTCAAAATGTTCATTGCTGGTAACATGTACATGAGACGTTGGAAACAGTGAGATAGACTGCAGTGCAAGGGACTGGTTATTGTGAAACAGCAAAGAAAATATACATTCTGGAAGAATACCATCGAAAAGAAGTGTGGCCCTAACAGCCAAAAAGAAAATGAAGTGCTGAGCCCCTTTAAGCAAAAAATTCTTTTTCAAACATTTCTCTGACCGAATCTTCACAAAAGAAAAATGATGCTTTTAAAGTCATTAAACCCGAAATTTCGTGCACCCGAATCTTCTGAATCAGATGCCTCTCGTTGTGCCGACTGAATCCATGTCCCTTTCAATATTCTGCTGACATGCACACTATTCAATGTGCCACTAACTTATAGAATGAAAGAATAAGGAAATGGATGCAGCCCGTCGAGCCCATGCCAACTCTCAACAAGTCTCACTCCCCTGTCATTTACCCACAGCTGTGCAATTTTTTTCATTCGGATACTTATCCAACTCCGTTTTGAAAGATAAGATTGAGTCTGACTCCACCGCCCTTTAGAGAAGTGTATTCCAGATTCTATCCACTTGCTGAGGAATGGCCACTCCTGTTCCAATGTATAAAGGCAGAGAATCACGGGATCAATTCCTGCCACACTCACAACCTTGCTAAATATAGCACCGTCATTCGATTCTCGTGACACAAGCTCCAGAAGTGTAGTCCAGCTGTTGAAGTTAAAGCTCTGGTTATGTTCCCAACAATGTTACTGCAACAGCGTTTCCGTAGTGTAGTGGTTATCAAGTTCGCCTAACACGCGAAAGGTCCCCGGTTCGAAACCGGGTGGAAACATTATGCAAACGTGTTCAATTAATGATTAGATAAAATTAAATCATTCATATTAGTGGTTCAATATTAACAGAGTGCAGTGTCTCACGATGCTGTTCCATTTGCTGATTTCTCTCTACAGTTCTGTTCACACTCAAATTCTACACAGTGTCTCTCACTCCCTCCCGTTTCCAGCCCTGACGCTGGAGAAACCATATCTCAAAGCTGCACATTCCGTGCATTCAGGTCAGCTGTGAGAGATTATTAAAGGATGCTGCCACGCCACCACGCTTCACAACAGAAAATTAAAGCCACAAACAAACCCATCGACTAATCGCTCTTCCTCAGCTCCAGAGTGAGTGAGGGCGGGACAAGCCCTAACTTCCGCTCCCACACTCTCCAATCAGCCGCTGCCGGCGGAAAGCGGAGAATGCAGCATCAAACAGCGGTTTACCGCCCTTCACTGGGCTGCAAAATGCCACCGTTCGAGACAACGCTCCCCGTGCTCCGAACAGCAGCCTCATAAAATGCTTCATCTCAGCTTCCTGAGTTCGAGCCCCAGCTTGCACGAACACTTCTTCACTGGAAACACCATTAATTATCTGATTGCCACGTTTTGCATTATGAAAGTAATCCTAACCGATAATTATATAATCATAGAGGTTTACAGCATGGAAGGAGTCATTTAAGCCCATCGTATCTGCACCGGCCAACAAATGCCAAGTTTTAGGTGTGTACCCCTGCACCTTATTGCATTTCATGTGCACGTCTAAGAACTTGTTAAATGTGGTGAGGGTTTCTGCCTGCTTCAAAATGTTCATTGCTGGTAACATGTACATGGGAAGTTGGAAACAGTGAGATAGACTGTAGTGCAAGGGACTGATTATTGTGAAACAGCAAAGAAAATATACATTCTGGAAGAATACCATCGAAAAGAAGTGTGACCCTAACAGCCAAAAAGAAGATGAAGTGCTGAGTCCTTTTCAGCAAAAAATTCTTTTCCCAAACATTTCTCTGACCGAATCTTCACAAAACAAAAATGATGCTTTTAAAGTCATTAAACCCGAATTTTCGTGCACCCGAATCTTCTGAATCAGATGCCTCTCGTTGTGCCTACTGAATCCATGTCCCTTTCAATATTCTGCTGACATGCACACTATTAAATGTGCCACTAACTTATACAATCAAAGAATAAGGGAATGGTTGCAGCCCGTCGAGCCCATGCCAACTCTCAACAAGTCTCACTCCCCTGTCATTTACCCACAGCTGTGCAATTTTTTGCATTCGGATACTTATCCAACTCCGTTTGGAAAGATAAGATTGAGTCTGACTCCACCGCCCTTTAGAGCAGTGTATTCCAGATTCTAACCACTTGCTGAGGAATGGCCACTCCTGTTCCTATGTATAAAGGCAGAGAAACACGTGATCAATTCCTGCCACACTCACAACCTTGCTAAATATCGCACCGTTATTCTATTCTCGTGACACAAGCTCCAGAAGTGTAGTCCAGCTGTTGAGGTTAAAGCTCTGGTTATGTTCCCAACAATGTTACTGCCGCAGCGTTTCCGTAGTGTAGTGGTTATCACGTTCGCCTCACACGCGAAAGGTCCCCGGTTCGAAACCGGGTGGAAACATTATGCAGAAGTGTTCATATAATGATTCGATAAAATTAAATCATTCATATTAGTGGTTCAATATTAACAGAGTGCAGTGTCTCACGATGCTGTTCCATTTGATGATTTCTCTCTACAGTTCTGTTCACACTCAAATTCTACACAGTGTCTCTCACTCCCTCCCGTTTCCAATCCTGACGCTGGAGAAACCATATCTCAAAGCTGCACATTCCGTGCATTCAGGTCAGCTGTGAGAGATTATTAAAGGATCCTGCCACGCCACCACGCTTCACACCAGAAAATTAAAGCCACAAACAAACCCATCGACTAATCGCTCTTCCCCAGCTCCAGAGTGAGTGAGGGCGGGACAAGCCCTAACTTCCGCTCCCACACTCTCCAATCAGCCGCTGCCGGCGGAAAGCGGAGAATGCAGCATCAAACAGCGGTTTACCTCCCTTCACTGGGCTGCAAAATGCCACCGTTCGAGACAACGCTACCCGGACACCGAACAGCAGCCTCATAAGATGCTTCATCTCAGCTACCTGTGTTCGAGCCCCAGCTTGCACGAACACTTCTTCACTGGAAACACCATTAATTATCTGATTGCCACGTTTTGCATCATGAAAGTAATCCTAACCGATAATTATATAATCATAGAGGTTTACAGCATGGAAGGAGTCATTTAAGCCCATCGTATCTGCACCGGCCAACAAATGCCCTGCACCTTATTGCATTTCATGTGCACATCTAAGAACTTGTTAAATGTGGTGAGCGTTTCTGTCTGCTTCAAAATGTTCATTGCTGGTAACATGTACATGGGACTTTGGAAACAGTGAGATAGACTGCAGTGCAAGGGACTGTTTATTGTGAAACAGCAAAGAAAATATACATTCTGGAAGAATACCATCGAAAAGAAGTGTGACCCTAACAGCCAAAAAGAAGATGAAGTGCTGAGCCCTTTTCAGCAAAAAATTATTTTCAAAAAACATTTCTCTGACCGAATCTTCACAAAACAAAAATGATGCTTTTAAAGTCATTAAACCCGAATTTCCATGCACCCGATTCTTCTGAATCAGATGCCTCTCGTTGTGCCGACTGAATCCATGTCCCTTTCAATATTCTGCTGACATGCACACTATTAAATGTGCCACTAACTTATAGAATCAAAGAATAAGGGAATGGTTGCAGCCCGTCGAGCCCATGCCAACTCTCAACAAGTCTCACTCCCCTGTCATTTACCCACAGCTGTGCAATTTTTTTCATTCGGATACTTATCCAACTCCGTTTTGAAAGATAAGATTGAGTCTGACTCCACCGCCCTTTAGAGAAGTGTATTCCAGATTCTAACCACTTGCTGAGAAATGGCCACTCCTGTTCCTATGTATAAAGGCAGAGAAACACGGGATCAATTCCTGCCTCACTCACAACCTTGCTAAATATAGCACCGTCATTCTATTCTCGTGACACAAGCTCCAGAAGTGCAGTCCAGCTTTTGAGGTTGAAGCTCTGGTTATGTTCCCAACAATGTTACTGCCACAGCGTTTCCGTAGTGCAGTGGTTATCACGTTGGCCTAACACGCGAAAGGTCCCTGGTTCGAAACCGGGCGGAAACATTATGCAAACGTGTTCAATTGATGATCAGATAAAATTAAATCATTCATATTAGTGGTTCAATGTTAACAGAGTGCAGTGTCTCACGATGATGTTCCATTTGCTGATTTCTCTCTGCAGTTCTGTTCACACTCAAATTCTACACAGTGTCTCTCACTCCCTCCCGTTTCCAGCCCTGACGCTGGAGAAACCAAATCTCAAAGCTGCAAATTCCGTGCATTCAGGTCAGCTGTGAGAGATTATTGAAGGATCCTGCCACGCCACCACGCTTCACAACAGAAAATTAAAGCCACAAACAAACCCATCGACTAATCGCTCTTTCCCAGCTCCAGAGTGAGTGAGGGCGGGACAAGCCCTAACTTCCGCTCCCACACTCTCCAATCAGCCGCTGCCGGCGGAAAGCGGAGAATGCAGCATCAAACAGCGGTTTACCGCTCTTCACTGGGCTGCAAAATGCCAGCGTTCGAGAGAACGCTCCCCGTGCACCGAACAGCAGCCTCATAAGATGCTTCATCTCAGCTTCCTGAGTTCGAGCCCCAGCTTGCACGAACACTTCTTCACTGGAAACACCATTAATTATCTGATTGCCACGTTTTGCGTCATGAAAGTAATCCTAACCGATAATTATATAATCATAGAGGTTTACAGCATGGAAGGAGTCATTTAAGCCCATCGTATCTGCACCGGCCAACAAATGCCCAGTTTTAGTTGTGTACACCTGCACCTTATTGCATTTCATGTGCACATCTAAGAACTGGTTATATGTGGTGAGGGTTTCTGCCTGCACCACACTTTCAGGCAGTGAGTTTGAGACCCCCACAAACATCTGCATGCAGAATGTTCACTTCAAATCCCCTTTAACCCTTACACTAATTACTTTTAAATTATGCAGCCTGGTTGTTGACCACTCCACTATGTGAAATAGATCCTTTTAATCAACAATATCTAGGCCCCTCCTATTTTTATACACCTCAATGCTGTCGCCCATCAGCCTCCTCTGTTCCAAGGAAAACAAACCCATCCTATCCAATCTGTCCTCATAGCAAAGTTGCTCCACTCCCGGCAACATCTACGTAAATCTCCTCTGTACCCTCTCCAGCGTATTCACGTTCTTCCTTCAATGCGGTGACCAGAACTGCACGCAGTACTCCAGCTGTGGCCTAACCAGAATTTTATACAGTTCTAGCATAACCCACTTGCTGTTCTGTTCCTTGCTTCTGCCAATAAATGCAACCATTCCATATGACTTCTTAACCAACTTTTCCAACTGGCTAGCTTCCTTCAGGGATCTGTGGACAAGCATTCCCAGTTACCTTTGTTCCTCTACACTTCTCAATATCATACCACTTGATGTGTATTCCCTTTCCTGGTTAGCCCTCCACAAATGCGCGATCTCTCACATCTCTCGATTAAATTCAATTTGCCACTGCTCTACCCCCTTATCAGTTGATTGATATCTTCCTGGAGTCTCCAGCTTTCTTCTTCATTATCAACCACACTGCCTATTTTAATAACACCTGAAAACTTCGTCATCATAACACCTATATTCAAGTTTAGATCATTGATAAATACCATAAAAAGCAATGGATCTGGCACTGAAACCTGTGGAACCCCACTGGAAACATCCTTCCAGTCACAAAAACACCCATCAAACATTACACTTTGCTTCCTGCCTCTGAGCCAAATTTGGATCCAATTTGCCACTTCGCCCTGAAACACATGGGCTTTTACTTAGAAAATGCATAATCATTAAATGTTATCCTGCCTTCATGGGAAAACATCATTAATTGACTGATGATCTTCATTTGCACAACTAAAGAAATGTTAACTGAAGGAGAGTCCTTAATTGAATAACTTATCTGTGCTCTGCACTTTACCTCTGAATCCATAAACCATTTTGGACACTGTGCTTTAGAAGTCTGCTTCAAAATGTTCATTGCTGGAAACATGTACATGAGACGTTGGAAACAGTGAGATAGACTGTAGTGCAAGGGACTGGTTATTGTGAAACAGCAAAGAAAATATACATTCTGGAAGAATACCATCGAAAAGAAGTGTGGCCCTAACAGCCAAAAAGAAGATGAAGTGCTGAGCCCTTTTCAGCAAAAAAATATTTTCCCAAACATTTCTCTGACCGAATCTTCACAAAACAAAAATGATGCTTTTAAAGGCATGAAACCCGAATTTTCGTGCACCCGAATCTTCTGAATCAGATGCCTCTCGTTGTGCCGACTGAATCCATGTCCCTTTCAATATTCTGCTGACATGCACACTATTAAATGTGCCACTAACTTATAGAATCAAAGAATAAGGGAATGGTTGCAGCCCGCGAGCCCATGCCAACTCTCAACAAGTCTCACTCCCCTGTCATTTACCCACAGCTGTGCAATTTTTTTCAGTCGGACACTTATACAACTCCGTTTTGAAAGATAAGATTGAGTCTGGCTCCACCGCCCTTTAGAGAAGTGTATTCCAGATTCTAACCACTTGCTGAGGAATGGCCACTCCTGTTCCTATGTATAAAGGCAGAGAAACACGGGATCAATTCCTGCCACACTAACAACCTTGCTAAATATAGCACGGTTATTCGATTCTCGTGACACAAGCTCCAGAAGTGCAGTCCAGCTTTTGAGGTTAAAGCTCTGGTTATGTTCCCAACAATGTTACTGCCACAGCGTTTCCGTAGTTAGTGGTTATCACATTCGCCTAACACGCGAAAGGTCTAAGGTTCGAAACCGGTGGAAATATTATGCAAACGTGTTCAATTAATGATGATAAGATAAAATTAAATCATTCATATTAGTGGTTCAATGTTAACAGAGTGCAGTGTCTCACGATGCTGTTCCATTTGCTGATTTCTCTCTGCAGCTCTGTTCACACTCACATTCGACACAGTGTCTCTCACTCCCTCCCGTTTCCAGCCCTGACGCTGGAGAAACCATATCTCAAAGCTGCACATTCTGTGCATTCAGGTCAGCTGTGAGAGATTATTAAAGGATCCTGCCACGCCACCACGCTTCACAACAGAAAATTAAAGCCACAAACAAACCCATCGACTAATCGCTCTTCCTCAGCTCCAGAGTGAGTGAGGGCGGGACAAGCCCTAACTTCCGCTCCCACACTCTCCAATCAGCCGCTGCCGGCGGAAAGCGGAGAATGCAGCATCAAACAGCGGTTTACCGCCCTTCACTGGGCTGCAAAATGCCACCGTTCGAGACAACGCTCCCCGTACACCTAACAGCAGCCTCATAAGATGCTTCATCTCAGCTTCCTGAGTTCGAGCCCCAGCTTGCACGAACACTTCTTCACTGGAAACACCATTAATTATCTGATTGCCACGTTTTGCATCATGAAAGTAATCCTAACCGATAATTATATAATCATCGAGGTTTACAGCATGGAAGGAGTCATTTAAGCCCATCGTATCTGCACCGGCCAACAAATGTCCAGTTTTAGGTGTGTCCCCCTGCACCTTATTGCATTTCATGTGCACATCTCAGAACTTGTTAAATGTGGTGAGGGTTTCTGCCTGCACCACACTTTCAGGCAGTGAGTTTGAGACCCCCAGAAACATCTGCATGCAGAATGTTCACTTCAAATCCCCTTTAACCCTTACACTAATTACTTTTAAATTATGCAGCCTGGTTGTTGACCACTCCACTATGTGAAATAGACCCTTTTAATCAACAATATCTAGGCCCCCCCTTTTTATTTACACCTTAATGATGTCGCCCATCAGCCTCCTCTGTTCCAAGGAAAACAAACCCATCCTATCCAATCTGTCCTCATAGCAAAGTTGCTCCACTCCCGGCAACATCTACGTAAATCTCCTCTGTACCCTCTCCAGCGTATTCACGTCCTTCCTTCAATGCGGTGACTAGAACTGCACGCAGTACTCCAGCTGTGGCCTAACCAGAATTTTATACAGTTCTAGCAAAACCCACTTGCTGTTCTGTTCCTTGCTTCTGCCAATAAATGCAACCATTCCATATGACTTCTTAACCAACTTTTCCAACTGACCAGCTACCTTCAGGGATCTGTGGACAAGCAATCCCAGTTACCTTTGTTCCTCTACACTTCTCAATGTCATACCAGTTGATGTGTATTCCCTTTCCTTGTTAGCCCTCCACAAATGCGCGATCTCTCACATCTCTGGATTAAATTCCATTTGCCACTGCTCTACCCCCTTATCAGTTGATTGATATCTTCCTGGAGTCTCCAGCTTTCTTCTTCATTATCAACCCACTGCCTATTTTAATAACACCTGAAAACTTCGTCATCATAACACCTATATTCAAGTTTAGATCATTGATAAATACCATAAAAAGCAATGGATCTGGCACTGAAAACTGCGGAACCCCACTGGAAACATACTTCCAGTCACAAAAACACCCATCAAACATTACCCTTTGCTTCCTGCCTCTGAGCCAAATTTGGATCCAATGTGCCACTTCGCCCTGAATCACATGGGCTTTTACTTAGAAAATGCATAATCATTAAATGTTATCCTGCCTTCATGGGAAAACATCATTAATTGACTGATGATCTTCATTTGCACAACTAAAGAAATGTTAACTGAAAGAGAGTCCTTAATTGAATAACTTATCTGTGCTCTGCACTTTACCTCTGAATCCATAAACCATTTTGGACACTGTGCTTTAGAAGTCTGCTTCAAAATGTTCATTGCTGGTAACATGTACATGAGACGTTGGAAACAGTGAGATAGACTGTAGTGCAAGGGACTGGTTATTGTGAAACAGCAAAAAAAATATACATTCTGGAAGAATACCATCGAAAAGAAGTGTGACCCTAACAGCCAAAAAGAAGATGAAGTGCTGAGCCCTTTTCAGCAAAAAATTATTTTCCCAATCTTTTCCCTGACCGAATCTTCACAAAACAAAAATGATGCTTTTAAAGTCATTAAACCCGAATTTTCGTGCACCCGAATCTTCTGAATCAGATGCCTCTCGTTGTGCCGACTGAATCCATGTCCCTTTCAATATTCTGCTGACATGCACACTATTAAATGTGCCACTAACTTATAGAATCAATGAATAAGGGAATGGTTGCAGCCCGTCGAGCCCATGCCAACTCTCAACAAGTCTCACTCCCCTGTCATTTACCCACAGCTGTGCAATTTTTTTCATTCGGATACTTATCCAACTCCGTTTTGAAAGATAAGATTGAGTCTGACTCCACCGCCCTTTAGAGCAGTGTATTCCAGATTCTAACCACTTGCTGAGGAATGGCCACTCCTGTTCCGATGTATAAATGCAGAGCAACACGGGATCAATTCCTGCCTCACTCACAACCTTGCTAAATACAGCACCGTCATTCTATTCTCGTGACACAAGCTCCAGAAGTGTAGTCCAGCTGTTGAGGTTAAAGCTCTGGTTATGTTCCCATTAGTGTTACTTCCACAGCGTTTCCGTAGTGTAATGGTTTTCACGTTCGCCGAACACGCGAAATGTCCCCGGTTCGAAACCGGGCGAACACATTATGCAAACGTGTTCAATTAATGATTAGAAAAAATTAAATAATTCATATTCGTGGTTCAATATTAACAGAGTGCAGTGTCTCACGATGCTGTTCCGTTTGCTGATTTCTCTCTGCAGTTCTGTTCACACTCAAATTCTACACAGTGTCTCTCACTCACTCCGGTTTCCAGCCCTGACGCTGGAGAAACCATATCTCAAAGCTGCACATTCCGTGCATTCAGGTCAGCTGTGAGAGATTATTAAAGGATCCTGTCACGCCGCCACGCTTCACAACAGAAAATTAAAGGCACAAACAAACCCATCGACTAATCGCTCTTCCCCAGCTCCAAAGTGAGTGAGGGCGGGACAAGCCCTAACTTCCACTCGCACACTCTACAATCAGCCGCTGCCGGCGGAAAGCGGAGAATGCAGCATCAAACAGCGGTTTACCGCCCTTCAATGGGCTGCAAAATGCCACCATTCGAGACAACGCTCCCTGCACACCGAGCAGCAGCCGAATAAGATGCTTCATCTCGGCTTCCGGAGTTCGAGCCCAACTTGCACGAACACTTCTGCACTGGAAACACCATTAATTATCTGATTGCCGCGTTTTGCATCATGAAAGTAATCATAACCGATAATTATATTATCATAGAGGTTTACAGCATGGAAGGAGTCATTTCAGCCCATCGTATCTGCACCGGCCAACAAATGCCCTGTTTTAGGTGTGCACCACTGCATCTTATTGCATTTCATCTAAGAACTTGTTAAATGTGGTGAGGGTTTCTGCTTGGAACACACTTTCAGGCAGTGAGTTTGAGACCCCCACAAACATCTGCATGCAGAATGTTCACTTCAAATCCCCTTTAACACTTACACTGCTTATGTTTCAATTATGCAGCCTGGTTGTTGACCACTCCACTCTGTGAAATAGACCCTTTTAATCAACAATATCTAGGCCCCTCCTATTTTTATACACCTCAATGCTGTCGCCCATCAGCCTCCTCTGTTCCAAGGAAAACAAACCCATCCTATCCAATCTGTCCTCATAGCAAAGTTGCTCCACTCCCGGCAACATCTACGTAAATCTCGTCTGTACCCTCTCCAGCGTATTCACGTTCTTCCTTCAATACGGTGACCAGAACTGCACGCAGTACTCCAGCTCTGGCCTAACCAGAATTTTATATAGTTCTAGCATAACCCACTTGCTGTTCTGTTCCTTGCTTCTGCCAATAAATGCAACCATTCCATATGACTTCTTAACCAACTTTTCCAACTGGCCAGCTACTTTCAGGGATCTGTGGACAAGCAATCCCAGTTACCTTTGTTCCTCTATACTTCTCAATGTCATACCAGTTGATGTGTATTCCCTTTCCTTGTTAGCCCTCCACAAATGCGCGATCTCTCACATCTCTGGATTAAATTCCATTTGCCACTGCTCTACCCCCTTATCAGTTGATTGATATCTTCCTGGAGTCTCCAGCTTTCTTCTTCATTTTCAACCACACTGCCTATTTTAATAACACCTGAAAACTTCGTGATCATAACACCTATATTCAAGTTTAGATCATTGATAAATACCATAAAAAGCAATGGATCTGGCACTGAAAACTGCGGAACCCCACTGGAAACATCCTTCCAGTCACAAAAACACCCATCAAACATTACCCTTTGCTTCCTGCCTCTGAGCCAAATTTGGATCCAATTTGCCACTTCGCCCTTAATCACATGGGCTTTTACTTAGAAAATGCATAATCATTAAATGTTATCCTGCCTTCATGGGAAAACATCATTAATTGACTGATGATCTTCATTTGCACAACTAAAGAAATGTTAAATGAAGGAGATTCCTTAATTGAATAACTTATCTGTGCTCTGCACTTTACCTCTGAATCCAGAAACCATTTTGGACACTGTGCTTTCGAAGTCTGCTTCAAAATGTTCATTCCTGGTAACATGTACATGGGACGTTGGAAACAGTGAGACAGACTTTAGTGCAAGGGACTGGTTATTGTGAAACAGCAAGGAAAATATACATTCTGGAAGAATACCATCGAAAAGAAGTGCGACCCAAACAGCCAAAAAGAAGATGAAGTGCTGAGCCCTTTTCAGCAAAAAATTATTTTCCCAAACATTTCTCTGACCGAATCTTCACAAAACAAAAATCATGCTTTTAAAGACATTAAACCCGAATTTTCGTGCACCCGAATCTTCTGAATCAGATGCCTCTCGTTGTGCCGACTGAAACCATGTCCCTTTCAATATTCTGCTGACATGCACACTATTAAATGTGCCACTAAATTATAGAATCAAAGAATAAGGGAATGGTTGCAGCCCGTCGAGCCCATGCCAACTCTCAACCAGTCTCACTCCCCTGTCATTTACCCACAGCTGTGCAATTTGTTTCATTCGGATACTTATCCAACTCCGTTTTGAAAGATAAGATTGAGTCTGACTCCACCGCCCTTTTGAGCAGTGTAATCCAGATTCTAACCACTTGCTGAGGAATGGCCACTCCTGTTCCTATGTATAAAGGCAGAGAAACACGGGATCAATTTCTGCCACACTCACAACCTTGCTAAATATAGCACCGTCATTCTATTCTCGTGACACAAGCTCCAGAAGTGTAGTCCAGCTGTTGAGGTTAAAGCTCTGGTTATGTTCCCAACAGTGTTACTGCCACAGCGTTTCCGTAGTGTAATGGTTATCACGTTCGCCTGCACGCGAAATGTCCCCGGGCCGAAACATTATGCAAACGTGTTCAATTAATGATTATATAAAATTAAATCATTCATATTAGTGGTTCAATATTAACAGAGTGCAGTGTCTCACGATGCTGTTCCATTTGCTGATTTCTCTCGAAAGTTCTGTACGCACTCAAATTCTACACAGTGTCTCTCACTCCCTCCCGTTTCCAGCCCTGATGCTGGAGAAACCATATCTCAAAGCTGCACATTCCGTGCATTCAGGTCAGCTGTGAGAGATTATTAAAGGATCCTGCCACGCCACCACGCTTCACAGCAGAAAATTAAAGCCACAAACAAACCCATCGACTAATCACTATTCCCCAGCTCCAGAGTGAGTGAGGGCGGGACAGGACCTAACTTCCGCTCCAACACTCTCCAATCAGCCGCTGCCGGCGGGAAGCGGAGAATGCAGCATCAAACAGCGGTTTACCGCCCTTCATTGGGCTGCAAAATGCCACCGTTCGCGACAACGCTCCCCGTACACCGAACAGCAGCCTCATAAGATGCTTCATCTCAGCTTCCTGAGTTCGAGCCCCAGCTTGCACAAACACTTCTTCACTGGAAACACCATTAATTTTCTGATTGCCACGTTTTGCCTCATGAAAGTAATCCTAACCGATAATTATATAATCATAGAGGTTTACAGCATGGAAGGAGTCATTTAAGCCCATCGTATCTGCACCGGCCAACAAATGCCGAGTTTTAGGCGTGTACCCTTGCACCTTATTGCATTTCATGTGCACATCTAAGAACTTGTTAAATGTGGTGAGGGTTTCCGCCTGCACCACACTTTCAGGCAGTGAGTTTGAGACCCTCACAAACATCTGCATGCAGAATGTTCACCTCAAATCCCCTTTAAACCTGACACTAATTACTTTTAAATTATGCAGCCTGGTTGTTGACCAATCCACTCTGTGAAATAGACCCTTTTAATCAACAATATCTAGGCCGCTCTTATTTTTATACACCTCAATGCTGTCGCCCATCAGCCTCCTCTGTTCCAAGGAAAACAAACCCATCCGAATCAATCTTTCCTCCTAGCAAAGTTGCTCCACTCCCTGTAACATCTACGTAAATCTCCTCTGTTCCCGCTCTCGCTTATTCATGTTCTTCCTTCAATGCGGTGACCAGAACTGCACGCTGTACTCCAGCTGTGGCCTAACCAGAATTTTATACAGGTCTAGCATAACCCACTTGCTGTTCTGTTCCTTGCTTCTGCCAATAAATGCAACCATTCCATATGACTTCTTGACCAACTTTTCCAACTGGCCAGCTACCTTCAGGGATCTGTGGACAAGCAATCCCAGTTACCTTTGTTCCTCAACACTTCTCAATGTCATACCAGTTGATGTGTATTCCCTTTCCTTGTTAGCCCTCCACAAATGCGCGATCTCTCACATCTCTGGATTAAATTCCATTTGCCACTGCTCTACCCCCTTATCAGTTGATTGATATCTTCCTGGAGTCTCCAGCTTTCTTCTTCATTATCAACCGCACTGCTATTTTAATAACACCTGAAAACTTCGTAATCATAACACCTATATTCAAGTTTAGATCATTGATAAATACCATAAAAAGCAATGGATCTGGCACTGAAAACTGCGGAACCCCACTGGAAACATCCTTCCAGTCACAAAAACACCCATCAAACATTACCCTTTGCTTCCTGCCTCTGAGCCAAATTTGGATCCAATATGCCACATCGCCCTGAATCACATGGGCTTTTCCTAAGAAAATGCATAATCATTAAATGTTATCCTGCCTTCATGGGAAAACATCATTAATTGACTTGATGGTCTTCATTTGCAAAACTAAAGAAATGTTAACTGAAGGAGAGTCCTTAATTGAATAACTTATCTGTGCTCTGCACTTTACCTCTGAATCCATAAACCATTTTGGACACTGTGCTTTAGAAGTCTGTTTCAAAATGTTCCTTGCTGGTAACATGTACATGGGACGTTGGAAACAATGAGATAGACTGTAGTGCAAGGGACTGGTTATTGTGAAACAGCAAAGAAAATATACATTCTGGAAGAATACCATCGAAAAGAAGTGTGGCCCTAACAGCCAAAAAGAAGATGAAGTGCTGAGCCCTTTTCAGCAAAAAATTATTTTCCCAAACATTTCTCTGACCGAATCTTCACAAAACAAAAATGATGCTTTTAAAGTCATTAAACCCGAATTTTCGTGCACCCGAATCTTCTGAATCAGATACCTCTCGTTTGCCGACTGAATCCATGTCCCTTTCAATATTCTGCTGACATGCACACTATTAAATGTGCCACTAACTTATAGAATCAAAGAATAAGGGAATGGTTGCAGCCCGTCGAGCCCATGCCAATTCTCAACAAGTCTCACTCCCCTGTCATTTACCCACAGCTGTGCAATTTTTTTCATTCGGAGACTTATCCAACTCCGTTTTGAAAGATAAGATTGAGTCTGACTCTACCGCCCTTTGGAGCAGTGTATTCCAGATTCTAACCACTTGCTGAGGAATGGCCACTCCTGTTCGTATGTGTCAAGGCAGAGAAACACGGGATCAATTCCTGCCACACTCACAACCTTGCTAAATATCGCACCGTCATTCTATTCTCGTGACACAAGCTCCAGAAGTGTAGTCCAGCTGTTGAGGTTGAAGCTCTGGTTATGTTCCCAACAATGTTAATGTCACAGCGTTTCCGTAGTGTAGTGGTTATCATGCTAGCCTCACAAGCGAAAGGTCCCCGGTTCGAAACCGGGTGGAATCATTATGCAAACGTGTTCAATTAATGATTAGATAAAATTAAATCATTCATATTAGTGGTTCAATATTAACAGAGTGCAGTGTCTCACGATGCTGGTCCATTTGCTGATTTCTCTCTACAGTTCTGTCCACACTCAAATTCTACACAGTGTATCTCACTCCCTCCCGTTTCCAGCCCTGACGCTGGAGAAACCATATCTCAAAGCTGCACATTCCGTGCATTCAGGCCAGCTGTGAGAGATTATTAAAGGATCCTGCCACGCCACCACGCTTCACAACAGAAACTTAAAGCCTCAAACAAACCCATCGACTAATCGCTCTACCCCACCTCCAGAGTGAGTGAGGGCGGGACAAGCCCGAACTTCCGCTCCCACACTCTCCCATCAGCCGCTGCCGGCGGAAAGCGGAGAATACAGCATCAAACAGCGGTTTACCGCCCTTCACTGGGCTGCAAAATGCCACCGTCCGAGACAACGCTCCCCGTACACCGAACAGCAGCCTCATAAGATGCTACATCTCAGCTTCCTGAGTTCAAGCCCCAGCTTGCACGAACACTTCCTCACTGGAAACACCATTAATTATCTGATTGCCACGTTTTGCATCATGAAAGTAATCCTAACCGATAATTATATAATCATAGAGGTTTACAGCATGGAAGGAGTCATTTAAGCCCATCGTATCTGCACCGGCCAACAAATGACGAGTTTTAGGCGTGTACCCTTGCACCTTATTGCATTTCATGTGCACATCTAAGAACTTGTTAAATGTGGTGAGGGTTTCTGCCTGCACCACACTTTCAGGCAGTGAGTTTGAGACCCTCACAAACATCTGCATGCAGAATGTTCACCTCAAATCCCCTTTAAACCTGATACTAATTACTTTTAAATTATGCAGCCTGGTTGTTGACCACTCCACTCTGTGAAATAGATCCTTTTAATCAACAATATCTAGGCCGCTCTTATTTTTATACACCTCAATGCTGTCGCCCATCAGCCTCCTCTGTTCCAAGGAAAACAAACCCATCCGAATCAATCTGTCCTCCTAGCAAAGTTGCTCCACTCCCTGTAACATCTACATAAATCTCCTCTGTTCCCGCTCTAGCTTATTCACGTTCTTACTTCAATGCGGTGACCAGAACTGCACGCTGTACTCCAGCTGTGGCCTAACCAGAATTTTATACAGGTCTAGCATAACCCACTTGCTGTTCTGTTCCTTGCTTCTGCCAATAAATGCAACCATTCCATATGACTTCTTAATCAACTTTTCCAACTGGTCAGCTACCTTCAGGGATCTGTGGACAAGCAATCCCAGTTACCTTTGTTCCTCTACACTTCTCAATGTCATACCAGTTGATGTGTATTCCCTTTCCTTGTTAGCCCTCCACAAATTCGCGATCTCTCACATCTCTGGATTAAATTCAATTTGCCACTGCTCTACCCCCTTATCAGTTGATTGATATCTTCCTGGAGTCTCCAGCTTTCTTCTTCATTATCAACCACACTGCCTATTTTAATAACACCTGAAAACTTCGTAATCATAACACCTATATTCAAGTTTAGATCATTGATAAATACCATAAAAAGCAATGGATCTGGCACTGAAAACTGCGGAACCCCACTGGAAACATCCTTCCAGTCACAAAAACACCCATCAAACATTACCCTTTGCTTCCTGCCTCTGAGCCAAATTTGGATCCAATTTGCCACTTCGCCCTGAATCACATGGGCTTTTACTTAGAAAATGCATAATCATTAAATGTTATCCTGCCTTCATGGGAAAACATCATTAATTGACTGATGATCTTCATTTGCACAACTAAAGAAATGTTAACTGAAGGAGAATCCTTAATTGAATAACTTATCTGTGCTCTGCACTTTACCTCTGAATCCATAAACCATTTTGGACACTGTGCTTTAGAAGTCTGCTTCAAAATGTTCATTGCTGGTAACATGTACATGAGACGTTGGAAACAGTGAGATAGACTGCAGTGCAAGGGACTGGTTATTGTGAAACAGCAAAGAAAATATACATTCTGGAAGAATACCATCGAAAATTAGTGTGGCCCTAACAGCCAAAAAGAAGATGAAGTGCTGAGCCCTTTTCAGCAAAAAATTCTTTTTCAAACATTTCTCTGACCGAATCTTCACAAAAGAAAAATGATGCTTTTAAAGTCATTAAACCCGAATTTTCGTGCACCGGAATCTTCTGAATCAGATGCCTCTCGTTGTGCCGACTGAATCCATGTCCCTTTCAATATTCTGCTGACATGCACACTATTAAATGTGCCACTAACTTATAGAATCAAAGAATAAGGGAATGGATGCAGCCCGTCGAGCCCATGCCAACTCTCAACAAGTCTCACTCCCCTGTCACTTACCCACACCTGTGCAATTTTTTTCATTCGGATACTTATCCAACTCCGTTTTGAAAGATAAGATTGAGTCTGACTCCACCGCCCTTTAGAGACGTGTATTCCAGATTCTAACAACTTGCTGAGGAATGGCCACTCCTGTTCCTATGTATAAAGGCAGAGAAACACGGGATCAATTCCTGCCACACTCACAACCTTACCAAATATAGCACCGTCATTCTATTCTCGTGACACAAGCTCCAGAAGTGTAGTCCAGCTGTTGAGGTTAAAGCTCTGGTTATGTTCCCCATGGTGTTACTGCCACAGTGTTTCCGTAGTGTAGTGGTTATCACGTTCGCCTAACACGCGCAAGGTGCCCGGTTCGAAACCGGGCGGAAACATTATGCAAACGTGATCAATTAATGATTAGATAAAATTAAATCATTCATATTAGTGGTTCAATGTTAACAGAGTGCAGTGTCTCACGATGCTGTTCCATTTGCTGATTTCTCTCTGCAGTTCTGTGCACTCTCAAATTCTACACAGTGTCTCTCACTCCCTCCCGTTTCCAGCCCTGACGCTGGAGAAACCATATCTCAAAGCTGCACATTCCGTGCATTCAGGTCAGCTGTGAGCTTCGATTAAAGGATCCTGCCACGCCACCAAGCTTCACAACAGAAAATTAAAGCCACAAACAAACCCATCGACTAATCGCTCTTCCCCAGCTCCAGAATGAGTGAGGGCGGGACAAGCCCGAACTTCCGCTCCCACACTCTCCAATCAGCCGCTGCCGGCGGAAAGCGGAGAATGCAGCATCAAACAGCGGTTTCCCGCCCTTCACTGTGCTGCAAAATGCCACCGTTCGTGACAACGCTCCCCGTACACCGAACAGCAGCCTCATAAGATGCTTCATCTCAGCTTCCTGAGTTCGAGCCCCAGCTTGCACGAACACTTCTTCACTGGAAACACCATTAATTATCTGATTGCCACGTTTTGCATCATGAAAGTAATCCTAACCGATAATTATATAATCATCGAGGTTTACAGCATGGAAGGAGTCATTTAAGCCCATCGTATCTGCACCGGCCAACAAATGCTCAGTTTTAGGTGTGTCCCCCTGCACCTTATTGCATTTCATGTGCACATCTAAGAACTTGTTAAATGTGGTGAGGGTTTCTGCCTGCACCACACTTTCAGGCAGTGAGTTTGAGATCCCCACAAACATCTGCATGCAGAATGTTCACTTCAAATCCCCTTTAACCCTTACACTAATTACTTTTAAATTATGCAGCCTGGTTGTTGACCACTCCGCTATGTGAAATAGACCCTTTTAAACAACAATATCTAGGCCCCTCCTATTTTTATACACCTCAATACTGTCGCCCATCAGCCTCCTCTGTTCCAAGGAAAACAAACCCATCCTATCCAATCTGTCCTCATAGCAAAGTTGCTCCACTGCCGGCAACAACTACGTAAAGCTCCTCTGTACCCTCTCCAGCGTATTCACGTCCTTCCTTCAATGCGGTGACTAGAACTGCACGCAGAATTCCAGCTGTGGCCTAACCAGAATTTTATACAGTTCTAGCATAAATCACTTGCTGTTCTGTTCCTTGCTTCTGCCAATAAATGCAACCATTCCATATGACTTCTTAACCAACTTTTCCAACTGGCCAGCTACCTTCAGGGATCTGTGGACAAGCAATCCCAGTTACCTTTGTTCCTCTACACTTCTCAATGTCATACCAGTTGATGTGTATTCCCTTTCCTTGTTAGCCCTCCACAAATGCGCGATCTCTCACATCTCTGGATTAAATTCCATTTGCCACTGCTCTACCCCCTTATCAGTTGATTGATATCTTCCTGTAGTCTCCAGCTTTCTTCTTCATTATCAACCCACAGCCTATTTTAATAACACCTGAAAACTTCGTGATCATAACACCTATAATCAAGTTTAGATCATTGATAAATACCATAATAGCAATGGATCTGGCACTGAAAACTGTGGAACCCCACTGGAAACATCCTTCCAGTCACAAAATCAACCATCAAACATTACCCTTTTCTTCCTGCCTCTGAGCCAAATTTGGATCCAATTTGCCACTTCGCCCTGAATCACATGGGCTTTTACTTAGAAAATGCATAATCATTAAATGTTATCCTGCCTTCATGGGAAAACATCATTAATTGACTGATGATCTTCATTTGCACAACTAAAGAAATGTTAACTGAAGGAGAGTCCTTAATTGAATAACTTATCTGTGCTCTGCACTTTACCTCTGAATCCATAAACCATATTGGACAGTGTGCTTTAGTAGTCTGCTTCAAAATGTTCCTTGCTGGTAACATGTACATGGGACGTTGGAAACAGTGAGATAGACTGCAGTGCAAGGGACTGGTTATTGTGAAACAGCAAAGAAAATATACATTCTGGAAGAATACCATCGAAAAGAAGTGTGGCCCTAACAGCCAAAAAGAAGATGAAGTGCTGAGCCCTTTTCAGCAAAAAATTATTTTTCAAACATTTCTCTGACCGAATCTTCACAAAAGAAAAATGATGCTTTTAAAGTCATTAAACCCGAATTTTCGTGCACCCGAATCTTCTGAATCAGATGCCTCTCGTTGTGCCGACTGAATCCATGTCCCTTTCAATATTCTGCTGACATGCACACTATTAAATGTGCCACTAACTTATAGAATCAAAGAATAAGGGAATGGATGCAGCCCGTCGAGCCCATGCCAACTCTCAACAAGTCTCACTCCCCTGTCATTTACCCACAGCTGTGCAATTTTTTTCATTCGGATACTTATCCAACTCCGTTTTGAAAGATAAGATTGAGTCTGACTCCACCGCCCTGTAGAGAAGTGTATTCCAGGTTCTAACCACTTGCTAAGGAATGGCCACACCTGTTCCTATGTATAAAGGCAGAGAAACAGTGGATCAATTCCTGCCACACTCACAACCTTGCTAAATATAGCACCGTTATTCTATTCTCGTGACACAAGCTCCAGAAGTGTAGTCCAGCTGTTGAGGTTAAAGCTCTGGTTATGTTCCCAACAATGTTACTGCCGCAGCGTTTCCGTAGTGTAGTGGTTATCATGTTCGCCTAATACGCGAAAGGTCCCCGGTTCGAAACCGGGCGGAAACATTATGCAAACGTGTTCAATTAATGATAAGATAAAATTAAATCATTCATATTAGTGGTTCAATATTAACAGAGTGCAGTGTCTCACGATGCTGTTCCATTTGATGATTTCTCTCTACAGTTCTGTTCACACTCAAATTCGACACAGTGTCTCTCACTCCGTCCCGTTTCCAGCGCTGACGCTGGAGAAACCATATCTCAAAGCTTCACATTCCGTGCATTCAGGTCAGCTGTGAGAGATTATTAAAGGATCCTGCCACGCCACCACGCTTCACAACAGAAAATTAAAGCCACAAACAAACACATGGAATAATCGCTCTTCCCCAGCTCAAGAGTGAGTGAGGGCGGGACAAGCCCTAACTTCCGCTCCCACACTCTCCAATCAGCCGCTGCCGGCGGAAAGCGGAGAATGCAGCATCAAACAGCGGTTTACCGCCCTTCACTGGGCTGCAAAATGGCACCGTTCGAGACAACGCACCCCGTGCTCCGAACAGCAGCCTCATAAGATGCTTCATCTCAGCTTCCTGAGTTCGAGCCCCAGCTTGCACGAACACTTCTTCACTGGAAACAGCATTAATTATCTGATTGCCACGTTTTGCATCATGAAAGTAATCCTAACCGATAATTATATAATCATAGAGGTTTACAGCATGGAAGGAGTCATTTACGCCCATCGTATCTGCACCGGCCAACAAATGCCCAGTTTTAGATGTGTACCCTTGCACCTTATTGCATTTCATGTGCACATCTAAGAACTGGTTAAATGTGGTGAGGGTTTCTGCCTGCACCACACTTTCAGGCAGTGAGTTTGAGACCCCCACAAACATCTGCATGCAGAATGTTCACTTCAAATCCGCTTTAACCCTTACACTAATTACTTTTAAATTATGCAGCCTGGTTGTTGACCACTCCACTATGTGAAATAGACCCTTTTAATCAACAATATCTAGGCCCCTCGTATTTTTATACACCTCAATGCGGTCGCCCATCAGCCTCCTCTGTTCCAAGGAACACAAACCCATCCTATCCAATCTGTCCTCATAGCAAAGTTGCTCCACTCCCGGAAACATCTACGTAAATCTCCTCTGTACCCTCTCCAGCGTATTCACGTTCTTCCTTCAATGCGGTGACCAGAACTGCATGCAGTACTCCAGCTGTGGCCTAACCAGAATTTTATACAGTTCTAGCATAACCCACTTGCTGTTCTGTTCCTTGCTTCTGCAAATAAATGCAACCATTCCATATGACTTCTTAATCAACTTTTCCAACTGGTCAGCTACCTTCAGGGACCTGTGGACACGCAATCCCAGTTACCTTTGTTCCTCTACACTTCTCAATGACATACCAGTTGATGTGTATTCCCTTTCCTTGTTAGCCCTCCACAAATGCGCGATCTCTCACATCTCTGGATTAAATTCAATTTGCCACTGCTCTACCCCCTTATCTGTTGATTGATATCTTCCTGGAGTCTCCAGCTTTCTTCTTCATTATCAACCACACTGCCTATTTTAATAACACCTGAAAACTTCGTAATCATAACACCTATATTCAAGTTTAGATCATTGATAAATACCATAAAAAGCAATGGATCTGGCACTGAAAACTGTGGAACCCCACTGGAAACATCCTTCCAGTCACAAAAACACCCATCAAACATTACCCTTTGCTTCCTGCCTCTGAGCCAAATTTGGATCCAATTTGCCACTTCGCCCTGAATCACATGGGCTTTTACTTAGAAAATGCATAATCATTAAATGTTATCCTGCCTTCATGGGAAAACATCATTAATTGACTGATGATCTTCATTTGCACAACTAAAGAAATGTTAACTGAAGAAGAATCCTTAATTGAATAACTTATCTGTGCTCTGCACTTTACCTCTGAATCCATAAACCATTTTGGACACTGTGCTTTAGAAGTCTGCTTCAAAATGTTCATTGCTGGTAACATGTACATGAGACGTTGGAAACAGTGAGATAGACTGCAGTGCAAGGGACTGGTTATTGTGAAACAGCAAAGAAAATATACATTCTGGAAGAATACCATCGAAAAGAAGTGTGACCCTAACAGCCAAAAAGAAGATGAAGTGCTGAGCCCTTTTCAGCAAAAAATTCTTTTCCCAAACATTTTTCTGACCGAATCTTCACAAAACAAAAATGATGCTTTTAAAGTCATTAAACCCGAATTTTCGTGCACCCAAATCTTCTGAATCAGATGCCTCTCGTTGTGCCGACTGAATCCATGTCCCTTTCAATATTCTGCTGACATGCACACTATTAAATGTGCCACTAACTTATACAATCAAAGAATAAGGGAATGGTTGCGGCCCGTCGAGCCCATGCCAACTCTCAACAAGTCTCACTCCCCTGTCATTTACACACAGCTGTGCAATTTTTTTCATTCGGATACTTGTCCAACTCCGTTTTGAAAGATAAGAATGAGTCTGACCCCACCACCCTTTAGAGCAGTGTATTCCAGATTTTAACCACTTGCTGAGGAATGGCCACTCCTGTTCCTATGTATAAAGGCAGAGAAACACGGGATCAATTCCTGCCACACTCACAACCTTGCTAAATATAGCACCGTCATTCTATTCTCGTGACACAAGCTCCATAAGTGTAGTCCAGCTGTTGAGGTTAAAGCTCTGGTTATGTTCCCAACAATGCTGCTGCCACAGCGTTTCCGTAGTGTAGTGGTTATCACGTTCGCCGCACACGCGAAAAGTCTCCGGTTCGAAACCGGGCGGAAACATTATGCAAACGTGTTCAATTAATGATGAGATAAAATTAAATCATTCATATTAGTGGTTCAATGTTAACAGAGTGCAGTGTCTCACGATGCTGTTCCATTTGCTGAATTCTCTCTACAGTTCTGTTCACACTCAAATTCTACACAGTGTCTCTCACTCCCTCCCGTTTCCAGCCCTGACGCTGGAGAAACCATATCTCAAAGCTTCACATTCCGTGCATTCAGGTCAGCTGTGAGAGATTATTAAAGGATCCTGCCTCGCCACCACGCTTCACAACAGAAAATTAAAGCCACAAACAAACCCATCGAATAATCGCTCTTCCCCAGCTCCAGAGTGAGTGAGGGCGGGACAAGCCCTAACTTCCGCTCCCACACTCTCCAATCAGCCGCTGCCGGCGGAAAGCGGAGAATGCAGCATCAAACAGCGGTTTACCGCCCTTCACTGGGCTGCAAAATGCCACCGTTCGAGACAACGCTCCCCGTGCTCCGAACAGCAGCCTCATAAGATGCTTCATCTCAGCTTCCTGAGTTCGAGCCCCAGCTTGCACGAACACTTCTTCACTGGAAACAGCATTAATTATCTGATTGCCACGTTTTGCATCATGAAAGTAATCCTAACCGATAATTATATAATCATAGAGGTTTACAGCATGGAAGGAGTCATTTACGCCCATCGTATCTGCACCGGCCAACAAATGCCCAGTTTTAGGTGTGTACCCCTGCACCTGATTGCATTTCATGTGCACATCTAAGAACTGGTTAAATGTGGTGAGGGTTTCTGCCTGCACCACACTTTCAGGCAGTGAGTTTGAGACCCCCACAATCATCTGCATGCAGAATGTTCACTTCAAATCCCCTTTAACCCTTACACTAATTACTTTTAAATTATGCAGCCTGGTTGTTGACCACTCCGCTATGTGAAATAGACCCTTTTAAACAACAATATCTAGGCCCCTCCTATTTTTATACACCTCAATACTGTCGCCCATCAGCCTCCTCTGTTCCAAGGAAAACAAACCCATCCTATCCAATCTGTCCTCATAGCAAAGTTGCTCCACTCCCGGCAACAACTACGTAAATCTCCTCTGTACCCTCTCCAGCGTATTCACGTCCTTCCTTCAATGCCGTGACTAGAACTGCACGCAGTACTCCAGCTGTGGCCTAACCAGAATTTTATACAGTTCTAGCATAACCCACTTGCTGTTCTGTTCCTTGCTTCTGCCAATAAATGCTACCATTCCATATGACTTCTTAACCAACTTTTCCAACTGGCCAGCTACCTTCAGGGATCTGTGGACAAGCAATCCCAGTTACCTTTGTTCCTCTACACTTCTCAATGTCATACCAGTTGATGTGTATTCCCTTTCCTTGTTAGCCCTCCACAAATGCGCTATCACTCACATCTCTGGATTAAATTCCATTTGCCACTGCTCTACCCCCTTATCTGTTGATTGATATCTTCCTGGAGTCTCCAGCTTTCTTCTTCATTATCAACCCACTGCCTATTTTAATAACACCTGAAAACTTCGTAATCATAACACCTATATTCAAGTTTAGATAATTGATAAATACCATAAAAAGCAATGGATCTGGCACTGAAAACTGCGGAACCCCACTGGAATCATCCTTCCAGTCACAAAAACACCCATCAAACATTACCCTTTGCTTACTGCCTCTGAGCCAAATTTGGATCCAATATGCCACTTCGCCCTGAATCACATGGGCATTTACTTAGAAAATGCATAATCATTAAATGTTATCCTGCCTTCATGGGAAAACATCATTAATTGACTGATGATCTTCATTTGCACAACTAAAGAAATGTTAACTGAAGGAGAGTCCTTAATTGAATAACTTATCTGTGCTCTGCACTTTACCTCTGAATCCATAAACCATATTGGACAGTGTGCTTTAGAAGTCTGCTTCAAAATGTTCCTTGCTGGTAACATGTACATGGGACGTTGAAAACAGTGAGATAGACTGTAGTGCAAGGGACTGGTTATTGTGAAACAGCAAAGAAAATATACATTCTGGAAGAATACCATCGAAAAGAAGTGTGACCTTAACAGCCAAAAAGAAGATGAAGTGCTGAGCCCTTTTCAGCAAAAAATTCTTTTCCCAAACATTTTTCTGACCGAATCTTCACAAAACAAAATTGATGCTTTTAAAGTCATTAAACCCGAATTTTCGTGCACCCAAATCTTCTGAATCAGATGCCTCTCGTTGTGCCGACTGAATCCATGTCCCTTTCAATATTCTGCTGACATGCACACTATTAAATGTGCCACTAACTTATACAATCAAAGAATAAGGGAATGGTTGCAGCCCGTCGAGCCCATGCCAACTCTCAACAAGTCTCACTCCCCTGTCATTTACCCACAGCTGTGCAATTTTTTTCATTCGGATACTTATCCAACTCGTTTTGAAAGATAAGAATGAGTCTGACTCCACCGCCCTTTAGAGCAGTGTATTCCAGATTTTAACCACTTGCTGAGGAATGGCCACTCCTGTTCCTATGTATAAAGGCAGAGAAACACGGGATCAATTCCTGCCACACTCACAACCTTGCTAAATATAGCACCGTCATTCTATTCTCGTGACACAAGCTCCAGAAGTGTAGTCCAGCTGTTGAGGTTAAAGCTCTGGTTATGTTCCCAACAATGTTATTGCCACAGCGTTTCCGTAGTGTAGTGCTTATCACGTTCGCCACAGACGCGAAAAGTCCCAGGTTCGATACTGGGTGGAAACATTATGCAAACGTGTTCAATTAATGATTAGATAAAATTGAATCATTCATATTTGTGGTTCAATATGAACAGAGTGCAGTGTCTCACGATGCTGTTCCATTTGCTGATTTATCTCTACAGTTCTGTTCACACTCAAATTCTACACAGTGTCTCTCACTCCCTCCCGTTTCCAGCCCTGACGCTGGAGAAACCATATCTCAAAGCTGCACATTCCGTGCATTCAGGTCAGCTGTGAGAGATTATTAAAGGATCCTGCCACGCCACCACGCTTCACAACAGAAAATTAACGCCACAAACAAACCCATCGACTAATCGCTCTTCCCCAGCTCCAGAGTGAGTGAGGGCGGGACAAGCCCTAACTTCCGCTCCCACACTCTCCAATCAGCCGCTGCCGGCGGAAAGCGGAGAATGCAGCATCAAACAGCGGTTTACCGCCCTTCACTGGGCTGCATAATGCCACCGTTCGAGACAACGCTCCCCGTACACCGAACAGCAGCCTCATAAGATGCTTCATCTCAGCTTCCTGAGTTCGAGCCCCAGCTTGCACGAACACTTCTTCACTGGAAACACCATTAATTATCTGATTGCCACGTTTTGCATCATGAAAGTAATCCTAACCGATAATTATATAATCATAGAGGTTTACAGCATGGAAGGAGTCATTTAAGCCCATCGTATCTGCACCAGCCAACAAATGCCCAGTTTTAGGTGTGTACCCCTGCAACTTATTGCATTTCATGTGCACATCTAAGAACTTGTTAAATGTGGTGAGGGTTTCTGACTGCACCACACTTTCAGGCAGTGAGTTTGAGACCCCCACAAACATCTGCATGCAGAAGGTTCACTTCAAATCCCCTTTAACCCTTAAACTAACTACTTTTAAATTATGCAGCCTGGTTGTTGAACACTCCACTATGTGAAATAGACCCTTTTAATCAACAATATCTAGGCCGCTCCTATTTTTATACACCTCAATGCTGTCGCCCATCAGCCTCCTCTGTTCCAAGGAAAACAAACCCATCCTATCCAATCTGTCCTCAAAGCAAAGTTGCTCCACTCCCCGCAACATCTACGTAAATCTCCTCTGTACCCTCTCCAGCGTATTCATGTTCTTCCTTCAATGCGGTGACCAGAACTGCACGCAGTACTCCACCTGTGGCCTAACCAGAATTTTATACAGTTCTAGCATAACCCACTTGCTGTTCTGTTCCTTGCTTCTGCCAATAAATGCAACCATTCCATATGACTTCTTAACCAACTTTTCCAACTGGCCAGCTACCTTCAGGGATCTGTGGACAAGCAATCCCAGTTACCTTTGTTCCTCTACACTTCTCAATGTCATACCAGTTGATGTGTATTCCCTTTCCTTGTTAGCCCTCCACAAATGCGCAATCTCTCACATCCCTGGATTAAATTCCATTTGCCACTGCTCTACCCCCTTATCAGTTGATTGATATCTTCCTGGAGTCTCCAGCTTTCTTCTTCATTATCAACCACACTGCCTATTTTAATAACACCTGAAAACTTCGTAATCATAACACCTATATTCAAGTTTGGATCATTGATAAATACCATAAAAAGCAATGGATCTGGCACTGAAAACTGTGGAACCCCACTGGAAACATCCTTCCAGTCACAAAAACACCCATCAAACATTACCCTTTGCTTCCTGCCTCTGAGCCAAATTTGGATCCAATTTGCCACTTCGCCCTGAATCACATGGGCTTTTACTTAGAAAATGCATAATCATTAAATGTTATCCAGCCTTCATGGGAAAACATCATTAATTGACTGATGATCTTCATTTGCACAACTAAAGAAATGTTAACTGAAGGAGAGTCCTTAATTGAATAACTTATCTGTGCTCTGCACTTTACCTCTGAATCCATAAACCATTTTGGACACTGTGCTTTAGAAGTCTGCTTCTAAATGTTCCTTGCTGGTAACATGTACATGGGACGTTGGAAACAGTGAGATAGACTGTAGTGCAAGGGACTGGTTATTGTGAAACAGCAAAGAAAATATCCATCTGGAAGAATACCATCGAAAAGAAGTGTGGCCCTAACAGCCAAAAAGAAGATGAAGTGCTGAGCCCTTTTCAGCAAAAAATTATTTTCCCAAACATTTCTCTGACCGAATCTTCACAAAACAAAAATGATGCTTTTAAAGTCATTAAACCTGAATTTTCGTGCACCCGAATCTTCGGAATCAGATGCCTCTCGTTGTGCCGACTGAATCCATGTCCCTTTCAATATTCTGCTGACATGCACACTATTAAATGTGCCACTAACTTATACAATCAAAGAATAAGGGAATGGTTGCAGCCCGTCGAGCCCATGCCAACTCTCAACAAGTCTCACTCCCCTGTCATTTACCCACAGCTGTGCAATTTTTTTCATTCGGATACTTATCCAACTCCGTTTTGAACGATAAGATTGAGTCTGACTCCACCGCTCTTTAGAGCAGTGTATTCCAGATTCTAACCACTTGCTGAGGAATGGCCACTCCTGTTCCTATGTACAAAGGCAGAGAAACACGGGATCAATTCCTGCCACACTCACAACCTTGCTAAATATAGCACCGTCATTCTATTCTCGTGACACAAGCTCCAGAAGTGTAGTCCAGCTGTTGAGGTTAAAGCTCTGGTTATGTTCCCAACAATGTTACTGCCACAGCGTTTCTGTAGTGTAGTGCTTATCACGTTCGCCTCACACGCGAAAAGTCCCAGGTTCGATACTGGGTGGAAACATTATGCAAACGTGTTCAATTAATGATTAGATAAAATTGAATCATTCATATTAGTGGTTCAATATGAACAGAGTGCAGTGTCTCACGATGCTGTTCCATTTGCTGATTTCTCTCTACAGTTCTGTTCACACTCAAATTCTGCACAGTGTCTCTCACTCCCTCCCGTTTCCAGCCCTGACGCTGGAGAAACCATATCTCAAAGCTGCACATTCCGTGCATTCAGGTCAGCTGTGAGAGATTATTAAAGGATCCTGCCACGCCACCACGCTTCACAACAGAAAATTAACGCCACAAACAAACCCATCGACTAATCGCTCTTCCCCAGCTCCAGAGTGAGTGAGGGCGGGACAAGCCCTAACTTCCGCTCCCACACTCTCCAATCAGCCGCTGCCGGCGGAAAGCGGAGAATGCAGCATCAAATAGCGGTTTACCGCCCTTCACTGGGCTGCAAAATGCCACCGTTCGAGACAACGCTCCCCGTACACCGAACAGCAGCCTCATAAGATGCTTCATCTCAGCTTCCTGAGTTCGAGCCCCAGCTTGCACGAACACTTCTTCACTGGAAACACCATTAATTATCTGATTGCCACGTTTTGCATCATGAAAGTAATCCTAACCGATAATTATATAATCATAGAGGTTTACAGCATGGAAGGAGTCATTTAAGCCCATCGTATCTGCACCAGCCAACAAATGCCCAGTTTTAGGTGTGTACCCCTGCACCTTATTGCATTTCATGTGCACATCTAAGAACTTGTTAAATGTGGTGAGGGTTTCTGCCTGCACCACACTTTCAGGCAGTGAGTTTGAGACCCCCATAAACATCTGCATGCAGAATATTCACTTCAAATCCCCTTTAACCCTTACACTAATTACTTTTAAATTATGCAGCCTGGTTGTTGACCACTCCACTATGTGAAATAGACCCTTTTAATCAACAATATCGAGGCCCCTCCTTATTTTATACAGCTCAATGCTGTCGCCCATCAGCCTCCTCTGTTCCAAGGAAAACAAACCCATCCTATCCATTCTGTCCTCATAGCAAAGTTGCTCCACTCCCAGCAACATCTACGTAAATCTCCTCTGTACCCTCTCCAGCGTATTCACGTTCTTCCTTCAATGCGGTGACCAGAACTGCACGCAGTACTCCAGCTGTGGCTTAACCAGAATTTTATACAGTTCTAGCATAACCCACTTGCTGTTCTGTTCCTTGCTTCTGCCAATAAATGCAACCATTCCATATGACTTCTTAACCAACTTTTCCAACTGGCCAGCTACCTTCAGGGATCAGTGGACAAGCAATCCCAGTTACCTTTGTTCCTCTACACTTCTCAATGTCATACCAGTTGATGTGTATTCCCTTTCCTTGTTAGCCCTCCACAAATGCGCGATCTCTCACATCTCTGGATTAAATTCCATTTGCCACTGCTCTACCCCCTTATCAGTTGATTGATATCTTCCTGGAGTCTCCAGCTTTCTTCTTCATTATCAACCACACTGCCTATTTTAATAACACCTGAAAACTTCGTAATCATAACACCTATATTCAAGTTAAGATCATTGATAAATACCATAAAAAGCAATGGATCTGGCACTGAAAACTGCGCAACCCCACTGGAAACATCCTTCCAGTCACAAAAACACCCATCAAACATTACCCTTTGCTTCCTGCCTCTGAGCCCAATTTGGATCCAATTTGCCACTTCGCCCTGAATCACATGGGCTTTTACTTAGAAAATGCATCATCATTAAATGTTATCCTGCCTTCATGGGAAAACATCATTAATTGACTGATGATCTTCATTTGCACAACTAAAGAAATGTTAACTGAAGGAGAGACCTTAATTGAATAACTTATCTGTGCTCTGCACTTTACCTCTGAATCCATAAACCATTTTGGACACTGTACTTTAGAAGTCTGCTTCAAATGTTCATTGCTGGTAACATGTACATGGGACGTTGGAAACAGTGAGATAGACTGTAGTGCAAGGGACTGGTTATTGTGAAACAGCAAAGAAAATATACATTCTGGAAGAATACCATCGAAAAGAAGTGTATCCCTAACAGCCAAAAAGAAGATGAAGTGCTGAGCCCTTTTCAGCAAAAAATTATTTTCCCGAACATTTCTCTGACCGAATCTTCACAAAACAAAAATGATGCTTTTAAAGTCATTAAACCCGAATTTTCGTGCACCCGAATCTTCTGAATCAGATGCATCTCGTTGTGCCGACTGAATCCATGTCCCTTTCAATATTCTGCTGACATGCACACTATTAAATGTGCCACTAACTTACAGAATCAAAGAATAAGGGAATGGTTGCAGCCCGTCGAGCCCATGCCAACTCTCAACAAGTCTCACTCCCCTGTCATTTACCCACAGCTGTGCAATTTTTTTCATTCGGATACTTATCCAACTCCGTTTTGAAAGATAAGATTGAGTCTGACTCCACCGCCCTTTAGAGCAGTGTATTCCAGATTCTAACCACTTGCTGAGGAATGGCCACTCCTGTTCCTATGTATAAAGGCAGAGAAACACGGGATCAATTCCTGCCACACTCACAACCTTGCTAAATATAGCACCGTCATTCATTTCTCGTGACACAAGCTCCAGAAGTGTGGTCCAGCTGTTGAGGTTAAAGCTCTGGTTATGTTCCCAACAATGTTACGGCCACAGCGTTTCGGTAGTGTAGTGGTTATCACGTTCGCCTAACACGCGAAAGGTCCCCGGTTCGAAACTGGGCGGAAACGGTATGCAAACGTGTTCAATTAATGATTAGATAAAATTAAATCATTCATATTAGTGGTTCAATATTAACAGCGTGCAGTGTCGCACGATGCTGTTCCTTTTGCCGACTTCTCTCTCCAGTTCTGTACACACTCAAATTCTACACAGTGTCTCTCACTCCCTCCCGTTTCCAGCCCTGACGCTGGAGAAACCATATCTCAAAGCTGCACATTCCGTGCATTCAGGTCAGCTGTGAGAGATTATTAAAGGATCCTGCCACGCCGCCACGCTTCACAACAGAAAATTAAAGCCACAAACAAACACATCGACTAATCGCTCTTCCCCAGCTCCAGAGTGCGTGAGGGCGGGACAAGGCCTAACTTCCGCTCCCACACTCTCCAATCAGCCGCTGCCGGCGGAAAGCGGAGAATGCAGCATCAAACAGCGGTTTACCGCCCTTCACTGGGCTGCAAAATGCCACCATTCGAGACAACGCTCCCCATACACCGAACAGCAGCCTCATAAGATGCTTCATCTCAGCTTCCTGAGTTCGAGCCCCAGCTTGCACGAACACTACTTCAATGGAAACACCATTAATTATCTGATTGCCACGTTTTGCATCATGAAAGTAATCCTAACCGATAATTATATAATCATCGAGGTTTACAGCATGGAAGGAGTCATTTAAGCCCATCGTATTTGCACCGGCCAACAAATGCCCACTTTTCGGTGTGTACCCCTGCACCTTATTGCATTTCATGTGCACATCTAAGAACTTGTTAAATGTGGTGAGGGTTTCTGCCTGCACCACACTTTCAGGCAGTGAGTTTGAGACCCCCACAAACATCTGCATGCAGAATGTTCACTTCAAATCCCCTTTAACCCTTACACTAATTGCTAAATTATGCAGCCTGGTTGTTGACCACTACACTATGTGAAATAGACCCTTTTAATCAACAATATCTAGGCCCCTCCTTATTTTATACAGCTCAATGCTGTCGCCCATCAGCCTCCTCTGTTCCAAGGAAAACAAACCCATCCTATCCAATCTGTCCTCATAGCAAAGTTGCTCCACTCCCGGCAACATCTACGTAAATCTCCTCTGTACCCTCTCCAGCGTATTCACGTTCTTCCTTCAATGCGCTGACCAGAACTGCACGCAGTACTCCAGTTGTGGCCTAACCAAAATTTTATACAGTTCTAGCATAACCCACTTGCTGTTCTGTTCCTTGCTTCTGCCAATAAATGCAACCATTCCATATGACTTCTTAACCAACTTTTCCAACTGGCCAGCTACCTTCAGGGATCTGTGGACATGCAATCCCAGTTCCCTTTGTTCCTCTACACTTCTCAATGTCATACCAGTTGATGTATATTCCCTTTCCTTGTTAGCCCTCCACAAATGCGCGATCTCGCATGTCTCTCGATTAAATTCCATTTGCCACTGCTCTACCCACCTTACCAGTTGATTGATATCTTCCTGGAGTCTCCAGCTTTCTTCTTCATTATCAAGCACACTGCCTATTTTACTATCACCTGAAAACTTCTTAAACATAACCCCAATATTCAAGTTTAGATCATTGATAAATACCATAAAAACCAATGGACCTAGCACTGAAAACTGTGGAACCCGACTGGAAACTTCCTTCCAGTCACAAAAACACCCATCAAATATTCCCCTTTGCTTCCTGCTTCTGAGCCAAATTTGGATCCAATTTGCCACTTCGCCCTGAACCACATGGGCTTTTACTTTCATGACCAGTCTGCCATGTGGGACCTGAGTGAAAGCAATAATAAAATCTATATACACTACATCGTACGCACTCCTTGATCGACCCTCCTGGAGACCTCCTCCAAAAATGTAATCAAGTTAGTAAAATGCAAACCATCCTTAACAAATCGTGCAGACTGTCCTGATGAACCAGTGTCTTTCGAAATGTAGAAAAAGTATAGTCGTTAAATGTTACCCTGCTTTCATGGGAAAACATCATTCATTAACTGATGATCTACATTTGCACAACAAAAAAATATTAACTGAAGGAGAGTCCTTAATTGAATAACTTGTCTGTGCTCTGCACTTTACCTCTTAAACCATTCTCCATTTAAGACACTGTGCTTTAGTGGTATGCTTCAAAATGTTCATTGCCGGGAATATATATACAAGAGTGGGGAAACAGTGAGATAGACTGGAGGGCAAGGGACTGGTTGTTGTGAAACAGCAAAGAAAATATACATTCTGGAAGAATAACATCGAAAGGAAGTGTGACCCCAACAGCCAGAAAGAAGATTAAATACTGAGTCGCCTTCAGCAAAAAATTCCTTTCCCAAACATTTCTCTGACCGAAACTTCACAAAAAAAAATGATGCTTTTAAAATAATTAAACCAGAATTTTCGCGCCCCGAATCGTCTAAATCGGCTGACTCTCGTTGTGACGACTGAAGCCATGTCCCTTTCAATATTCTGCTGCCATGCACACTACTAAATGTGCGACTAACTTATAGAATCAAAGGATAAGGGAATGGTTGCAGCACGGAAGAAGGCTATTCGGCCCGTCGAGCCCATGCCAACTCTCAACTAGTCTCACTCCCCTGTCATTTACCCACAGCTGTGCAATTTTTTTCCTTCGGATACTTATCCAACTCCGTTTTGAAAGATAAGATTGAGTCTGACTCCACCGCCCTTTAGAGCAGTGTATTCCAGATTCTCACCACTTGCTGAGGAATGGCCACTCCTGTTCCTATGTATAAAGGCAGAGAAACACGGGATCAATTCCTGCCACACTCACAACCTTGCTAAATCTCGCACCGTCATTCTATTCTCATGACACAAGCTCCAGAAGTGTAGTCGAGCTGTTGAGGTTAAAGCTCTGGTTATGTTCCCAACAAAGTTACTGCTACAGCGTTTCCGTAGTGTAGTGGTTATCCCGTTCGCCTAACACGCGAAAGGTCCCTGGTTCAAAACTGGGAGGAAACTTTTTGCAAACGTGTTCAATTAATGATTAGATAAAATTAAATCATTCATATTAGTGGTTCAATATTAACAGAGTGCAGTGCCTCACGATGCTGTTCCATTTGCTGATTTCTCTCTGCAGTTCTGTAGACACTCAAATTCTACACAGTGTCTCTCACTCCCTCCCGTTTCCAGCCCTGACGCTGGAGAAACCATATCTCAAAGCTGCAGATTCCGTGCATTCAGATCAGCTGTGAGAGGTTATTAAAGAATCCTGCCACGCCGCCACGCTTCACAACAGAAAATTAAAGCCACAAACAAACACATCGACTAATCGCTCTTCCCCAGCTCCAGAGTGAGTGAGGGTGGGACAAGCCCTAACTTCCGCTCCCACACTCTCCAATCAGCCGCTGCCGGCGGAAAGCGGAGAATGCAGCATCAAACAGCGGTTTACCGCCCTTCACTGGGCTACAAAATGCCACCGTTCGAGACAACGCTCCCCCTACACCAAACAGCAGCCTCATAAGACTCCTCATCTCAGGTTCCTGAGTTTGAGCCCCAGCTTGCACGAACACTTCTTCACTGGAAACACCATTAATTATCCGATCGCCTCGTTTTGCATCATGAAAGTAATCCTAACCGATAATTATATAATCATAGAGGTTTACAGCATGGGAGGACTCTTTTTAGGCCCATCGTATCTGCACCGGCCAACAAATGCCCAGTTTTAGGTGTGCACCCCTGCACCTTATTGCATTTCATGTGCACATCCAAGAACTTGTTAAATGTGGTGAGGGTTTCTGCCTGCACCACACTTTCAGGCAGTGAGTTCCAGACCCCCACAAACATGTGGATGAAGAATGTTCACTTCAAATCCCCTTTAACCCTCATACTAATTACTTTTAATTACTGCCCCCTGGTTGTTGACCACTCCACTATGTGAAATAGGCCCTTTTAATCAACAATATCTCGGCCCCTCCTAAATGCTAAGCGTAGTCAGGCCTTGTTACTACTTGAATGGGAGACTGCCAGGTGCAATAGGCTTTTGCTGCCGCCACAGGCCGCTCATTGGTCTGCACACACACTGCCGTTAATCCATCAACAACCTATTTGCTGCTCGCTCTCTCACTTTCCTTTCACCATTTCTTTCCTGCACATTCTGCTTCTGCTGCACAAATGCAAGGGGATTGGCGCAGGGGGCGAAAGAACGCAGAACAGGAAAATAAGTTTGCAAAAAACCACTCGCTGGCGGAGTGGCACCAGGACGCCTCAGCAGAGAGGAGCGACAAGGTACATCGAAACATGTGAGGGAGAAACAGCAACAGAACAAAGAATAGTGCAGGAAGAGCAGCAATTCACTGCAGGAAGAAAGCAAAGCCGACTAGCATGCTGCTGGAATGCATTGGTGTTAATGTGAGGAGTGTTACAAATGAGATTGACGAGTCGCAGGCGTCACTTGCCACATGGGATGCTGAATTGTGGCTATAACAGAGACCTGTTATAAAAATGTGTAGGATTGGAAATTATACAATCCTGTCGATTTGAGAATGGTCAGACATCTTTTTGGGAGAGTAGAGATTTGGGGATGGGGAGATTGTGTGAGTGACTTGTGGGTAAGTGAGGGAATGGTGAAAGTCAGGTAGTTTTGAAGCTTGCGGCAAGGCAATGAAGGGAGTAGGGCTTGTAGTTTGTTTGTGTGGGAGGCAGAGCAGAAAGAGGTGGGGGTGGAAAATGGTGAAATGAAAATTGAGTGCTGGTTACTTTCATGAATGCACAGAATGAGACAAAGAAATGAAGTATGGCTGTATGTCCATTTAAGTAAAGAAAAAGTCATTTCGCTCGTGCCTATGGCCACACTACTCTGAAAAGGCATTATCTCATGTGATCTCTGAAGCTAAACGGAATCATGCCTAGTTAGTGCTTGGATGGGTGACAGCCTGATGTTGGAGAGCTATAGTGATAGGGGATTCAATTTTAAGGGGAATAGATAGACGTTTCTGCGGCCGTAACCGAGACTCCAGGTGGTATGTTGCCTCCCTGGTGCAAGGGTCAAGGATGTCTCGGAGCGGGTGCAGGGCATTCTGAAAAGGGAGGGTGAAGAGCCAGTTGGCTTGGTGCATATAGGTACCAAGGCTGTAGGTTAAAAAAAACGCTATGAGGTCCTACAAGACGAATTTAGGGAGCTTGGAGCTAAATTACAAAGTAGGACCTCAAAAGTAGTAATCTCAGGATTGTTACCAGTGCCACGTGCTAGTCAGAGTAGGAAGCACAGGATAGCTCAGATGAATACGTGTCTTGAGGAGTGGTGCAGAAGGGAGGGATTCAAATTCCCGGGACAATGGAACCAGTTCTGGGGGAGTAGGGACCAGTACAAACATGATGGTGTGTACCTGGGCAGGTCCAGAACCAATGTCTTGAGGGGAGTGTTTGCTAATGCTGTTGGGGAGGAGTTAAACTAATATGGCAGGGGGATGGGAACCTAGGCAGGGAGACAGACAGAAGTAAAATGGGGGCAGAAGCAATAGATAGAAAGAAGAAAAGTAAAAGTGGAGGGCAGAAAAACCAAAAACAAAAAGGGCCACATTACACCAAAATTCTAAAAGGGCAAAGTGTGTTAGAAAGACAAACGTGAAGGCTCTGTGCCTCAATGTAAGGAGTATTCGGATTAAGTTGGTCGAATTAACTGCGCAGATAGCAGTTAACGGGTATGATGTAATTGGCATCACGGAGACATGGCTCCACGGTGAGCAAGGCTGGGAACTCAAGATTCAGGGGTATTCAACATTTAGGATGGATAGACAGAAAGGAAAAGGAGGCGGGGTGGCGTTGCTGGTTAAAGAGGAAATTAATGCAAATTAGCTTGGATGATGTGGAATCGGTATGGATGGAGCTACAGAATACCAAGGGGCAGAAAACTCTAGTGGGAGTTGTGCACAGACCAGCACACAGTAGTACTAAGGATGGGGACAGTATCAAACAAGAAATTAAGGAAGCATGCAATAAAGGTACAGCAGTTATGATGGGTGACTTTAATCTACATATTGATTGGGCTAAGCAAACTGGTAGCAATGCGGTGGAGGAGGATTTCCTGGAGTGTATTAGGGATGGTTTTCTAGACTATATGTCGAGGAACTAACTCGAGAGCTGGCCATCCTAGACTGGGTATTGTGTAATGAGAAAGGAATTAGCAAACTTGTTGTGCGAGGCCCCTTGGGGAAGAGTGACCATAATATGGTAGAATTCTTTATTAAGATGGAGAGTGACACAGTTAATTCAGAAACTAGGGTCCTGAAATTAAGGCAAGGTAACTTCGATGGTTTGAGGCGTGAATTGGCTAGAATAGACTGGCAAATGATACTTAAAGTGTTGACGGTGGATAGGCAATGGCAAACATTTAAAGATCACATGGATAAACTTCAGCAATTGCACATCATTGTCGGGACTAAAAATAAAACAGGCAAGGTGGCTCAACTGTGGCTAACAAGGGAAATTAAGGATAGTGTTAGATCCAAGGAAGAGGCATATGAATTGGTCAGAAAAAGCAACAAACCTGAGCACTGGGAGAAATTTAAAATTCAGCAGAGGAGGACAAAGAGTTTAATTAACAGAGTGAAAATAGAGTGTGAGAAGAAGCTTGCCGGGAACATAAAAACTGACTGCAAAAGCTTCTATAGATAAGTGAAGAGAAAAAGATTAGTGAAGACAAACGTAGGACCCTTGCAGTCAGATTCAGGTGAATTTATAATGGGGAACATAGAAATTGCAGACCAATTTAAAAAATACTTTGGTTCTGTCTTCACGAAGGAAGACACAAATAACTTTCCGGAAGTACTAGGGGACCGAGGGTCTAGTGAGAAGGAGAATCTGAAGGATATCCTTATTAGACGGGAAATTGTGCTCGGGAAATTGATGGGATTGAAGGCCGGTAAATCCCGGGGGCCTGATAGTCTGCATCCCAGAGTACTTAAGGAAGTGGCCATAGAAATAGTGGATGCATTGGTGATCATTTTCCAACAGTCTATCACCTCCGGATCAGTTCCTATGGACTGGAGGGTAGCTAATTTAACACCACGTTTTAATAATTGAGGGATAGAGAAAGCGGGTAATCATAGACTGGTTAGCCTGACAACAGTCGTGGGAAAAATGTTGGAATCAATTATTAAGAATGAAATAGCAGCGCATTTGGAAAGCAGTGACAGATCGGTTCAAGTCAGCATAGATTTATGAAGGGGAAATCATGCTTGCCAAATCTTCTGGAATTTTTTGAGGATGTAACTAGTAGAGTGGACAAGGGAGAACCAGTGGATGTGGTGTATTTGGACTTTCAAAATGCTATTGACAAGGTCCCACACAAGAGATTGGTGAGCAAAATCAAAGCACCTGGTATTGGGGGTAATATACTGACATGGATGGCAAACTGGTTGGCAGACAGGAAGCAGAGAGTCGGGATAAACAGGTCCTTTTCAGAATGGCAGGCAGTGACCAATGGAGTGCCGCAGGGTTCAGTGCTGGGACCCCAGATCTTTAAAATATACATCAATGATTTGGATGAAGGAATTGAGTGTAATATCTCCAAGTTTGCAGATGACACTAAACTGGGTGGCGGTGTGAGCTGTGAGGGGGGTGCTAAGAGGCTGCTGGGTGACTTGGACAGGTTAGGTGAGTGGGCAAATGCATGGCATATGCACTACAATGTGGATAAATGTGAGGTTATCCACTTTGGGGGCAAAAACGCAAAGACAGAATATTATCTGAATGGCGGCAGATTAGGAAAAGGGGATATGCAACGTGACCTGGGTGTCATGGTTCATCAGTCATTGAAAGTTAGCATACAGGTACAGCAGGTGGTGAAGAAGCCAAATGGTATGTTGGCCTTCATAGCTTGTGGATTGAGTGTTGGAGCAGGGAGGTCTTAGTGCAGTTGCAAAGGGCCTTGGTGAGGCCTCAACTGGAATATTGTGTTCAATTTTGGTCTCCTAATCTGAGGAAGGAAGTTTTTGCTATTGAGTGAGTACAGCGAAGGTTCACCAGACTGATTCCCGGGATGGCAGGACTGACATATGAGGAGAGACTGGATCAACTGGGCCCTTATACACTGGAATTCATTGGATAAATTCAAGAGGGAGTTCAATGTGGCCCTAGCGGCTGAGGGGATCAAGGAGTATGGAGAAAAAGCTGGCAAGGGATACTGAGGGAATGATCAGCCATGATCTTATTGAATGGTGGTGCAGGCTCGAAGGGCCGAATGGCCTACTCCTGCACCTATTTTCTATGTTTCTATGTTTCTATGTTTCTAATGCATAGAATGAGAAAAATAAATGAAGAGCAGCCGTATATCGATTTAAGTAAAGAGAAATCCAGAGTGCCAACGCTTACAGCTACACTTGTCTGAATGCACTCGATCTCGTCGGATTTCGAAAAGTAAACAGATTCAGACGTGGTTAGTACTTGTGTGGGAGACTGCCAGGGAATACGAGGTGCAGTAGGCTTTTGCTGCCGCCACAGGCCGCTCGTGGTTCTGCACACACTCTGCCGTTAATCCATCAACAACCTTTTTTTGCTGCTCTCGCTCTTTCACTATTTCTTTCCTGAACATTCTCCTCCTGCTATACAACTTCAAGGGGGTCGGAGCAGGGTCCGAAAGAATTCAGAAGAACAAAATAAGACAGCAAAAAAACACAAGCTGGCGGAGGGGAACCAGGATGCAGCATCAGAGATGAGCGACAAGGTGCATCGAAACATGGAAGGATCAAACAGCAACAAAACAAAGAAAATGTAGTAAGAGCAGCAATTCAATGCAGGGAAAAATCAAAGCCAATTAACATGCTGCTGGAATGTATATTGTTAATGTGAGGAGTGTTACAAATCCGATTGCCACATGGGAATCCTGAAATGTGGTAATAACAGAGACTTGGCTTAAAAATGGGAAGGATTGGAAATTATACAATCCTGGCGATTTGGGGGCGGTGGAAGCTTTTTTGGGGGAGGAGAGAATCGGGGATGGGGAGATTTGCGGGAGAGCGATTTGAGGGGGTGAGAGATTTTGAGGTTGGCGAGCGTGAGATTTGGGGGTGAGTGAGTGAGTGACTTGGGGGTCAGTGAGGGAATGGTGAAAGACAGGTAGTTTTGAAGCTTCGTGCAAGGCAATGAAGGATAGGGCTTGTAGTTTGTTTGTGTGGGAGGCAGACCAGCAAGAGGAGGGGGAGCGGGAGGAAAATGGTGAACTGAAAGTTGAGTGCTGATTACTTGTATGAATGCATGGAATGAGCTGTCTGTCCGTTTAAGTAAAGAGAAAGCCTGTGCGATGATGCTTACGGCCACACTAGTCTGAAAACGTCCAATCTCGGAAACTACTCAGAGACAGGCTTGGTTAGCACTTGGATGGGAGACCCCCTGGCAATACCAGGTACCATAGGCTTTTGCTGCTACCACAGGCCGCTCGTGGGTCCGCACACACACTGCCGTTAATCCATCAATGACCTTTTTGCTGCTCTCTCTCTCTCTCTCTCTCACTTTCCTTTATCCATTTCTTTCCTGAACATTATCCTGCTGCTACACAAATGCAAGGGAGTCGATGCAGGGGGCGAAAGAACGCAGAACAACAAAATAAAATATTAAAAGACCACATGCTGGCAGAGGGCCACCAGGAAGCAGCAGTAGGGAGGACAGACAAATTGCATCGAAACCTGGGTGGGACAAACAGCACTCCTTCCGCTGCCTGCGCTTGGCCTCTTCATGCTCTTTGCACTGAGACTCGAAGAGCTGAATGCCCTCCTGGATGTACTTTCTCCACCTTGGGTGGTCTTCCACCAGGGTCTCCCAGTTGTCAGTGGTGATGTCGCACTTTGTCAGGGAGGCTTTGAGGGTGTCCTTATATCGTTTTTGCTGTCCTCTTTTGGCTCATTTACCATGAAGGAGCTCTACATAAAGCATTTTATTAGGGAGTCTCGATTCTGGCAGGCGAACTATGTGGCCTGCCCAGCGAAGATGATCGAGTGTGGTCAGTGCTTCAATACTGGGGATGTGAGCCTGATCGAGGACACTGATATTGGTGCGCCTGTCCTCCCAGGGGATTTGCAGGATCTTCTGGAGACATCATTGGTGATATATCTCCAGCGACTAAAGTTGCCTTCCAGACATCGTCCATGCCTCAGGGCGGGTATTACTACAGCCCTGTAGACCATGAACTTTGTGGTAGATATGAGAGCCTGGTCTTCAAACACACTTTTCCTCAGATGGCCGAAGGCTGCACTGGCGCACTGGAGGCCATGTTGAATCTCCGCATCAATGTCTGCCTTTGTTGATAAGAGGCACCCGAGATATGGGAAATGGACTACGTTTTCCAGGGCCGCACTGTGGATCTTGATGATTGGAGGGCAGTACTGAGCAGCGGTGACATGCTGGTGGAGGACCTTTGTCTTGCGGATGTTAAGCGTAGGGCCCATGCTTTCATATACCTCAGTGAATACATTGACTATATCCTGGAGTTCAGCCTCTGAACATGCGCAGACGCAGGCGTTGTCCGCCTATTGCAGCTCAGTGACAGAGGTTGGGGTGAACTTTGATCTGGCCTGGAGACCGCATAGCTTAAACAGCTTCCCACTGGTTCTGTAGCTTAGTTCCACTCCACCGGGGAGCTTGTTGATGGTGAGGTGGAGCATGGCATCGAGGAAGTTTGAAAAGAGGGTTGAAGCGAATATGCAGCCCTGTTTGACCCCAGGCTGGACATGGATTGGGTTTGTAATGGATCCGTTGGTAAGGATCACGGCCTGCATGTCATCGAAGTAGGTGAAGGACGTTGACAAACTTTTGGGGCATCTGAAATGGAGGAGGATGCTCCGTAGACCCTCGCGATTGATGGTGTCAAAGGCCTTTGTAAGATTGAAAAAGACCATGTATAAGGGCTGGCGCTTCTCGCTGCATTTTTCCTGAAACTGTTGCACTGCAAATATCATGTCTGTTGTGACCATAGGGAACGAAACATGTAATGTTGCACAAGGTAGGCAAAGCCATAAAACAGCTCAAGAATAAAAAGTCTACTGGTGCGGATGGAATCCCTGCTGAGGCGCTAAAGTATGGTGGAGAGGCGCTGATGGCGCGGATACATGACCTCATCTCTCTGATCTGGAGGGAGGAGAGCATGCTGGGAGATCTCAGAGATGCAGCGACTGTGACCATTTTTTAAAAAGGGGAAAAGTCCGATTGCGGAAACTATAGGGGAATCTCCCTGCTATCAGCCACTGGGAAAGTTGTCAATGGAGTTCTCCTCAATCCTCTTCTCCCTGTGGCCGAGGAGCTCCACCCGGAATCACATTATGGTGGTAACAAGCCTTAAGAAGAGCGACAATTTCAGTCCGAAGATGTCTATTCCGGAAAGCTCTCATATTGTTATGTTTTCCTTTCCGGAGACTGTGAATGAAGTAGAGAATTTCTCTTTCCTGATTGGAGCACGAGGCCCAAATGATAACTGGTACACCTCTGAGATCTCACGGTCTTTACATTGCCCTCTAGTACATAGCATCAAAGAACATGTCGGCGAAGGTGATTCTGTATCAAGTAAGTTCATATTCCACATAGATGCCAGCAGAATAATGTGTAGTTGTTCCGCCAACTGCACAAACCAGGCCTATGTATTTACAGAATGCGCCTCACATTCAGAGTCTTTGCCATGACATTGCTGGGTGACTAATGCAATTAGTAAGTCCAACAAGTTAGATCTCATGTGACTTCAGTAGTGTTTATTTGAGTAACTTAACAAATCGTGAAAACTGAGTTCGGAACATAATGTTGAACTCCTCTCTTAATTTAGCCTGAGTTACCACATAGATGCAGGTGTTGGTAAATGAGCTGTTAAGCTGACACATATACGCCACCTGCTGTATGATATATCCCGGATCAGATGGGCCTGTGTAATAATATGTTTTTGAGATTCTATAATGCAAGAAGTTAATGACATAGGGCATCCATAGCACGATGAAGCTGCCCGATATGGTGAATTGTAAAATCTGGATTTTCTTCGGTTCTCCTTTTCTGGATCGGCCTGAGTCCCGCCTTGATTGGACAGCAACACCCTGCGAACTATATTGGCCACAAAAATGTAACTAACGATCTGAGCATTAAAGAGCAAAATAAAGAAAAAGGGCAATAATGGGGTGAGGATTCGGTGGAGCCAATCATATCCAATCCAGGCAGGTAACGTGTAAAACTCAGGCTTTGATTGGCAGAACCATGGTACATTGTTAATGATATAAACAGCTTCAAATGAAAAATACCAAGGAATGTTCTTCAAGCACAACAGTAGACAAACTGTTGCAATCACAGAAGTTGCCATTTTCGGAATGCAATACACTGCTTTAAGTTTCTGATAACAAATGGCTATGAGCCGATCAAATGTGAAGGCGACGGTTAACCAGACAGAATTGTCCCTCGCTACACAGACCAGGAAAATGATATAACTTCTGTAATAACCACCATCAAATCCGCCGCTGCTATGGCCACCGAGTAAAGAGTGCTGCATCTGGAGAGCCCACACTTCCTCTGGGGTAGAATACAAATGCCACCAGGTTCACTGTAAGAAACAAGAAAAGACAGTCAATAAACTCGCAGTCACATTAATCTCCATTGCACATTCGCCTGGCAAGTGATGCTTTGCTTCTTAGAAATCCCCTTCCACACATATCACTTATTTCATCCCTCCAATCAGAAAATCCAGCTGATTTCTCGGATTGCCTTAAGGACAATGGGGAAAAAATGCAGTTTGTTAGCACCTCCTGTTAGTTTAGTGCCTGCAGAGGGCGGCAATGTGATGTTGGTGCAGTTGCGCCGGGGCAAGGCAAATCCGGCGGTGCACGGCAAATTTAGACTCCCCATTGCGCCACTGGTATGAAGTACTGCCGGGGACTTCAACGTCAATCAGACCGTGACGTCATTCAACGTGCAATGCTCACTGGGAGCCCAATCTGCACAAGTCATTCTAGCCATGCACTACAGCGCCTCGAACAGAAAGCGAAAGGGGACAGAGGTGCACAGCTGCAGAATACTGACTCCAGGGAAATTATTTAATGGAATCCACATTAATCATTTGCAGCTGTCAGGGCAAGCTAGTTTCAGCGGTTTCTTTTCAGTTTCAGCCAGTGGATCAACCTATATGAGTAATTTCAAGGTACTTTTTAACAGCAGTCTTCTGACAAAAGGAGAGTGGCTACATTTATTGTTCAAAGATTTAAACTGTTGCAGATAACAACATTAATGTGTGTTGCACTGGCCTGGCACCTCGCCCTTCAGTATCTGTGGAGGCGGGAGCGACGGCAGTCAGAAATATGGGAACATTTGCACGAATGTTCGAGGAGGAACACCAGGGCTCTCATCAGTGCGTGTTTCCCTCCGAGCATATTGCCAGAACACTTCTCCTACCTTCAATGAACCCAGGAGCAGTGTATTAAACTCTTCACGTCACCAAGTTAGTCAGCACAGAATTCTGCCACCTCCTCCAAAGAGACCTCCAGCCATACACCAGTATAACTTAAACCCCAAATACTTTTGCTCAGCTGATCGCCATCATATCATCCATGTGTCTTGCGATATCACAGCCTCATCCTGGGCGCAACGGTGAAAGAGAGAGACCAAAAAATATTGCAAACTCCATTAATTAATATATGCATAAACATATCACACATATCAGATTCAATCCAATAATGAATGACTTCTGTGCCTGCCATCGTTGGACAGTTGTCATTGTGTGGAAAGCTTGAGATGTGTGTGTGAATTCTGTTCGGTGGAGATTGACGGTGGGTGAGTGCTGTGGGTCTGATGCTTTGGGCAGTGTGTGAAGCTCGTGGTACATATGTTGTTAAGTTACATTTGTTGAAGCAATCATGCACCCTGAACACCCGACTGAGGACGAACTGCCATGAGCACACCTGTTTCAGTCGTCCGGCTCCTTCTCCGTGTTATTCTTCTCCTTGTTGATGCAGCTCCACAGGCGGCAATGCTGAGAATGTGGTGCTACCATATCAATAAACTTCCCCTTTAAGTATTGGGAAAATTTATGTGGCCAAGATGAGTTGATTGCACCCGATATTGGTCGCCCCTTTGAATGTAACGCCAATCAGCATGGCCTTTAAGACTTTATTTAGCACCACAATCATTTATTTGAGCAGTGAGAGGGACTTTTGTGTGCGCCTGGCACTGATGCTCCAGCTTTTGTCATTTTGCCGCCCATTCCTGGGCTATAATTAATTTCTAACCCAATATTTTTCCTGGAATACTTATACATGACTAGTGTTTTGAACTTTAGCGATCATATTTGGTCTCCTTTAAATCTGCCAAAAAGACGCAAATTGCGAGTTGTGGAAATTTGGTGAGAAGAGATTCTTCCTGCTGCTCGCCCAACCCTGCCCGGACCCGGATTTGCGCTAGACTACAGGACGTGCCTTGGTAGATCCTATCAGCAGGCTGGACATTCATTACTGAAATAAGGAGAATTTGAATTCATTGAGGCCTCGACACCATTTCAATCAGTGTCTCATCCGCAGTTGATTCGGGCGCCTGGACGCCTTGGTTTTAATGGAGTTATGTGGCTGAATTCAAACAATCTGAAGATAAATCTGGTATCAGGAATAATGACCGAGAAGCTGTTGGAGTTTTTTGAAGTTCAACTGGCTTACTAAAGCACTTTAGTGTAATAAACCTGCTGTCCTTACGTCGTTTAGGCCTAGACATGATTCCAGTCCCGCATCAGTATGGTTGACTCTTATCTTCCCTCTGAAATGGCCTAAAAATCTACTCACTTGCGTAAAACTTTAGGAGAAGACTCGCCACCACCTTCATAAGGGCAACTGTGCATGGACAATAAATTCCAGTGTTGTCAGAAATACCCACATCCCGTGATTTCTTTTAATGAACCAGCTGTTTAATGTGATCTGACATTGTCTTCTTTGCTGTAGATTACTTTATGGGAGATTAAAGCACTCTGTGTGTGAAATGTAACATCTGTGGAGAGAAGGTAATCTGGAGGGAAGTTTCAAAACCTTATTACTGGAAAATCCTCCTCATGATCACTAAAATCAACAGCCTATATACAGCTGATCTCGGAAGATTGAGGAGCAATACCATGAAATTATAGATTTATAGGGTGTTGGGTTCAGTCATAGGACAACTGACTATGAGATAATGCACACTATTTTCCTTGTTCAATAACGAGGTCAGGCAAGAAACTAATTAGTGTGGGTGGGGAGAATTCAGGTGGGTGAAAATTAAGATGTCAAAGAATAAGGAGAAGATACTAGATAAGGGTAGCACTGGGGGTAATGAAACCAGAGCATGCCAGGAAAGTACAGAATCTATAAATATGAAGATGAATCAGAAAGTGGAGTAAATTGGGAAAAAATGGTAACACATATAGTTTCACCCAGTAGACTACTGTGGTATTGCAGCCATTACTGTTTAAAACAATAAAGAGGGAGTCATCTGACTGGCTTCCTGAAGGTATCAGCCACCTGTGTCCGTGGGGTCCTACCGAAAATATAACATTAGCAACAAGGATTGGATAGTCGGATATTCTAGCTGTAAATTTTTGTTGGCGGGTGTTTCAGCAATCTGACCGAGAGATTTTGAGAGCTTCTCTGATTTCATTAACTGCTAAAAATCCAAAGTAAATTATAAGCACACTTGGCTGAACTGCCAGAGTCCAGATGGCCGCGCCTATGGGAATAATTGGGCGCTTGGGGGAGTTTCAACGCGACTGTGAACGTTTCAGAGTGTATGTGGAGCGGCGAGAAATGTTTCCCACCACAAATATTATCATCGAAGTCCCCGATGATGAAAATTATAACCGGGTGGTGTTGGAAAGAAAACGTGCTATGTTCTTAACTGAAACAAGGCCCAAGGTGTATGAAACTCTGAAAAACTAGCTTGTGCCTGTCAAGCCAAATGACAAATCACTTCAGCAGATTCTAAGGTAGACTTGAGACCCAGGAAATTGCAGAAAGTTATTGTTTCGGAATATGATATCAGTTAACTGACGGAAGTATCAGTGAGTATGTTGTAGCATTAAGAAAACTATCTAATTACCGCGATTTTGGAAACTTTCAGGTGCAATCATTGCATGGCCGCTTTGCTTATGGGATAACCAATGATGCGATCAGAATAAAGTTATTGTTAACTCCTAATTTGAATTTTGATTTAGCTTGTCAGACAGTTATGTCAATGGACATAGCCGACTAATATTACCGAGAATTTCGTACCATTTCCAGTTGTCAGACAACCGAACTGAATCGCCTTCAGGTTAAAAGTAAAAGGCATTTGGGCCCCAAGGTCTCAGCAACTGGAAATTGTAACAGAGCATTGAAGTCGTGCAATCGGTGCCTGGGAAAACACATTGCTCAAAGTTTCCATATGTCAAGGCAGAGTGTTTCTTTTGCAGGAAAATTGAGTATCTTGTGAAGGCTTGCCGATTAAAGAGTAAACCAAATTTCAAAGCAATAAGTAGAAATCACCAAAGACTACATAGCATGGAAGAAGAACAAATGGATGAAGAGCTTTTAGAGCTAAACCTCATCAGGAGCACGAGGGTATCTAACAGCAATTCGAACAGTTTAATCATCCATGTAGATGTTGCAGGATTCAAAATACACTTGGAAATCAACACAAACATCCGTGAGTGTAGTATCGGAATCACTATATCTAGACAAATTGCGTGATTTCCTATTGGAGACATCCAAGATAGAGCTGCGAGGCTACTTGTGACAGAACATTCCTGTGCTAGGTCATATCACAGTACCAGTGAAATACAAGGATCAATTTCAGAGCCTGCTCTCTTAGTAGTGGCAGGTGCCAAGCCTGCCTTACTAGGAAGAAATTGGTTGGGATCAAGGGTCATTCGGAATAAGGTGGACGAATTAACTGCACAGATAGTAGTTAATGGGTATGATATAATTGGCATCACGGAGACATGGCTCCAGGGTTACTAAGGCTGGGAACTCAACATCCAGGGGCATTCAACATTTAGGAAGTATAGACAGAAAGGTAAAGGAGGCGGGGTGGCATTGCTGGTTAAAGAGGAAATTAATGCAATAGTAAGAAAGGACATTAGCTTGGATGATGTGGAACCGGTATGGATGGAGCTGCGGAATAACAAGGGGCAGAAAACGCTAATGGGAGTTGTGCACAGACCACCAAACAGTAGTACTAAGGTTGCGGACAGTATCAAACAAGAAATTAAGGAAGCATGCAATAAAGGTACAGCAGTTATCATGGGTGACTTTAATCTACATATTGATTGGGCTAAGCAAACTGGTAGCAATGCGGTGGAGGAGGATTTCCTGGAGTGTATTAGGGATGGTTTTCTAGACCAATATGTCGAGGAACCAACTAGGGAGCTGGCCATCCGAGACTGGGTGGTGTGCAATGAGAAAGGACTCATTACCAATCATGTTGTGCAAGACCCCTTGGGGACGAGAGACCATAACATTGTAGAATTCTTCATTACGATGGAGAGTGACACATTTAATTCAGAAACTAGGGTCCTGAACTTAAGGAAAGCTAAATTCGATGGTTTGGGGCATGAATTGACTAGATTAGACTGCAAATGATTCTTAAAGTGTTGACGGTGGATAGGCAATGGCAACCATTTAAAGATCACATGGAAGAACTTCAGCAATTGTACATCCCTGTCTGGAGTAAAACTGAAACGGCGAAGGTGGCTAAACTGTGGCTAACAAGGGAAATTAAGGACAGGGTTCAATCCAAGGAAGAGGCATATAAATTGCCCAGAAAAAGCAGCAAACCTGAGGAGTGAGAGATATTTAGAATTCAGCAGAGGACAAAGGTTTTAATTAAGAGGGGGAATATAGAGTACGAGAAGAAGCTTGCCAGGAACATAAAAACTGACTGCAAAAGCTTCGGTAGATATGGGAAGAGAAAAAGATTAGTGAAGACAAACGTAGCTCCCTTGCAGTTGGATTCAAGTGAATTTATAATGGGAAACAATGAAATGGCAGGCCAATTGAACAAATATTTTGGTTCTGCCTTCACGAAGGAAGACACAAATAACCTTCCGGAAGTACTAGGGGACCGAGAGTCTAGTGAGAAGGAGGAACTGAAGGATATCCTTTTTAGGCAGGAAATTGTGTTAGAGAAATTGATGGGATTGAAGGCCGATAAATCCCCGGAGCCTGATAGTCTGCATCCCAGAGTACTTAAGGAAGTGGCCCTAGAAATAGTGGATGCATTGGTGATCATTTTCCAACAGTCTATCTCTTCTGGATCAGTTCCTATGGATTGGAGGGTAGCTAATGTAAAACCACTTTTTAAAATAGGAGGGAGAGAGAAAGCGGGTAATTATAGACCGGTTAGCCTGACATCAGTGGTGGGAAAAATGTTGGAAACAATTATTAAGGATGAAATAGCAGCGCATTTGGAAAGCAGTGATAGGATCGGTCCAAGTCTGCATGGATTTATGCAGGGAAAATCATGCTTGACAAATCTTCTGAAATTTTCTGAGGATGTAACTAATAGAGTGGACAAGGGAGAGCCAGTGGATGTGGTGTATTTGGACTTTCCAAAGGCAAGGCAAGGTCCCACACAAGAGGTTGTTGTGCAAAATCAAAGCACATGGCATTGGGGCTAATGTACTGACGTGGATAGAGAACTGGTTGCAGACAGGAAGTAGAGAGTCGGGATAAACTGATCCTTTTCAGAATGGCAGGCAGTAATAGTGGAGTGCCGCAGGGCTCAGTGCTGGGACCCCAGCTCGTCACAATATACATCAATGATTTGGATGAAGGAATTGAGTGTAATATCTCCAAGTTTGCAGATGACACTAAACTGCGTGGCGGTGTGAGCTGTGAGTGGGATGCTAAGAGGCTGCTGGGTGACTTGGACTAGTTAGGTGAGTGGGAAAATGCATGGGAGATGCAGTATAATGTGGATAAATCCACTTTGGGGGCAAAAATGCAAAGACCGAATATTATCTGAAAGGTGGCAGATTAGGAAAAGGGGAGGTGCAACGAGACCTGGGTGTCAAGGTACATCAGTCATTGAAGGTCGGCATACAGGTACGGCAGGCGGTAAAAAGGCAAATGGTATGTTGGCCTTCATAGCTAGGGGATTTGAGTATCGGAGCAGTGAGGTCTTACTGCAGATGTAAGGGCCTTGCTGAGGTCTAACCTGGAATATTGTGTTCAGTTTTGGTCTTCTAATCTGAGGAAAGACGTTTGTGCTATTGAGGGAGTGCAGCGACAGTTCACCAGACTGATTCCCGGGATGGCTGGACTGACATATGAGGAGAGACTGGATCAACTGTGCCTTTATACATTGGAGTTTAGAAGGATGAGACAGGATCTCATAGAAACATACAAGATTCTGATGGGTCTGGACAGGTTAGATGTGGGTAGATTGTTCTCGATGTTGGGGAAGTCCAGAACCAGGGGACACAGTCTTTGGATAAGGGGTAGGCCATTTAGACTGAGATGAGAAGAAACTTCTTCACTCAGAGAGTTGTTAACCTGTGGAATTCCCTGCCGCAGAGAGTTGTTGATGCCAGTTCATTGGATATATTCAAGAGGGAGTTAGATATGGCCCTTACGGCTAAGGGGATCAAGGCGTATGGAGAGAAAGCAGGAAAGGGGTACTGAGGGAATGATCATCCGTGATCATATTGAATTGTGGTGCAGGCTTGAAGGGCCGAATGGCCTACTCCTGCAACTATTTTCGATGTTTCTATGTTTGTATCACTGAAGCTGAATTGGAGTGCGATTTTCCATGTGGAAACGGGATTAGTATCAAAGGATGAAGTCATCAAGAACTATCCAAAGGTGCTCTGCGAAACAGGCGGTCTGATCTAAGGCTTCAAGGCGATTGTCAGGGTACCAAATGACGCTAGACCAGTTTAATGCAAGCCACATCCCGTACCATATGCACTCAAGGAGAAAGTTGAGCAAGAACTCAAAACAATAGAGGCTGAGAACATTATCTCTAAGATGGATCTATGTAATTGGGCTACACCCATTTTTGTCTTACCTAAGTCCAATGATAAGGTAAGGCTGTGTAGTGATTATAAAGTAACCATAAACAAGCTTCGAGAGGGTAATCACCACAATAAATTGCCAAATGTAGGAGATTTGTTCATAACACAGACATGTGATCAGACCTTCTCAATGTTGGAGCTTATGAATGCCTGTTTACAACTTGAAGTAGATAAGGAGTCCAAGTCATGTTTGACTATGAATATTCTTCTAGGCCTATTGCAATTTAATAGGCTACCATTTTGAGTGTCTTTTGCCCCTGCCATTTTCCAAGGCGTGATGAACCATCACGATAAATGGCTAAAGTGGTTACCAGGAAGACTGGTGAAGATATGTGAACCTCACACATATTTGGTCAAGATGTTTGATTATGGACAGCTTCGGTTTTTTCACATTGATCATACGTTTTCTTCAGACGCGGAAGGATATGAATGTTGGACTGGTTCGATTATTTCTGACCTATTAGATAGTTTTGATACAGGTAAAGTAGCAGTAGCATATCCTGCATCATATGTACTGGCAACAAGTCCAAGAGAAAGTCAGAATTCAAGTCTGAGTCCGAGACAGGCAGACACACAGTCTGAATTTGTAGAGAGTTAAAGTGTAACTCAAGGGTATCTCTTCGAGGAAATCTTTCCTCAGGATCAGCCTGGAATGAGTCTACCTTCGACAACATGTTTGTAATGATCTGTTCAAGACCGAAGGTAGCCTCTTCGAAACAGAGGACAATTTGCTAAGATTGATTTGTAATTATGGGAAAATAAATCCATATCACTGGTGATGTTGCACTTTACCAGGGAGGCTTTGAGGATGTCTTTGTAATCTTTCCGCTGTCTTCCTTTGCCTAGTTTACCATGAAGGAGCTCTACATAATGCATTTGCTACGAGGATCTCGTATCTGCCATGCGAATTATGTGGCCTGCTCAGCGAAGCTGATCGAATGTGGTCAGTGCTTCAATACTGGGGATGTTAGCCTGGTCGAGGACACTGATGTTGGTGCTCCTGTACTCACAGGGGATTTGCAAGGTCTTGCGGAGACATCGATGTTGATATATCTCCAGTGACTTGAGGTGCCTTCGATACATCGTCCATGGCTCAGGTCCATGCAGGAGGGCGGGTATTACCACATCCCTGTAGACCATGAGCTTAGTGGTAGATGTGAGGGCCTGATCTTCAAACACGCTTGTCCTCAGACGGCCGAAGGCTGCACTGGTGCACTGGAGGTGATGTTGAATCTCCACATCAATGTCTGCCTTTGTTGATAAGAGGCTCCGGAGATATGGGAAATGGTCCACGTCGTCCAGGGCCACGCCGTGGATCTTGATGATTGGAGGGTAGTGCTGAGTGGTGGTGACAGGCTAGTGGAGGATCCTTGACTTACGGATGGTAAGCTTAAGGCCCATGCTTTCTTCTGCCTCAGTGAATACATTGACTAAATCCTGGAGCTCAGCCTCTGAATGTGCACAGACGCAGGCATTGTCCGCATACTGCAGCTCAACGACAGAGGTTAGGTTGATCTTGGATCTGGCTTGGAGGCAGCATAGGTTAAACAGCTTTCCACTGGTTTTGTAGTTTAGTTCCACTCCAGCAGGGAGCTTGTTGATTGTGAGGTGGAGCATGGTGGTGAGGAAGAGTGAAAAGAGGGTTGGATCAAAGACACAGCCTTGTTTGACCCCAGTCCGGACGTGTATTGTGTCTGTAATGGATCCGTTGGTTAGGATCACGGCCTGAATGTCATCATGAAGCATAAAAAGTATGTTGACAAACTTTTGGGGCATCCGAAATGGAAGAGGACGCTCCATAGACCCTCACGGTTGACAGCGTCAAAGGCATTTGTAAGATCGAAAAAGGCCACGTATAAGGGCTGGAGCTGTTCCCTGCATTTTTCCTGCAATTGTCGCGCTGCAAAGATTATGTCTGTTGTGCCCCGCAGGGTCGAAACTCCAACGTTGCACGAGGTAGGCAAAGCCATAAAACAGTTCAAGAATAACAAGTCTACTGGTGCGAATGGAATCCCTGCTGAGGCCCTAAAGTATGGTGCAGGGGCGCTGATGGCGCAGATACATGACCTGAGCTCTCTCATCTGGAGGGAGGAGAGCATGCCGGTAGATCTCAGACATGCAGTGATTGTGACCATTTTTTATAAAGGGGACAAGTCCAACTGTGGCAGCTATAGGGGAATTTCTTTGTTATCAGCCACTGGGAAGTTATCGCTAGAGTTCTCCTCAATCATCTTCTCCCAGTGACCGAGGAGCTCCTCCCGGAACCACAATACGGTGGTAAGAAGCCTTAAGAAGATGGGCAATTTCGGTCCGAGGTTGTCTATCCCGGAAAGCTTTAGTAATGTTACTTTTCCCTTTCCGGAGACTGTGAATGAAGGAGAGAATTTCTGTTTCCTGATTGGAGCACGAGGCCCAAATCTGGTACACCTCTGAGATCTGATGGCCTTTACATTGCCCTTACATTGCCCTCTAGTACATAGTATCAAAGAGTATGTTCACGAAGGTGGTTCTCCATCAGGTAAGTTCATATTCCGCTCGGATGCCGGCAGCACAATGTGTAGTTGCTCGGCCGACTGCCCAAAGCAGGCCTATGCAATTACAGAATGCGTCTCACTTTCAGAGTCTGTGCCATGACATTGCTGGGGGACGAATGCAATTAGTAAGTCCAGCATGTTAGAGCTTAAGTGAATTCAGTTGTGTTTATTTGAGTAACTTAACAACTAATGTAAACGGAGTTCCGAACATAATTTTCAACTCCTCTCTGAATTTAGCCTGAGTTACCACATAGATGCAGGTGTTGGTACATGAGCTGGAAAGCTGACACATGTACACCACCAGTTGTAAGATATATCCGGAATCAGATGGACCTGTGTAATAATATGTATTTGAGATTCTATAATACAAGAAGTTAAAGACATAGGGCGTCCATAGCACGATGAAGCTGCCCGATATGAGGAAGAGTAAAATCATGGATTTTCTTCAGTTCTCCTTTTCTGGATCGACCTGAGCCCCGCCTTGATTGGACAGCAATACCCTTCGAAATCAGTTGGCCACAAAAATGTGTCTGACTGTCAGAGCATTAAAGAGCAAAATAAAGGAAAAGGGCAATAATGGGGTGAGGATTCGGTGGAGCCAATCATATCCAATGTAGGCAGGTAACGTGTAAAACTCAGGCTTTGATTGGCAGAACCATGGTACAAATGTCAATGACATATACAAGTTCAAACGAAAAACACCAAGGAATGTTCTTCAAGCACAACTGTAGACAAACTGTTGCAATCACAGAAGATGCCATTTTCGGAATGCAATACACTGCTTTAAGTTTCTGGTAACAAATGGGTATGAGCCGATCAAATGTGAAGGCGACGGTTAACGAGACAGAATTGTCCCTCGCTACACAGACCAGGAAAATGATACAACTGCACACAGGGGTGATGTGCAGGGATGAGTTTGGGATGTAATAGTAAATAATGCGATTCAATATAACTTCTGTAAAAACCACCATCAGATCCGCCGCTGCCATGGCCACCGAGTAGAGAGTGATCCATCTGGAGAGCCCACACTTCCTCTGGGATAGAATAAAAAAACGCCTCCATGTTCACTGTAAGAAAGAAAAAAAGACAGTCAACAAACTTGCCATCACAATAATCTCCTTTACACATTCGCCTGGCAAGTGATCCTTTGCTTCTTAGAAAGCCTCTTACACACTCCCCTTACATATCACTCATTTCACTCCATCCAATCAGACAAATGCAGCTGTTTTCTCGGATTACTTTAAGGACAATGGGGTAAAATGCAGTTTGTTAGCTCCCCCCTGTTAGCGCCTGCAGAGGGCGGCAATGTGGCACTGATCCAGTTGCGCCAGGGCGAGGTGACTCCGGTGGTGCAAGGCAAATTTAGACTCCCCATTGCGCGACCGGTACGAAGTATTGCCGGGGGCTTCAACATCAAGCAGATCGTGACGTGAGCGAATGTGCAATTGTCACTGGGAGCTCAATTTACACAATTCTTTCCAGCCACTACTATAGCACCTCGAACAGACAGCGATAGGGAAAAGAGGTGCACAGCTGCAGAATACTGACTCCAGGAATATTATTTAATGGGTTCCACATTAACCATTTGCAGCTGTCAGAGCAAACTAGTTCCAGTGGTTTCTTTTCAGCCAGTGGATCAACTTATATGATTAATAATATGGTTCTTTTTTAACAGCAGTCTTCTGGCAAATGAAAAGTGGCTACATTTATTGTTCAAATATTGAAACTGCTGCAGATAAGAACATTAATGTGTGTTGCACTGCCCTGGCACCTCGCCCTTCAGTATCTATGGGAGCGGGAGCGACGGCAGTCAGAAATATGGGAACATTTGTGCGGAGGTTTGAGGAGGAACATCAGAGCTCTCATCAGCACGGGTTTCCATCTGAGCATATTGCCAGAACACTTCTCATACCTTCAATGAAGCCAGGAGTAGTGTATTAAACGCTTCGAATCAACAAGTTAGTGAGCACAGAATTCTGCCACCCCCTCCAAAGAGACCTCCAGCCATATACCAGTATAATTTAAACCCCAGATACATTTTCTTCACCAGATCGTCATCATACCATCCATGTGTCTCGGCATATCACAGCCTCCTCCTGGGCGCAACGGTGAATGAGAGAGACTAAAAAATATAGCAAGCTCCATTAATAAATATATAAATAAACATATTACACATATCATATTCAAACCAATAATGAATGACCTCTGTGCCTGCCATCGTTGGACAGTTGCCATTGTGTGGAAAGGTTAAGATGTGTGTGTGAATTCTGTTCAGTGGAGATTGACAGTGGGTGAGTGCTGTGGGTCTGATGCTTTGGGCAGTGTGTGAAGCTCGTGGTACATATGTTGTTAAGTTACATTTGTTGAAGCATTCATGCACCCTGAACACCCGACTGAGGAGGAACTGCCATGAGCACACCTGTTTCAGTCCTCCGGCTCCTTCTCCGTGTTATTCTTCTCCTTGTTGATGCAGCTCCACAGGCGGCAATGCTGAGAATGTGGTCATATCAATAAACTTCCCCTTTAAGTTTTGGGATAACTTATGTGGCAATGATGAATTGATTGCACCCCATATTGGTCGACCCTTTGAATGTCACGCCAATCAGCTAGGCCTTTAAGACTTTATTTAGCACCACAATCATTTATTTGAGCAGTGAGATTGAATTTTGTGTGCGCCTGGCAGTGATGCTCCAGCTTTTGTCATTTTGCCGCCCATTCATGGGCTATAATTAATTACAAACCCAATATATTGCCTGGAGCACTCATTCATGACTTGAGTTTTGAACTTTAGCGATCGGATTTGGTCTCCTTTAAAATCCGCCAAAAAGACGCAAATTGCGAGTTGTGGAAATTTTCTGAGAAGAGATTCTTCCTGCCGCTCTCCCATTCCTGCCCGGGCCCAGATTTGCACTGGACTGCAAGATGAGCCTTGAAAAATCCCATCAGCAGGCTGGATATTAATTAATTAAATAAGGAGAATTTGGATTCATTGAGGCCTGGACGCCATTTCAACCAGTGATTCATCCCCAATTGATTCAGGTGCCTGGGCGCCTTGGTTGTAATGGAATTATGTGGCTGGATTCAAGCAACCTGGAAGATAATTCTGGTATTAGTAATAGTGACCATGAAGCGGTTGTATTTTTGTATAGTTCACTTGGCTCACTAATGTACTTTAGTGTAAGAAACCTGCTGTCCTTACCCCGTTTAAGCCTAGATAAGACTCCAGTCCCAGACCAGCATGGTTGACTCTTATCTTCCCTCTGAAATGACCTAAACATATACTCACTTGTGTAAATCTTTAGGAGAAGACTCTCCACCAACGTCGCAAGGGCAACTGTACATAGACAGTAAATTTCAGTATTGTCAGAAATACCCACATCCCGACATTTGTTTTAAAGAACACGCTGTTTAAAGTGATCTGCCATTGTCTTCTTTGCTGTAAGTTACTTTCTGGGAGATTATAGCACACTGTGTGTGAAAAGTAATGTATGTGGAGACAAGGTACTCTGGAGGGAACTTTCAAAACCTTATTACTGGAAAGTCCTCCTCATGATCACTACAATCAACAACTGATATATAACTGATCGCGGAAGATTGATGATCAATACCATGAAATGATAGAGTTATAGGGTGTTGGGTTCAGTCATAGGACAATTGACGAGAAGACAATGCACACTATTTTTCCTTTCACAATAACGATGTCAGGCCATAAACTAATTAGTGGGGGTGGGGGGATTTCAGGTGGGTGAACATCAAGACGTCAAAAAATAAGGAGAAGGTACTAGATCAGGGTAGCACTGGGGGGAAAGGAAAACCAGAGCGTGCCAGGAAAGGAGAGAATCTATAAATAGAATGATGAATCAGAAAGTGGAGTCAAATTAGGAACAAAATGGTAACATTTATAGCTCCACTTAGTGGACTACTGTGGTATTGCAGCTATTGCTGTTTCAAACAATAAAGAGGGAGTCATCTGACTGGCTTCCTGAAACTATCAGCCACCTGTGTCCGTGAGTTCGTACCGAAAATATAACATTAGCGACGAGGATGGGATAATGGGATAACCTGGCTGAAATTTTTGTTGGTGGATGATTCATCCATCTGACTGAGATATTTTGAGAGATTCTCTAATTTGATTAACCAATAAAAATCTAAAGCAAATTATAGGCACAGTTGACTGAACTGCTAGAGTCCAAATGGCCACAGCTATGGGAATAATTGGGCGCTTGGGGGAGTTTCAACGCAACTCTGAACCTTTCAGAGCACATGTGGAGCGGCCAGAAATGTTTTTCACCACAAATAGTATCATCAAAGTCCCCGATGAAAGCCATAACCGGGTGGTGATGGAAAGAAAACATGCTATTTTCTTAACTGAAGCAAGGACCAAGGTGTATGAAACCCTGTAAAATTTGCTTGTGCCTGTCAAGCCAAAGGACACATCACTTCACCAGATTCTAACTAAGGTAAAAACACCACTATAGTCCTGAGTCCCTGGAAATTGCTGAAAGTTATCGGTTCAGAAGACAAGTTCAGTTAACTGACGGAATTATCAGTAAGTACATTGTAGCAGTAAGAAAGCTATCTAATCACTGCAATTTCGGAAACTTTCAGGACCAAACATTGCATGACCACTTTGTTTGTGGGATAAACAATGATGAAATCAGAAGAAAATTATTGTTAACACCTAACTTGAATTTTGATTTTGCTTGTCAGACAGCTATGTCAATGCATATAGCCGACTAATATTCCCAAGAATTTCAGACCATTTCCAGTCGTCAGACAACTGAGCTGAACCGCCTGCAGGTTAAAAGTAAAAGGCAGTTGGGCCCCAATGTCTCAGCAACTGGCAATGGTAACAACGCATTGATGTTATGATATCGGTGTTTGGGAAAACACATTGCTCAAAGTTTCCATATGTGAAGGTGGAGTGTTTATTTTGCAGGAAAACTGGCAATATTGTGAAGGCATGCCGAATGAAAATTAAACCAACTTTCAAAGCATTAAGTAGAAATTACCAGAGACTACATAGCTTGGAAGAAAAACAACAGGGTGAGGAGTTGTTAGATCAAAACATCATCAGGAGCACGATCATATCTAACAGAGATTCTAAAACTATCATCATCCACGTAGATGTTGCAGGATCCAAGATATGCTTGAAAATCAACACGAGCATCCATGAGTATACTACCGGAATTCGCTATATCTTGATAAATTCCGTGATTTCCCATTGGAAACATCCAAGATAGAGCTGCTAGGCTACTTGGAAGAGAACATTCCTGTGGTAGGTCCTATGATCGTACCGGTGAAATACAAGGTCAATTTCAGAGCTTGCTTCTCTGAGCAGTAGCAGGTGTCAAGCCTACATTACTAGGAAGAAATTGGTTGGGATCACTGAAGCTGAATTGAGTCTACTTTCGGCAACATATGTGTAATGATCTGTTCAAGAGTGAAGATATCCTCTTCGATTCGGAGGACAATTTGTTAACCTTGATTTGTAATTATGGCAAAATAAGTCCATATAATTTGTTATGTAAAACCATGCAAGTTAGGTATGACAATTGTTTGTTATATAATTACTTCTTAATTAAGGAGTAAGAAGTGTAATATATATAGCTCCACCAGTAGACGAGCAGAGCTGGTCTCCTGTCGTCTTGGTTAACCCTTGCCACTGGACCAAGACATAGCTCTGAAAAGCCCGTATAGTGGCTGGTATGCAACGGCTACCACACGTTAAAAAAAATCCACGCACAGGCATTTTCCGCCATTCAAGATTTGGTTCTGGACCTGGAATTTTAGGTCCTTCATTTAAACATCTGTGTACTTTTTGATGTGGAAGCAAGTCATCCTCGATTCGAGGGACTGCCTATGATAATGACTGTCGCATTGCAGCCATTGCTGTTTACAACAATAAAGCGGGAGTCACCTGACTGACTTCCTGAAGTTATCAGCCATCTTCGAGCCTGTGTTACTGTGAAGTCGTACCAAAAACATTAAAAAAATTTAAAAGCTCTTTATCTGAATTCACGTGGCATTCGTAACAATATAGACAAGTTGATGGTACAAACAGATACAAATGTTTATGATTTGATAGCCATTAGAGAGACGTGGTTGCAAGGTGACCCGGACTGGGAACTAAAAATGCAGGATTATTTAACAATTCGGAAGGGCAGACAGAACGAAAACGTGGGTGTGGTAGCATTGTTAATAAAGAATGAGATCAGTACGTTAGTGAGAAAAGATATTGCCTTACAGGATCAAGATGTTGAATCAGTTTAGTTGGAGATAAGGAACAATAATGGTTAAAAAGACGCTGGTGGGTATAGTCTTTAGGCTCCCGAACAGTAACTACACTGTTCGACGAAATATAAACCAAGAAATAATGGAGGCTTTTAAAAAAGCAACGGCAATAATCATAGAAACATAGAAACATAGAAAATAGGTGCAGGATTAGGCCATTCGGCCCTTCCAGTCTGCACCGCCATTCAATGAGTTCATGGCTGAACATGCAACTTCAGTACCCACTTCCTGCTTTCTTGCCATACCATTTGATCCCCCTAGTAGTAAGGAATACATCTAACTCCTTTTTGAATATATTTAGTGAATTGGCCTCAACAACTTTCTGTGGTAGAGAATTCCACAGGTTCACGACTCTCTGGGTGAAGAAGTTTTTTCTTATCTCGGTCCTAAATGGCTTACCCCTTATCCTTAGACTGTGACCCCTGGTTCTGGACTTTCCCAACATTGGGAACATTCTTCCTGCATCTAACTTGCCTAAACTCGTCAGAATTTTAAATGTTCCTATGAGATCCCCTCTCATTCTTCTGAACTCCAGTGAATACAAGCCCAGTTGATCCAGTCTTTCTTGATATGTCAGTGCCGCCGTCCCGGGAATCAGTCTGGTGAATCTTCGCTGCACTCCCTCAATAGCAAGAATGTCCTTCCTCAAGTTAGGAGACCAAAACTGTACACAATACTCCAGGTGTGGCCTCACCAAGGCCCTGTACAACTGTAGTAAGACCTCACTGCCCCTGTACTCAAATCCCTTCACTATGAAGGCCAACATGCCATTTGCTTTCTTAACCGCCTGCTGTACCTGCATGCCAACCTTCAATGACTGATGTACCATGACACCCAGGTCTCGTTGCATCTCCCCTTTTCCTAATCTGTCACCATTCAGATAATAGTCTGTCTCTCTGTTTTTACCACTAAAGTGGATAACCTCACATTTATCCACATTATACTTCATCTCCATGCATTTGCCCACTCACCTAACCTATCCAAGTCATTCCGCAGCCTCATAGCATCCTCCTCGCAGCTCATACTGCCATTCAACTTAGTGTCCTCCGCAAATTTGGAGATACTACATTTAATCCCCTCGTCTAAATCATTAATGTACAATGTAAACAGCTGGGGCCCCAGCACAGAACCTTGCTGTACCCCATTAGTCACTGCCTGCCATTCTGAAAAGTACCCATTTACTCCTACTCTTTGCTTCCTGTCTGACAACCAGTTCTCAATCCATGTCAGCACACTACCCCCAATCCCATGTGCTTTAACTTTGCACATTAATCTCTTGTGTGGGACCTTATCGAAAGCCTTCTGAAAGTCCAAATATACCACATCAACTGGTTCTCCCTTGTCCACTCTACTGGAAACATCCTCAAAAAATTCCAGAAGGTTTGTCAAGCATGATTTCCCTTTCACAAATCCATGCTGACGTGGACCTATAATGTCACCTCTTTCCAAATGCACTGCTATGACATCCTTAATAATTGATTCCATCATTTTACCCACTACTAAGGTCAGGCTGACAGGTCTGTAATTCCCTGTTTTCTCTCTCCCTCTTTTTTTAAAAAGTGAGGTTACATTGGCTACCCTCCACTCCATAGGAACTGATCCAGAATCTATGGAATGTTGGAAAATGACTGTCAATGCATCCGCTATTTTCAAGGCCACCTCCTTAAGTACTCTGGGATGCAGTCCATCAGGCCCTGGGAATTTATCGGCCTTCAATCCCATCAATTTCCCCAACACAATTTCCTGACTAATAAGAATTTCCCTCAGTTCCTCCTTCTTACTAGACTCTCTGACCCCTTTTATATCCGGAAGGTTGTTTGTGTCCTCCTTAGTGAATACCGAAACAAAAGTATTTGTTCAATTGGTCTGCCTTTTCTTTGTTCCCCGTTCTGACTTCCCCTAATTCTGACTGCAGGGAAACTCCGTTTGTCTTTACTAACCTTTTTCTCTTTACATATCTATAGAAACTTTTGCAGTCCGTCTTAATGTTACCTACAAGCTTCTTCTCGTACTCCATTTTCCCTGCTCTAATCAAACCCTTTGTCCTCCTCTGCTGAGTTCTAAATTTCTCCCAGTCCTCAGGTTCACTGCTACTTCTGGCCAATTTGTATGCCACTTCCTTGGCTTTAATACTATCTCTGATTTTCCTTGATAGCCACGGTTGAGCCACCTTCCCTTTTTTATTTTTACGCCAGACAGGAATGTACAATTGTTGTAGTTCATCTATGCAGTCTCTAAATGTCTGGCATTGCCCATCCACAGTCAACCCCTTAAGTATCATTCGCCAATCTATCCTAGCCAATTCACGCCTCATACCTTCAAAGTTACCCTTCTTTAAGTTCTGGACCATGGTCTCTGAATTAACTGTTTCATTCTCCATCCTCATGCAGAATTCCACCATATTATGGTCACTCTTCCCCAAGGGGCCTTGCACAACGAGATTGCTAATTAATCCTCTCTCATTACACAACACCCAGTCTAAGATGGCCTCCCCCCTAGTTGGTTCCTCGACATATTGGTCTAAAAAAGCATCCCTTATGCACTCCAGGAAATCCTCCTCCACCGTATTGCTTCCAGTTTGGTTAGCCCAATCTATATGAAGATTAAAGTCACCCATTATAACTGCTGCACCTTTATTGCATGTACCACTAATTTCCTGTTTGATGCCCTCCCCAACATCACTACTATTGTTTGGAGGTCTGTACACAACTCCCACTAACGTTTTTTGTCCTTGCTGATTCTCCCTAATTAATCCTTGCCTTTCTAAATGTAGGTGTATCCTGTCTTTCAGTATTTTATCAAATAATTTTCTCACCACCGAGTTCACGCTCACAGGCCTGTAATTACTCAGCCTATCGTTTTCTCCCTTCTTAAAGAAGGGTACCGCATTAGAATTCCACCAGTTCTCCAGCACCATGGCCAAATCCAAAGAGGACTGCAAAACAATGGTCAATGCCTCGGCTATTTCCTTTTTTACTTTGCTCAATAGCCTGAGATGCATTTCCTGGGGACTGGGGACATCTACTTTAAAAGCTGCTGAACCAGTGAATACCTCCTCTCTCACTATGTTTCTTTAAAACAGAATGTCACACTCCTCCTCGATGGCAGTATCTGCATTTCCCCTTTCATCTGTGAAAACCGATGCAAAGTGTTCATTAATAACCATACCAAAATCTTCTGCCTCCTCACAAAGATTACCCTCATGATCTCTAAAAGGCCCTAACCTTTCTTTAATTACCCTCTTAATCTTAATATATTTCTGGAACATCTTAGGGTTTTCTTCAATTTTATTAGCCAAGAATGTTTCATGCTCTCTCTTAGTATTCCTCATATCCTATTCAATTTTACGTCTTAACTTTTATATTCCTCCAAATATTCTATAGTATTTAGCCGTCGTCATCTAACATTTGCTTCCCTTTTTTCTTTATCCTGTTAGACATCCAGGGTGCTCTATAATTACTAATCCCACCCTTTTTCTTTAATGGCACGTGTTTGGCCTGAACGTTCCTCATCTCCTCCTTGAATGCCTCCCACTTTTCCTGCATTGATTTGCCCAAAATTTGCTGTTTCCAGTCCACTATGGCCAAATCAATCCTCAACCTAGCAAAATTATCTTTTCCACCATTTGGGAATTTTATTCCCGGCCTAACTTTCCTTATCTATAACTAATTGAATCTGACTTAATTATGGTCACTGGTATCCAAGCACTCTCTCACTAATACCCCTTCAACCTACCCAGCTTCATTTCCCAAAACTAAATCCAAAAACATCTCCTCTCATGTTGGGCTTGTTACATACTTACTAAAAAAGTTCTCTTGAATGCATTCTAACAATTCTGCACCCTCTATACCCTTCACGCTATATTTGTCCCAATCAATATTTGGATAGTACAATCCCCTCTTTTTACAACCCTGTGGTTTTTGGACTTCACAGCAATTTGCCTACATATTTGCCTCTATTTCTCCCTCCTACTCTTTGGGGGGTCTGCAATACAAGCCCAGCAGAGTGATCGCCCCACTTTATTTTTCAATTCGACCCGTGTGGCCACATTTGATAATCCTTCTAACCTATCATCCCTTCTCACCACGGTATAATCTCTCAGATTCATCAATACCGCAACCCCTCACATTTTATCGCCAACCCACACCCTCTCTATCTTGACTAAAAATTCTGTAAACAGGACTATTGATCTGCCAAACTTGCTCCGCTTTCAGCCATGTATCTCTGATGACTATAATGTCATACTCCCAAGTATCTACCAGTGCTCTTGCCTCACCAGCCTTATTCGCTTTATTCCTTGCATTAAGGTGTATATCATTTAGCACAGGAAGACCTCCTTGATTACTACTTCTTAACCCTTGTTTCCTTTGACTTACAGATTCGCTTTCAAAATTCTGGCTCTCCAATTTCTGCTTTATTTCCTTCACTACTGAATCTATTTTCAAGTTCCCACCCCCCTGCCAAACTAGTTTAAACTCTCCGCAACTGCACAAGCAAAACTCCCCGCGAGGATAATGGTTCCAGCGCTGTTAAGATGTAACCCTTCTGGTTTGTACAGGTCCCTTCTTCCGCAGAAGCGGGTCCAAAGCCTTAAGAATGTAAAGCCTTCCCTCCTACACCAACTCTCCAGCCAAGCGTTCATCCTCTCTATCCTTCCACTCTTATACGCATTAACACGTGGCACCAGTATTAACCCGGAGATTTCTAACTTTGAGGACCTACCCTTTGATTTTCTTCTTAGCTCTCTCAATTCTGCCTGTAGACCTCATCCCTCCTTCTGCCTATGTCATTGGTCCAGATATAGACAATGACATCTAGCTGTTACCCTTTTCCCCCCAGAATTCCCAGCGTCTGCTCTGTGACATCCTTGACCCAGGCACCAGGGAGGCACCATAACATTCTGGAGTTAGGTCTGCGGCCGCAGAAATGCATCTCTGTTCCCCTAACTATAGAATCACAAATAACGAGAGCTCTTTTATCCTTCGCCCCCCCCCCCCCGCTCCCGCCGTGAAGCTGAGCCACACATGGTGCTTTGGAATTGGCTGTGGCTACACTCCCCAGAAGCGCCATCACCCTGTACGCAGAATTGAATATTGGTTTGAAAGATTTAAAACGATCTTGGACCATCCTGTATTATCTCTTATTTGACCCCACCTAATACCTCAATATTTCTTACTTTAGTGCTCGCTGTCTCTGCGGATACTTTGAGCACTTTATTTCCCCAATCTAATGTTACACCCTGCAAATGAGGTAAAATCCTATTCAGTAGCACTAGCAATACATCCACCCGAAAGTATTGGTTCTGACCCTGTTCAGGCGCAACCAATTACCTCCTTCCCCAGAACTGATCCCAATGCTCCAGAATTTGAAGTTCTCCCTCCTGCACCATCTCTCCAGCCATATATTAACCTGCTCTATTCTACTATGTTTATCAATCTATGCATCTCAGATTTAAAATTAACAATTGAGATTATCTTCCCTCAAATCTTTAAACCATGCCCCCTAGGCCTGGACTCCACCTGTACCATAAATAGTTTATTTCTATCTACTCTATTAGTTCCCCTTAATATATTGAACACTTTGCTCACATCGTCTTAACCTTGTAAATTTAAAGTAATACAGCCTTAGTTTTATAATCTCTCCTTTTAAATTGAACCTCGGAGTCCAGGATATATGTTGGTAAACTTACAACTTAAAATATATTTTCCACGGTGTGCTGCCCAGAACAGCTGACTGTACTTCAGGTGTTGTAACCAGGGCTCTGCAGAGCTATAGCATAACTTGTAGTCCATTGCATTCGAGTCCACGAGTTATAAAGGCTAGCATTCCATTCGTATTTTTGGTAATTTATGTACCTGTTCATGACGTTTTAATGATCTATTTATGCAACCCTCCACATATCATTGGGCGGCCTCTGGCTCTAGCTATTCACCATTGATAAAGTATCATCTTATGTGCTTTTTAGGTCCATGGAGGAATGTCTCATATTTGCCTGCATTGAAATCAATTTGCCACAGTTTCGCTAATTTGCTTCTTCTATTAATATCTGCTTGGATTTCTGCAGTCTGTCTGCTGAAAGCAGATTACAAAGAAAAATTCGCCATTCTGTTCTGGAGACAAACACAGGATTAGGCAACAAGAAGCTTTCTCCTCTATTGATTTGTAACAGCGAAAGACAGGTTCTTGTCATCCGATCTGAATTTTCCTGCTTTCTGTCAGCCTGCTTTTTTAAATAGAGACCTTACATTTGCGATTTTCCAATCCGCTGAGATCTCCCCAGAATCCAGGGACGTTTCGATAGATTACAAGCAATGCATTCACTATCTCCGCCGTGACTTCTTTTCGGAGAAACGGATGCAAGTCATCGGGTCCAGGGTACTTTTCCGTTTTTAGTCCAAATATTTTACCTAGTACTACTTCTTTAGTGATAGTGAATGTATTGTTTCTCCTTCACTATAGCCTCTTGATTATCCCCGAATGGAATGTTGTATCGGTCCTTTACTGTGAAGACCGATACAAAATATTTGTTCAATGTCTCTGCCATTTACCTGTTCCCCATTATTAATTCGCCAGTATCAACCTCTACGGGACCAACATTTACTTTATATATTTTAAAACTCTTAAACTGGTAAAAGTATGCTATGTGCCTGCTTATACCATGCGAATTAGTTTTAAGGACATTTACTGGGCAAGAGATGGCAAATAGCCTATGCAAATAGCCTTACTGCTGAGAAGCGGAGGTTGTGTCAAGCCAGAACTTAACAGATTGGAACAGCTGGCTTTTGCGGGTCTCGCCGGGTCCGTACACACATCGTATGGAACCAGTGCAGCTGCAATTTCAGGCCATTAACTGTCTTAGAAAAGAAAAATATTTTTCCGATTTTTAAAAATAGTTTCTTAATTATGGTTTAAAATTAACTTACATTAGTGGGCAGGATTTTAAAAAGAAATGTGTCTTTTTTAATGTTATTTGTCAATTTTTTATATGTTTTAAAACTCTTATGTTGTTAAAAGTAGGGGATGCGCCTGCTTTTACTAGGTGCAAGCGTTTTCAGGACATTCACGGGGCAAGAGATGGGACAATACCGCAATCTTGCGCAAGCGAATGTCCTGGCGGTGGGGATATGGAGGATTTGTCAGACCAGAGCTTGACAGATTGGAAAAGCCAATTATCAGCGCATGCTTATTATGCGACGAAAATCGGCTTTTGCGAAGCATTCCCGAGAACGTACACACTCAGTACGGACCCGGGGAGGCAGGGATTTCTGCCCCATTGATTTGAGGAATCCTCGTGGAATTTCTACAAGAACATACTTAGCGAGACCCACGTTTATCAGAAAGGCAAGAAGTGGCAAACTGTTATTGATGTTCTGGTTGCTGCTGTGAAGTTTGGACTCGCAGTCCCTCTGGAGAGTGTATTGGATCCGCTAGTCCTGTCCTACTGAGGGTTGTACTCCAGATCTCTCTTCCACCTAAATCAAATGCTCTAAAATCAGAACATCTCACAGCGGCTTTGAGGTTCTCGATTGCAAATGGAATAATTCTAGACAGAGAATTATTCCATTGCTCTACAACCTCAGTTTGCTAAATCAAGAGGATTGTAATACCAATAAATAGACAACTGACCAAAGAATATATAAAAAACACCTCCCCTTTTCCTAATCTGCCACCATTCAGATAATATTTGGCCTTGTGTTTTTGCCCCCAAAGTGGATAACCTCACATTTAATAACATTATTCTGCATCTGCCATGCATTTGCCCACTTACCTAACCTGTCTAAATCATCCTGCAGCATTTTAGTGTCCTCCTCACAGCTGACACCGCCACCCAGTTTAGGGTAATCTGCAAACTTGGAGATATTACACTCAATTCCATCATCTAAATCATTAATGTATATTGTTAGAGCAGCGGTTCCAGCACTGAGCCCTGCAGCACTCCACAATCACTGCCTACCATTCTGAAAAGGACCCGTTTATCACGACTCTCTGCTTCCTGTCTACCAACAAGTTCTCTATCCACATGAGCAAATTACCCCCAATACCATGTGCTTTGATTTTGCACACCAATCTCTTGGGTGGGACCTTGGCAAAAGCCTTTTGAGAGTCCAAATACATCACATTCAGTGGTTCTCCCTTGTCCACTCTAATAGTTACATCCTCAAAAAATTCCAGATTTGTCAAGCATGATTTCTCTTTCATAAATCCATGCTGACTTGGACCGATCCTGTCACTGCTTTCCAAATGCACTGCTATTTCATTTTTAGTAATTGATTCCAACATTTTCCCCACTACTGCCGTCAAGCTAACCGGTCTATAGTTACCCATTTTCTTTCTCCCTCATTTTTAAACAGTAGTGTTACATTAGCTACCCTCCAGTCCATAGGAACTGATCCAGAATCGATAGACTGTTAAAAAATGAACACCAAGGCATCTACTATTTCGACGGCCACTTCCTTAAGTACTCTGGAATGCAGACTATCAGGCCCCAGGGATTTGTCGGCCTTCAATCCCATCAATTTCCCTAACACAACAATTTCGAAATAAAAAGCTGGTATGAGGTGAGGGTAGATCCTGAGTCATGGCGACAATGTGTAATCGCTCATTGCGAGGCTTTCGTCCATTTAATATATCTTCCCTTTATTATTTCTATATGTCGACTCGCTGTTAACGTTAAGAGCTCCAACACAAAGTCTACATTTAACCTAAAGTGACCATGACGCTCTCGGTTTGTCAGAAAAATCCCCAGTGTTAACTAATGCGCTTTAGCGAATGAAACCCGCCGTCTGTAACTAGCCTTTCCTATATGTGATTCGAGTCCCACTGCACAGTGATAGATTGTTAACTTCGCTCTGTATGTTTATACTAATGTGATCAAAACTAGCGGTGAAGAACTGTCAATGGTGAGGATTTCACAAGAAGAGCAGACTGAAGCATTGAACAGTAATGCATATAACCGGGAGGTGTAATCTAGCCAATGGTCCATCCCTTTCATGGCAATCCGCAATGTTTAGCGAAGCTGCAACGTTATATTCCGCTGCTTTACCTGACATATACAAACTGCTATAGCTTGGAATATTTCACTCACCCAGCAGGATGGCAAGAATTCCCACGATCCCAGTCCCCGACCCTAATTCAATCATCTTCTTCCCAGAAATCACCTTCTTTCTCAAAGTACCGGCAGAGAACGAGGCCCTGGAACAATATGTTGCATTAACATTACAATTCGTTCAACTACAATATTATACAACGTATCTGAAACCAAGTACAAGCAAAGGATGGTGCAAATGCAGCAAATAGTTCCTTGGCGAATATAGATCCAATATTAGGCTCCAAGTAGGATACAAAAATTAGAACCTTGTATCAGTGAGCAGATAATCGCAATATATCGTGCGCGGCATGGTTAATACACTGCACATGGTGCTAAAGAGGGAACTGGTTTTGGGGCAGATGGGACCAGTACAAACCGGATGGTCTGCACCTGGGCACGACCAGAACCAGTGTCTGGGGGGTAGTGTTTGCTAGTCCTGTTGGGGAGGAGTTAAACTAACATGCCAGGGGGATGGGAACCTATGCAGGGAGACAGAGGGAAATAAAATGGATGCAGAAGCAAAAGATAGAAAGGAAAATAATAAAATGGAGGGCAGAGAAACCTAAGGCAAAAAACAAAAAGGGCCACATTACACCAAAATTCTAAAGCGGCGAAGTGTGTTAAAAAGACAAGCCTGAAGGCTCTATGCCTCAATGCAAGGAGTATTCTGAATAAGATGGATGAATTAACTGTGCAGACAGCAGTTAACGGATAGGATGTAATTGGCATCACGGAGACATGGCTCCAGGGTGACCAAGGCTGGGAACTCAACATCCAGGGGTATTCAACATTTAGGAAGGATAGGCAGAGAGAAAACGGAGGTGGGGTGGCGTTACTGGTTCAAGTGGAAATTAATGCAATAGTAAGGAAGGACATTAGCTTGGATGATGTGGAATCGGTATGGGTGGAGATGTGGTAAACCAAAGGGCAGAAAAAGCTAGTGGGAGTTGTGTACAGACCATCAAACAATAGCAGTGAGATTGGGGACAGCATAAAACAAGATATAAGGGACGTGTGCAATAAAGGTACAGCAGTTATCATGGGCGACTTTAATCTACATATTGATTGTGCTAATGAAACTGGTAGCAATGCGGTGGAGGAGGATTTCCTGGAGTGTATTAGGGATGGTTTTCTCGACCAGTATGTCGAGGAACTAACTATGGAGCTGACCATCCTAGACTGGGTGATGTGTAATGAGAAGGGAATAATTAGCAGTCTTGTTGTGCGAGGCCCCTTGGGGAAGAGTGACCACAATATGGTAGAATTTTTTATTAAGATGGAGAGTGACACAGGTAATTTGGAAACTAGGGTCCTGAACTTAAGGAAAGGTAACTTTACGGTATGAGGCATGAATTGGCTAGAATAGACTGGCAAAGGACACTTAAAGGGTTCACGGTGGATAAGCAATGGCAAACATTTAAAGATCACATGGATGAACTTCAGCAATTTTACATCCCTGTCTGGAGTAAAAATAAAACGGGGAAGGTGGCTCAACCGTGGCTAACAAGGGAAATTAAAAATTGTGTTAAAACCAAGGAAGAGTCATATAAATTAGCTAGAGAAAGTAATAAAGCTGAGGACTGGGAGACATTTAGAATTCAACAGAGGAAGACTAAGGGTTTATTTAAGAGGGGGGAAATAGAGCAAGAGAGGAAGCTTGCAGGGAACATAAAAACTCACTGCAAAAGCTTCGATAATTATGTGAAGAGAAAAAGATTAGCGAAGACAAATGTAGGTCCCTTGCATCGGATTCAGGTGAATTTATAATAGAGAACAAAGAAATGGCAGACGAATTGAACAAATACTTCCATCCTGTCTTCACGAAGGAAGACACAAATAACCTTCCGAATGTACTCGGGGACAGTGGGTCGAGTGACAAGGAGGAACTGAAGGATATCCTTATTAGGTGGGAAATTGTGTCAGGGAAATTGATGGGATTGAAGGCTGATAAATCCCCGGGGCCTGATAGTCTGCATCCCAGAGTACTTACGGAAGTGGCCGTCGAAATAGTGGATGCATTGGTAATCATTTTCCAACAGTCTATCGACTCTGCATCAGTTCCTATGGACTGGAGTGTAGCTAATTTAACACCACTTCATAAAAAAGGAGGGAGAGAGAAAACGGGTAATTATAGATGGGTTAGCCTGACATCAGTAGTGCTGAAAATGTTGGAATCAATCATTAAGGATGAAATAGCAGTGCATTTGGAAAGCAGTGACAGGATCGGCATGGATTTATGAAAGGGAAATCATGCTTGACGAATCTTCTGGAATTTTTTGAGGATGTAACTAGCAGAGTGGACAAGAGAGAACCAGTGGATGTGGTCTATTTGGACTTTCAAAAGGATTTTGACAAAGTCCCGCACAAGAGGTTGGTGTGCAAAATCAAGGCACATGGTATTGGGGGTAATGTACTGATGTGGATAGAGAACTGGTTGGCATACAGGAAGCAGAGAGTCGGGATAAACGGGTCCTTTTCAGAATGGTAGGCAGTTACTAGTTGAGTGCCACAGGGCTCAGTGCTGGGACCCCAGCTCTTTACAGTATACATTAACGATTTGGATGAAGGAATTGAGTGCAATATCTCCAAGTTTGCAGATGATGCTAAACTGGGCAGCGGTGTGAGCTGTAAGTGGGATGCTAGGGGGCTGTAGGATGAATTGGACAGGTTAGGCGAGTGGGCAAATGCATGGCAGATTCAGTATAATGTGGATAAATATGAGTTTATCCATTTTGAGGGCAGAAAGACGAAGGCAGAATATTATCTGAATGGCGACAGATTATGAAAAGTGGAGGTGCTACGAGACCTGGGTGGCATGGTTCATCGGTTATACTGAATGTTGGCATGCAGGTACAGCAGGCAGTGAAGAAGGCAAATGGTATGTTGGCCTTCATAGCTAGGGGATTTGAGTATAGGAGCAGGGAAGTCTTACTGCAGTTGTGCAGGGCATTAGTGAGGCCTGACCTGGAATATTGTGTTCAGTTTTGGTCTCCTAATCTGAGGAAGGACGTTCTTGCTATTGAGGGAGTGCAGCGAAGGTTCACGAGACTAATTCCAGGGCTGGCTGGACTGTCATATGAGGAGAGACTGGATCAACTGGGTCTTAATTCACTGGAGTTTAGAAGGATGAGAGGGGATCTCATAGAAATGTATAAGATTCTGACGGGACTGGACAGGTTAGATTTGGGAAGAATGTTCCCGATGTTGGGGAAGTCCAGAACCAGTGGACATCGTCTTAGGATAAGGGGTAGGCCATTTAGGAGTGTGATGAGGAGAAACGTCTTCAATCAGAGAGTTGTTAACCTGTGGAATTCCCTGACGCAGAGAGTTGTTGATGCCAGTTCATTGTATACATTTAAGAGGGAGTTGGATATGGCTCTTATGGCTAAGGGAATCAAGGGGTATGGAGAGAAAGCAGGAAAGGGGTGCTGAGGGAATGATCAGCCATAATCTTATTGAATGGTGGTGCAGGTTCGAAAGGCCGAATGGCCTACTCCTGCACCTATTTTCTATGTTTCTAAAACCAGTAATGGTGCTATGGAGGCTAGTTATCTAGCGCATGGTGCCAAAGTGATTCGGTGGAGACACAATATTTGATGCCAAGAAGGTTTCACCAAAGAGTACATCGTACCAGGGAGGTTTCTATAACACTGGCCTCCTGAGCATCCATGATTTTAGTCCTTCCAGTATTGGCGGTCGTGTCTTCAGTTGCCTAGAGCCTTAAGCTCTGGAATTCCCTCACTAAACCCCTCTGCCATTCTACCTGTCTTTCCCACTTGAAGACCGTCCTTAAAACCTATATCTCTTAGCGAGCCTTAGGTCATCTTTCACGTTGTCAAATGTTTTTTTCTAACGTTCCTCTGAAGCGCCTTGGGATGTTTTGCTACTTTAAAGGCGCGATATCAATGCAAATTGTTCTTTTTGTTGGATGCGCAGAGCACATAGTGCAATGGATTGTATAAATTAGATTTAGACCGTTTCTGGAAGGGATAAGGTACAATAAAACATGAAGATTCTCAACTTGAAGGCATTTACTTTCAGTGAGTGGAAAAGAGACGTGGCTGCGGTCGATTGGAAACAAAGTTTGTCAATTGGAAAAGTAAAATTGCAATGGGAGAATTACCCATATGAGATAGTTTGGCGACAGACTAAACTCACTCCATCAAGGGGTCATAGAATAGAAATGTCAGCGATCAAATGGGCTAAGGAACAGCTTCCTCGGGAGAAGCTGGAAACAGCAAAAATTAATTCATTCAAATTGAAATTAAATCGTGTTATTTCAAAAAATAACATCTTGTAACACAGTATATCAATACTTTGAGACCAGGCATGTGGTAAGAAAGCATGCTTTGGAGGAAAATTTGAATGTGCACCATTGGCCAACACATCTGCCACCAATGGGACGTTCCTCGCCTCATCTCCTGATTAGTTGTAACCTAATTGTTAGACATTGATGGCGGTGAATCGGCAACAACACATGTATCACAGAATCACGTGACTACTTGCATTGCAGAAGGAGGAAAGGTTGGACTAGGTCTTTATTTTTCTAACAATTCCTATGTTCTGATGTGCATTCATGTGCAAAACCTATGCTTCAAATAGAGCTTCCTCAACTTGGCTGCGGGCGGGGGGGGGGGAGCGGGGGCCGGGGTGTGGGTGGTGGCTGGGATGTTTGTAATAGAATGCATCTCACGTAAAAATCTAGTATCAGTAAGGGTGACCATTAGAACATCGTATCAGGGAAGATATACGCGCAATATGTGGGGCCATAAAGAAGTAGCTGATCATGAAGCTATCCGATTGTCATAAAACCCCATCTGGTTCACTACTATCCTTTAGCGAAGGAAATCTGCTGTTCTTACACGGTCATGCCTATATGTGACTCCAGACCCACAGCAATGTGATTGACTATTAAATTCCACTCTGAAATGGCCTACCAAGCCATTCAGTTGTCAAGTAGGTGTCACATCAGCAACTTCTCAAGGGTCAATTATGGATGGGCAATAACTGTTGGCTTTGCTAGCGACGGCCACATCGCATGCATGAATAAAACAATCGGAAAAGGCTCTGTATTTGCATTTCATATATAAATGATCCAAGCATTGGACTTGCACATTCCCAGATAATTGCTGATACCCCAATATTTTTGCTCAAATCAAATCGTGCCCACAAAACTGATAGCGACTTTCTCGTTTTTTGCTTTCGTCCTTGGGTTCGGAGCTGGTGGAATGTACATTCTCCTGCTGGGCTTGCATTATCCGCTCTGAGCTCACGACCTAACTCTTATCCTGGTTAACGCGCTCCAATCTCCAGTAGGTTCACTGTAGGTACCCCGATATGAGCCTGTCTCAGTTTCAGATTTATGTATGTGCAATCCGCGTGACCTACAGTGGATGAAACAATACCGATTCTGATTTGGAACTATGATACACTTCATTAAATTAGTTTCCATTCTCTTCGCAGCAATTTTGCTAATGACACATTGAAATTACATTTAAGAGTTTTTGAAGGGACTTCATTGCGAAACTTGATTTTAAAAAAATGTTAAGGCAGGGGATGCTTTTCCCTTGCACTGCGACTGTCTCCATTGTATGTTGACCTGATTCGATGCAAGGCTACTCGTTTAACAGTCCCAGCAGAAGAGCATTTGCAAGAAACGATGGTCTTGAACGAGACTGGGACAGGCGGGGCTGCAGGCTCTTTTCCGCCCACTCTTTACCTGTTTCATCTTCTTCATGTGTATCACCAGCTGCACCCCACCGTAGTTCCATTTTCCCAATTTGCAGTTGATCAGCGTCGCTTCGTGCTGGTCAGTGCAGGTGGGAATGTGCAGGAGTCCTCGAACTCTGAGCGCTTTCCTCTACTGTTTGTTTATTGAATTCAGATCTGAGTCGGTTTACAATGAATCAGGGGCGATCAGTCCGGATCCTAGCCACAGCGTCACTTTCACTAGGCAGCGGCAGCGGCATGCTCTGAATAATCAGCTATTCGTTTCACTCGATAATGTCAGGGCCCCGCGCAGGCCCTGTGCTAATGTGATCAACATTTAAAATTACGGGCAGCACAAAGAATCTAAAGCCTTTGTTTTACGCCCGAAAAATATCATTAAAAAAAGATTGAACCTAGAAATGGAGTAATTTTCCAACACCAACCACGAAACTGCATCCTCATTGCACCGTATGGAGAGTATGAAAATCGCTTTCCAACAAAGCATCACCGAGAAGATGCAGTATCTGCACTGCATCTTGTGCTCATGGAGTCTGTCGATGGTCCCCGCATTTCTGCGTTAACGAGATTCGTGATTATCAAGGAAGTCAGCAAAACAGGGAATCCTGGATTGAGAAGTTACAATGCACAGACTGAAGTCAGAAAGAAACAGAGAGAGGGAGAGATAGGCCAGGGAGAGTAATAAAGGAGAGGGTAGTAGATATAGGACACAAGAGGATAGAGTCGGAAAGAGCGAGAATACGACGGGAGAGGCAAGGGATGAAGAGAAAGGGATTGATAAAGCGTAGATAGTGGGAGAGAATTTGCAGGAGGATAATGGGGGGAGAGAGGAAATGGGAGAGGGGTGCGATACATATAAATAGGAGAGAATGAGAATAGGAGAGGAGGCCGAGGTGGTTAAAGGAGAGAGAAAGAATAATTAACCTGGAGGAGAAAGGTGGGAGAGAGAAAATGAGATGAGCAAGAAAAGGTAAAACGGGAGTGAGAGAATGTGAGCAGAAACAAGAGCTACTGTTTATAGGGAGAATAGCGGAGCTGAACCAAAGTCTTGCAGGCATAAATAGAGAATGAACATGAGCGAACCTACAGTTTCTTGGTCGCTAATCCCACTCCACCGCCATAACTTAACCATGTGTCAGCTGTGGCTCTGTGGGTAGCTTCCCGCCTCTCAGTCAGAAGATTGTGGGTTAAAGTCCCACTCAAGAAGGTTGAGCACAGCAATCGAGGCTGATACTCCAGAGCAATCCTGAGGGAGCGCTGCACAGTTGGAAATCCAGTCTTTCGGGTAAGACATTAAACCGCGTTACCGGATGCCCGCTCAAATGGACCTAAAAGTTCCTATAACACTATTTCGGAGAAGAGCAGGGGAGTTATTATCCCCGGTGGCTTGGCCAATATGTATCCCAAAATCCACGTTGCAAAACAGTCTATCTGGTCATTATCACATTGCAGTTTGTGGGCCTTGCTTGTGCGCAAACTGGCTGCAGCGTTTCCCACATTACAACAGTGACTACTTTCCAAAAAGTATTCCATTAGCTGTAAAGTGCTGTCCGCTGGTCGTGAAATGCGTTATATAATCAAATGTTTTTTTTAAATGTGCAGTGGAAGTCATATATATATATATATACGAGCAAATGAGCCGTTCATCTTCAGCGAGTTTACAGCATTGGAGCTGGACCGTCTCTGAGCACGGGGTTCTCATTCAAATTTGTAATTTCTACCATGCAACAGCTCAAATTCTGCAATTGAACAATAATTTAGCAAAAGTAGGAATGAATGGGGCTTTCAAATCCTTATTATAAACGTTGGTATTTATATAAACATAAATCAGGCATTGATACAACATCTTTAATGTAGTAAAACATCCCAAGGAGCATCACAGGAGCATTATCAAACAAAGTTTAACAGCGAGCCACGTAAGGAGATAAAGGCTCCAAACCTTTAGTTGACGAATTAGATTTTAAGCAGCGTATTAAATGAGGGAGGAGTGGTAGGGAGTTGGAGATGTTTAGGGAGGAATTTCCAGCGCTTATGGCCCAGGCACCTGACGGGGCTCCTGCTGATGTTCCAGCAAATAAAATCGACGGTTCATAAGAGGCCAGAATCGGAGGAACACAGAAATGTCGGATTGTTATAGGGCTACTGGAGATTTCAGAGATAGTGACCACAGAAAAAGTACTGCTTCATTACAAATAAACAAGCAAACCTGAGTTTTCAGAAGCAGTGTCGCTGCTCCAAGAAGAAATCAGAACGGTGAGAGGAGTATGGGCTTCTGCTGCCTACATATTTAAACATGTAGCTCGGAAATTTACTCGGCAATTTCACAGTGCTGCTCAGTGATGCTGAATCCTCTCCAGTTCAGTTGGCATGAGACTTCAGACTGTCAACGAATTCTCACCCATAGCTCACACTGGGCACTGCCTCCTGCTTTAACTAGACAATCATTTTCAGATTTCAAGATCCTCACATTATGTCCGACTATTGTGCAATTGTGACAACATACGTCAGCTGGTGTGCGGGGACAGGAGGTATCCTTGGAACGATGAGTTCCCTTCACTTGGTATCCTGCTGTAATCTTGTTGCACTGGGACATCCTGTTCTTCCTGTGCTATACTGTTTGTGATGACTCATTGGCGAGGGTCATTATACCAGGAGAACTTGGCTGGGTCCCTGTCCATTTGGGGGAGTCTTTATTCTCCTTGACTCTACTGATTATAAACAAAACATTATTGGTGACCGGTGCTGGTCCTGGTGACTACAGGTGATGTTTTGCGACCCGTCTGCAGCCCAGAGACAGCCGTCTCTCCTGAAATAAGTCCGCACTTCACCAGAATGTTTCCAGATGTTTTTCAACGAATTACTCCAGTATATGTCTAGCAATCTTTTCGGTATTCTTCACTTTTCAATGAGAATCAGTTAAGATGTTCTGTTCCTGATCATCACAACACGAATCCCCAAACCGTGGAATTACCGTTGGTTTTCTTCTCAGCCCTGTCCATTGCATCAGTGGAAACTACGATGGGCAGAACTGGTCTCAATGTTGTAAATGTGCCATTAGTGGAGATCTATCTGAGGTTCGAAAAATGTGTTTCAACGCATCTCCTTGAGATACATCCCGTACTCGAGTAAGGTTGCCCCTAGTGTAACACTGTCTCAGTATAAGAGTCTTGTGGATGTAACAGCTTCAATGCAAATGTAACTGGGTTTCTTATCCCCGTGTGACACAGGCAAATGTTGCAGAGAGAACAAGTGCAAATTGGATCCCAAAGAGTAGGCCTTCTGCTCGGGTATCATAGCAACTCTATATGGAGAGAGGGTATATTAGTGTTACATGTGGAGAGGATCTATATTTTAACTGCACCGGGAGACCGCTGATACCCAAGGGACAGCTGATACATACAAGGATAAATGGTGCTGCTACCTGAGGGGAAGAGGCTAATAGACTCGGGAAAATAGGTGCTGATACTCAAAGGTGTGGGACGGCTTCTGGTAGTCAAAAGGAGGGAAACATAGAAATACAGAAATCTGTAGCGCAGAAGGCGGCTATTTCTACCCAACGTGTCCATGCCGGCCAACAAAGAGCCACATGGCCCTTGGACAGCAGCCCTGAAGGTTACATATAAACCTACGAACAATGAATAATGCCGGAAAGGTAAAGAGCACTCAGCCCAACCAGTCTGCCCCACACAACTGCGACAACCCGTACATGAATACATTCTACACTCCACACCATCCGGAGCCATGTGGTCTCTTGGGAGAGGTAAAAACCAAATAAACCAGGACAATTGGGGAAATAAATATGGGAAATATCCTCTCCGACACATTCAGGTGATCGAAACTAATCCAGGAGATCACCCTGGCCGTATTAGATTCGCTGAAGTACTTACCATCGTATCTGTGCCAGCCAACAAGAGGTTATCCAGCCTAGTCCCACTTACCAGCTCTAGATATGTAACCATACTGGTTACAGAACTTCAAGTGCCCATCCAAGTACCTTTGAAATGTGTTGTGGGTTTCTCCATCCATCACCCTTCCAAGCAGTGAGTGCTGGACCGCCACAACACTCTGCTTGAAAAAGCCTCCACACAAATTCCATCTAAACCTTCTACCAACCACCTTAAAACTATGCCACCTCGTAACTGACCCATCCACTAAGAGAACTAGGCCGTTGCTATCCAATATATCCAGGCCCCTCAAAATGTTATACACCTCAATGAGGTCTGCTCTCAACCTCCTCTTTTCCAATGAGAACAAACCCAGTCGATGCAATCTGTCCTCATACTGAAGATTCTCCAGTCCACGCAGCATCCTGGTAAATCTCGTCTGCACCCTCTCCAGTGCAATCACGTTCTTCCTATAATACGGCGACCAGAAATGCATGCAGTATTCCAGCTGTGGCCTAACCAGACTATTATACAATTTTAGAGTAACACTCCTGTTCTTGTATTCTAGGCCTCAGCAAATAAAGGCAAAATTCCGTATGCCTTCTTAACCAACTTATCCACCTGGCCTTCTACCTTAAGGGATCTGTTGTCAAGAATTCCAAGGACACTTTGATCATCTGCACTTTTAAGTGGCCTAGCGTTTAATGCGGTTACCATTTCCTTAATATAGAAACACAGAAACATAGAAAATAGGTGCAGGAGAAGCCCATTCGGCCCTTTGAGCCTGCACCACCATTCAGTAAGATCATGGCTGATCATTCCCTTAGTACCCTTTTCCAGCTTTCTCTCCATACCCCCTGATCCCCTTAGCCGTAAGAGCCATATCTAATTCCGTCTTGCATATATCCAATGAACTGGCATCAACAACTCTCTGCTGCAGGGAATTCCACAGGTTAACAACTCTCTGAGTGAAGTAGTTTAACCTCATCTCAGTCCTAACTGGCCTACCCCTTATCCTAAGTCTGTGTCCCGTGGTTCTGAACTTCCCGCAACATTGGGAACATTCTACCCGCATCTAACCTGTCCAGTCCCCGTCAGAATCTTATAAGTTTCTATGAGATACCCTCTCATCCTTCTGAACTCCAATCGCTAAGGACGCAGTTGACCCACTCTCTCCTCATATGTCAGTCCTGCCTTCCCGGGAATCAGTCTGGTGAACCTTCGCTGCACTCCCTCAATAGCAAGAACGTCCTTCTTCACAGTAGGAGACCAAAACTGAACACAATATTCCACGTGAGGCCTCACCAAGGCCCTGTACAACTGCAATAAGACCTCCCTGCTCCTATACTCACATCCACTAGCTATGAAGGCCAACATACCATTTGCCTTCTTCACCGCCTGCTGTACCTGTATGCCAACTTTCAATGACTGATGAATGATGACACCCATGTCTCGTTGCACCTCCCCTTTTCCTAATCTGCCGCCACTTAGATAATATTCTGTCTTCGCGTTTTTGCCCCCAAAGTGAATAACCTCACATTTATCAACATTATACTGCATCTGCCATGCATTTGCCCACTCAGCTAACCTGTCCAATTCACCCTGCAACCCCCTAGCATCCCCCTCACAGCTCACACCGCCACCCAGTTTAGTATCATCTGCAAACTTGGAGATATTACACTCAATTCCTTCATCCAAATCATTGATGTATACTATAAAGAGCTGGGCTCCCAGCACTGAGCCCTGCAGCACTCCAATAACCATTGCCTGCCATTCTGAAAAGGATCCGTTTATCCCGACGACTCTCTGCTTCCTGTCTGCCAACCAGTTCTCTATTCACGTCAGTATATTACTCCCAATACCATGTTTTTTGATTTTGCACATCAATCTCTTGTGTGGGACCTTGTCAAAAGCTTTTTGAAAGTCCAAATACTCCACATCCACTGGTTCTCTCTTGTCCACTCTACTAGTTACATCCTCAGAAAATTCCAGAAGATTTGTCAAGCGTGATTTCCCTTTCATAAATCCATGCTGACTTGGACCGATCCTGTCACTGCTTTCAAAATGGGCTGATATTTCATCCTTAATAATTTATTCTCACATTTTCCCCACTACTGATGTCAGGCTAACCGGTCAAATGCATGGCAGATGCAGTATAATATGGATAAATGTGAGGTTATCCATTTTGGGGGCAAAACCACAAAGGCAGAATATTATCTGAATGGCGGTAGATTAGGAAAAGGGGAGGTGCAACGAGACCTGGGTGTCATGGTTCATCAGTCATTGAAATTTGGCATGCAGGTACAGCAGGCGGTGAAGAAGGCAAATGGTATGTTGGCCTTCGTAGCTATGGGATTTGAGTATAGGAGCAGGGAGATATTACTGCAGTTGTACAGGGCCTTGGTGAGGCCTCACCTGGAATATTGTGTTGAATTTTGTTCTCCCAATCTGTGCAACGACGTTCTTGCTATTGAAGGAGTGCAGCGAAGGTTCACCAGACTGATTCCAGGGATTGCTGGACTGACGTATGGGGAGAGACTGGATCAACTGGGCCTTTATTCTCTAGAGTTTAGAAGGATGAGAGGGGATCTCATAGAAACGTTTAAGATTCTGATGGGACTGGACAAGTTAGATGATGGAAAAATGTTCCCGATGTTGGGGAAGTCCAGACCCAGGGGACATAGTCTTAGGATAATGGGTAGGCCATTTAGGACTGAGATTTAGACTGACTTTTAGATTGGTTTAATTGGCAGCGAACTACTAAGTAGCTGTTTGGTGTTTAAGTAAATTTTAGTAAGTAAATTAATTTAATGGTTAACTCATGGCAGGAGAGCTTGGACCCATGTCATGCTCCTTCTGTGCTATGTGGGAAGTCAGGGACACTTCCAGTGTCCCTGACTACTATGTGTGCAGGAAGTGTGTCCAACTGCAGCTCCTGACAGACCACATGATGGCACTGGAGCTGCAGATGGAATCACTCTGGAGCATGCGCGATGCTGAGAATGTTGTGGATAGCACATTTAATGAGTTGGTCACACCGCAGGTAAGGGTTAGGACAGATAGTGAATGGGTGACCAAGAGACAAGGCAAGAGCACGAAGGTAGTGCAGGAGTCCCCTGCGGTTATCTCCCTCCAAAACAGATATACCGTTTTGGATACTGTTGGGGGAGATGACTTACCAGGGGAAGGCACCAGCAGCCAGGTTCATGGCACCATGGGTGGGTCTGCCGCACAGAAGGGCGGGAAAAAGAGTGGGAGAGCTATAGTGCTAGGGGACTCTATTGTAAGTGGAATAGATAGGAGTTTCTGTGGTCGCAACCGAGACTCCAGGATGGTATATTGCCTCCCTGGTGCAAGGGTCAAGGATGTCTCGGGGCGGCTGCAGAGCATTCTGGAGAGGGAGAGTGAACAGCCAGTTGTCGTGGTACATGTAGGTCCCAACGATATTGGTAAGAAGCGGGAGGAGGTACTACAAACTGAATTTAGGGAGCTAGGAGTTAAATTAAAAAGTAGGGCCTCAAAGGTAGGAATCTCTGGATCGCTACCAGTGCCACGTGCTAATCAGAGTAGAGGGAGCAGGATAGTTAGAATAAATACGTGGCTTGAGCAGTGGTGCAAGAGGGAGGGATTCAAATTCCTGGGACATTGGAACCAGTTCTGGGGGAAGTGGGACCTGCACAAAAGGGATGGTCTGCACTTGGGCAGGACTGGAAGTGATGTCCTGGGGGTAACATTTGCTAATGCAGTTCGGGAGTGTTTAAACTAATATAGCAGAGGGATGGGAACCTATGCAGCGAGATAGGGCGAGGTAATATGGAGTCAGAAACAGATGGTAGAAAGGTAAAAATCAATAGTGGAAGGCCGAGTAAACAAAGGCAAGAAACAAAAAGGGCCACACTATAGCACAATTCTAAAAGGACAAAGGGTGTTAAAAAAACAAGCCTGAAGGCTTTGTGTCTTAATGCAAGGAGTATCCGTAATAAGGTGGATGAATTAACTGTGCAAATAGGTGTTAACAGATATGATGTGATTGGGATTACAGAGACGTGGCTCCAGGATGATCAGGGCTGGGAACTCAGCATCCATGGGTATTCAACATTCAGGAAGGATAGAATAAAAGGGAAAGGGGGTGGGGTAGTGTTGCTGGTTAAAGAGGAGATTAATGCACGAGTTAGGAAGGACATTAGCTTGGATGATGTGGAATCTATATGGGTCGAGCTGCAGAACACCAAAGGGTAAAAACGTTAGTGGGAGTTGTGTACAGACCTCCAAACAGTAGTAGTGATGTTGGGGAGGGCATCAAACAGGAAATTAGGGGTGCATGCAATAAAAGTGCAGCAATTATCATGCGTGACTTTAATATGCATATAGATTGGGTTAACCAAACTGGAAGCAATACGCTGGAGAAGGATTTCCTGGAGTGCATAAGGGATGGTGTTCTAGACCAATATGTCGAGGAACCAACGGGGGGAGGCCATCTTAGACAGGGTATTGTGTAATGAGAGAAAATTCATTAGCAATCTCGTTGTGCGAGGCCCCTTGGGGAAGAGTGACCATAATATGGTGGAATTCTACATTAGGATGGAGAATGAAGCAGTTAATTCAGAGACCATGGTCCAGAACTTAAAGAAGGGTAACTTTGAAGGTATGAGGCGTGAATTGGCTAGGATAGATTGGCGAATGGGTTGACAGAGGATGGGCAATGGCAGACAGTTAGAGACCGCATGGATGAACTACAACAATTGTACATTCCTGTCTGGCGTAAAAAATAAAAAAGGGAAGGTGGCTCAACCATGGCTATCAAGGGAAATCAGAGATAGTATTAAAGCCAAGGAAGTGGCATACAAATTGGCCAGAAATAGCAACGAAACCGGGGAATGGGAGAAATTTAGAATGCAGCAGAGGAGGACAAAGGGTTTGATTAGGGCAGGGAAAATAAAGAACGAGAGTAAGCTTGCAGGGAACATTAAAACGGACTGCAAACGTTTCTATAGATATGCAAAGAGAAAAAGGTTAGTAAAGACAAACATAGGTCCCCTGCAGTCAGAATCAGGAGAAGTCATAACTGGGAACAAAGAAATGGCAGGCCAATTGAACAAGTTCTTTGGTTCGGTATTCACTAAGGAGGATACAAACAACCTTCTGGATATAAAAGAGGTCAGAGGGTCTAGTAAGAAGGAGGAACTGAGGGAAATCCTTATTAGTCGGGTAATTGTGTTGGGGAAATTGATGGGATTGAAGGCCGATAAATCCCCAGGAATGGATGGTCTGCATCCCAGAGTAATTAAGGAGGTGGCATTGGAAATAGCGGATGCATTGACAGTCATTTTCCAACATTCAATAGACTCTGGATCAGTTCCTATGGAGTGGAGGGTAGCCAATGTAACCCCACTTTTTAAAAAAGGAGGGAGAGAGAAAACAGGGGATTTTCGACCGGTCAGCCTGACATCGGTAGTGGGTAAAATGATGGAATCAATTATTAAGGATGTCATAGCAGCGCATTTGGAAAGAGGTGACATGATAGGTCCAAGGCAGCATGGATTTGTGAAGGGAAATCATGCTTGACAAATCTTCTGGAATTTTTTGAGGATGTTTCCAGTAGAGTGGACAAGGCAGAACCAGTGAATGTGGTGTATTTGGACTTTCAGAAGGCTTTCGACAAGGTCCCACACAAGAGATTAATGTGCAAAGTTAAAGCACATGGGATTGGGGGTAGTGTGCTGACGTGGATTGAGAACTGGATGGCAGACAGGTAGCAAATAGTAGGAGTAAATGGGTACTTTTCAGAATGGCAGGCAGTGACTATTGGTACCGCAAGGTTCTGTGCTGGGGCCCCAGCTGTTTACATTGTACATTAATGATTTAGACGAGGGGATTAAATGTAGTATCTCCAAATTTGCGGATGACACTAAGTTGGGTGGCAGTGTGAGCTGCGAGGAGGATGCTATGAGGCTGCAGAGTGACTTGGATAGGTTAGGTGAGTGGGCAAATGCATGGCAGATGAAGTATAATGTGGATAAATGTGAGGCAATCCACTTTGGTGGTAAAAACAGAGTGACAGACTATTATCTGAATGGTGACAGATTAGGAAAAGGGGAGGTGCAACGAGACCTGGGTGTCATGGTACATTAGTCATTGAAGGTTGGCATGCAGGTACAGCAGGCGGTTAAGAAAGCAAATGGCATTTTGGCCTTCATAGCGAGGGGATTTGAGTACAGGGGCAGGGAAGTGTTATTACAGTTGTACAGGGCCTTGGTGAGGCCACACCTGGAGTATTGTGTTCAGTTTTGGTCTCCTAACTTGAGGAAGGACATTCTTGCTATTGAGGGAGTGCACGAAGGTTAACCAGACTGATTCCCGAGATGGCGGGACTGACATATGAAGAAAGACTGGATCAACTGGGCTTGTATTCACTGGAGTTCAGAAGAATGAGAGGGGATCTCATAGAAACGTTTAAAATTCAGATGGGTTTAAACAGGTTAGATGCAGGAAGAATGTTCCCAATGTTGGGGAAGTCCAGAACCAGGGGTCACAGTCTAAGGATAAGGGGTAAGCCATTTAGGATCGAGATGAGGAGAAACTTCTTCACAGGGAGTGGTGAACCTGTGGAATTCTCTACCACAGGAAGTTGTTGAGGCCAATTCACTAAATATATTCAAAAAGGAGTTAGATGTAGTCCTTACTACTGGAGGGATCAAGGGGTATGGTGAGAAAGCAGGAATGGGGTACTGAAGTTGCATGTCCAGCTATGAACTCATTGAATGGCGGTGCAGGCTAGAAGTGCCGAATGGTCTACTCCTGCACCTATTTTTTATGTTTCTATATTTCTATGTCCCTTTCTACCTCATTCTGTACCTCTCTCACTCTCTGTACCTCTCTACCTCTCTGTACCTCTCTCTCTCTCTCTCTCTCTGTCCCCTTCTCTCTCTCTCTCTGCACCTCTTTCTCTCTCTGTGTACCTCTATCTCTCTCTGTGTATCTCTCCCTCTCTGTGTACCTCTCTCTCTCTCTCTCTCTCTCTCTCTCTCTCACTCTCTCTCTTTCTCTCTCTCTCTATATATATATATATATATATCACTCGGTCCCTCTCTCTCTTTCTCTCTCTTTCTCTCTCTCTCTCTCTGTCCCTCTCTCTCTCTCTCTGTCTCACTTTCTCTCTCTATCCCTCTATACTTTGCTCTCTTTCTCTGTAGATCGCTCTCTCACTCACTCTGTACCTCTCTCTTTCATTCTCTCTCTTTCTGTACCTCTCTCTCTCTCTCTCTCTCTGTACCCCTCTCTCTCACTGTATCTCTCGCGCTCTTTACCTCTCTCTCAGTATATATCTCTCTCTCTCTGCACGTCTCTCTCTCTCTGTATCTTTCTCTCGCTCTCTCTCTCTCTCTCTGCTCGTCTCTCTCTCTCTCTCTATGTACCTTTCTCTCTCTCTCTCTCTCTCTCTCTCTCTTTCTCTCTCTGTACCTCTCTCTCTCTGTACCTCTGTCTCTCTCTCTACCTCTGTCTCTCTCTGTACCTCTCCCTCTCTGTAGCTGTCTCTCTCTGTACCACACACTCTCTCTCTCTCTCTGTACCTCCCTCTCTCTCTCTCTGTACATCTCTCTCGCTCTTTATATTTATCTCTCTGTCTCCCTCTCTACCTATCTCACTACCATTGTACCTCTCTCTGTACCTCTCTCTCTGTACCGCTCTCTCTCTGTATCTCAATCTATCTCTCTGTACCGCTCTCTCTCTTTCTCTCTCTGTACCTCTCTCTTTCTCTCTCTCTCTCTCTCTCTCTCTCTCTCTCTCTCTCTCGCTCTCTCTCTCTCTTTCTCTCTCACTCTCTCTCTCTCTGTACCTCTCTCTCGCTATGTATCTCTATCCCTCTTTACCCCTCTCTACCTCGCTCTGTACCTCTCTCTCTCTCTTTCTGTACATCTCTCTCTCTCTGTAGCTCTCTCTCTCTGTACCTCTCTACTTCTCTCTGTACCTCTCTCCCTCTCTCTGTGTGTATCTCTCTCCCTCTCTTTCTGTATCTCTCTCTCTCTCTCTCTGCACCTCTCTCTCTGTACCTCTATCTCTCTCTTTCTCTCTGTACATCTCTCTCACTCTGTATCTCTATCTCTCTGTACCCCTCTATACCTCTCTCTGTACCTATCTACCTCTCTCTGTACCTCTGTTTTGGATCGATAATAATAGACCCAAGTTCGGGATCTGGATGAATGTTAAATAAGAGACAAGACAAAATAAAGAAAAGAATAAGATACCGTTTACTGAGAGAAAAGAAACATTAATAATACAGTTTACAAAGAAAAGTGAAGTATGATAAGATGCATCAACGCTCACGGAGGAGTGAAACTAATATGGCAGGGGGATGGGAACCAATGCAGGGAGAAAGAGGGAAACAAAATGGAGACAGAAGCAAAAGACAGAAAGGAGATGAGTAAAAGCGGAGGGCAGAGAAACCCAAGGCAAAAAACAAAAAGGGCCACTGTACAGCAAAATTCTAAAGGGTCAAAGTGTAATAAAAAGGCAAGCCTGTAAGTTCAGTGCCTCAATGCGAGGAGTATTCGGAACCCAGGAGAGGGCTCTGAGCTAATTAGAGTGGGTGAGAGCTCAGATCAACAGGACCCCAAGAAAGAATGCAAAAGGCAGGAGGCAACAGAGCAGAGTAGCACTGGGATAAGTGTAAACCACAAGGTGATAGGAAGGGACAATATGTATGAACATAAAGGGGCTGCAGGAGGGGTCAAAACTAAAAATCATGGTTTAAAAACTAGTTTTAAAACACTCTACCTAAACGCACACAGCATTCGAAATAAAGTAAATGAGTTGATCGCACTAATCATTGCAAATGGGTATGATTTGGTGGCCATTACAGAAACGTGGTTGCAGCGTGGCCAAGACTGGGAATTAAACATACAGAGGTATCTGACGATTCGGAAAGATATACAAGAAGGGAAAGGAGGTGAGGTAGCTCTGTTAATAAAGGATGATATCAGGGCAGTTGTGAGAAACGATATTGGCTCTAATGAACAAAATGTTGAATCATTGTGGGTGCAGATTAGAGATAGTAAGGGGAAAGGTCACTGGTGGGCGTAGTTTATAGGCCCCCAAATAATAACTTCACGGTGGGGTGGGAAATAATCAAGGGAATAATGGAGGCATGTGAAAAAGGAACGGCAGTATTTATGGGGGATTTTAACCTACATATCGATTGGTCAAATTAAATCACACGGGGTAGCCTTGAGGAGGAATTCATAGAATGCATACGGGATTGTTTCTTAGAACAGTATGTTACAGAACCGACAAGGGAGCAAGCCATCTTAGATCTGGTCCTGTGTAATGAGGCAGGAATAATAAACGAGTAAAAGATCCTCTCGGAATGATCACAGTATGGTTGAATTTGTAATACAGATTGAGGGTGAGGAAGTAGTGTCTCAAACGAACGTACTATGCTTAAACAAAGGGGACTACAGTGGGATGAGAACAGAGTTGGCTAAAGTAGACTGGAAATACAGACTAAACGGTGGCACAATTGAGGAAAGTGGAGGACTTTTAAGGAGCTCTTTCATAGTGCTCAACAAAAATATATTCCAGTGAAACAGAAGGGTGGTAAGAGAAGGGATAACCAGCCTTGGATAACCAAGGAAATAAAGGAGAGTATCAAATTAAAAACCATGCATATAAGATGGCCAAGGTTAGTGGGAAACTAGAGGATTGGGAAAATTTTAAACGACAGCAAAGAATGACTAAGAAAGCAATAAAGAAAGGAAAGATAGATTACAAAAGTAAACTTGCGAAAAACATAAAAACAGATAGTAAAAGCTTTTACAGATATATAAAACGGAAAAGTGTGACTAAAGTAAATGTTGGTCCCTTAGAAGATGAGAAGGGGGATTTAATAATGGGAAATGTGGAAATGGCTGAGACCTTAAACAATTATTTTGCTTCGGTCTTCACAGTGAAAGACACAAAAACCAAGCCAAAAGTTGCTGGTCACGGGAATGTGGGAATGGAGGACCTTGAGATAATCACTATCACTAAGGGGGTAGTGCTGGACAGGCTAATGGGACTCAAGGTAGACAAGTCCCCTGGTCCTGATGAAATGCATCCCAGAGTATTAAAAGAGATGGCGGAAGTTATAGCAGGTGCATTCGTTATAATTTACCAAAATTCTCTAGACTCTGGGGAGGTACCAGCGGATTGGAAAGCAGCTAATGTAACGCCTCTGTTTAAAAAAGGGGGCAGACAAAAGAGAGGTAACGAAAGGCCGGTTAGTTTAACATCTGTAGTGGGGAAAATGCTTGAAGCTATCATTAAGGAAGAAATAGAGGGACATCTAGATAGGAATAGTGCAATCAAGCAGACGCAACATGGATTCATGAAGGGGAAATCATGTTTAACTAATTTACTGGAATTCTTTGAGGATATAACGAGCATGGTGGATAGAGGTGTACCGATGTATGTGCTGTATTTAGATTTCCAAAAGTCATTCGATAAGGTGCCACACAAAAGGATACTGCAGAAGATAAAGGTACGCGGAGTCAGAGGAAATGTATTAGCATGGATAGAGAGTTGGCTGGCTAACAGAAAGCAGAGAGTCGGGATAAATGGGTCCTTTTCGGGTTGGAAATCGGTGGTTAGTGGTGTGCCACAGGGATTGGTGCTGGGACCACAACTGTTTACAATATACATAGATGACCTGGAAGAGGGGACAGCGTGTAGTGTAACAAAATTTGCAGATGACACTCAGATTAGTGGGAAAGCGGGTTGTGTAGAGGACACAGAGAGGCTGCAAAGAGATTTAGATAGGTTAAGCGAATGGGCTAAGGTTTGGCAGATGGAATACAATGTTGGAAAATGTGAGGTCATCCACCTTGGAAAAAAAAACAGTAAAAGGGAATATTATTTGAATGGGGAGAAATTACAACATGCGGCGATGCAGAGGGACCTCGGGGTCCTTGTGCATGAATCCCAAAAGGTTAGTTTTCAGGTGCAGCAGGTAATCAGGAAGGCGAATGGAATGTTGGCCTTCATTGCGAGAGGGATGGAATACAAAAGCAGGGAGGTCCTGCTGCAACTGTAGAAGGTATTGGTGAGGCCGCACCTGGAGTACTGCGTGAAGTTTTGGTCACCTTATTTAAGGAAGGATATGCTGGCTTTGGAGGGGGTACAGAGATGATTCACTAGGCTGATTCCGGAGATGAGGGGGTTACTTTATGATGATAGATTGAGTAGACTTGGTCTTTACTCGTTGGAATTCAGAAGGATGAGTGGTAATCTTATAGAAACATTTAAAATAATGAAAGGGATAGAAAAGATAGAGGCAGAGAGATTGTTTCCACTGGCCGGGTGACTAGAACTAGGGGGCACAGCCTCAAAATGCGGGGGAGCCAATTTAAAACTGAGTTGAGAAGGAATTTCTTCTCCCAGAGGGTTGTGAATCTGTGGAATTCTCTGCCCAAGGAAGCAATTGAGGCTAGCTCATTGAATGTATTCAAATCACAGATAGATATATTTTTAACCAATAAGGGAATTAAGGGTTACGGGGAGCGGGTGGGTAAGTGGAACTGAGTCCACGGCCAGATCAGCCATGATCTTGTTGAATGGCGGAGCAGGCTCGATGGGCTAGATGGCCTACTCCTGTTGCTAATTCTTATGTTCTTATGTTCTATGTTCTTCCGCCCGTCGGGAACTCCACAAGCGACGGCTGGTCTGGAGCATTGGGGGTCCCGGCACCGCTCGCGAATCACGGTCCAAGGCGAAGTTGAAGAGCTACGGGACAGTGCTGTACCTTTATACTATCAAATAAACATACTATTGAACAAAACATGGGTGCATGTGCCTTATGGCCAACTCCTAATCTGTAACACCCCAGGTGCTTGGCCACAAAGCATGAGATCTCGAGCCGTGTCATAACAAGCTGGTGTGCGTCTCAAGGTCGCTTCCCTCTCTCTCGCTCGAAATAGCAACAACATTCTACGGGGCATGGGAGCAGAGACACTTTATGAATGACAAAATATCATAATTAACCCGATGTGATTAACCCTACACAATACAATCCCCCCTTGATATTTAGACATTCTAGGTAATATAATCAAGTTGAAGGCGTAATGCCTCAGTTGCACGTTGTGTATACGCAAGCAACGCCGGCAATCTACACCTAAGAATACATACAAGCAGCAATATCAGTAATAACGCGACGAGTAAAACAACGATCAGTGTTAGCTTTTAGAAATTGAGCTCAGTGAGTTAGGTTACAGTGGGAGGAAGGTTAGTAATTGTCTTGCGTATGATCAGTGCTCGCTAACCGTCACCCTATACTGCTATCCCATGCTGTGTTTGAGGATGGAAGTAGCACAGTCACAGATAACGAGACACAGAGACTGGCGAGCATGAGTTGTTGGTAAGTCGCCATTTTCGGCAGAATTACTGTGGGAGGAAGTATAATTATCTTAATTCAGCCCCGTTTAGTCAATTTACCCTTGTCAACACAGAGAGGAATATCTTGACCAGTCAGTTGCACCCAGTAAGTGTTTCCTTCTCCTTTCGCTAAGATTTCCCCTGTTGTAAGGGTTTCTGAGGGCAATGCACCCACACTTTTCCTCCTTCACAAACTGTGTCCTGAGTCTGATTTTCTTTTTCAATAGTAGGGACACTAACTTTGCCTAACATTTGGCTTATGGGAGTTCCCCCCCCCCCCGCAATGTTTGGTGATTCAGATTGCACACCGCTTGTGGTAAAACCTTTAACCACCCTTGCAATGTGTTAGTGGGAGTTAATATTTTAATCTGTTGCTTCAGTAGTCCATTCATGTGTTCTATCAATCCTGCAGCTTGCGGATAGTAAGGTATGTGGAACATCGAATAGATGCCATTGTCTACCACCCACTGTTGCACTGTGTGACCTGTGAAGTGCGACCCATTATCGGACTGTACTTCTGCTGGCTCACCGTTATATGTGATTAGATTCTCCAGTCCTTTCATCGTACTTTGTTGATTCACTTTAGTCACTGGATAAGCTATCAAAAGTCCAGAATAGGTATCAACAGCAGTGAGCAAATATTGGAACCATTGTTGCAATGGTAAAGGTCCTACATAATCAACTGGCCATATTTGTGCTGGTTGAGTCCCTCTCTTTATATGGGCACCGGATTGTCGTTGTCGGGGAAAATGCTTCACCTTTTGACAAATTTCACAGGTGTTTATGATCTGTCTAACACCGTCCGTAATCAAATGTAACCCCCTATTTCGTGCCCATTGTATCGTAGCCTGAATGCCCAAATGTCCAGATTTGCCTGTGCCATATTCTTCCTCTTCTGCCTCTTTGACAGCCCATACCCGGGCTATATTATCAACGGTGTTATTATGTTCAGAGGTCTTTGAAGTGTTTTTCATGTGAGCGTCCACATGATACACAGTTATTTTCATCTTCTGGGCTTTGGGCCATATTTGTTCCCATAGGTGCTTTCCCCACAAGTCTTTCCCAGTTATTTGCCAGTTATGTTCATGCTAGTTTCGCAACCAGCTCGTCATGCCCATGAGTCAGTATATATGTATACTTGTTGCTGTTCCTCTTCTACATAAAGGACTACAGCTGCTAGTTCTGCTAGCTGGCTGGAGACTCCCACGCCCTCATCATGCACAATTGTCTGGCTTTTTAGATTGAAGGCAACGGCTGGTCATTTCGCCAGACCGCTGAGCCATCTGTAAACCAGGCATGGCTACGTTCTTCAGGTGTTAACTGTATAAAAGACATGCCCCAGGAGATCGGTGACTCTTTGGTTAAACTGACAGACGAAGTTTAAGTTCACTCTCAGCTGTTTGTGGGTATTCAGCCACATGCTCATGTAGTCGTGTGATTCCTTCTTTTGCTTTACCTGCTCTGTCTGCGATATACCATTTCCAGCGCACTATGGAGCTTTGCTGTGCTCGCCCGACCTTGTGTGTCTCATTGGCAGGTCGATTACCGCATACCACTCCGCACCTTCTTCAGACAGCCGGTCTGTTATAGTTACTACATCTGGGATAGCGGTTGCCAGGGGAGGGGCAAATGTATTCAGTTGTCGATAGTCCACAGTTATCCTCCAACTTTTGTCGGGTTTCTGCACAGGCCAAACAGGACTATTGTAGGGAGACACCGCATGTCAAATGATACCCACCCCCAAGAGCTCTTGTATGGTTTCCCCTATAAAGTTCACATTTTCTGAAGACTTCCCACATACAGGACAACAGTATGAAGGGTTAAAAAAAACCTTCACTCTCTTTGAAAAAGTGGGTGGAGCTAAAACAAACTGACAGTTCCACTATTTTTCCAAACAGGCTTTCAGGCACATGAAAAATTCATTCCGCAGTCAAAAAATCACACAAGCACTTTCATTCACAGACAGACATTCACAAAGTCTTTCTTCATTCAACAAAGCTTATTATGGTTACTCCCCTGCCAGATAAGTAATCGGAATGTGTGGCCTCAGATCCCCGGGAGCTTGGGTTGATGTGGTTCTAACGGGGAGTTCTCCCGGATCCCGGCCACCCCTAGTCGAGGGGATCTTCTACATCCTCTAACTGTCCTAACAGTAGGCAGGCGTGCCCCACCCGCTGCCCAATAATGCGAGTAGCGCACCCCTCATCATAGGAGGGCCACTCATCATCAGGCATTCCTGCCGTAACGAGCTCCTGATCTGGCCCCCCATATTGTTGGTGATATATTCCTCCCTGTGTTGCCATGTTGTGCAACTGTATCGCACCCTCCACCATAGTATTCCAAGGTTTTACCTCCCCTTCCCAATCAACAGCAGAGGGATATTTTTGACGGACCACGACAGTAACCATTTCTTGTAACTCACTAGTGGTGAAGTCACGCACCCCTCTTGTGCTTACCAGCTATTCCTCATCTTGCTGTTTTGTCTTATTTGTCATAAGGGGTCTAGCTTCCGTGCTCGGAGCGTATGGGGGAGGGGCTTTAGCTTCCTCCCGTTCACCCCCTCTCCATTTTTTTCAGCTTGTATACATTCCCCACATGATTTTGCATGGGCTTTTAAACACTCACTGGGATCGGATTGAGCAAGCCCATAACAACATGCAACAGCAAATACAAAAGATATATTTCAAATCCAGCTGTAATTTCTGTCGTCTAGCTTTCTTTTTATTTTGTACTGTCGGCAGACGGCATATTAAAGTTTCTGATTGTTCGTTGACCTTGTCCGCCCGATCTTGTGCAATGCAGACCGCTTCAGTCAGGGTCGAGTTTTGACTTTCCAAAATCTTAGCAGCTGTTTTTAACTGTAGGTTTTCTGCCTCACTTTCCTTCAGTTGTTCACACATCGCCCTTAAGGCTATCAACAAAATCCATCCCATTTGTGGGGGACTATTTTTCTCCTGTGGGAAGCCTGCTTCCTCCAGAAGAGACGTACCGTGTGGGGTACGGCTCTATCTTTGTTCTGTTCCAATAACTGCATATCCCCATGTTACGGGGGTCCAAACCGGGCTAGCAAGAGAGCCAAAACCCTCATCCCTCGTGCCCCACCCTGGTATTCTATACTTCTCTCCCGCAGGAGGACACTGCTTCTTGTCTTTTCTCTTAAACATTTTACCAAATCCTGTTCGTGACGCCAAAATGTTTTGGATCGATAATAATAGATCCAGGTTCGGGATCTGCTTGAATGTTAAAGAAGAGACAAGACAAATAAAGTAAAGAATAAGATACCGTTTACTGAGAGAAAAGGAACATTAATAATACAGTTTACGAAGAAAAGAGAAGTATGATAAGATGCAACAATGCTCACTGCCTTCCGCCCGTCGGGAACTCCACAAGCGACGGCTGGTCTGGAGCATTGGGGGTCCGGACACCGCTCGCGAATCACGGTCCAAGGTGAAGTTCAAAGAGCTACGGGACAGTGTTGTACCTTTATACTATCAAATAAACATACTATTGAACAAAACATGGGTGCCTGTGGCTTATGGCCAACTCCTAATCTGTAAGGCCCCAGGTGCTTGTCCACAAAGCATGAGATCTCGAGCCGTCTCATAACAAGCTGGTGTGTGTCCCAAGGTCGCTTCCCTCTCTCTCGCTCGAAATAGCAACAACGTTCTACAGGGCATGGGAGCAGAGACACCCTGTGAATGACTAAATATCGAAATTAACCCAATGTGATTAACCCTGCACAATACAACCTCTCTACCTTTCTCTGTACGTCTCTCCCTCTCTGTACCTCTCTCTCTCTCTCTCGCTCTCTCTGTACCTCTCTACCTCTCTCTGCACCTCTCTCTCTCTCTCTCTCTGTACCTCCCTCTCTCTCTCCCTCTCTCTGTATCTCCCTCTCTCTCTCTCTCTCTTCACCTCTCTAAGTACCTCTCTCTCTCTTTATCTCTCTAACTCTCTCAGTACCTCTTTCTCTCTCTGTACCTCTCTCTCTGTACCTCTCTCTTTCTGTATCTCTCTCTGTACTTCTCTCTCTCTGTACCTCTCTCTCTCTGTATCTCTCTCTCTCTCTCTCTTTTTTTCTCTCGGTACCTCTCTCTGTACCTCTGTCTCTCTCTGTACCTCTCCCACTCTGTACCTGTCTCTCTCTGTACCACACTCTCTCTCGCTGTACCTCTTTTATCTCTCTCTGTACATCTCTCTCGCTCTTTATACCTATCCCTCTGTACTCCTCTCTACCTATCTCTGTACCTCTGTACCTGTCTCTGTACCTCTCTCTCTCTCTCTCTCTCTCTCTCTCTCTGCACCTCCCTACCTCTCCCTGTTCCTGTTCTCCCTCTGTACCTCTCTAATTCTCTGTACCACTCATTCTCTCTCTCTTTCTCTCTCTCTCTCTGTACCCGTCTCTCTCTCTCTGTACTTCTTTCTCTCTCTGTGTACCTCTATCTCTCTCTGTGTATCTCTCTCTCTCTCTCTGTACCTCTCTCTCTCTGTACCTCCCTCTCTCTCTCTCTCTCTCTCTGTACCTCTCTCTCGCTATGTATCCCTATCCCTCTGTACCCCTCTCTACCTCGCTCTGTATCTCTCTCTCTCTGTACCTCTCTCTCTCTCTCTGTACCTCTCTCTCTCTGTACCTCTCTACCTCTCTTTGTACATCTCCCTCTCTCTCTCTCTCTGTACCTCGCTCTCTGTACCACTCTACCTCTCTCTGTACCTCTCTCTCTCTCTCTCTCTGTAGGTCTCTCTCTCTCTCTCTCTCTGTACTTCTCTCTCTGTACCACTCTACCTCTCTGTACCTCTCTCTCTCCCTCTCTCTGCACCTCCCTACCTCTCTCTGTTCCTCTTCTCTCTCTGTACCTCTCTAATTCTCTGTACCACTTTCTCTCTCTCTCTCTCTGTACTCGTCTCTCTCTCTCTGTACTTCGTTCTCTCTCTGTGTACCTCTATCTCTCTCTGTGTATCTATCTCTCTCTCTGTACCTCTCTCTCTCTCTCTGTACCTCCCCCTCTCTCTCTCTCTCTCTCTCTGTACCTCTCTCTCTCTATGTATCTCTATCCCTCTGTACACCTCTCTACCTCGCTCGCTACCTCTCTCTCTCTCTGTATCTCTCTCTCTGTACCTCTCGCTCTCTGTACCTCTCTACCTCTCTTTGTACATCTCCCTCTCTGTACCACTCTCTCTCGCTCTGTACCTCTCTACTTCTCTGTATCTCTCTCTCTCTGTCCCTTTGTACCTCTCTCTGTACCTTTCTCTGTACCTCTGTCTCTCTCCGTATATCTCTCTCTCTGTACCTCTCTCTCTCTGTACCTCTCTCTCTCTCTGTACCTCTCTCTCTCTCTCTCTCTCTCTCTGTACTCATCTCTCTCTCTGTACATCTCTCCCTCTTTACCTTTCTCTCTCTCTATCTCTGTACACCACTCTCTCTCTCTCTGTACCTCTCTCTCTCTCTCTCTCTCTCTGAACCTCTCTCTATACCTATCTCTGTACCTCTGTCTTTCTCTGTACCTCTCTCTCTCTCTGTACCTCTCTCTCTCTGTACCTCTCTACCTCTCTCAGTATCTCTCTCTTTCTCTCTCCTTACCACTCTGCCTCTCTCTGAACCGTTCATTATCTCTGTACCTCTCTCTCACTCGCGCTCTCTGCACCTCTTTCTCTCTCCATGCACTTCTCTCTCTCTCTCTCTCTCTGTACCTCTCTCTCTCTCTGTATCCCTCTGTCTCTCTCTGCATCTCCCTCTAACTCTCTGTACTGTTCCCTCTCTTTCTCGCTCTCTCTCTCTCTCTCAGTGTACGTCTCTCTCTCTCTCTGTACATCTCTCTCTCTGTCTGTACATCTCTCTCTCTCCCTCTCTGTACCTCTCTCTTTCTCTCTCTCTCTGTACCTCTCTCTCTCTCTCTGTACCTCTCTCTCTCTCTGTGTACATCTCCCACTCTTTGTACATCTCTCTCTCTCTCTCACTCTCTCTCTCTCTATCTCTCTCTCTCTCTCTGTACATCTCTCTCTCTCTGTACCTCTTGTCTCTCTCTGTATCTCTCTCTCTGTACCATATTCTCTCTCACTGTACCTCTCTCTCTCTCTGTGTATCTCTCGCTATCTCTCTGTACCTCTTTCTCTCTCTCTCTCTCTGTACCACTCTCTCTCTCTCTCTCGCTCTGTCTTTCTCTCTCTCTCTCTCTCTCTCTACGCGTCTCTCTCGCTGTACATCTCTCTCTCTCTGTACCTCTCTCTCTATATATATACCTCTCTACCTCTCTCTCTACATCTCTCTCGCTCTCTCTCTGTACCTCTCTCTCTCGCTCTGTACCTCTCTACTTCTCTCTGTACCACTCTCCCATTTCTCTGTGTACCTCTCTCTGTGTCTCTCTCTGTACTGCTCTCACTCTCTGGACCACATTTCCTCTCTCTCTGTACCTCTCTATCTCTCTCTCTCTGGACATCGCTCTTGCTCTGTATCTATATCTCTCTGTACCCCTCTCGACCTCTCTCTGTACCTCTCTACCTCTCTCTGTATCTCTCTACCTCTCTCTGTACCTCTCTCTCCCTCTCTGTACCTCTCTCTCTCTCTCACTCTCTCTTCTCTGTACGTCTCTCTCCCTCTGTACATTTCTCTCTCTCTGTACCTCTCTCTCTCTCACTCTACACCTCTTTCTCTCTACCTCTCTATCTCTCTCTCTCTGTACATCTCTCTTGCTCTGTATCTATACCTCTGCACACCTCTCGACCTCTCTCTGTACTATCTACCTCTCTCTGTACCTCTCTACCTCTCTCTGTACCTCTCTCTCTCTCTCTCTGTATCTCTCTCTCTCACTCTCTCTTGATGCGTCTCTCTCCCTCTGTACATTTCTCTCTCTCTGTACCTCTCTCTCTCTCTCTCTCTATACCTCTCTCTCTCTCTCTCTCTGTACCTCTCTCTGTACCTCTCTCTCTCTATTTACCTCTCTCTCTCTGTAAAGTCCTGTCCCCTCAGTACAGATTTACACGAGGCATGTAGTGAAGTCAAGGTCACTCTGGACCTGCACCTTTATTTCACAGCTCTGGGATGCTGCACTTGCCTGAGAACTGTCCTTATATACTTGTCTCTTGCAAATGCACCCCTGGTGGTAAGGTATGCTGGTGGTTACAGGTTATATCTTATTACAGTCATGTATAGCATGTTAGGACACAGTTATATATAATAATGTAAGATACATGACATCACCCTCCCCCAAGGAGGGTCTTTATAGGTTCAGTCTCTCAGGTGGTCTACACTCTCGCATGGAGCGTCTGAGTTGTGGTTCAGTTGTTTGCCTTGGTGTCTGTTTTTCTTTGGGTGTGCTTGCTGGTATCTCGCCTGGGCTGTCTGTTTCGATTGGTGTGATTGTTGTTGACTCGTCTGGGCTGTCTGTTGGGATTGCCCTTTCCTCAGGTTGTTCCCTCTGTCTGTCCACCAGGTGTGGTGCAAGTTCCACATTGTAGTCTGCCTCCTCTGGTTCCACAGTGTTGTTGGTAAATCTCCTTTTGACTTGGTCCACATGCCTCCGGCAGGTTTTGCCATTATCCATTTGTACTACCAGTAGCCTGTTTCCTTCCTTGCCTGTTACTGTCCCTGCAAGCCATTTGGGACCTATGCCATAGTTTAGTACAAACACTTTGTCCCCTATCTCATTCCATCTCCCCCTCAAATTTCTGTCATGGTACTCAGTCAGCTTACGGCGCTTTGCCACAATGATTTCATGCATTTCTGGGAGGATTAATGCGAGCCTTGTTTTTAAAGTCCTTTTCATCAACAGTTGCGCGGGGGGGGGGATCCCAGTCAATGAGTGCGGACGAGATCTGTATGCCAACAGCAGTCACGACAGGCAACCCTGCAGCGTGGGACCTTGGATTTTAAGCATGCCTTGTTTAATGATTTGCACTGCTCTCTCCACCTGGCCATTGGAGGCCGGCGTGAATGGTGCCGTCTTGACGTGATTTATGCCATGGTCAATTATAAAGTCTTGGAATTCTGCGCTGGTGAAGCACGGACCATTGTCACTGACCAATATGTCAGGGACTCCGTGCGTTGCAAACATGGTTGCGAGGCTCTCCACAGTGGTGGAGGTTGTGCTCGAGTTTAAAATGGTGCATTCGATCCACTTTGAAAATGCATCTACAACTACGAGGAACATTTTGCCCATGAATGGGCCCACATAATCTACGTGCACCCACGACCACGGTTTGGTGTCGACCCTTGTGAGTTTTGGTCTGTCTCTTTTATGCGGCCACAGTTGTTCAAATTGTTGAGCGCCCTTGAGAGATTGACTCACTCCCGTATCCAGCTCCATGTTGACAGATATCCCGTTGAGTAGGACCATCATCATTATAGGAGATGTCCTGTTGTAGGACCAGCGGCCATTGATTGTGTTGACCCGCTGTACATCAATGTCCCGGGTACTGTCCCCACCATCTTCTGGTCCACTTTCCGACCCATCCGATTCGTATACCAGCCAAGCTGCCGTTTTTTTGCACATGCGGGCCAAATGCCCTGTATAGTCACAATTTCTGCAAACAGCCTGCTGAAATTGACATCCCTTTGACGAATGCCCACCCCCACACCTCCAGCTCAGACCTGTACCATTGTTCAAAGTGTTCCCAAAGAATGAGCTGCGTCTGGCTGATCTCTCTTGAGCTTCTCTCAGTTTGTAGTTGAATGCTCGTATTGTGGGTTGATGAGGTGTGAACGGCCGTTCCTGTGGCCCTTGATGGCTTCTGCCTGCTGTCGAGAGCCTGTTCTCCTGGTTTTGTCTGTGTGTGGGGGTAGCAGCTTGTTTAGTGCTGTGAACTTCTTGTTCCGATATTTCGTTAGTTGTCGTACCTGCATTGTAAATCAACCTCGTTTCTTCTTCCCCTACCAAGAATGTCTGCGCAACCAGTGCTGCTGCCTCTAAGGTCAGGTTCTTGATCTCTATGAGCTTTCAGAATATGCCTGCGTGGCCTATTCCTTCAATGAACAATTCTCTCAGCATTTCACTCCTCAGTTCATTGGAGAACTCACATAAACTAGCCAACCTCCAAAGTTCCGCCACAAAGTCGGGTATGCTCTGGCCCACACAGCGTCTGTAGTTGTAGAACCTGTGTCTGGCCATGTGTAGGCTGCTCGCTGGCTTCAGGTGGTCTCTTACCAGTCTGCTCAATTCTTCAAACGACTTGCTTGCTGGTTTCTCGGGTGCCAACAGATCCTTCATTAAAGCGTAAGTTTTCGAGCCACAGCTGGTCAAGAGATGGGCTCTTCTCTTGTCTGCCTTATCCTCGCCGAAAAAGTCTTTGGTTACAAAGCTTTGCTGGAGCCTTTCTATAAAGTCCTCCCAATTGTCTCCCGCATTGTACTTTTCATCTGATCCGTTGTTCGCTATTCTGTGGATTCTGTAATCCCGTAACTCGTCGCCACTGTAAAGTCCTGTCGGCATGTAGTGAAGTCAAGGTCACTCTGGACCTGCACCTTTATTTCACAGCTCTGAAATGTTGCACTTGCCTGAGGCCTGTCCTTATATACCTGTCTCTTGCAAGTGCACCCCTGGTGGTAAGGTATGCTGGTGGTTACAGATCATATCTTATTACAGTTATGCACAGCATGTTAGGATACAGTTATATATAATAATGTAAGATACACGACACTCTCTATACATTCTCTCTCTGTACCTCTCTCTCTCTCTCTGTACCTCTTTTTCTCTCTCTGTACCTCTCTCTCTCTCTCTGTACCTCTGTACCTCTCTCTGTACCTCTGTCTCTCTCTGTACCTCTCTCTCTCTGTAGCTCCCTCTCTCTTTACCACTCTCTCTCTCTCTGTACCTCTCTATCACTCTCTCTGTACATCTCTCTCGCTCTGTATCTCTTTCTCTCTGTACCCCTCTCTACCTCTCTCTGTACTACCTACCTATGTCTGTACATCTCTACCTCTCTCTGTATCTCTCTCTCTCTCTCTCTCTCTCTTTCTGTACCTCTCTCTCGGTACCTCTCTCTCTCACTGTACCTCTCTCTCTCTGTATCTCTCTACTTCTCTCTCTACATCTCTATCTATTTACCTCTCTACCTCTCTCAGTACCGCTCTCTCTCTGTACCTCTCTCTCCCTCTCTCTGTACCTCTTTCTCTCTCTGTGTACTTCTGTTACTCTCTCTGTACCTCTCTCTCTGTACCTCTCTCTCTCTCTCTCTGTATCTCCCTCTATCTCTCTGTACCTATCTCTCTCTCTCTCTCTCTCTCTCGCTCTACGTCTCACTATCTCTGTACATCTCTCTCTCTCTGTACCTCTCTCTCTCTCTCTGTACTCTCTCTCTCTCTCTCTCTACCTCTCTCTCTCTCTCTCTACCTCTCTCTCTACCTCTCTCTCTCTGTACCACATTCTCTCTCTCTGTATCTCTCTCTCTGTATCTCTCTCTCTCTTTACCTGTCTCTCTCTGTACCACATTCTCTCTCTCTGTACGTCTCTATCTTTCTCTCTCTCTACATCTCTCTCGCATTTTAAATCTATCTCTCTGTACCGCTCTCTACCTATCTCTGTACCTCTCTACCTCTCTCTGTACCTCTCTCTCTCTCAGTACCTCTCACTTTCTCTCTCTGTACCTCTTTCTCTCTGTACCTCTCTACCTCTCTCTGCACCTGTCTCTCTCTCTCTCTCTCTCTCTCTCTGCACCTCTCTACATCTCTCTGTAGCTCTCTCTCTCTGTACCTCTTTCTCTCTCTGTGTACCTCTATATTTCTCTCTATCTCTCCCTCTCTGTAGCTCTCTCTCTCTCTCTTTCTCTCTGTCTGTCTCTCTCTGTATCTCTTTGTACCTCTCTCTCTCTCTCTGTACCTCTCTGTACCTCTCTCTCTCTCTCTCTCTCTCTGTACCTCTCTCTCTCACTCTCTCTTTACCTCTCTGTCGGTACATCTCTCTCTCTCTCTCTCTATCCCTCTCTATCCCTCTCTCTATCCCTCTCTCTATCTATTTTTCTATCTCTCTCTCTCTCTGTACGGCTCTCTCTGTATGTTTCTACCTCTCGGTACCTCTCGCTCTCTCTCTCTCTCTTCTGTACCTCTCTCTCTCTCTCTCTCTCTCTCTGCACCTCTCGCTCTCTCTCTCTCTCTCTCTCTGTACCTCTCTCTGTCACTCTGTACCTCTCTCTCTCTCTCTCTGTACATCTCTCTCTCTCTCTCTCTCTCTGTACCTCTCTCTCTCTCTCTATGTACCTTGCTCTCTCTCTCAGTATCACTCTCTCTCTCTGTATCTCTCTCCCTCTCTCTTTGTACCTTTCTCTCTCTGTGCCTCTCTTTCTCTCTCTACCTCTCTCTCCGTAGCTCTCTCTACCTGTGCATCTCTATCTCTGTACTTCTCTCTCTCTCTCTCTCTCTCTACCTCACTTTCCATACCTCTCTGTCTCTCTCTGTACTTCTCTTTATCTCTATATGTAGCTCACTCTCTCTCTCCGTACCTCTCTGCACTTATACGTCTCTCTCTGTCTCTGTACCTCTCTCTTGCCCTCTCTCTCTCTCTCTCTCTCTCTCTCTCTCTCTCTCTCTCTCTCACTCACTCTCTCCCTCTCTCTGTACCTCTCTCTCTCTTTGTTTTTGCCCCTCTCTACCTCTCGGTGTACCTCTTTCTCTCTCTCAATGGCTGGTGGTAAAACAAGACGGCTCATATCGATTAACAATCGACTGCACAACCCTCAATAGGTGCTTGCCCCGGCAGCACCAGATTGTGGCCAGTCCATCGGCAATTCTCAATGGCCTGGAACCAGGGTATTGTATATTTACCATCCTGGACATAGCTAACGGGTTCTGGAGCCTCCCTTTGGCCCGGGACTCGCAGGACGTTTGCAGTTACCTTTGAAAATCAGCAATACATTTGGACACGCCTCCCCAGAGGTTCCATAATAGCCTACCCATATTTCGCCAGGTGATGGCCCGGGATAGCGGGAGGATAGATGTACAGGCAGAAAAAAGCACAGGGTTACAATATGTGGACGATCTTTTTATCGCCTCAAATACAATGTCAGGGCACTTGAGAACCTCAGTTAAGAAATTAGGAGCTCTGAAGCTGGCGGCATCACCCACAAAGGCCCAGGAGGCCCAGGCTCGAGTGCGGTACCTTGAACATTGGCTCAGTCAAGGCAAGAAAGCCATGACAGAGGAAAGATGGATGGCTATTAGGGACATGCCTAAGCCCCAGAATGTCAGGGGAGTAAGGAGGTTATTAGCACTTTTGAATTATTGGCGGAATTTTATACCTCAATGCACAACAATAGCGGAAGCCATATAGAAATTAAGTAAATGGATCGGGGGAACCCTACAGAAGATAGATTGGGGACCAGAGCAGGAAGATGCATAAGAGGAACTAAAAAGAGATCTGATGTCGGCCCCTGCCCTGGGATTGCCATATCCCAATGAACCTTTCCACCTATATTATGATCAGGATGTTGGAAGCTATTCCGCCATGATAATGCAGGATCATGGGAGGCAACAGACACCTCTAGTCTACTACTCAACGAAGAAAGACCCAATGTTTAGTGGGATGCCCCGATGTGTGGCCGCCCTGAACTGTGCGACTTGGGCGGTTAAAGTAAGCAAACCAGTAGTGGAGATGGGATAGACCATTTTGCACCCACAACATACCCTGGTAGAACTACTAAATACTGGAAAGCTGCGGTCGCAAAGCTAAGTGGGAGGCCGTATTGCTGCCCAAAGACAAGTCAGTAACAATAAAAAATCATAATGGAATTACCCCTGCTACCTGGGTGCTGACAGAATAGGAGGAAAATAGCTGTAGATAACAAGTAGAGGAGGAAAGGGAGAGCGGTGTAAAGGAAGAGCTATTGGACAACCCAGATGAGATTATATATGTGGATGGATCCAGGAAATAAATTGATGGAGAACCCCATGCTAGGTGGGCAGTGGTAACACAGGAGGGAGAGACAATAATGGCTGGAGCGCTCCCAGGAGACAAGTCAGCTCAGGTGGCAGAACTGGTGGCCCTTACAAAGGCTGTCGAGTCAGCTAAAGGAAAGCGAGTGAACATATATGCAGACAGTCGATATGCTTTCGGGGTGGTTCATGACTGTGTGGCAACCTGGTCACGAGGAGGGCAAGTGACATTTATTGGCGAAGTGGTAAAACATGGAAGGTTAGTAGCAGGGCTAGTGAAAGCAGCAAAGCAACCATGGGAAGCAGCAGCAATCAAGGTAAAAGCACGCACAAAACTAACTCGTAAGGGCCAAACGCACCCGCAAGACCGACCCACATTGGGGAATCGGTTTGCAGACCTAGCAGCCAAACGAGCGGCAGCTAAATGGAAGCAAGATCCAGCATTTCAGGCTGAAATTCAACGAGTATTGACAAAAGTGTTCAGACTGACATAAATATAGCACTGGTCCACCAGAGTGTCGATCAGGAAGAAAGACATGAATGGAGTCCACCAAAAGGGTGAAATATGGGTACGGGATCCCTAGCAGCAAATTCTGGCACCACAATGTTGTGGGCAACATATATTAAAATTATATCATGGGATAACATACCAGGAGAAGTAACATGCTGTACCTGCTCTCGCAGTAGTGGTAGCGGCCAGGATTGTGGAAGGATGTAGCAACATTTTGCCAAAGGTGCATTATTTGTGCCCAACATAATGTAGGCAGGGGATGTAAGGTACGAATGGGACATCAGTCAATGCCACAGGTACCTTGGGAGAATTGACTGATAGACTTCACCGGCCCCGTGCCAAAGGATAGGGGATAAAGGTATTGCCTGGTAATTATAGAGCAGTTCATCCGGTGGGTGGAAGCCTTCGTTAACAGGGACTGCTCCGCTCGGACGGTAGCGCAGATCTTGGCTAGCGAAGTGATACCTCGGTGGGGAGTATCCGTACAGATAGATTCAGACAATGGGACACATTACACGACCAAATTAATGAAAGAAACATGTACCCTGCTGGGAATCAAACAGAGGTACCACATACCATATGTATTGTATAGGGTTAATCACATCGGGTTAATTATGATATTTCGACATATACAGTGTGTTTTCTGCTTCATGCCTCGTGGAATGTTGTTGATGCAGAGAGAGAGAGAGAGACCTTGAAGCACACACCATCTTGTTTATGGGACAATCGGCGCCTCGAGGTGCCATGCTTTGTGGAAGAACAGCTGGGGCCTTACAGATTAGGAGTTGGCCATAAGCCATATGCACCCACGTTTGTTCAATAGTATAAAGGAACGGAACTTTCCAGTAGTTCTTTGAACTTCACCCTGGACCATGATTCGCGAGCGGTGCCGGGACCCCCAAGGCTCCTGACCAGTTGTCGTTGTGGAGTTCCTGACAGGCTGAAGGCTGAAGGCTGTGAGCTTTGTTGCACCTTATCATACTTCTCTTTTCTTCATAAACTGTATTATGTTTCTTTTCTCTCAGTAAACAGTGTTTTATCTTTACTTCATTTATTTGGTCTCTTATTTAACATTCATCCAGATCCCGAATCTGGTTCTATTATTATCGATCCAAAACATTTTGGCGTCATGAACAGGATCTGGTAAAATGTTTAAGAGAAAAGACAAGAAGCAGTGTCCTCCTGGGGGAGAGAAGTATAGAATACCAGGGTGGAGCACGAGGGATGAGGGTTTTGGCTCTCTTGCCAATGTGCTAGCCCAGTTTGGACCCCCGTAACATTGGGATACACCGTTATTGGAACAGAGCAAAGATAGAACACTACCCCACGCGGTACTGTCTCTCCTGGAGGAAGCGAGCTTCCCACAGGAGAAAATGTAGTTCCCCACAAATGGGATGGATTTTGTTGACAGCCTTAAGGGCGATGTGTAAACAACTGAAGGAAAGTGAGGCAGAAAACCTACAGTTAAAAACAGCTGTTAAGGTTTTGGAAAGTCAAAACTGGACTTTGACTGATGCGGTCCACACTGCACAAGAACGAGTGGACAAAGTCAATGAACAATCAGATACTTTAATATGCCGTCTGGCGTCAGTACAAAATAAAAAGAAAGCCAGACAACGGAAATGACAGCTAGATCGGTCAAAGGTACGTGCATTGGTAGCTGGACCCACTTGGGATCCGGCTCATTGGGAAGGAGACATCTGGTACTCCTCTGACTCAGAATATGAATGGTCAGATGGAGAGGGGGTCAACGGGAGGAAACTAAAGACCCTCCCCTATACGCTCCGAGCACGGAAGCTAGACTCCTTATGACAAATAAGACGAAACAGCAAAATGGGGAACAGCCGGTAACCACTAGAGGGGTGTGTGACTTCACCACTAGTGAGTTACAAGAAATAGGGTCTCGATTTCGCCAAAAACCCGGGGAATCATTGTCAGAATAGCTAACCCGGATTTGGGACCAGGGGGCATCAGGCGTAATACTTAACCCCGAAGAGTTAACAAAATGGGGACTATGACTAAGGACTACAATATCACAGCAGTGCCACGGAATGTCCAGGGCACAGGTTCGCTATGGGACATGATTACTATAGGGGATCGGGAAAAATATCCCTCTGCCATTGATTGGGAAGGGGAGGTAAAACCTGGGAATACTATGGCGGAGGGTGCGATACAGTTGTGCAACATGGCAACACAGGGAAGATTATATCACCAACCATATCGGGGGCCAGATCAGGAGCTCTTTACGGCAGGAATGCGGAGCAGGCTGATGAAGAGTGGCCCTCCTATGGTGAGGGGTGCGCTACTCGCATTATTGGGACCAGCCCAAGGGCAGCGGGTGGGGTACACTTGCCTATTGTTAGGACAGTAAGAGGATGTAGAAGATAGTGTGCGAGAGTCAAGAAGGGCTAATGTAGAGGGGGATCGGGACCAGCGACAAGGTTCGACCTCTGGGAAAGGTACAGGTGAAGGAAAGACAAAAAAAAGAATTATGCGGAGGGACATGTGCACGGCTTTACTGAAGCAGCGGTTCCCAAGGAAAAAATTAATATAATCCCAACAGGAGCGATGTATTCTATGTGGAAGCAACACTGCGTCCCGGGAACAGGGAAGGGTGAAAGGAGGGAGGTAAGGGAGACCAAGTCGGATAGCGATAAGTCTGCGGATGCGGAGAAACCACCTCCCACTAGCCTATACCCCAACGTAGAAGAGCTGTGGAAGGCTAGTAATCCCTCGACTAGGGGAGTGGCTGGGATCCGGGAGTACTCCCCGTTAGAACCACGTCAATCCAAGCTCCCGGGGATCTGAGGCCACACAAACCGATTACGATACATTGGCGGGGGCGGAACATACAAAGAGACGGGCAGAAGTTACTATTATCCATGGAAATCCTAGGAAACACACAGGGACCCGTGTGATAATTAATGGGTTCGGAGGGGCATAAACGCCCACTGTCCGAACAACTATCAGAATGGCGTTGGGAAATGGAACTCCGCGCTGGGTAATGACCTTAATATTGGCAGTAAAGGAACATATTATTGCGATGGACGTTTTAAAGGGAACCACACACAATACCTCATTTGGGCGATTCTCATTCGGGATACGGGCGGCCACTGTGATTGCAGGGGAAGCAAAGTGGGAACCAGTGGTAATACCACGGCCATCGCGTATAGTGACTATGAAACAGTACCGAATACCTGGGGGACACAAAGAAATAGGGGAAACCATACAAGGGCTCTTGGGGGTGGGTATCATTAGACATGCGGTGTCTCCCTACAATAGCCCTGTTTCGCCTGTGCAGAAACCCGACAAAAGTTGGAGGATGACTGTGCACTACCAACAACTGAACAAATTTGCCCCTCCCCTGGCAACCGCTGTCCCAGATGTAGTAACTATAACAGAGCGGCTGTCTGAAGAAGGTGCAGAGTGGTATGCGATAATCGACCTGGCCAATGAGACACACAAGGTCGAGCGAGCAGAGCAAAGCTCCATAGTGCGCTGGAAATGGTATATCGCAGACAGAGCAAGTAAAGGAAAGGAAGGAATCACCCGACTACATGAGCATGTGGCTGAATACCCACAAACTGCTGAGAGTGAACTTACACTTCGTCCGTCAGTTTAACCAAAGAGTCACCGATCTCCTGGGGCATGTCTTTTGAACAGTTAACACCTGAAGAACGTAGCCATGCCTGGTTCACAGATGGCTCAGCGGTCTGGCGAAATGGATTTCGGAAATGGCGAGCCACTGCCTTCAATCCAAAAACCCAGACAATTGTGCATGATGAAGGCGTGGGAGGCTCCAGCCAACTAATGATACGAGCAGCTGTACTCCTTGCGTTAGAAGAGGAACAAGTACACATATATACTGACTCATGGGCAGTAACCAATGGCATGGCGAGCTGGATGCGAAACTAGCATGAACATAACTGGCAAATAACTGGGAAAGACTTGTGGGGAAAGCATCTATGGGAACAGATAGAGTTCAAAGCCCAGAAGATGAAAATAACTGTATATCATGTGGACGCTCACATGAAAAACACTTCAAAGACCTCTGAACATAATAACACCATTGATAATATAACGCGGGTATGGGCTATCAAAGAGGTGGAAGTGGAAGAATATGGCACAGGCAAGTGGGCTCACCACAAATCTGGACATTTGGGCAGTCAGGGTACGATACAATGGGCACAAAATAGGGGGTTACATTTGACTATGGACGGTGTTAAACAGATCATAAACACCTATGAAATTTGTCAAAAGGTGAAGCATTTTCCCCGACAACGACAGCCCGGTGCCCATACAAAGAGAGGGACTCAGCCAACACAAATATGGCAAGTTGATTATGTAGGACCTTTACCATTGCAACAATGGTTCCAATATTTGCTCACTGCTGTTGATACCTATTCTGGACTTTTGATAGCTTATCCAGTGACTAAAGCGAATCAACAAAGTACGATTAAAGGACTGGAGAATTTAATCACATACTATGGTGAACCAGCAGAAATACAGTCCGATAATGGGTCGCACTTCACAGGTCAAACTGTGCAACAGTGTGCGGTAGACAAGGGATCTATTGGATGTTTCACATACCTTACTATCCGCAGGCTGCAGGATTGATAGAACACATGAATGGACTACTTAAGCAACAGATTAAAATATTAACTCCCACTAATACATTGCAAGGGTGGTTAAAGGTTTTACCACAAGCGGTGTGCAATCTGAATCACCAATCATTGCGGGGGGGATCTCCCATAAGCCAAATGTTAGGCAAAGTTAGTGTCCCTACTATTGAAAAAGAAAATCAGACTCAGGACACAGTTTGTGAAGGAGGAAAAATGTGGGTGCAGTGCCCCCAGAAACCCTTACAAGCAGGGGAAATCTTAGCGAAAGGAGAAGGAAACACTTACTGGGTGCTCCTGACTGGTCAAGATATTCCTCTCTGTGTTGACAAGGGTAAATTAACTAAACGGGGCTGAATTAATATACTTATGCTTCCTCCCACAGTAATTCTCCCCAAAATGGCGACTTACCAACTCATGTTCGCCAGTCTCTGTGTCTCGTTATCTGTGAGTGTGCTACTTCCATCCTCAAACACAGCATGGGATGGCCGTACAGGGTGGCGGTTAGCTAACACTGATCATACGCAAGGCAATAGTGCTTCCCCACCTGTATGGCCAAAATCTGTGGGTACCCGAGTTCAAGGGTGGATGGACTGATATATGACCTTCATTCTAATAGGTCATATCGATTGGGACGATGGAAAAATGTTGCACACCATCGCATCATCCTAGGCATTACTAACCTTCCTCCCACTGTAGACCTAACTCGTTTAGCTCAATTTCTAAAAGATAACCAAAAGGTCACTGACGAATTGAGCAAACGAGGGCGTATTCTTCATACACTGCAAGTTACTATGAGCTACAGTGAAGGCGCCTTGGTCAGAGTTGCGACAACGGTCACTGAGCTTATGTTACACCATTGGTGGGACATCTTTTACAGATGGTCCCCAAAAATATCCACCGCTTTGAAGCTGTTAATACATCCTATCATTGTTTTACTCGTCGCGTTATTACTGATATTGCTGCTTGTATGTATTCTTTGATGTAGATTGCAGGCGTTGCTTGCGCATACTCAACATGTAACTGAAGCATTACGCCTTCAACTCGATTATATTACCTAGAATGTCTAAATATCAAGGGTGAATTGTATTGTATAGGGTTAATCACATAGGGTTAATTATGATATTTCGACATTTACAGTGTGTTTCTGCTCCATGCCTCGTGGAATGTTGTTGATGCAGAGAGAGAGAGAGAGACCTTGATGCGCACACCATCTTGTTTATGGGACAGTCGGCGCCTCAAGATCTCATGATTTGTGGAAGAACAGCTGGGGCCTTACAGATCAGGAGTTGGCCATAAGCCACATGCACCCATGTTTGTTCAATAGTATAAAGGAAGGAACTGTCCAGTAGCTCTTTGAACTTCACCTTGGACCGTGATTTGCGAGTGGTGCCGCGACTCCCAAGGCTCCTAACCAGCCGTCGTTGCGGAGTTCCCGACGGGCTGAAGGTCGTGAGGTTTGTTGCATCTTAACATACATCTCTTTTCTTCGTAAACTGTAATATATTTATTTTCTCTCAGTAAACGGTGTTTTATCTTTACTTCATTTGTCTTGTCTCTTATTTAGCATTCATCCAGATCGCGAACCTGGGTCTATTATTATCGATCCAAAACACCATATCATCCCCAAAGTTCTGGAATGGAGGAATGAATGAAAAGGACCTTAAAAACGGCCCTGTCCAAAACAATCCAGGAGAGAGACAAAGGAGGGACTGGGGGGCGGTTGCAGCAATTTTAAAGCGGCTCAGAGCCAGCCCAGGGCGGACCACGGGACTAACACCATATTAGCTGATGGCTGGACGGGCAATGAGACTACCAGAGGCATTAATCGGAGGGACAGGTGAGGCAGGACCAATTCAGGAAAGCCTAAGGCGGTACTTGGTCCAGCTTAACCAAGTGGTGCAGGCTAAAAATAAAGAAGTTAGAAGCAGACAGCAGATAAGAGTCCTAGAAATTTAGTGCGAGGGAATGAGACCCGAAAATACCTAAAATAGGAGAACTGGTCATGAAAAAGGTGACAGGAATGTGAAAGGGAATGGAGCCCCGATGGATGGGACCATACTCGGTGCTAATGACGAGCGATACTTGTGTTTGTCTACAGGAGCCCACCGGGATTAGATGTAAGTACTGGACACAGGTAAAACCATGTAACACTAAACAACCCCCGTCTGTTTTAACCCATAGTGACGGTGCACTCCACGGAAGAGTTCAATAAGGAAGCAGGCCAGAAAACAGCGGGTTGGACCTGTGATTAGTGCTGGTAGCAACTGGGTTTGTGGCCGTCCAGCCCTCCCAGTGCCTCCAGAGTTATATTTAGAAGCAAAAAGGGCATAGACGTTATTATTTGTGGAAGGCCCACCGAGAAGCAACCGAGGGAAACTATACATGCGCTGCGGGAATTAAATGTCATGTTTTTGATTTAACATTTGACTGTAAACGGTGGACGTATTCGACACCAGTCTCTGCCAATTTTCTCCTGATCACCCATAAGAATGAGAATGTAACGTTCAACTTTACATGGGTGGCCGACGGTCCCGGGATGATGTGTAAGCAAGGTTGCGCCAGTACTCCACAAAATATAACCAGAATACGGAAAGAAGCCTGGAGTTCTAACAAAATGGAGTATATCAACAGTACAGAGTGGAGACAGGGAACCTTGGGAGATGGAAACTGGGTGTTGTGTACCAATAATTCACAGATTGGCCAGAGGGGTACATGGCTGGTCATGATAAGCGTAAAATATCTCCGTCCGAACCAGGAACAGATGCCACACTTACAAAGGCTGCACGATACGTGTCTGAGCATACTGATAGCCCCTTCAATAATAACTTTAACAATAAATATACGGTATGATCAAAAGATGGTACGCAGGTATTGTAAGAACCTGGATCTTGCCCTAAAGATAACCAAAGCTTGCAATTGGCGAAACGTTCTAGAAAGAGTACTAGGAGGGTTAGGAACGGGACTAGTAGCATTAAAATCTATGGATATTGAAGCGCTGCATAGTAAAATACAGAAATCGGGACAATTGACTAAAGATGCCATAAGGCTGTCAGATGTGTGGCACGATCCCTTACACACCAATAGCCTGCAGGAATGGCTGTCAGACAAAATGATATGGCAGTGGGCAAATAAAACTAACTGGAAACAGCAACAGGTATCTGCCAATTTAATGCGGGACGCCACTAAGTCTCACTGCCTTATAATGGGCATGATCAACGAAGGACAACGGGCTGAATTAGAAAGGATAGCATTCTCTGGGAATGCCCCACGATGGGCTGAAGTTTTTCAGTTTGAACACCGAAATCTAACACTTCGGCCAGATATGAAGCATACGTGATGTGATGAAGAGGGAAGTAATATTACTATGTTGTTCGCTAATGTTACTAACAGTCAGATATGGTGTGAGTTTGTGACCCTACCATAGCTATTCGGTAAAAACTTAAGGAAGCCACAGTTTTATGGAAAATGGATAGACCCGAAGAATAAAATGCATGAAGGGATGGACTGTGTAAAGTGGCCATTTGGGCAAGTATGCCCGCTACATACACCACTGGTGGATCCATGCAGCATGGAAGGCACAGCAGGGGCTTATCAATGGCAGCTGAAATCCTTAAATGATACCATAATACATGAAATCGGACAAAACTGCATATGTGTAACCAAAATCCACATGCTATATTTGAACACGGATCTATTGGAACCCCGGGTAAATGAATGCTCGAAGGAAATATATGTCATCATCGACGTTAAAACGAGAAAGTCCTACCAAATAGGACAATGGTTAAACATTGCACAACAAAGGAGCACCAAAGGACTATCCGTATGATCCCCGGTAGTGGACTTAAGAAAGTTAAGGGCCTTTATGTAAAAACACATTCAGGTGACCAAGTACCTGGGGGAAGAAAGGGAACAGTTACTCAGACAAAAGGTCGTCATGAGTTACACAAAACAAGAACTGATCCGAGTGAAGGAGGAACTAAGTGACCTCACTGTTCATCACTGGTGGGACATTTTTAAGGGCTGGTCACCTAAGGCCGATGCAGTCCACAAATTGATGTGGCACCCAATTGTGATAATAATGGTAGTAGTAGGGATATGTATCGTGATCCAACTATATTTGATGTTTCAGATCTGAAGGATATACAACCGTGTGGTTCTAGCCAAACAGCAAACAGCCTTGTTAAATATGTAGCATAGGTGTGATAGGGAGGCTAATGACTTTTTAGCGCCTGAGGGAAACAACTAACACCCCTGAGCTTATGCTCTGTAGGTACAAAAGCAAATATAAGTAGCTTGCCACTAAACCCACGGAAGTGGTTAGTGGTAGCATGCAAAGGTTCCGTTAAGAGACGGAATTATGAGCGATCCAAAGGAAATGGATTTGATCACCTTTTCCCGCAGTTGGCTCAGAACATATATGTGGTCGGCTGATTGTTTAGAAATAATCTGGGACCAAAAGGAGAGGTAAATTACAATTCTTTAGAACATTAATTAATTATGCCATTTTAAAATTGAGCTAACAGATTTTAAAATGGAAACCACAGACTGTGGGAAACATTGCACAAAGAAACAAATGTTCGAGTTCACAGATCAAGGCCTTGGGAGGCAAGCACAGAAAGAGAAAACATAGAAACTGAAACCATAACAAGATAAGGGTAGAATAGAAATGGACACTATAGCAAGAGGCCAGACTTACCATTTAAGGCATACCGAAGGGAGACAGGAGGAAGTGCTGTACCAATATATTAATCAATCAGCATGTATGAATCAACTTGTGTTAATTCTAACTTGCATAATTACAAAATGACTTAATCTGAAATTGTATAAAGGAAGATATCTTCGGCCACTTCGTTGAGCTTTCTTTCAGAGAATAGCTCCTCTGACGGCTTGTATCTATTCATTAATAAAAACAGCATTTACTTTTAGGCTAACGGACTCCGAGTGGTGGTTTGAAGTTAATCCTAACAGAAAGTACGAGTGAGGTCATTATGTTTCTGGGTGGGCAATGAAAGTATGAGCGAGGTCAGTAAGGTACCTGGGTGTTTGGTGACAATATGAATGAGGTCAGTGATGTACCTGGATGGGTAGTGACAGTACGAGTGAGGTCAGTGATGTACCTGGATCAGTGGTGACAGTATGAGTGAGGTCAGTGATGTACCTGGATGGGTAGTGACAGTATGAGTGAGGCTAGTGATGTATCTGGATCAGTGGTGACAGTATGAGTGAGGACAGTGATGTACCTGGATGGGCAGTGACAGTACGAGTGAGGTCAGTGATGTAACTGGATCAGTGGTGACAGTATGAGTGAGGTCAATGATGTATATAGATGGGTAATGACAGTATGAGTGAGGTTCGTGTTATATCTGCATAGGTAGTGACAGTATGAGTGAGGTCACTGAAGTGAATGGATGGGCAGTGAGAGTATGACTGAGGTCAGTGGTGTGTAAGGATGGATAGTGACAGTATGAGTGTGGTAAGTGATGTATCTGGATGGGTAGTGAGAGTATGAGTGAGGTCAGTGGTGTATCTGGATGGGTAGTGACAGTATGAGTGAGGTCAGTGATGTATCTGGATGGGTAGTGACAGTATGAGTGAGGTCAGTGATGTATCTGGATGGGTGGTGAGAGTATGAGTGAGGTCAGTGGTGTGTAAGGATGGGTAGTGATAGTATGAGTGTGGTAAGTGCCATATCTAGATGGGTAGTGTTCGTCTGAGTGAGGCAACTAATCTACATGGATGGGTAATGATAGTATGAGTGAGGTCAATGATGTACCTGGATGGGTAGAGACAATATGAGTGACGTCAGTATTGTATCTAGATGGGTAGTGAAAGTATGTGTGAGGTTGTGATGTATGCGGATGGGAAATGAAATATCAGTGAGGTCAATGATGTTCCTGGATGGGTAGTGACAGTATGAGAGAAGTCAGTGATGTACCTGGATGGACAATGACAGTATGAGAGAAGTCAGTGATGTGTCTGGATGGGTAGTGACAGTATGAGTGAGGTCAGTGATGTACCTGGATGGACAGTGACAGTACGAGTGAGGTCAGTGATGTAACTGGATCAGTGGTGACAGTATGAGTGAGGTCAATGATGTATATAGATGTGTAATGAGAGTATGAGTGAGGTCAGTGATGTATCTGGATGGGTAGTGACAGTATGAGTGAGGTCAGTGTTGTATCTGGATGGGGACAGACAGTATTAGTAAGGTGAGTGATGTATCTAGATAAGTAGTAACAGTGTGAGGTCAGTGATGTATCGGAATGGGTAGTGGTAGTATGAATGAGGTAAGTGATGTACCTGATGGGTGGAGACAATATGAGTCACGACAGTTTTGTACCTAGAATGGTAGTGAAAGTATGTGCGAGGTCGTGATGTGACTGGATGGGTAGTGACAGTATGAGTGAGGTCAGTGATTTATCTGAATGGGCAGTGACAGTATGAGTGAGGTCAGTGGTGTATCTGGATGGGTAGTGACAGTATGAGTGAGGTCAGTGATTTATCTGAATGGGCAGTGACAGTATGAGCGAGGTCAGTGATGTACCTGAATGGGTAGTGAGAGTATGAGTGAGGTCACTGATGTGACTGGATGGGTAGTGAGAGCATGAGTGAGGTCAGTGATGTATCTGGATGGGTAGAGAGAGTATAAGTGAGGTCAGTGCTGTATCTAAATGGGTAGTGAGAGTATGAGTGAGATCAGTGATGTATCTGGATGGGTAGTGACTGTATGAGTGAGGTCAGTGGTGTATCTGGATGGGTAGTGACAGTATGAGTGAGGTCAGTGGTGTATCTGGATGGGTAGTGACAGTATGAGTGAGGTCAGTGGTGTATCTGGATGGGTAGTGACAGTATGAGTGAGGTCAGTGGTGTGTAAGGATAGGTAGTGACAGTATGAGTGTGGTAAGTGCCATATCTGGATGGGTAGTGACCGTCTGAGTGAGGCCATTGATGTACCTGGATGGGTAATGATAGTATGAGTGAGGTCAATGATGTACCTGGATAGGTAGAGACAATATGAGTGACATCAGTGTTGTATATAGATGGGTAGTGAAAGTATGTGTGAGGTCTTGATGTATGCAGATGGGAAATGAAATATCAGTGAGGTCAATGATTTTCCCGGATGTGTAGTGACAGTATGAGTGAGCTCAGTGATGTATCTTGATGTGCAGTGACAGTATTGGTGTGGTCAGTGACATGACTAGATGGGTAGTGTCAGTATTATTGAGTTCAGTGATGTACCTAAATGGGTAATAACAGTCTGAGAGATATCAGTGATGTAACTGGATGGGTAGTGACAGTATGAGTGAGGTCAGTATTGTAACTGGCTTGGCACTGAGAGTGTGAGTAGGGTCAGTGGTGTATCTGGATGGGCAGTGACATTATGAGTGACGTCAGTGTTGTATCTGGATGGGTAGTGACAGTATGAGTGAGGTCAGTGATGTAACTGACTGGGTAGTGACAGCATAGAAACATACAAACATAGAAAATAGGTGCAGGAGCAGGCCATTCAGCCCTTCTAGCCTGCACCGCCATTCAATGTGTTCATGGCTGAACATGAAACTTCAGTACCCCCTTCCTGCTTTCACGCCATACCCCTTGATCCCCCGAGTAGTAAGGACTTCATCTAACTCCCTTTTGAATATATTTAGTGAATTGGCCTCAACTACTTTCTGTGGTAGAGAATTCCACAGGTTCACCACTCTCTGGGTGAAGAAGTTTCTCCTTATCTCGGTCCTAAATGGCTTACCCCTTATCCTTAGACTGTGACCCCTGGTTCTGGACTTCCCCAACATTGGGAACATTCTTCCTGCATCCAACCTGTCCAAACCTGTCAGAATTTTAAACGTTTCTATGAGGTCCCCTCTCACTCTTCTGAACTACAGTGAATACAAGCCCAGTTGATCCAGTCTTTCTTGATAGGTCAGTCCCACCATCCCGGGAATCAGTCTGGTGAATCTTCGCCGCACTCCCTCAATAGCAAGAATGTCCTTCCTCAAGTTAGGAGACCAAAACTGTACACAATACTCCAGGTGTGGCCTCACCAAGGCCCTGTACAACTGTAGCAACACCTCCCTGCCCCTGTACTCAAATCCCCTCGCTATGAAGGCCAACATGCCATTTGCTTTCTTAACCGCCTGCTGTACCTGCATGCCAACCTTCAATGACTGATGTACCATGACACCCAGGTCTCGTTGCACCTTCCCTTTTCCTAATCTGTCACCATTCAGATAATAGTCTGTCTCTCTGTTTTTACCACCAAAGTGGATAACCTCACATTTATCCACATTATACTTCATCTGCCACGCATTTGCCCACTCACCTAACCTATCCAAGTCACTCTGCAGCCTCATAGCATCCTCCTCGCAGCTCACACTGCCACCCAACTTAGTGTCATCCGCAAATTTGGAGATACTACATTTAATCCCCTCGTCTAAATCATTAATGTACAATGTGAACAGCTGGGGCCCTAGCACAGAACCCTGCGGTACCCCACTAGTCACTGCCTGCCATTCCGAAAAGTACCCATTTACTCCTACTCTTTGCTTCCTGTCTGACAACCAGTTCTCAATCCACGTCAGCACACTACTCCCAATCCCATGTGCTTTAACTTTGCACATTAATCTCCTGTGTGGCACCTTGTCGAAAGCCTTCTGAAAGTCCAAATATACCACATCAACTGGTACTCCTTTGTCCACTTTATTGGAAACATCCTCATAAAATTCTAGAAGATTTGTCAAGCATGATCTCCCTTTCACAAATCCATGCTGACTTGGACCTATCATGTCACCTCTTTCCAAATGCGCTGCTATGACATCCTTAATAATTGATTCCATCATTTTACCCACTACTGAGGGCAGGCTGACAGGTCTATAATTCCCTGCTTTCTCTCTCCCTCCTTTTTTAAAAAGTGGGGTTACATTGGCTACCCTCCACTCCATAGGAACTGATCCAGAGTCAATGGAATGTTGGAAAATGACTGTCAATGCATCCGCTATTTCCAAGGCCACCTCCTTAAGTACTCTGGGATCCAGTCCATCAGGCCCTGGGGATTTATCGGCCTTCAATCCCATCAATTTCCCCAACACAATTTCCCGACTAATAAAGATTTCCCTCAGTTCCTCCTCTTTACTAGACCCTCTGACCACTTTTATATCCGGAAGGTTGTTTGTGTCCTCCTTAGTGAACATTGAACCAAAGTACTTGTTCAATTGGTCTGCCATTTCTTTGTTCCCCGTTATGACTTCCCCTGATTCTGACTGCAGGGGACCTACATTTGTCTTTACTAACCTTTTTCTCTTTACATACCTATAGAAACTTTTGCAATCCGCCTTAATGTTCCCTGCAAGCTTCTTCTCGTACTCCATTTTCCCTGCCCTAATCAAACCCTTTGTCCTCCTCTGCTGAGTTCTAAATTTCTCCCAGTCCCCGGGTTCGCTGCTATTTTTGGCCAATTTGTATGCCATTTCCTTGGCTTTAATACTATCTCTGATTTCCCTAGATAGCCATGGTTGAGCCACCTTCCCTTTTTTATTTTTACGCCAGACAGGAATGTACAATTGTTGTAATTCATCCATGCGGTCTCTAAATGTCTGCCTTTGCCCATCCACAGTCAACCCCTTAAGTATCATTAGCCAATTCATGCCTCATACCTTCAAAGTTACCCTTCTTTAAGTTCTGGACCATGGTCTCTGAATTAACTGTTTCATTCTCCACCCTAATGTAGAATTCCACCATATTATGGTCACTCTTCCCCAAGGGGCCTCGCACAATGAGATTGCTAATTAATCCTCTCTCATTACACAACACCCAGTCTAAGATGGCCTCCCCCCTAGTTGGTTCCTCGAAATATTGGTCTAGAAAACCATCCCTTATGCACTCCAGGAAATCCTCCTGCACCGCATTGCTTCCAGTTTGGCTAGCCCAATCTATGTGCATATTAAAGTCACCCATTATAACTGCTGCATCTTTATTGCATGCACGCCTAATTTCCTGTTTGATGCCCTCCCCAACATCACTACTACTGTTTGGAGGTCTGTACACAACTCCCACTAACGATTTTTGCCCTTTAGTGTTCTGCAGCTCTACACATATAGATTCCACACCATCCAAGCTAATGTCTTTCCTAACTATTGCATTAATCTCCTCTTTAACCAGCAATGCTACCCCACCTCCTTTTCCTTTTATTCTATCCTTCCTGAATGTTGAATACCCCTGGATGTTGAGTTCCCAGCCCTGATCATCCTGGAGCCACGTCTCCGTAATCCCAATCACATCATATTTGTTAACATCCATTTGCACAGTTAATTCATCCACCTTATTGCGGATACTTCTTGCATTGAGACACAAAGCCTTCAGGCATGGGTGAGTCAGTGATGTACTTTGAGTGTAATGACAGTATGAGTGAGAGCATTGCTGTATCTGGATGGGCAGTGACATTATGAGTGAGGTCAGTGATGTATCTGGATGGGCAGTGACAGTATCAGTGAGGTCAGTGTTGTATCTAGATGGGTATTGAAATTATGAGATCGGACAGTGTTGTATCTGGATGACTAGTGATAGTATGAGTTTGCTAAGTGATGTACCTGCATGGGTAGAGAAAATATGAGTGACATTAGTGTTGTATCTGGATGGCTAGTGACAGTATGAGTGAGGTCAGTGATGTACCTTGATGTGCAGTGATAGTATTGGTGTGGTTAGTGATGTATCAGGATGGGTAATGCCAGTATTAGTGAGGTCAGAGATGTATGTGGGTGGGTAGTGAAAGTATGACTGAGGTCAGTGATGTGTCTGGATGTGTAGTGACAGTATAAGTGATGCCCGTGGTGTATCTGGATGGGTAGTGATAGTATGAATGAGGTCAGTGTTGTATCAGGATGGGTAGTGAGAGTATGAGTGATGTCAGTGATGTATCTAGATGGGTAGTGAGAGTAGGAGTGAGGTCAGTGATGTAAATGGATGGGTAGTGAAAATATAAGTGAGTCAGTGATGTACCTGGATGGGTAGTGACAGTATGAGTGAGCTCAGTGATGTAACGGCATGGGTAATGACAGTATGAATGAGGTCAGTGATGTATCTGAATGGGTAGTGACAGTATGAGTGAGGTCAGTGACGTACCTGGATAGGTAGTGACAGTTTGAGTGAGCTCAGTGAGGTAACGGGATGGGCAGTGACAGTATGAGTGATGTCAGTGATGTAACTGGATGTGTTTTGAGAGCAACGATGAACATTGGATGGTGTGTAATTGTTGATATTATGTCAGTCATATATTCAAATAACTACCAAATCTTACCGCATCTTCTGTGAGAAGCATAATTTCTGTTGTTCGTGATGCAAATTCCAGTGAGTCTTTCAGATTATATCACCATATTAGTGGCAGTCGGTTGCACACAGCAGCATAAGAAATTATTCCCAATCATGTTTATTAAATAACTGAATTTATTTAAGTACAGATATCGAGCAGGGGCATTCAGGATATTTCAATTCACTCAAAGATCAGTTTCTGAAAACACAACATTTGCTAACATAGTATGATCGTCAAATTGTACTGTAACAGATAATGTTAGTTGTGATCTGAATTGCACCATGGATCATCGACCGTCTTGAGTGTAAACTGATCATTATGACGTACGGTTCCAGTGAATGTTAGTTATGAACAGACTTGCAGCATGGTTCAAGAACAGTGAATGAGTGTAAATTGATCATTATGACGTACTGCACCAGTTAATGTTAGTTATGAACTGACTTGCACCATGGTTCAAGAAGAGTGTATGAGTGTAAACTGATCATTGTGACGTTCTGTACCAGATCACGTTAGTTGGGAACTGACGAGCTCCATGGTTCAGGGACCGACCTAGGTAAATTGGATGGACAGTTGCTGAAATGGCAGGATTACAATTGATTACCGAAAGACCCCCAAATCTCTCTGAAAATCTGCTCTCTGTACCCGCCAGTGTTATCAGACTGTAATGCTCACATGCGCTAAACAGTCCAATAGGTGGATGGGCAATGGCAAACTTTTAAAGATCACATGGATGAACTTCAACAATTGTACATTCCTGTCTGGAGTCAAAATAAAACAGGGAAGGTGGCTCAACCGTGGCTAACAAGGGAAATTAAGGATAGTGTTAAATCTAAGGAAGAGGCATATAAATCGGCCAGAGAAAGCAGCAAACCTGAAGACAGGGAGAATTTTATAATTCAACAGAGGAGCACAACGGGTTTAATTAGGAGGGGGAAATAGAGTATGAAAGCAAGTTTGCTGGGAACATAAAAACTGACTGCAAATGCTTCTATAGACATGTGAAGAGAAAAAGATTAGTGAAGGCAAACGTAGGTCTCTTGCAGTCAGATTCAGGTGAATTTATAATGGGAAGAACAAAATGGCAGACGAGTTAAACAAATACTTTGGTTCTGGCTTCACGAAGGAGGACAAAAATAACCCTCCGGAAATACTAGGGGACCGAGGGTCTAGTGAGAAGAAGGAACTGAAGGAAATCCTTATTCGGTGGGAAGTTGTGTCAGGGAAATTGATGGGATTGAAGGCTGATAAATCCCCGGGGCCTGATAGTCTGCATCCCAGAGTACTTAAGGAAGTGGCCCTAGAAATAGTGGATACATTGGTGATCATTTTCCAACAGTCTATCGACTCTGGATCAGTTCCTATGGGCTGGAGGGTAGCTAATCTCACACCACTTTATAAGAAAGGAGGGGGAGAGAAAGCGGGTAATTATAGACCAGTTAGCCTGACATCGGTAATGGGGAAAATGTTGGAATCAACTATTAAAGATGAAATAGCAGCGAATTAGGAAAGCAGTTACCGGATCAGTCCAATTCAGCATGGATTTATGAAAGGGGAATCATTATTGACAAATCTTCTGCAATTTTTTGAGGATGTAACTAGTAGAGTGGACAAGGGAGAACCAGTGGATGTGGTGTATTTGGACTTTCAAAAGGCTTTTGACAAGCTTCCACACAAGAGATTGGTGTGCAAATTTAAAGTACATGGTATTGGGGGTAATGTACTGAAATGGATAGAGAACTGGTTGGCAGACAGGAATCAGAGAGTCAGGAAAAACGGGTCCTTTTCAGAATGGCAGGCAGTGACAAGTGGGATACCGCAGGGCTCAGTGCTGGGACCCCAGCTCTTTACAATATACATTAATGATTTGGAGAAGGAATTGAGTGTAATATCTCCAAGTTTGCAGATGACACTAAGTCGGGTGGCAGTGTGAGCTGTGAGGAGGACGTTAAGAGGCTGCAGGGTGCCTTGGACAGGTTATGTGAGTGGGCAAACGCATGGCAGGTGCAGTATATTGTAGATAAATGTGAGGTTATCCGCTTTGGTGGCAAAGACACGAAGGCAGAATATTATCTCAATGGCGGCAGATTAGGAAAAGGGGAGGTGCAACGAGACCTGGGTGTCATGGTCCATCAGTCATTGAAAGTTGGCATGCAGGTACAGCAGGCAGTGAAATAGGCAAATGGTATGTTGGCCTTCATAGCTAGGGGATTTGAGTCTAGGAGCAGCGAGGTCTTACTGCAGTTGTACAGAGCCTTAGTGAGGCCTCACCTGGAATACTATGTTCAGTTTTGATCTCCTAATCTGAGGAAGGACGTTCTTGCTCCTGAGGGAGTGCAGCGAAGGTTCACCAGACTGATTCCCGGAATCGCAGGACTGACACATGAGGAGAGACTGGATCGACTGGGCCTGTATTCAGTGGAGTTTAGAAGGATGAGAGGGGATCTCAAATAAATATATAAAATTCTGACGGGACTGGATAGGTTGGATGCAGGAAGAATGTTCCCCATGTTGGGAAGTCCAGTACCAGGGCACATAGTCTAAGGATAAGGGGTAAGCGATTTAGGAATCAGATGAGGAGAAACCTCTTCACTCAGAGAGTTGTTAACCTGTAGAATTCCCTACCGCAGAGAGTTGTTGATGCCGGTTCATTGGATATATTCAAGAGGGAGTTAGATATGGCCCTTACGGCTAAAGGGATGAAGGGGTATGGAGAAAATTAAGGAAAGTGGTACTGAGGTGAATGTTCAGCCATGATCTTATTGAATGTTGGTGTAGGCTCGAAGGGCCGAAGGGCCTAATCCTGCACCTAGTTTCTATAATCTATGTTTCTATATTTGGAGCATCCTCCTTGCGAAATTTCAACACCTCTCTAAATCTATGCATATATATTATATACCTTCTGTTTTATATGTAAAGTTCTGGAGCAGAACGGGTTAATATCCCCCTGTGCAATGACTGTAATTAATATTCTTTCCATCGGAACTAATTATCGACATTAATTCCAGTCAGTTGAACACAGCAGCTTTATACAATATTAACATCGAAACATGGAGACATTGAAAATAGGAGCAGAAGTGGGCCATTCGGCCCTTCGAGCCTGCACCACCAATCAATAAGATCATGGCTGATCATTCACCTCAGTACCCCTTTCCTGCTTTCTCTCCATACCCCTTAATCCCTTTAGCTGTAAGGGCCACATCTAACTCCCTCTTGAATATATCCAATGAACTGGCATCAACAACTCTCTGCGTCAGGGAATTCCACAGGTTAACAACTCTCTGAGTGAAGAAGTTTCTCCTCATCTCAGTCCTAAATGGCCTATCCCTTATCCTAAGATTATGTCCCCTGGTTCTGGACTTCCCCCACATCGGGAACATTCTTCCCACATCTAACCTGTCCCGTCCCATCAGAATCTTATACGTTTCTATGAGATCCCCTCTCATCCTTCTAAACTCAAGTGTATTAAGGCCCAGTTGATCCAGCCTCTCCTCATGTGTCCACCTAGCCATCCCTGGAATCAGTCTGGAGAACCTTCGCTGCACTCCCTCAATAGCAAGAATGTCCTTCCTCAGATTAGGAGACGAAAACTGAACACAATATTCCAGGTGAGGCCTCACCAAGGCCTTGTAAAATTGCAGTAAGACCTCCCTGCTCCTGCACTCAAAGCCCCTAGTATTCTTCTTAATCTTTATTGTTTTGGAATATATTTTGAACATATTTCAGATCTGCATGTTGCTCACGGAAGTAACTCAATTCCTATCAGTTAATCATCGAAACCCTGCTGTAAAACACTGAGCCATTCTCATCTCACTCAGTGAGGTTGCATTGTGGGAATCGCATTCACTGTGCAGGATTGAATCATGCAGACTTTGTGTGCGACTGTTCTAAGTAATAGCAGGACTTCCAAAATACAGAAACAGATTCCTCAATTGTAAACAACAGCTTTCATTGTTTCATTCTTCGTCTTTCTAATTTCAGTCTAAAGTGCATCAATTTGGAAATCCCCATCCCTCGAAATAAGGCAGGAACCACAAAACACAGAGTCCCTCATTGCGGGGAGGGAGATTGAGCTGAAAGTTTGCCTACAATGGTGAGCATCTGGATCATATATTTTAATGCTCTGGTACTGAGCGATAACTGTCCGATACCAGATTACTTTGATATTTCAATAACGTAAAGTGATGCTGAATTCCAGCATTAAAAACGTCAGGTTACCTTCCCGGCCGTATATGGATGGGTAGTGACACTATGAGAGAAGTCTGTGATAAAACTGGATGGGTAGTGACAGTGTGAGCGAGGTCAGTGATGTATCTGGATGGGTAAAGTATGAGTGACATCAGTGATGTATTTAGATAGGTAATGACAGTATGAGTAAGCTCAGTTATGTATCTGGATGGGCAGTGACAGTATGAGTGAGGTCAGTGATGTATCTGGATGTGTAATGACAGTATGAGTAAGCTCAGTTATGTATCTGGAAGGGCAGTGACAGTATGAGTGAGGTCAGTGATGTATCTGGATGGGTAGTGACAGTATGAGTGAGGCCAGTGATGTAAGTGAATGGGCAGTGACAGTATGAATGAGGTCAGTAATGTATCTGGATGGGCAGTGACAGTATGAGTGAGGTCAGTGATGTATCTGGATGTGTCATGACAGTATGAGTAAGCTCAGTTATGTATCTGGAAGGGCAGTGGCAGTATGAGTGAGGTCAGTAATGCATCTGGATGGGTAGTGAAAGTATAAGTGAGGTCAGTGATGTACGTGGATGGGCAGTGACAGTATGAGTGAGGTCAGTGATTTATCTGGATGTGTCCTGACAGTATGAGTGAGGTCAGTGATGTAAGTGGATGGGCAGTGACAGTATGAGTGAGGTCAGTGATTTATCTGGATGTGTCCTGACAGTATGAGTGAGGTCAGTGATGTGTCTGGATGTGTTTTGAGAGTACGCTTGAGAGCAACGATGAACATTGGATTGTCTGTAACTGTTGATATTATGTCAGTGATATATCCAATTAATTACCAAATCTCACCGCATCTTCTTTGAGAAGCAATAATTTCTGTTGTTGGTGTTGCAAATTCCAGTGAGTCTTTCAGATTAGATCAACATATTACTGCCAGTCGGTTGCACACAGCAGCATCAGAAATTATTCCCGGGCATGTTTATTAAATAACTTAATTTATTTAAGTACAGATATCGAGCACGGGCAATCAGGATATTCCAATTTACCCAAAGATCAGTTTCTGAACACACCACATTTGCTAAAAAGTATGATCGTCAAATCGTACTGTAAAAGATAATGTCATCATCAACATAGGCAGTCCATCAGAATCGAGGAAGACTTGCTTCCATTCCTAAATTGAGTCATTTGTGTGCTGAACCGTCCAATGCGTGAACCACAGAACCTGTCACAGGTTGGACAGACATTCGTCGGTGGAAGGGTTGGATGTGTGGGACTGATTTGCCGCATGATCCTTCCACTGCCTGCGACAGACCTCTTCACGCTCCCGACGTAGAGATTCAAAGAGCTCAACGCCCTCCCGGATGCACTTTCTCCACTTCGGGCGGTCTTCGGCCAGGGACTCCCAGGTGCCAGTGGTAATGTCGCACTTTACCAGGAAGATTTTAAGGGTGTCCTTGTAACGACTTCGCTGCCCACCTTCGGCTCGTTTGCCGAGAAGGAGCTCTGCATAGAGCCTCTTAGGGATTCTCATGTCTGGCATATGCACTGTGCGGCCTGCGCAGTGGAGCTGATTGAGTGTGGTCAGTGCTTCAATGCTGAGGATGTTAGCCGAGTTGAGGACACTGATGTTGGTGCGCCTGTCCTCCCACGGGATTTTTAGCATGTTGCAGAGATCTCGTTGGTGACATATCACCAGCAACTTGAGGTGTCTTCCGTACATTGTCCATGCCTCTGACCCATACAGAAGAGCGGGTATTACTACAGCCCTGTAGACCAGGAGCTTGGTGGTAGATTTGAGCATCTGGGCTTCGAACACTTTTCCTCAGATGACGGAAGGCGGCATTGGTGCAATGGTGGCGATGTTGAATCTCCGCATCAATTTTGTTGATAAAAGGCCCCGAGGTATGGGAAGTGGTCCACGTTGTCGAGGGCAGCGCCATGAATCTTGATGACTAGGTTGAAGTGCTGTGCGGTGAGGACAGAGTAGGCACAGATGCTCCAGCGGGGAGCTGGTTGACTGTGAGGTGGAGCATGGCAGTGAGGAAGATTGAGAAGAGGGTTGGAGCGATGATGCAGTCCTGTTTGTTCCCGGTCCGGGCGTGGATTGAGTCTGTAATGGTAATGCTGGTAAGGATCACGGCCTGCATGTCATCGTGGAGCAGGCGAAGGATGTTGACAAACTTTTGAGGGCGCCCAAAACAGAGCAGGATGCTCCATAAGCCCTCACGGTCGACAATGTCAGAGGTCTTTGTAAGATCGAAGAAGACCCTGTATAAGGGCTGGCGCTGCTCGCAGCAGTTTTCCTGCAGCTGTTCTGCTGCAAAGATCATGTCCGTTGTGCCCTGTAGGGGAAGGAATCTGCACTGTGATTCCGGGAGGAGCTCCTCTGACACAGGGAGAAGACAGTGAAGGAGAACCCTCGCGACAACCTTCCCAGTGGCTGATAGCAGGGAGATTCCTCTGTAACTGCCATAGTCGGATTTTCCCCTTTTTTAAAGATGGTGATGATCATGCATCTCTGAGATCTCCCGGCATGCTCTCCTCCCTCCAGATGAGAGAGATGAGGTCATGTATCTGCGCCAGCAGTACCTCTACGCCATACTTTAGCACCTCAGCAGGGATTCCATCCACTCCCGTAGCCTTGTTATGCTTGAGCTGTTTTATGGCTTTTCCAACCTCGTGCAACATTGGGGTTTCACTGAGGTGGTGGCGAGTCGCATGCTACGGGATGGAGTCGAGAACACTCGATCAAAGGCAGAGTCTCCATTGAGGAGATCTTGAAAGTGCTCCTTTCAGCGTGCCCTGACAGCCTTGGTGGCCTTGATGAGTGTTTCTCCATTCTTGGCCAGGAATGGCTTGGGGCCTTGGGAGGGAGTTTGGACCGTAGGTGGCCTTGACTGCAATGAAGAATCCTCGCATATCATGGCTGTCGACCAGTTGTTGCAACTCCTGTGCTTTCTCTGCCTACCACCTGTACTTTCGGTAACGGGTTTTTTGTTCAACATCAGCCTTGATCCGTCTGTAACATTGCTTTGCAACTCCAGAGTTAGGTTGTTGCTTGAGGCTCAGAAATGCTCTGCACTTAATTCTTGTATCTGCTGATCACTTTCATCAAAGCAGTCCTAGTGTTTTCTGGTTGAGTAACCAAGTGTCTCTTCACAGGCACTGGCTATGGAGACCTGGAGGGCAGACCAAGCACTGTGGGCATTCAGCATCTCAGGGTCATCAAGGCATTGCTAGATTAGCTGTGAGGCGCTGGCTGTATAGGGCTTTCTAAGCTGGGTCTTTAAGTGCCCCAGAATTAACTTTTTTGCGGCACTGATCCTGCTGTCCCTTCTGCTTTGGGGCTGTGTTAATATCGATGATGGATCCGATTAGGCGATGCTCCATCCAGCAGGCATCAGCTCCTGTCATGGTGCGGGTGATGCGCACATCCTTGTGATCCTGGCTCGGACGATGCCATAGTTGAGCAGGTGGCACTGTTTGGAGCGAGGGTTTTGCCACGATGCCTTGTATTTGTCCCTCTGGCGGAAGAGAGTGTTCGTGATGAGGAGTTCATATTCTAGATATTTTGTCAGGAGAAGGGTACCGTTGGAGTTGGCTTTCCCTACCCCCTCTCTGCCAATCACGCCTCCCCAGAGTGCTTTATCTTTTCTGACCCTGACAATAATGTCCCCTATGAGGATCAATTTGTCGCCCGTGGGGACCTGGGGTAGGGATGTCTCGATGTTGGAATAAAGACCCTCTATAGCCTCCTCTGTTGCATCGAGTGTTGGGGCTTACACAATGATGACTGCGGCGCATTGGTTCTGGGATAGGGTAAGGTGAAGAATCATGAGGCGTTCGTTAACCCCACAGAGGGTGTCTTTGAGGTGGTCGACCAGTTCACTTTTGATGGTGAAGCCGAATCCATGAAGGCGACGTTGTTCCTCTGGTTTTCCTTTCCAGAAAAAAGGTGTAACCAATACCATGCTCCTTGAGCTGGCATTCCCATGCCCGCCGGCTCTTGCTTAGATTGGCGATGTCAATGTCAAAATGGCTAACTTCCCGGGCAACTATGCTGGTGCGACGTTCCAACCTTTTGCTGTTGGAAATATCCATGAGGGTCCTGTCGTTCCTGGTCCCAAACGTCATATTAACGAAGTGAAAGTTGCCTGTGCGTGAGTTCTTTTAATGTGGGGTGGCAGCTGCACACCACCAACCACACGGGCTGAGCTGAGCAAAGTCTTGGTCCAGTGACAAAGGGGTCCAAGGCAACTTGACACCAGGCACTGCTGTATAAGCCTAATTATCTGTGGCGAGTTGTTAGCCAAGCTCGGCGCCGAGTAGCGCCATTGATGGTAGATGGCCTGAGGATTTGTTGGGGGGCAGGCATTGGGAAGGTCAGCTGTCCGTTGGGGTAGTTGTTTTAAAGTTTAAGAGTTTAAAAACATTTCTAATTGTTTTTTTAAGTTACACAAGTTGATTGAACATCTAACAAATAGATTAATAGTTGATTAAAAGTTATAGAAAAAAAACGTTCTCCAAGTTGATTAAAATTTAAACGTTTTCCAGAATTGTTTAAGAAGTTTAAAAGTTGATTAAAAGTTTAAAAATTGAATCCCTTTAGCCGGTTCAGCAGCGGCCCCGAGACCCTTCGGCCGGTTCGATGCTAGCCTTGGAGTCCCTTTGGCCAGTTCAGCGCTGGCCCTGGACATACTTCAGCCAGTTTGATGCCAGCCCCGGAGTCCCTTCAGCCAGTCCTGTGCCAGGCCCGGAGTTGCAGTGATGTACATGGATGGGCAGTGACAGTATGAATGAGGTCCGTGTTGTGTATGGAGGGGTAGCGACAATATGAGTGAGGGCAGTGATGTACCTGGATAGGTACTGAGCGTATGAATGAGGTCAGTGATGTGTCTGGATGGGCAGTGACAGTATGAGTGAGATCAGTGATGTACCTTGAGTGTAGTGACTGTATCAGTGAGGTCAGTTTTGTATCTGGATGGCTAGTGACAATATGAATGTGGTAAGTGTTGTATCTGGATGAGTAATGACAGTGTGAATGAGGTTAGTGTTGTAACTGACTGGGTAGTGAAAATATGAGTGAGGTCAGTGATGTACCTGGATGCATAGTGACAGTATGAGTGAGGTCAGTGATGTATCTGTATGGGTAGTGAGAGTATGAGTGTGGTCAGTGATGTATCTGGATGGGTAGTGACAGTATGAGTGAGGTCAGTGATGTACCTGGATGCATAGTGACAGTATGAGTGAGGACAGTGATGTATCTGTATGGGTAGTGACAGTATGAGTGAGGTCAGTGATGTATCTGGATGGATAGTGACAGTATGAGTGTGGTCAGTGATGTATCTGGATGGGTAGTGAGAGCATGAGTGAGGTCAGTGATGTACCTGGATGCATAGTGACAGTATGAGTGAGGACAGTGTTGTATCTGTATGGGTAGTGACAGTATGAGTGAGGTCAGTGATGTATCTGGATGGATAGTGACAGTATAAGTGAGGTCAGTGATGTATCATGATGGGTAGTGACAGCATGAGTGAGGACAGTGATGTATCTGTATGGGTAGTGAGAGCATGAGTGAGGTCAGTGATGTATCATGATGGGTAGTGACAGTATGAGTGAGGTCAGTGATGTATCTGGATGGGCAGTGACAGTAGGAATGAGGTCAGTGATGTACCTGGATGGGTAGTGACAGTATGATTGAGGTCAGTGATGTATCTGGATGGGTAGTGACAGTATGAGTGAGGTCAGTGATGTATCATGATGGGTAGTGAGATTATGAGTGAGGTCAGTGATGTACCTGGATGGGTAGTGAGAGTATGAGTGTGGTCAGTGATGTATCTGGATGGGCAGTGAGAGTATGAATGAGGTCAGTGTTGTAACTGACTGTGTAGTGACAGCATGAGTGAGGTCCGTGATGTGTCTGGATGGGCAGTGACAGTATAGTGAGTTCAGTGATGTATCTAGATGAGTAGTGACAGTATGAGTGAGTTCAGTGATGTATCTGAATGGGTAGTGACAGTATGAGTGAGGCAAGTGATGTATATTGATGGGTACTGACAGTATGAGTGAAGTCAGTGATGTATCTGAATGGGTAGTGAGAGTAAGAGTGAGGACAGTGATGTATCTGGATGTGTTTTGAGAGTACGCTTGCGAGCAACGATGAATATTGGATGGTCTGTAATTGTTGATATTATGTCAGTGATATTTCCAAATAACTACCAAATCTTACCGCATCTTCTGTGAGAAGCGATCATTTCTGTTGTTGTTGTTGCAAATTCAAGTGAGTCTTTCAGATTAGATCACCGTATTAGTGGCAGTCAGTTGCACACAGTACCATCAGAAATTATTCCCAGTCATGTTCATTAAATAACTGAATGTATTTAAGTACAGATATCGAGCAGGGGCAATCAGGATATTCCAATTTACCCAAAGATCACTTTCTGAACACTCCACATTTGCTAAAATAATATGATCGTTAAATTCTACTGTAACAGATAATGTTAGTTGTGATCTGACTTGCACCATGGATCATGGACCGTCTTGAGTGTAAACTGATCATTATGATGTACTGTCCCAAGGAATGTTAGTTATGAACTGACTTGAGCCATGGTTCAAGAACAGTGTGTAAGTGTAAACTGATCCTTGTGATGTACTGTACCAGATAACTTTAGTTGGGAACTGACCAGCTCCATGGTTCAGTGACAGTGTATGAGTGTAAACCGACCTTGGTAAATAGGATGGATATACGCTGAAATGGCAGATTGCAATTTATTACAGAAATTACCAAAAACCTGTCTCTGAAAATCTGCTCTCGGTACCCGTCACTGCTATCAGACTGTAATGCTTACATGCGCTAAACTTCCCAATAGATACTGAAAAAATATTCAACTCTTTTGAGCATCCTCCTTGCAAAAGCTCAACACCTCTCTAATTATATGCGTATATATTATATACCTTCTGTTTTATATGTAAAGTGCCGGACTAGAACGGGTTAATATCCCTCTGTGCAATGATTGTACTTAATACTACTTACCATGGGAATTAGTTATTGATATTAATTCCAGTCAGTTGAACACAGCAGGTTCATACGGTATTCTTCTTAATGTTTATTATTTTGGAGTATATTTAGAACATATTTCAGATCTGCATGTTGCTCACGGCAATTAAACAATTCCTATCATTTAATCATTAAAAACCTGACTGTAAAAAACTAAGCGATGTTCATTTCACGCAGTGAGGTTGCATTACGGGAATCGGGTTCACTGTGCAGGATTGAAAATGCAGATTTTGTGTGCGACTGTTCTAAGTAAAAGCAGGACTTCCAAAATACAATAACAGAATCCCCCATTGAAAACAACACCGTTCATTGTTTCACTGTTCATCTTTATAAATTCAGTGTAAAGTGCATCAATTTGGAAATCCCCATCCCTCCTAATAAGGCAGAAACCACAAAACACAGACAGTCCCTCATTGCCGGGAGGCAGATTGAGCTGAAAGTTTGCTTACAATGATGAAAATCTGGATCATATATTTTAATAGTCTGGTACTGAGCGAAAACAGTGCAACACAAGATCACTTTGATATTCAAACACGAAGAGTGTTGTTGAATTCCAGCAGTAAACATGTCAGGTTACTTTCCCGGTTGTATATGGATGGGTCGTGACACTATGAGAGAAGTCAGTGATAAAGCTGGATGGATTGTAACAGAATGGGTGAAGTCGGTGCTGTGTCTGGATCGGTCGGGACAGATTGAGTGAGGTCAGTGATGTATCTTGATGGAAAGTGAGATTATGAATGAGATCAGTGACGTATCTTGATGGGAAGTGAGAGTATGAGTGAGATCAGTGATGTATCTGGATGGGTAGTGACACTAAGAGCGAAATCAGTGATAAAGCTGGATGGGTAATGAGAGTATGAGTGAGGTCAGTGATGTATTTATATGGGTAGTGATAGTATGACTAAGCTCAGTTATGTATCTGGATGGGTAGTGACAGTATGAGTGAGGTCAGCGATGTATCTGGATGGGTAGTGACAGTATGAGTGAGGTCAGTGATGTCATCATCCTCATGGGCAGTCCATCGGAATCGAGGAGGACTTGCTTCCACTCCTAAAGTGAGTCCTTTGGAGGCTGAACAGTCCAATGCGTGAGCCACAGACTCTGTCACAGGTGTGACAGACATTCATCGGGGGAAGGGCTGGTGGTGGGGGACTGATTTGCCGCATGATCCTTCCACTGCCTGCGAATGACCTCGTCACGCTCCCGACGTTGAGATTCGAAGATCTCAACATCCTCCCGGATGCACTTTCTCCACCTAGGGCTGTCTTTGGCCAGGGACTCCCAGGTGTCAGTGGTGATGTCGCACTTTACCAGGGAGGTATTAAGGGTGTCATTGTCATGTTTCTGCTGCCCACTTTCGGCTCGCTTGCCATGAAGGAGCTCCGCATAGAGCCTCTTACGGATCCTCATGTCTGGCATGCGATCTGTGCAGCATGCGCAATGGAGCTGATCGAGTGTGGTCAGTGCTTCAATGCTGGGGATGTTAGCCTGGGCGAGGACACTGATGTTGGTGTGCCTATCCTGCCAGGGGATTTGCAGGATCTTACGGAGACATCGTTGGTGATATATCTCCAGCGACTTGAGGTGTATTCTGCACATCGTCCATGCATTTGAGCCATACAGGAGGGCGGGTATTACTACAGTCCTGTAGACCATGAGCTTGGTGATAGATTTGAGGGCCTGGTCTTCGAACCCTCTTGTCCTCAGACGACCAAAGGCTGCACTGGTGGAATGGAGGTGATGTTTAATCTCCGCATGAATTTCTGCCTTTGTTGATAAAAGGTTGCCGAGGAATGGGAAGTGGTCCACGTTGTCGAGGGCCGCACCATGAATCTTGATGACTGGGTGGTGAAGTGCAGTGCAGTGAGGACAAGCTGTTGGAGGACCTTTGTCTTACGGACGTTAAGCATAAGGTCCATGCTTTCATATGCCTCAGTGAATACATCGGCCAAATCCTGTAGTTCAGCCTCAGAATGTGCGCAGTCGCTCCAGTGAGGAGTTTGTTGACCGTGAGGTGGAGCATGGCAGCAAGGAAGTTTGAGAAGAGTGTTGGAGCGATGACGCAGCCCTGTTTGACTCTGGTCCAGAGGTGGATTGAGTCTGTAAGGATCACAGCCTGCATGTCTTCGTGGAGCAGGCGAAGGATGGTGACAAACTTTTGGGAGCATCCAAAAGAGAGGAGGACGCTCCATAAGCCCTCACAGTCCACAGTGTCAATTGCCTTTGTAAGATTGAAGAAGGTCTTTGTTGATAAAAGTTTAAAAGTTGATTAAAAGTTTAAAAATTGAATCCCTTCGGCCGGTTCAGCACCAGCCATGAGTCCCTTCGGCCAGTTCAGCGCCTGCCCAGGAGTCACAGTGATGTACTTGGATGGATAGTGACAATATGAATGAGGTCAGTGTTGTGTATGGAGGGATAGTGAAAATATGAGTGAGGACAGTGCTGTATCTGGATGTGTGAAGACAGTATGAGTGAGGTCAGTGATGCATGTGGATGTGTAGTAAGAGTATGAGTGAGATCAATGATGTATCTGGATGAGTAGTGAGAGTATGAGTGAGGTAAGTGTTGTATCAGAATTGGTAGTGAAAGTATGAGTGAGGTCAGTGATGAGTCTGGATGCGCAGTGATACTATGAGTGAGGTCAGTGATGTATCTGGATGGGCAGTGACAGTAATAGTGAGGTCAGTGATGTATCTGGATGGGCAGTGACGGTATGAGTGAATTTAGTGTTGTATCTGGATGGGTAGTGACAGTATAAGTGAAGTCAGTGATTGTATCAGGATGATTAGTGAGTGCATGGGTGAGGTCAGCGATGTACCTGAACGGGTAGTGACAGTAAGAGTGAGGTCAGTGATGTATCTGAATGGGCAGTGACTTTATGAGTGTGGTCAGTGATGTACATGGATGGGTAATAATAGTATGAGTGATGTCAGTGATGTATCTGGATGGGAAGTGATAGTGTGAGTGAGGTCAGTGTTGTATCTGGATGGGTAGTGACAGTACGAGTGAGGTCAGTGATGTATCTCGATGGGAAGTGACACTATGAGTGTGGTCAGTGATGTATCTGGACGGGCACTGACGCTATCAGTGAGATCGGTGATGTATCTGGTTGTGCAATGAGAGTATGAGTGAGGTCAGTGTTGTATCTGGATGGGCAATGAGAGTATGACTGAGGTCAGTGTTGTATCTGGATGGGTAGTGACAGTATGAGTGAGCTCAGTGATGTATTTAGATGAGTAGTGGTAATAAGATTGAGGTCAGTGATGTATCTGGATGGACACTGACAATATGAGTAAGGTCATTGATGTACCTGGATATGCAGTGACAGTATGAGCGAACTGAGTGTTGTATCTGGATGGGTAGTGACAGTATGAGTGAGCTCAGTGATGTATTTCGATGGGTAGTAAAAGTATGAGTGAGGTCAGTGATGTATCTGGATTGGTAGAGACAGTGTGAATGAGGTCAGTGATGTCATCATCATCATAGGCTGTCCATCGGAATAGAGGAAGACTTGCTTCCACTCCTAAAGTGAGTCCTTTGGTGGCTGAACAGTCCAATGTGAGAGCCACGGACCCTGTCACAGGTGGGACAGACATTCGTTGGGGGAAGGCATGGGGGTGTTGACTCATTTGCCGCACGCTCCTTCCACTGCCCGCACCTGACCTCTTCATGTTACCGACGTTGAGATTCGAAGAGCTCAACGCCCTCCCACCTGCACTTCTCCACCTAAGGCGGTCTTCAGCCAGGGACTCCCAGGTGTCAGTGGTGATGCAGCTCTTTACCAGGGAGGTTTTAAGGGTGTCCTTGTAACGTTTCCGCTGACCACGTTCAGCTCACTTGCCGTGAAAGTGCTCCGCATAGAGCCTCTTTGGGAGCCTCATGACTGGCATGCAAACTATGCAGCCTGCACAATGAAGCTGATGGAGTGTGGTCAGTGCTTCAATGCTGCGAATGTTAGTCTATGCAAGGACACTGATGTTGGTGCGCCTGTCCTCCCAGGGGATTTGCAGGATCTTGCGGAGACATCGTTGGTGATATATCTCCAGCCACTTGAGTTGTCTTCTGTACATCGTCCATGCCTCTGAGCCATACAGGAGGGCGAGTATTACTACAGCCCTGTTGACCATGAGCTTGATGATAGATTTAAGGTCTGCTCTTCAGACACTCTTTTCCCAAGGCTGCACTGATGCAATGGAGGCGATGTTGAATCTCTGCATCAATTTCTGCCTTTGTTGATAAAAGGCTCCCGAGGTAAGGGAAGTGGTCCACGTTGTCGAGGGCTGCGCCATGAATTTTGATGACTGGGGGGCAGTGCTGTGCTGGTGAAGGACCTTTGTGTTACGGACGTTAAGCGTAAGGCCCATGCTTTCATATGCCTCAGTGAATACATCCACTATGTCCTGTAGTTCAGCCTCCGAATATGCGCAGACGCAGGCGTCGTCTGCGTACTGCAGCTCAACGACAGAGGTTGGGATGGTCTTGGACCTGGCCTGGAAGCGGCGTAGGTGAACCAGCTTCCCACTGGTTCTGTTGTTTTGTTCCACTCCAGCGGGGAGCTTGTTGACTGTGAGGTGGAGCACAGCAGCGAGGAAGATTGAGAAGAGGGTTGGAGCGATGACGCAGCCCTGTTTGACCCCGGTCCGGACGTGGATTGAGTCTGTAATGGATCTGTTGGTAAGGACCACGGCCTGCATGTCGTCGTGGAGCAGGCGAAGGACGTTGACAAACTTTTGGGGGCATTCAAAATCAGAGGAGGACGCTCTATAATCCCTGTCAGATGACAGTGTCAAAGGTCTTTGTAAGATCGAAGAAGGCCATGTATAAGGGCTGGCGCTGCTCGCTGCATTTTATCTGCAGCTGCCGCGCTGCAACGATCATTTCTCCTGTGCCCCGTAGGGGACGGAATCCGCATTGTGATTCCGGGAGGAGCTCCTCGGACACAGGGAGAAGACAGTTGAGGAGAACCCTAGCGACAAACTTCCCAGTGGCTGATAGCAGGGAGATTCCCCTGTAACTGCCGTAGTCGGATTTTCCCCCTTTTCAAAGATGGTCACGATCATGCATCTCTGAGATCTCCCGGCATGCTCTCCTCCCTCCCGATGAGACAGATCAGGTCATGCATTCATGGTAACAGTGCCTCTCCGCCATACTTTAGTGCCTCAGCAGTGATTCCATCCGCTCACGTAGTCTTGATATTTTTGAGCTATTTTATGGCTTTTCCAACCTCGTGCAACGTTGGGGTTTCACTGAGGTGGTGGCGAGACGCATGCTGCGGACTGGAGTCGAGAACACTCGAGTCAAAGGCAGAGTCTCCATTGAGGAGACCTTGAAAGTGCTCATTGCAGCGGGCCCTGACAGTCTTGGTGTCCTTGATGAGCGTTTCCCCGTTCTTGGACAGGAGTAGGGTGGGGCCATGGGAGTTTGGACCGTAGGTGGCCTTGACTGCAATGAAGAATCCTCCCATATCATGGCTGTCGGCCAGTTGTTGCATGATTTCTCTACCCACCACCTGTTCTTTAGGTGCCGTGTTTTTGTTGGACCTCAGCCTTGATCTGTCTGTAACGTTGCTTTGCAACTCCAGACTTGGCTTGTTGCTTGATGCTCAGAAATGCTCTGCGCTTACGAGCTATTAGTTCTTGGATCTCCGGATCATTTTCATCAAAGCAGTCCTAGTGTTTTCTGGTTGAGTGACCTAGTGTCTCTTCACAGGCACTGGTTATGTTGACCTGAAGGGCAGACCAAGTGCAGTGGGCATTCAGCATCTCAGGGTCTTCAAGGCATGCTAGATTAGCTGTGAGGCGAGGGCTTTCTTAGCTGGGTCTTTCAGTGCACCGGTATTAACTTTTTTACGGCACTGGTTCTGTTGTCCCTCTGCTTTGGGGCTATGGTAATATCGATGATGGATCCGATTAGGCGATGGTCCATCCAGCAGTTGTCAGCTCCTGTCATGGCGCGGGTGATGCGCACATCCTTGCGATCCCTGGCTTGGACGATGACATAGTTGAGCAGGTGCCAGTGTTTGCAGCGAGGGTATTGCCACAATGCCTTGTGTTTGTCCCTCTGGCGGAACAGAGTGTTGGTGATGAGTTCGTATTCTAGATATTTTGTCAGGAGTAGGGTACCGCTGGAGTTGGCTTTCCCTATCCCCCCTCGGCCAATTTCGCCTCCCCAGAGTGCTGTATCTTTGCCGACCCTGGCAATAAATTCACATATGAGGATCAATTTGTCGCCCATGTGGACATGGGGCAGGGACGTCTTGAGGTTGGAGTAAAAACCCTTTTTAGAGTCATCTGTTGGATCGAATATTGGGGCTTACACACTGTGGTGCATAGGTTCCAGAATAGGGTAAGGCGAAGAGTCATGAGGCGTTCATTAACCCCGCAGGGGGTGTCTTTGAGGCGGTCGACCAGCTCATTTTTGATGGCGAAGCCGAATCCATGAAGGTGGTATTGTTCCTCTGGTTTTCCTTTCCATAAAAAGGTGTAACCTACACCATGTTCCTTGAGCTGGCATTCCTATGCCCGCTGTGACTCGCTTAGGATGGCGATATCAATGTCAAAATGGCTAAGTTCCAGGACAACTATGTTGGTGCAGCATTCCAGCCTGTTGCTGTTGGAATTGTCCATGAAGGTCCAGACGTTCCAGGTCCCGAACGTCATATTAACGAAGTGAAAGTTGCCTGTGCATGAGTTCTTTTAACGTGGGGTGGCAGCTGCACACCACCAACCACACGGGCTTAGCTGAGCAAGGTCTTGGTCCAGTGGCAAAGGGGTCCAAGGCGAATGGAGACCAGGCACTGCTGTATAAGCCTAATTACCTACAGCGAGTGTTTGGCCGCAAGCTCAGCGCCAAGTAGTGCCATTGATCGTAGGTGGCCTGAGGATTTGTTCGGGGCCAGGCATTGGTAAGGTCAGCTGTCCGCTGGGGTAGTTGTTTAAATGTTTAAGATAATCTCTAAATTATTTTCTAAAAAGTTACGCAAGTTGATTGAAGATTTAAGAAATAGATTAATAGTTGATCAAAAGTTATAGAAAAAAAAGTTCTCCAAGTTGATTAAAATTTAAAAGTTTTCCAGAAATGTTTAAGAAGTTTAAAAGTGGATTAAAAGTTTAAAAATTGAATCCCATCGGCTGGATCAGCGCCGGCTCCGGAGACATTTTGGACAGTTTGATGCCAGCCCGGAGGCCCTTCTGTCAGGTCAGCGCCAGCCACGTAGTCACAGTGATGTATATGGATGGGCAGTGACAATGTGAATGAGGTCAGTGTTGTGTATGGAGGCATAGTGACAGTATGAGTGAGATCAGTGATGTATCTGCTTGGGTAGTGTCAGAATGAGTGAGGTCAGTGATATATCTGGATGGATAGTGACAATGTGAATGAGGTCAGTGTTGTGTATGGAGGCATAGTGACAGTATGAGTGAAATCAGTGATGTATCTGGATGGGTAGTGACAGTATGAGTGATGTCAGTGTTGTATCTGGATGGGGAGTGACAGTATGAGTGATGTCAGTGTTGTATCTGGATGGGGAGTGATAGTATGAGTGAGGTCAGTGTTGTATCTGGATGGGGAGTGAAAGTATGAGTGAGGTCAGTGTTGTATCTGGATGGGGAGTGACAGTATGAGTGAGGTCAGTGTTGTATCTGGATGGGTAGTGTCAGTATGAATGAGGTCAGCGATGTATCTGGATGGACAGTGACAGTATGAGTGAGGTCAGTAATGTATCTGGACGGGTAATGATAGTATGAGTGAAGTCAGCAATGTATCTGGATGGGCAGTGAATGTATGAGTGAGGTCAGTGATGTATCTGGATGGGTAGTGACAGTATAAGTGAGGTCAGTGATGTATCTGGATGGTAGTGACAGTATGAGTGAGGTCAGTGATGTATCTGGATGAGTAGTGACAGTATAAGTGAGGTCAGTGATGTATCTGGATGGTAGTGACAGTATAAGTGAGGTCAGTGATGTATCTGGATGGTAGTGACAGTATGATTGAGGTCATTGAGGCACCTGGATGGGTAGTGACAGTATGAGGAGGTCATTCATGTGTCTGGATGGGTAGTGAAAGTATGAGTGAGGTCAGTAATGTGACTGGATAGCTAGTGACAGTATGAATGAGGTCAGTGGTGTACCTGGATGGGCAATCACAGTATGAGTGAGGTCAGTGTTGTATCTGGATGGGCAGTGACAGTGTGAGTGAGGTCAGTGATGTAACTGGATGGGTAGTGACAGTGTGAGTGAGGTCAGTGGTGTATCTGGATGGGTAGTGACATTATGATTGAGGTCAGCGATGCAACTGGATGGGCAGCGACAGTGTGAGTGAGTATAGTGATGTAGTAAAGGGCTAGTGACAGTATGAGTGATGGCAGTGATGTACCTGGATAGGTAGCGACAGTATTTGTGACGTCAGTGATGTGTCTGGATAGGCAGTGACAGCATGAGTGATGTCAGTGATGTATCTCAATGGATATTGACAGTATGAGTGAGGTCAGTGACGTATCTATAAGGTTAGTGACAGTATGATTGAGGTCGGTGGTGTATCTGGATCGGTAGTGACATTCTATAGACTCTGAATCAGTTCCTATAGATTGGAGGGTAGCTAATGTAACCACACTTTTTAAAAAGGAGGGAGAGAGAACACAGGGAATTATAGACCGGTTAGCCTGACATCGGTGGTTGTGAAAATGTTGGGATCAATTATTAAACTCTAAGACCGCACATTTGGAAAGCAGTGACAGGATCGGTCCAGGTCAACATGGATTTATGAAAGGGAAATCATGCTGAACAAATCTTCTAGAATTTTTGAGGATGTAACTAATGAAGTGGACAAGGGAGAACTAGTTTATGTGGTGTATTTGGACTTTCAAAAGGCATTTGACAAGGTCCCACACAAGAGATCAGTGTTCAAAATTAAAACACAAGGTAGAGGGTAATGTATTCACTTGGATAGATAACTAGTTGGCAGAAAGGAAGCTAAGAGTAGGAATAAACGGGTCCTTTTCAGAATGGCAGGCAGTGACTAGTGGTGTACTGCTAGGTTCAGTGCTGGCACCCCAGTTATTTACAATATGACTTAATGACTTAGACGAAGGAAGTGAATGTAATATCTCCAAGTTTTCAGATGACATTAAGTTGGATGGCAGTGTAAGCTGTGAGGAGGAGGCTAAAAGGCTGCTGGGTGACTTGGACAGGTTATGTGAGTAGACAAGTGCATGGGAGATGCTGTATAATGTAGATAAATGTAAGGTTATCCACTTTGGTGGCAAAAACAGAAAAGAAGAATATAATCTGAATGGTGACAGATTAGGAAAAGGGGAGGTGCAAAGAGACCTGGGTGTCATGGTACATCAGTCATTAAGAGTTGGCATGCATGTGCAGCAGGCGGTGAAGAAGGCGAATGGCATGTTGGCCTTCAGAGCGAGAGGATTTGAGTATAGGACCAGGGAGGTCTTACTGCAGTTGTACAGGGCCTTGGTGAGGCCACACCTTGAATATTGTGTATAGTTTTGGTCTCCTAATCTGAGGAAGGACATTACTGTTCTTGGGGGAGTGCAGCAAAGGTTCACCAGACTGATTCCCGGGATGGCAGGACTGACATATGAAGAAAGACTGGATCGACTAGGCTTATATTCACTGGAATTTAGAAGAATGAGAGGGGATCTCATAGAAACATGTAAAATTCTGATGGGATTGGACAGGTTAGCTGCACGAAGAATGTCCCCGATGTTGGGGAACTCCAAGACCAGGGGTGACAGTCTAAGGTTAAGGGGTAAACCATTTAGGACCGAGATGAGGAGAAACTTCTGCACTCAGACAATTGTGAACCTGTGGAATTCTCTACAGTAGAATGTTGTGGAGGCCTATTCGTTCGACATGTTCAAAAAGGAGTTGGATGTGGCCCTTATGGCTAAAGGGATTAAGGGGTATGGAGAGAAAGCAGGAATTGGGTACTGAACTTGCGTGATCAGCCATCAATATTTTGAAAGGTGGTGCAGGCTCGAAGGGCCGAATGGCCTACTCCTGCGCCTAATTTCTATGGTTTTATGTTTCTATGTATTTGGTTGGGGAGTCACAGTATGAGTGAGCTCAGTGACGTATCTGGATGGGTCGTGACAGTAGGAGTGAGGTCAATGGTGTATCTGGATGGTAGTGACAGTATGAGTGAGGTCAGTGATGTATCTGGATGTGTAGTGAAAGTATGAATGTCAGTGAGGTATCTGGATGGATAGTGACAGTATGAGTGAGGTCAGTGATGTATCTGGATGGGTATTACACACTGTTCTACCAAAGCTGTGCAGTTGAATGTTGATCTCGATGCTTCCCCACACAAGAATTTGCATGTCGCGCAGTCTGCCTGGCACAGGGTTAAACACGCAGGCACTCGTTACAATCATATTCCACAGGCTCGTTCCTCAGACCTGCTGGATCAAACTTCGGTGCGATCAGCTGGCCCCATCTCGGAGCATGTTACCTGCAAACCACTACAGACCGGAGCCCTGAGCCACTGAGTATGTGAAGAGCAACCGAATGCAGATACTGTGCTGTGTATCGTGGCTTGAAAGACAGTGCTCTTATAAAGCGCGTTGGCACACTGAACAATTTAGGCCCGAGAACATCAGTTGCAGTGGTGGAGAGGGAGTGGGGGGGAGAAACTATTGGACAGTGAGGCTGGGACAATTCGAGAGAGGGGATAGAGTTAGAATGGGAGAGAATGAGATTGAGGAGAGAAAATGGGACAGATACTGGGGAGTGAGAGATACTGGAGTGAGCGTAGCTGAGGGAAATCGAAAGAGGGGCTAGAGAGAGTGGGGGAAAGAGAGGTGAGGCAGAGCGAGTGGGGGACAGAGAGATAGTGGTGTGAGTGAGAGAGAGAGACTGAGAGAAACAGAGACAGAAACACAGACAGACATACAGTGACAGAGCGAGAGAGGGAGAGGGACAGTCAGAGGGAGGGAGACTGCGAGACAATGTCATAAGGAAATGAAGAGAGAGAGATAGATAGCAAAAGGGCGGGAAAGAGAGAGAGAGGTGTGAAACTGAGGTTCGTCTAGTCCGTTCCCGGAGACTGCACAGCGGTCACATTTTGGACCTACAACAACACCTTGTATTTATATAGTGCCTTTAACATTGCGAAATGTCCCAAGGTGCTCCATAGGTGTATTATGAGATAAAACAAACTTGACACTGAACCGCACAAGTAGAAATTAGTGCAGGTGATCAAAAACTTGGTGAAAGAGGAAGGTTATAAGGAGCAACTTGAAGTGGAAAAAGAGGGAGGGATGTGGAGAGGATTAGATAGCAAATTCTAGTGCTTGGGGCCTAGACAACAGAAGGCACGACCACCAATGGTTGAGCGATTATAATCAGGGATGCTCAAGAGAGCAGAATTAGTGGATTGCAGACATCTCTCGGGTTGTGTGGTGGAGGAGGTTACATAGATAGAGAGGGGGTAAGGGCAATCGAGGGATTTTAAAACAAGGATGAGGATTTTGAAATCGAGGCATTGTTTAACCGGGAGCCAATGTAGGTCAGCGAACACAGGGGTGATGTGTGACCGGAAGTTGGTGCGAGTTAGGTCATGGGCAGCAGAGTTTCGGATCACCTCCAGTATACATAGGGTAGATTGTGGGAGGCCAACCAGCAGTGTGTTGGAACAGTCATGTCTAGAGGTAACGGAGGCATGGACGAGGGCTTCAGCAGGTGGGCAGAGACGGGCGATGTTACTGAGATGGAATTAGGCGGTCTTAGTTATGCTGCAGATATGTGGTCGAAATCTAATTTCAGGGTTAAATGTAACAGCAAGGTTGTGAACAGCCTGGTTCAGTCTCAGACAGTGGATGGTGAAAGGGATGGAGTCATTAGCTAGGGATCGGAGTTTGTGGTGGGGACCGAAATCAATGGCTTCGGTCTTCCCAATATTCAATTGGAGAAAATTTCTGCTCATCCGGAACAACACAGGTGGAGATGCAGCACATGTACAATGGCCGCTGGGAGGAGGCTAAAGACAACATTTCTTAGGCTCACGGAGTCCTGAGCTCAGTTCCAGTTACATTTTGCGAGGTTTTGGTCCCCTTTTTGAAAGTGTTTCTCAGGGTTATTGAAAGCATGTTACGAGAGACGGGATAAGGTTTGTGGACTCGTTTGTACCTCAGAGTTTGTGAGAGATGGAGGGAACGGCAGCAGACAAAGAGAAAACAACTTCTCCAAAACTGATCCCAACTCCTCGCCAAGTCTGAGGGTAGATAAGCTCACCACTTTCTTAGGAAGTTTCACCACTTTATTCACCTTCTTATTTGAGCTCCATTTGGAATCCGTTTATTTTATTATTCTTGTTGAGTGTTTAACGACAGCATTGAAGTGGGACAGAGAAACTTGCAGCAAATTATTCTCACAATGCTACAACGAGACTAGAAACAGTTTAAAGATTTTTTATGAAACTTTCACAAAAAACGATTATTGACAACACGTTTCCCCCTCAGTTTCGAAGATGATTTCGGAAGAAACAGGCAAAAATCAGTTTTCCCCTCCTCCAAACAAGTCCCAACCTGGTCTTGAAATCCAAACACTTTCACAGAGGCTCCGAATTCCTTAACATGTTTAAAATTGAAGGTGTTCAATATTTGATGTTGAGCGATTGACTAAGGTGAGCAGCTTTATACAAACACACAGCCCATGCTGTTCAGGATGGAAGGGCAGGGGAGGATGTGTAGGACTTACACGTTACTTTTATTGACATTAAAAAATGTCATTAAGCCGTTTAGGAAGAGAAGCAAAAAAGAGGTAAAAACACAAACCTTTTTATTTTATATAACGTAAAATCGCAGGAAATACTCAGCAGGTCGGGGAGTAACTGTGGAGAGAGAAACAGAGTTAATGTTTCAGGTCTGTCAACTTCTATCCGAACTGGAAAATGTTGGAGACGTAACAGATTTAAACCAGGTGCAGAGGCAGAGAAAGTTGGGAGGGAAGGAAAGAACAAAAGTGAAGATTTTGTGTTATGGTGGAAGGCAGGAGTGGTTCAATCCTGCCTCTGAACCTGGTTAAAATCTGTTACATCTCTAACTTCTTCCAGTTCTGATCGAAAGTTCACAGACCTAAATGGTTAACTTAGTTTTTCTCGCCACAGAAGATGCCTGACCTGCTGAGTAGTTCCAGCATTTTCTGTTTTAGTTTCAGATTTCAGCATCGCTGTTTTGTTGCTATTGTGAACTATTTTATTTCGTCTGTCGTTCTACAGTCCAAACACGTCTCAGGAAAAATTTAAAAATAGATTTCCTCCTAAATGTTTTATGGAATGTTAATAGAAACAAGAGTTATGCAATGATGTATAAAATAGCAGGAAGCGACTTTAGAAGAAACCACTATCTGTTTTTTGAGAACGACACAGAAAATACTTTGATTGAACTGACAATGTACAATTTCGATTTGGGATATATGTTTGAAATAGGAGAATAAATATTGAGAGTACAATGAAGTTTGTTTCCCACTATTTAATTGGGATGTACCTAAACTAATTCAACACTTTTGGTCATCAGAGCAGGGATTAATATAGTGCCGAATGTTTGAGAGAAAAACATTAGAAGCAAATTTTGTATTTTAACATCTTTAATTCACCATATTAGTAAACATTTTCAAGTCAAACTGATTGGTTGTCCTGTCCAGGAAGAAAGATGAATGTTTATTTCTGTTAAGTCATAGCGTTGCCTGCATTTTGTTTTTAATTCGGTGATGCAAATTGTGTATGTGCTTTTCTGCACTTGTGAATAAATGTCTCATTTCTGACATGTTACATGGCGCGGTGATGATTCAAGAAGGCCACCTTTATTAATGGAAGTGATTGCAGTCGTAAATTCCGGACCATTTTGTTGAATTCTTTTTTATACCATGAACTAAAGAATTACGGCAATTTTATGTGCTGGTTGTCTGTTTGTATTGTGACTAATATTTGAATTACTTATGTGGACATACAGGATAACAGCATCCTAGAAAAGTCACTGTTTCTGCTGCTTGTGGTGCCATTGCTATTCGCTATGGTGACATGAGAGATGCGGCTAATAGGTTGACAACTTTAAAATGAATACAAATTGCACGAATATATATGCCTCTTTCAGCTCACCTTGGGCTTTTGGATTGTTTGCTGATGCATACCCGTGTAACGAAGTGATGGTTATGTTGTGGTAATGCATTATTATGCCGTTCCTTTATATTCCACTCATTTGTGATCAGTTACCTTTTTTTAATAGATTTTTTACATGAAGAACAAAAAACTTTTAATTAATTCTATCGTAAACAAACGTACATAATGATGATGTGAATATCAAACGATTTTCAATCGAGATAAGTGTGAGTTGGTGCATTTTTGTAGGAGAGATAAGGACCCAAGCTACCCTTGGAAACTAAGAGAACAAATTGGTTAGAAGTGCAAAGGGATCTCTGGGTACAGATACGCAAGTCACTAAATGTAGCAATGGAGGATAATAAGGCCATACAAGTGCCAATGAAGCACTGGAGATCATTTATAGAGGATTATAATTAAACAGCAGGAAAGTTATGTAAAGCCTATATCCAACCTTGTCTGTATGCCTAATGACCTGAGACGATGGATTGCCAATAAGGAATAATTCTATACATGACTTCAAGTGGTTGCTGCTGCTGTCGTTGTTGTAAAAGTTGTTGTAAATATTGTTGTTGTACACTTTGTCCAGGGGTGAAAAGGTCGCGTTAAAAGAAGTTTCTGGCCCGCTCACTACGAACAATTAGAGGCAACATTACTGGGGAGGAGCGGAGGATATTGGGAGGGTGGGAGATCTGAGGATACTGGGTGGGGTGGGAAGGAGCTGAGGATATTGGGTGGGTGGGGAGGATCTGAGGATATTGGATGTGGTGGTGAGGGTCTGAGGATATTGGGTGTGGTGGGGAGGAGCTGAGGATATTGGGTGGGGAGGGGAGGAGCGGAGGATATTGGGTGGGGAGGGAAGGAGCGGAGGATATTGGGTCGGTTGGGGAGGAGCTGAGGATATTTGGTGGAGTGGGGAGGAACTGAGGATATTGGGTGGGTTAGGGAGGGTCTGAGGATATTGGGTGGGGTGGGGAGGGTCTGAGGATATTGGGTGGGTTAGGGAGGGTCTGAGGATATTGGGTGGGGTGGGGAGGAGCTGACGATATTCGGTGAGGTGGGGAGGGTTTGACGATAGTGGGTGGGGTGGGGAGGGTCTGAGGATATTGGGTGGGTTAGGGAGGGTCTGAGGATATTGGGAGAGGTAGGAAGGAACTGAGGATATTGGGTGGGGTGGGGAGGGTCTGAGGATATTGGGTGGTGTGGGGAGGAGCGGAGGATATTGGGTGAGGTGGGAAGGAACTGAGGATATTGGGTGGGGTGGGGAGGGTCTGAGGATATTGGGTGGGGTGGGGAGGAGCTGACGATATTCGGTGAGGTGGGGAGCGTCTGAGGATATTGGATGGGGTGGGGAGGGTCTGAGGATATTGGGTGGGGTGGGGAGGGTCTGAGGATATTGGGTGGGGTGGGGAGGTGCTGAGGATATTGGGTGGGGTGGGGAGGGTCTGAGGATATTGGGTGGGGTGGGGAGGAGCGGACGATATTGGGTGGGGTGGGGAGGAGCTGAGGATATTGGGTGGGGAGGGACGGAGGATATTAGGTGGGGTGGGGAGGGTTGAGGATATTGGGTGGGGTGGGGAGGGTTGAGGATATTGGGTGGGGAGGGACGGAGGATATTGGGTGGGGTGGGGAGGGTTGAGGATATTGGGTGAGGTGGGTAGGAGCTGAGGATATTGGGTGGGGTGGGGAGGAGCTGAGGATATTGGATGAGGTGGGGAGGAGCTGAGGATATTGGGTGGTGTGGGGAGGAGTGGAGAATATTGGGTGGGGTGGGGAGTGTCTGAGGATATTGTGTGGGGTGGGGAGGGTCTGAGGATATTGGGTGGGGTGGGGAGGAGCTGAGGATATTGGGTGGTGTGGGGAGGAGCGGAGGATATTGGGTGGGGTGGGGAGGGTCTGAGGATATTGGGTGGGGTGGGGAGGAGCTGAGGATATTGGGTGGGGTGGGGAGGAGCTGAGGATATTGGGTGGGGTAGGGAGGAGCTGAGGATATTGGGTGCATAATTAGATATGTAAGGACACAAAGTGAGGTTTATGTAATCAGGGCAGTGGCTCTGTTCGATGAAATAAATTACATCTTCATCGAATAGCAATAAACCCTATGGTTTCCTTATCAATTCCAAAATCTCACACAGCTGTTCATGGCAGCTTTTTTGCATTATCAATTGCTTTATTCAGTATTGTATTTGATACTTTGCTTCAAATTTTTAAGAGTCAATTCTCTAAAGATCATCTCACAATAAACATTAGCAAACATGTAGACTGTGCAGTTAAGTGGGAAGTGAATTTAAAGATGAGTGCGAGGTGATACAATTTGGTAGGAATGTAGATATATACAGAAATATTACATTTTTATGATGTACATAAGGACTGTGGAAAGGCCTTTGACAAACTGCCACTTAATAGACTTGTTGATAAAATTCTAACACATGGGATTAAAGGGACAGGGCAGTATGGTCATGTCATTGGCTAAGTGACAGATAACAGAGCATTGGTGACTGGTTGTTGTTCAGACTGGCGCGAGCTATACTGCCGACTCCCCCAGGGGGCGGGATTAGGAGTACTGCTCTGATTGATTTCTATTCATGAATGAGAGTTGGGTATAAACTGTATCATTTTAACCTTTATAGATAATATGAGACAAGGAAATGTAGTACGCAATGAGGATGATAGTACGAGACTTCTGGAGGGAACAGACTGACTGGTGAACATTAGAAATTATAAAATGGGAGCAGGAGTAGGCCGTTCGGCCCTTCGAGCCTGCTCCGCTATTCACTAAGATCATGGCAGATCATCGGTAAAAATGGACAATCATTTAACACCTTCGAACTGACAGTCATTCCTGCACATAAAGTTAAGTCTTTACTCTGTGAACTGTTATATATTTTGCATTAAACGAATACAATATCAGTGCCGCCTAAAACAGGTCCTAAATCACCAGCAGAGTTGGTTGGGTCTTGACTCTCATGAAATGTATTTAGGCTGGAAAACTAGAGAACTTCAGAGAAGTCTCTGACCTGAACCTACACTTCCAGGATGGCGTTTCAGTCCAAATTCAATCCCTTCGCTTACAACAATACCCTAACTCTGATTGAAAAAAGCAGACAGATGGCAGATTATATTTAACATATAAAATCGTGGTGTTATGGCAGGAACACAAGAACATAAGAAATATGAGCAGGAGTAGGCCACCTGGCTCCTCGAGCCTGCTCCACCATTCAGTAAGATCATGGCTGATCTGATCATCGACTCAGCTCCACTTCTCTGCCCGCTCCCCAAAACCCTTTATTCCCTTATCGCTCAAAAATCTGTCAAACTCCACCTTAAATTTATTCAATCACACAGCCTCCTCATCTCTCCGCGGCAGAAAATTCCACAGATTTAAAACTCCCTGTGAGAAGAACTTCCTTATAATCTCAGTTTTAAATGGGCGGCACGTTTTTCAGAGGTTATGGGCTAGATTTTCCGCTTTTGGGGTGATCACCAAAAAATGGGCGTTATTTCCAGCGTGGGTCGTAAAAATGGGTTTTCAGATCGCCAGCTTGTCGCCCATTTTCAAAGCCCATAGTCACCATTTTAAAAATTGGCCGTTACTGCGAGCGATATGAGATGGGCGTTAGCGTTAAATCTCTCAGACCTTCTGCCATAAAGTTTCGTCGACCTTAGCAATGGCATGGCAACGCTCGATTCCCACGATTCAGGAGGTCAGGGGTCATCATTACATGCGCAACAGAGGAGACAGAGACAGAGAGAGAGGGAGCTGAGAGGGAGTGAAGGTGTGTGTGGGTGTGGTATGACTGCTTCGGGAGGAAGGAGGGAGTGTTTCGAGCTTTACTGCAAATTGGGAAAAAGAATTAACTGTTGCCAGCCAGATATTTGCATGAATTTTGTGATTGTAATGGAGGGACTGGAGGAGGCAAGCCAGCACGCAGTGGAAACTGATGCTGGCGAGAGCAGTGATGTGGGAGAGGAGCACATTGCAAGAGGCAAGGGAGTGAGGAGGTTCTCGGACGTGGGAAATGCCTCCCTCATGGAGGAGGTCGAGTCACACTGCGGTGATTTGACCCAGGGAGGGCGCGGGAAGCCCAACCCAAAGGCCTACCAGAAGATATGGACCAATGAGATGCGTCAGTGCAACCAATACCACAAGCAATGACCTTGTGGGATACGCAAGAGTAAGTATGACATTTATTTTCACGTACTTATGTTGTATAATTTGATTTGTAAGAGTCATGAGTGACTATCATCAGCTGTGAGGTATTTCACTTTTACTGGGAATGTTGTACTCAAAGCCTGCGGTCACAGTCGACATCTTCAGGTCAAGAATGATAATTATCATAATAATCGTGATTACTTCTGTCGGTTATGTTTGTATCAGTCTCTATTATAGTACCTAGCAAAGATATCACGCAATGATTTCCTGCCATGTCGTCCTGTTACCTTTTATAGAAGAAGCTATCGATGAGTAGGTCCGAGCAGAGGTGAACGGGTGGGGGCCACCAGTCACCAACGACATCACTGAGATGGAGGAGTGGGTGCTCACACTCGTGGGGAGGAACCCCCAGACGGCCGTGGAAGCAGTTGCAGACCCTGAAGTGATGGCACGTGGGTAAATTATACACCACTGCCTGATGTCAGGTCAATTGATGCCACACCCACTCATATCTGAACAATAATATATGAAGGCTGGTATCTAAAACTGTCCTATAAGTAATGCAGGCCTCGTGAGAATCATTGCAATGCAGAATGTGTTGATGGGCATGATATGTGATGGCTCTGATGAAGTTTATAGCGGTGGTGGTTTTGTCGTGTATGTGTAGTGTGTTCCGCTGGAATAACCTTGTGAACCTAATACTCCCTTCCCCTCGAATAACCTCATTTGTGTTTTGCAGCTCAGCCAGTAGCGTGTCCCAGGGCAAGACCACAGAGGCCGGAATTTGGGGGTGCGGGGCCCAAATAGCCGGACAATCCTACATCTGATGCTGAGGAGCACCGATTCTCGCCCATCAATCAGCTGGGTCTATTCTCCACGGATGAGAGCGCCGACTTTGAGGAGTCTGCATCGTCACGCTCCAGAAGGCATTCCACCATAAGGCCATCTATTGTTCCTCCGGTCATTCCCACCTTCACTCTGGAGGTGCTGGGCCCAAGCACCTCGCCCCAGGCCACCCCAGGTGTCCCCAGGACAGCGCCGACCCCGCGGATGTTTTGTGGACGCGGCAGGTCTGCTCCACAAGCGCTAGGTGAGAGCAGAGAGATGGTGCAAATGTTCAGCTCAGCAAGACTGTACACATAGGTGACCAGATCCTACTGGAGTTGGGGGGCATATCCCGACAGCTGGCCAGCATCTCCAGCACATTGACGGAGTATGTACCGTGGATGACGTAGGCCCTGGAGGCGATAGCCAGGTACACTCGTGGCACAGGCCTACCAGTGGCGCCAGAGCATGGCGCTCCTCCCCAGGGCTCCGCACCCCCAGTGCCAATGTCACATGAGATGCAGGAGCAAGATCCTGCTTCTGGGTCCGAGCCTGTTGCCACCTCAGTATCCCCCACTCCCGGATCCGTGCGACCACCTCTGCCTTCATCCCCGCCAATGAGGCACCGTCTGCATAGCGCCTCGGCCAGGTGGCGTGGATTGAGGAGGGGAAGGGGTACAAGTGGGGAGAAGAATGGGAGGGGGGGAAGGAAAATGAAGTGCACGTCCGCAGGTGATGGCTTTGTTATATCTCCATCACAGTGTATGCAATTCGTTGTCATATATGATGGGAGGGGGCCAACTTGTTGGACTGGATTTGTATTCAGTGTTGCTGGACATGTTGGCCATTTGATTGATGTCAATGTTCAAAAAATTGGAGTGTGTGTGAGGTGTTTTTGCCAGTGACACTAATGATTTCAGAACAAGGGTCGTATTAAATGTATTTTATTTTAACATAACCTTGTTGCGCATTTGCTTTGATAGCTGGACAATTACACACTGGTGATTCTTTATCATAAAAGGGTAGAATTACATTTAACTTGAATCAACTTAAACATTAACTGGCAACAAGACGATGCCCACCATTGCTCTATGAGCTGTACACACAGCAGTGTGTCTGCTTTGTCAGTTAGAGCAACGTTGTTTCAGGAAATCGCTCATCTATGCGCTGCTGACGTAAGTTTCATGCAGCTATGTACCCACCTGTGGTCTGGTGGGGGCCGTGGGAATGCTTGCATAGTCAGCCTGACTGACTGGCCCGATGTCAACATCCGCCTCCTCCTCCTCCTCTTCTTCCTCTCTGTCCTGATGTGGACCATCAGTCCGTTGTGGCATTTCTTGTCCCCTCCTGATAGCCAGATTGTGCAGCACGCAGCACACGACCAGGAATTAAACTACCTGATCAGGGTTGTATTGTAGCTCCCCTCCAGAGCTGCTTAAGAACACTAATGATTTCTGGACCACATTGCACGTGGCTCTGTGGCACTAGTTTTATCTCTTCTCGGCCTCGATGTGAGTGTCACACAGGGGGGTCATCAGCCAGGTGGCCGGGCCATAACGTTTGTCACCAACCATCCAGCATTGTCCTTGTGGCTGACTGGTGAACATGTCAGAGACAGCTCTCACACCGAGGATATAAGCCTCATCGAAGCTGCCCGGATATTTGACATTCACTACCATAATTATCTGGTTGTGGTCCATAACTCGTTGCACCTTCAGGGAGTGAAATCATTTTCTGTTGTCAAAAACCTCTGGGACGTGACAAGGTGCCCGCATGACGATGTGCGTACATTGCATTGCTCCCTGTACCTTGGGGAACTTCGCAATGCTGTAGAATGCTCCAGCCCTGTCAGTCTGAGCCTCCTTCGTCATAGGAAAGGTGATAAAAATCCATCCTGCACGCGTACAGGGCTTCTGTGACCATTTTAAGGCAGCAATGTGTGGCATGGTGAGTCAGAGGGAAATGGTCAACCTCGGAGGCGTGAAAGGCACCGGACGTGTAGAACGATAGTGCTGTGGTGACCTTGACTTCGACAGACAGCGATGTGATGAAGGTGCTAGCAGGCTGCATATCTGCCTGGATGAGATGGCATATTTCAGTGATAATCACTTTTTGGAAGCGCAGTTTGCAAATGCAGTGTGCTTGGTAAGTAGAGGTAAGACCTCTTCTCCCTGTAAGCGCGGGGTGTGCATGGTCTGGACCTTCTCAGTCTGGCACGTCTTACATTGCACCTCTGCCTCATTCAGTTGCTTACGTTCTAGTCTAGTGTTGAGCATACCCACCAGCACAGACTAGTTGGGCCGAATAGCCTGATTCTCTGCTCTATGTTCTATATAATATAATACTCTGAACTAGAGCCCAGCCGTGCCTGACTACCTATTGTCGAGCCTCTCACTCTGGAAGATGCAATGTGTAGCTTCACAAAATAGCTGTAGTGACCCTTTACAGAAGAGCTCAGACAGAATGCAACAAGCTCGTGGTGCTGTCTCAAAAGACCATGTGGGAATTGTCAATCAGAAATATTGCCATGACCCAAACACAGTGCGTGCCCCGCCGCTGGGTGTATTATCAGATCACCAGCCATTCCTGGTGTACTTCAGGGGATGGAAGTCTGGGGCTAAATATTATATTCCTGGACTGGAAACACTGGGACCCACCTCTGGGCTGTGCTCAGTTGTTCTGTTTATTAATTAATTGTATAATTGAGGTAACCGGATATTTCACCGCACTCTTCAACTGCTCTCTGAACTTGAATTGGGTCACCCCGTAAATAAATGTGTTTGTGCAGCAACTTAAACTCTGCAGCATATATCCGACTTGTTGAAAGGTAGATAAAGAATCATTGTAATCATCGGGATTTATTCCTGTAATGTTATAATATAAGAAATCTATAACATATCCCAGCCACAGCAGTATGAAGCTGCTGGATATGGTGAAGAGTAAAATCACAGACTTCCTCCTGCTCTCCATCTCTGGGTCACTGCCATTCTCCTCCTTGCACTCACCCCTCAGTCTCTTCCGGACTCGACTGGCCAATAAAATGTGTCTGACTGTCAGAGCGTTGAGCAACAAAATTACAGCGAATGGGAGCAGTGGGGTTAAAACCGTATCAAACCAGTCAAACCCCACCCAGCCGGGCTCAATATAATAGCCTGGGATTGTGTAACAGTCCCACGGAACATTGTCGATTATCTCCCCAGGTTCAAGTGTAAAGTAGAGAGGAATGTTTTTTGAACAGAGCAGAATGCCGGTTGTGGCCAGAACCACAGCCGCAGTTCTCCCGGTGCAATATTTGGTTTTCAGCTTCTGGCAACAAATGGCCACAAATCGATCAAAGGTGAAAGTGACGGTGAACCAGACAGAACAGTCTGCGGCTGCACAAGGCAGGATAGCGATAATACTACACACAGGGGTGATATCCAGGAAAGATCCTGGGAAATAATACCAACTGATCCGCCACAGTATGACGTCAGTGATGACAACCAGTAGATCCGCCGTCGCCATGGCCACCAGGTAGCGAGTAGTGCAGGTGGAGAGTCCGCACTTTCCCCGGGACAGGATCACAATCGCCACTAAATTCACTGCAATAAACAGAAGGGGAAAGAGACAGTAAATTACTGGTCACACATTCTCGGTGACTGAGCCGAGACAGTAACGCCTGTAATTTAGCACAAAAACGACCGGGTGGAACTCGGGTCAGGGGGTAACATGTAAAGTATATCATCCCAACCCAACCTACCTCCAACCTGCTGCTTCAGAGATTGGCAGAGACGGGGCAGTGTGAGGGAAGCCGAGCCATCTCAGCGGGCGGTTTGGTAATATAAATGTATTAATGCGGCTGGCAGCTTCTGGTTTAACCTGTTTTACGGGTTTAACTGTGGCCGGCTGTGTTTCCCAGGCCTCGGGATACCCGGCAGTTAAAGTGAGCCGAGGATAGCTTCGGGTACAGTGTAAGTGCCTTCACGGCCCTGGTTGTGGGCCAGGAGGTGCAGGTGTGCCTTCCCCAAGGCCCCACACGCTCTCCCTCTCTCACCCTCTGCTTAGACTATCCCAATACAAACGGTGATAAATCTGATAAAATACAGAGAAAACTGAAAGCACTCAGTATGTCAGGCAGCATCTGTGGAGAGAGAAACAAAGATAACGTTTCAGGTGATAACCTTACATCAATACTGGAATACGTGAGCGATGAACAGTTTTAAGGCAATGTTAGAGGCAGAGAAAGTTGTGGTAGGAGGAGGAAAGAACAAAGTTGAAGGTCTGTGATGGGATGGTGGGCAGGAGTGATTCAACGACAAAGGGATGATGGTGGAAGTAAAATGGGACAAGTAAAGGAACAGGAAATGGGTCGAGAGGAGATGTAACTGGATGGAGCAGAATTTCAGAGTGGGGCGGTGGGCGGGGGAGGCGTGGGGAGCAAGGCAAATCTGGCAAAGATCAGAGGCTCCCATGCCCCGGGAATGTAGTGGAGAAAGGTCAATAGACCCAGGGGTGCAGACCAGCCCTCCTGCTGTATACCGAGAGGGGTTCCCAAGCACCATCACACACCTCCTCCACTCCCAGTGGCTCTGCTGAAGACATCCTGCATTACCAGCACATGCTGTCTGAGGAAACGGGAGCGCTAGTATTGATCTGAAAAGTTTAAACTCAGTTTTATATCCGGGTTGCAATAAATGCAACTGTTCCTCTTTGAGTTTCGAAGCGGACCATTTTAGAAGGTCGAAGGTAGAGATGTCAGACTGGGAGTGGGATGTAGAAGTAGAAACATAGAAACATAGAAAATAGATGCAGGAGTAGGCCATTCGGCCCTTCGAGCCTGCACCGCCATTCAATGAGTTCATGGCTGAACATGCAACTTCAGTACCCCATTCCTGCTTTCTCGCCATAACCCTTGATCCCCCTAGTAGTAAGGACAACATCTAACTCCTTTTTGAATATATTTAGTGAATTGGCCTCAACAACTTCCTGTGGTAGAGAATTACACAGGATCACCACTCTCTGGGTGAAGAAGTTTCTCCTCATCTCGGTCCTAAATGGCTTACGCCTTATCCTCAGACTGTGACCCCTGGTTCTGGACTTCCCCAACATTGGGAACATTCTTCCTGCATCTAACCTGTCTAAACCCATCAGAATTTTAAACGTTTCTCTGAGATCCCCTCTCATTCTTCTCAACTCCAGTGAATACAAGCCCAGTTGATCCAGTCTTTCTTGATAGGTCAGTCCCGCAATCCCGGGAATCAGTCTGGTGAATCTTCGCTGCACTCCCTCAATAGCAAGAATGTCCTTCCTCAAGTTAGGAGACCAAAACTGAACACAATACTCCAGGTGTGGCCTCACCAAGGCCCTGTACAACTGTAGTAACACCTCCCTGCCCCTGTATTCAAATCCCCTTGCTATGAATGCCAACATGCCATTTGCTTTCTTAACCGCCTGCTGTACCTGCATGCCAACCTTCAATGACTGATGCACCATGACACCCAGGTCTCGTTGCACCTCTCCTTTTCCTAATCTGTCACCATTCAGATAATAGTCTGTCTCTCTGTTTTTACCACCAAAGTGGATAACCTCACATTTATCCACATTATACTTCATCTGCCATGCATTTGCCCACTCACCTAACCTATCCAAGTCACTCTGCAGCCTCATAGCATCCTCCTCGCAGCTCACACTGCCACCCAACTTAGTGTCATCCGCAAATTTGGAGATACTACATTTAATCCCCTCGTCTCAATCATTAATGTACAATGTAAACAGCTGGGGCCCCAGCACAGAACTTTGCGGTACCCCACTAGTCACTGCCTGCCATTCTGAAGAGTACCCATTTACTCCTACTCTTTGCTTCCTGTCTGACAACCAGTTCTCAATCCATGTCAGCACACTAACCCCAATCCCATGTGCTTTAACTTTGCACATTAATCTCTTGTGTAGGACCTTGTTGAAAGCCATCTGAAAGTCCAAATACACCACATCAACTGGTTCTCCCTTGTCCACTCTACTGGAAACATCCTTAAAAAATTCCAGAAGATTTGTCAAGCATGATTTCCCTTTCACAAATCCATGCTGACTTGGACCTATCATGTCACCTCTTTCCAAATGCGCGGCTATGACATCTTTAATAATTGATTCCATCATTTTACCCACTACCGATGTCAGGCTGACCGGTCTATAATTCCCTGTTTTCTCTCTCCCTCCTTTTTTAAAAAGTGGGGTTACATTGGCTACCCTCCACTCCATAAGAACTGATCCAGAGTCTATGGAATGTTGGAAAATGTCTGTCAATGCATCCGCTATTTCCAAGGCCACCTCCTTAAGTACTCTGGGATGCAATCCATCAGGCCCTGGGGATTTATCGGCCTTCAATTCCATCAATTTCCCCAACACAATTTCCTGACTAATAAGGATTTCCCTCAGTTGCTCCTTCTTACTTGACCCTCTGACCCCTTTTATATCCGGAAGGTTGTTTGTGTCCTCCTTAGTGAATACCGAACCAAAGTACTTGTTCAATTGGTCTGCCATTTCTTTATTCCCCGTTATGACTTCCCTGATTCTGACTGCAGGGGAAGAGGCAAGTGACCGGGGGTGTGTAAGACAGAGTGAGGGAGAGAGACACGTTTGCGGACAGAACAGAGAAGTTCAGGAATATAATCACACAAATCTCTGTTCAGTCCTCCCCAATAATCTACAGGAGGCTGCATCATGAACAGCGAATACAGTATACTACATTTGAGGAAATACAAGTCAATTAATGTTTCACGTTGAAGGCGCTGGACGATGGAACAAAAGGGCAGGTGTGGCATCTCCTACGTTTTGCATAGGAAGGTCCAGTGGAAGTGGATAACTGTTGGGGGCGATTCAGGAGTGGTCCAGGTTGTCGTGGAGGGACCGATCCATTGGGAATGCTGGAAGGCGATGTGTTTGGTGGTGGGAATAAGAAGGAAGGGAGAGAAATGGCGGAGGATGATCTTTTGAATTTGGAGATTGATTGACTCTAAGGTGATGATAAGGGGACCCTATCATTGTTCTAGCAGGGAGGATCAGGGGCGATGAAATTAATGCAGCAAATTGGATTCACACTGCGGTGGGCCTTTTTCAGAACAGTGGTGAGGTATCGTCGGCTGAGGATAAATGGGGGAAATTGGATTGACACGGTCGAGAACCCTGTCCAACTCAGAGGAGGGGTATCCTCAGCTCAGAAAAAGGCACACATGTTGCAAGCACTGGTGTGGGATGTGGTTTCATGGGAACAGATGCAACGCAGGCAGCGACACTCGGAGAATTTAATAGAGTCCTTCCAGGAGGCGGAGTGAGAGGTCATATAAGCAAGGTAGCTGTCGGAGTCGGCCGGATTATGGTAGATATTTGTAGAGAGTCTATTCTCGGAAATTGACTTAGAGATGTCGAGGAAGGGAAGGGAAGGGAAGTGTCAGACGGAGCATGTGAAGGAGAGAGAGAGGCGCAAATTAGAAGCAAGGTTGATTACATAATTATTTGTATTACTAGTATTAATAATATTATTATTAATAATAACTAATATTAATAATAATAATAAGAACTTATATTTATATCGCACCTTTAACATAGTTAAAAGTCCCAAGGCGCTTCAAAGCAGTGTTAACAGGACAACACAGATACATATGACACCGAGACAAAAAAGAAGAAATTAAGGCATATGACCAAAGGCTTGATAAAAGAGATCGATTTTTAAGACCGCCTTTAAAATGGAAAGATGGTTAGAGAAGAGGAGAGGTTCAGGGAGGGACTTCCAGAGTTTAGGGCCCAAACAGCTGAAGGTAAGACCCACACTCAGTATATCCTACAGTGACAGACACTCCCAGTAATACATGGTCACAGGGGTACGGTGTTCTACACCGCTTAGTGACCAACAGTCGGTACAGTTCTACAGTGACAGATACTCCCAGTAATCCATGATCACTGGGGTATGATGTTCCACGCCGGGTAGTGACTCACACTCAGTAAATCCTACAGTGACAGACACTCCTACTAATACCTTCTTTCAGATATTGCGAGGGGTAAGGACTGATTCAAATGTACACAATATTCCACTAAAGGCAACAGCTTGATAATTCAATCAGCCTGTTAGTTACAAATGCAAGTTTATGTTCAGATGGAGCAATTGAATCAAACCACATTGGTTATTCAGGCCATTTGTCTGAACGGAATGATTTCACCGATCAGGTGTCTATACCAGTGACCACTAGTCCAGGATGTAATATTATCAGTCACAGAGAAAAAGCAGAGATCAGCTCACACACAGATTTGCACAACTTCAATGGCTTTAGTCACTTACCAGGAACACCAATGATGGCAATGATAGTGTAGCATATTCTCTGCGCATATTGAATTAGAAGCATTTTCTGTGTGAAACGATGTGCCCCTTCGTGCTGCAGGCAATCTCCCTGAATTATACTCTGAGGCAGTACAATTCCAGAGCCTTTAAGTTATACCCTGCGGGCTCTCCACGGGGACATTGAGGTTGCAACATCGCTAAAATATTTTTTTCAAACTTGAACAAACAGATTACGACAGCCGATTTAAGTCCCTGTTGTGAACGCATTTAGTTACTGCAGAGATTCAAATTGGAAACCCCAAACACTGGACAATTCTGCTCACTTTAATTAACTCATGAAAGTTTCCAGCTGTATTCTCCCAGCAATTGGGTTGTTGTTTCAAAAATCATCAGGCCAAACTAGAGATCGCATATTGTTTCGGGTGATGTCCTTTACTCTGCTGTGGCCATTCAGTAATTACATTCCCAATGTTAGAGTTTCCCTCTCAGGGCTGCTCTACTGCACTCTGTAATGTGGCTGCCTTCTTTAACTGTAGCTATTCAGTAATTACATTCCCAATGTTAGAGTTTCCCTCTCAGGGCTGCTGTACTACAAAAGGGGTCGTGGCTGCCCTTTTAAATGCAGGCATTCAGTAATTAAATTACAAATGTTAGAATTTCCTTCTCCAGGCTGTTCTACTGCGATCTCGGAAGTGACTGATCTCTTTAACTGCGGAAATCCAGTTAAACAATTAAAGTGGGAAATTTCTATGATAGTCCTCAAACTAATACAGGCCCTCATATTCATTAAGCCTCTCATACCCATAGAGCACCTCATACACAGGTGGTGCCTCATATTCGTAGATTACCTAAAACTAAAAAAGCACCTCAAACTCATACAGCAAAAACAATGCAAACTAATACAGCACTCCTCATCATACAGATGCGCAAAATAATACAGCACATCAAACTAATAGAGGACCTCAAACTAGTACAGCCCCTCACCCAAGAGAACCTCAGATTAAAACAACCCTTTAATATTACAAAGTACCTCAAACTAAAACTAAAACTAATACAACCCCTCAAACTAAAAGATAACCTCAAACTAAAAGAGAACCTCAAAGTAATAGAGAACCTCAAACTAATAAAGAGTATCAAACTAATTTTTAATAAATCTATAGAGAACCTCAAAATAATACAGACCCTCAACATAATAATGTGACTAAAACTAATACAGACCCTCAAACTAATAGAGACACTCAAACTATTAACGAAACTCGCACTAATATTGAAAAACAAGCCAAGAGAGAACCTTTAACGAATAAACTAAAACTAATAGTGACCCTCAAATTAATCCACTCAAACTAATAGAGAACCTCAAACTAATTGGGACGCTCAAAATAATCCAAATATTCAAACTAATAGAGAAACTCAAACTAATACAGCCCAGCAAAGTAATAAAGAACATAAAACTAATACCAAACGTCAAAATAATACAGCCCAATCAAAGGCAACGCCTCAGACTAATAGAGAAACGTAACCTAATAAAGCCCATCAAGCTAATACACTCCCTCAAACTATTACAGAATCTCAAACTAATAGAGAAACTCAAACTAATACAGTCCATCAAACTAATACAGTCCCTCAAACTAATACAGTCCTTCAAACTAATGGAGCCCCTCAAACTAATACAGTCCCTCAAACTAATACAGTCCCTCAAACTAATACAGTCCTTCAAACTAATGGAGCCCCTCAAACTAATACAGTCCCTCAAACTAATACAGTCACTCAAACTAATACAGTCCCTCAAACTAATACAGTCCCTCAAACTAATAGAGAATCTCAAACTAATACAGACCCTCAAACTAATACAGTCCCTCAAACTAATACAGACCCTCAAACTAGTACAGTCCCTCAAACTAATACAGACCCTCAAACTAATACAGACCCTCAAACTAATACAGTCCCTCAAACTAATACAGACCCTCAAACTAATACAGCCCCTCAAACTAATACAGACCCTCAAACTATTACCACCCATCAAACTAACACAGTCCCTCAAACTAATACAGACCCTCAAACTAATGCAGACCGTCAAACTAATACAGTCCCTCAAACTAATACAGCCCCTTAAACTAATACAGTCCCTCAAACTAATACAGCCCCTCAAACTAATACAGCCCCTCAAACTAATAAAGAACCTCAAATTAATAGATGTCCTAATACCCATAGAGGACCTAAGACAAATACAGCCTCTTAAAATAATACAACAATACAAACTTTTCAAGAACCTCAAATTAATATATTTCCTCAAAGTAATAGAGAAGCTCAAACTCATACAACCGCTCAAACTAGTGCAGCCCATCAAAGTAATAGAGATTGTTAAACGATTAGATAACCTGAAACTAACAGAGAAACTCAAACTAATTGATAACATATAACTTACAGAGAAGCTCAAAATATTGCAGCCCATCAAATTGATAGAGAGCTGCAAACTAATTGAGAATCTCAAACCACGACAGGACCTCAAACTAATACAAAATCTCAAACTAATAGAGAATCTCTAATTAATGCAGACCCTAAAACTAATAGAGAACCTCAAACTAATACAATAAATAGAGAACGTCAAACTAATGGAGAACCTCAAGCTAATAGAGGACCTAAAACTAATACAGCAACTCCATCACACATAGCAAGTTATATTCATACAGCCATTGAAGCTTGGCCGCAGGGAGGGAGGGAGCGGTTTTTGTTATACGTTAATATTGTTGCCTGTGGGGTGGGTGTGTGTTACGGTTTAGTGTTGGTTGATTAAATTGTTGATGTTCTGAAATGTTTCATTGTTGGTTTGGTTTGGGGGAAAGTGGGGTATGCATGCTTTTTTATTAAAATCTGTTGTTATTGCATTGTTAAAATGTTCAAAGTTTGGTCTGGTGGTGGGGGAGGGGGTTACTGTTGTGTTGTATTGTATTGTGTTATGTTTTTTTCTGATTTAAAAAAATTATCGTTAAGTTAACTTTTTAAAAATAAGTTTAACATTGTTGTGCATTGTATTCAGATTGTTGTACCATTAAACACTGGCGAGTCCATACCATGAAAGGCGAACATCAACCGTAATGCTAACTGTCACCAATGTAACCCAAACCTTTTATTTCTGAGCTGCTGACACAACACTTGCAGCTGCGTAAATACCACCAACATTATTTCAGGCAACGCATTCATTTATGAGCTGCTGATGCAACAGCCTTGCAGCTGTGTAGCCACCATGGGCATTTTCCTGTGGTCTAGAGCGGGGTGGGGGCATAGTTTCACATCAGCCTGAGTGTCTTCCCCAAGGTCACCGTCCACCTCATTTTCTTCCTCTTCTCCTCTCTCCTGAGGTGTATCGGCACTCCCATCTGGCAATTCTTATCCCTACCTGATAGCCAAGTTATGTAGCGTGCAGCACACCACAATGAACTGTGCAACCTGCTCAGGGTGATATTGCAATTCGTCTCCTGGCTGGTCCAGGCATCTGAAGTGCTGCCTAAGCACTCCAATTGTCTTTTTGACGACATTGTGTGTGGCTAAGTGGCTTTCAGTGTAATGCTTCTCGGCCTCTGTCTGGGGCTTATGCAGGGGGGTCATCAGTCAGTTGGTAAGGCCTCTCCTTTATCACCCATTTCCAACCGTGGCCTTGTGGCTGACTCATAATCAGGTCAGACAAAGTGCTCTCACGCAAGATGTGCGCATCATGGATGTTGCCTGGAAATGTTGCATTGATTATTTGCTTGTGGTCAACAACGAGCTGCACATTCAGGGAGTGGAATTGCTTTCAGTTCAGAAACACCACTGCATCCTGAAAGGGTGCTCGCATGGCGATGTGCATTCAGTCTATTCCTCCCTGTACCTTCGGGAAGTTTGCTATTCTGGAGAAACCCAAAGCCCTCTGGTCAAAGGGAAGCTTATAAATTCCATCCTCCGAGCGTAAAGGGCTTCAGTCACCTATTGAAAGCAGCAATGTGTGGCATACTAAGAGATAGCACCAATTTCACCTGCTGAGGCCTGAAAGGAGCCAGATGCATGGAAGGAAAGTGCCGCAGTAAACTTGACCTCAATGGGCAGTGCGGTCATGATGGTGCTGTTAAGCTGCAGATCTATTTGTGGAGCTGGTGTATATCAGCGATGATCTCCTTTTCCAATCACAATCTCCTCAGGCACGTGTTCAGGTAAGACCGTTTCCACCTGCAAGTGCGTCGGGTGTACATTCTCCTCATCCTCCTCAGTCTGCCGTGTCCTTGATTGGACACATAATGCTCTTCAACATACCTTCTCCCATCTCTAGTCTGCAGCATGTGAGTCGTCATCAATACAGGCTGAGAAATTGCAGGTCCCATTACAATTACTATTCGACCTATTTTTCAGAAATAATACGTTTTCATCCAAAATCTCATAAAATAATGTAAATTCGTCCACAATATGATAAGATGTTTCTTCAGATTTTATATTCACCATAAAATAACTCACAGATTAAATCAAAGCTCCCCAGAACTTGAAGCTGCCTTTTCTATGAAAAGTCCTTCGATTTACAAAATAGATTCCATGCCGCTGGGTTACGATCAGGTGAGTGCAGCTTTTTTTCAGCATTTTCTTGGGTGAGCGATATTCTGGGCGATTTCTGGGCATTAGTTTCTTTTAAAAAAACTGTCTTACATAGAAACATAGAAATATAGAAAATAGGTGCAGGAGTAGACCATTCGGCCCTTCTAGTCTTCTGGGCGTTGATGTCATAAAAATATGGGCGGGCGGTTAAGTTAATTCACGGCATTAACTTGATGCTTAAACTAATGCTGCCGGTAAATGGGTAATAAATGGGCGATAAATGGACATTAGTTTCCATTTTTTGTGTAAATGGGGGATAAACGGACGTTATAGCATCACAGAGTTTAAATGGGTGGTAAGTGGTCAGTAGTGGGCAGAAACTAATGGAAAGTCTAGCATTAAATCATTGATATATAAAACAAAACGCAAGGGACCTAGTATTGAGCCCAGCCGAACCCCACTAGAAACAGCCTTCCAGTCACAAACACCCGTCAACCATTACCCTTTCCTTCCTACCACTGGAACAGTTATGGATCCGACTTGACACTTTTCCTTGGATCCCATGGTTTTTATTTTTCTACCATGTGGGAGTTTGTTGCAAGCAACGGTTAATATGCATGCAGACTACATCAAACGCACTGCCCTCGTAGACTCTCCTTGTTACCTCCTCAAAAAATCCAATCAAGTTAGTTAGGCATGACTTTCCCTTAACAAATCCATGCTGACTTCCTTAATTAATCCGTGCCTTTCCAAATGATAACTACTACTGTCCCTCAGATTTTATTCCAATGATTTTCCCACGGTCTACGTTGGGCTCACACAACTTGAATTACTCGGTGAATCCCTTTCTCCATTTTAAACAATGGTGCAACGACAGCAATCCGCCAGTCCTCCGGCACCACACCTTTACCCAGAGCGGATTGGAAGTTAATGGTCACAGCCTCCGCTATTTGCTCCATTGATTATCTTAACAGCCTGGGCTACATTTCTTCTGAACCTAGTGAAGTGTCTTCTTTCAAATATGCTAAACTCCTTAACATTTCCTCTCTCACTACTTTCATCTAATTTAATAATTCACTTACCAACCACTTAACTAATATATCTGCATCGTGTCCCTTGTGAGGACAGGTACAAATTATTCATTGAGGAACATTCCCACGTCTTCCAAATCCATACACATGTTACTTTTTTGGTCTCTAATAGGTCATACACTTTCGTTAGCTAGGCTTTTGTCCTTCATGTATTTATAAAACATCTTTGTGTTATCTTTGATTTCACTAGCCAATATTTTTTCATGCTTTCTTAATTTCCCTTTTAATTCCACTTTCTACACTCCGCTTGGCTTTCTGCAGTATTTAGATTTCTGTATCTGACTTAAGCTTCCCTCTCTTGCATTATCTTATTAATTGACATACAGGAGGCTCTAGATGTTATAGGAAGATATTTGCTCTGAACCCTCACTATTTCCTCATTGAATGCTTCACACTGCTCCGACACTGATTTACCTTCAGTAGTTTCCAGTCCACGTTCGATAAAGCACAGCCAACCTCATTAAAATTGGCCTTTCCCCAATTGAAAAATGTAACTCCTAGTCTATCTTTTTCCTTTTATATAACTAATACAATCTTACTGAATTATGATCAATACCACCAAAATACTCTCACCCACCTACCTAACTTCATTCACTAAAACTAAGTTCACAACTTCTCCATCTCTTGTTTGTCTTGCTAAGTACTGGCTAAAAATGCTCAACTCAATATATTTTATGAAGTCCCGCGCCCTCTATACTTTTTCTACTAATTCTATGCCAATTATTACCCCGGAATTTGAGGTTGGTGGCAAAGCAAAGCCTTCACAACTGGCCACAATTATGCTCCGCACAAGTATCTAGCGACCTCTGTCGAGAATTTCAAGTCCTCCGACGTGTAATACAAATCAGCGGATATTAGTGGGGACCCCCAGATATTTTAATTCATTCCAGGATTGTGGTCATCGCTGGCAAAGCCAGCATTTATTGCCCTTCGTCTAATTACCCTTGTGAAGGTGGTTTTGAACCGCCTTCTTGAACTACTGCTGTCCTTGTGGTAAAAGTACTCTTTAGGAAGGGAGTTCCAGAATTTTGACTCCGCGACGATGGAGGAATGGCAAAATATTACCATAAGTAACGTGGCAACAAGTGCACGTAGGAGGCTGGGTATTCTTGGTGATTGTCTCACCTCCTCACTCAGATTTTCTACCATCGACAAGGCACATGACAGGAGTGTGATGGAATACTCTCCACTTGCCTGGATAAGTGCAGCTTCAACAATACTCAAAAAGCTCGACACCATTCAGGACAAAGCAGCCCGCTTGATTGGCAAAGCATCCCCCACCTTAAAAATTCACTCCCTCCAACACCCGTGTAGCTTGGAGGGGGACTTCCAAGTGATGATGTCCCCATGCACCTGCTGCCCTTGTCCTTCTAGCTGGTTGAGGTTGTGGGTTTGGGAGGTGCTGCTGAAGAAGCCTTGGCGATTTGCTGCAGTGCATCTTGTAGATGGTACACACATTGCAGCCATGGTGCACTGGTGTTGGAGGGAGTGAATCTTTAAGGTGGGGGATGCTTTGCCAATCAAGCGGGCTGCTTTGTCCTGAATGGTATCGAGCTTTTTGAGTGTTGTTGAAGCTGCACTCATCCAGGCAAGTGGAGAGTATTCCATCACACTCCTGTCATGGGCCTTGTAGATGGTAGAAAATCTGAGTGAGGAGGTGTGACACTCGCCAAGGATACCCAGCCTCCTACGTGCTATAGTTGCCACATTATTTATTTAGCTGGCCAAGTTAAGTTTCTCCTCGATGGTGACCCCCAGAATTTTATAGTCAGGGAATCGGCGATGGTAATGCTGTTGAATGTCAAGGGAAGGTGGTTAGACTCTCGATTGTTGGAGGTTGACATTGCCTGCCACTTATGTGTTGCGAAAGGCCAGTCTGGCAACTGTGACCTTCAAGCCTCGTCCAGCACGGTCAATAGTGGTGCTACTGAGCCATTCTTTGTGATGGTCATTGAAGACTCGTACCAGATTACATTCTGTGCCCATGCTGTGCTCAGTGATTCTTCCAAGTGGTGTTCAACATGAAGAAGAATTGATTCATCAGCTGAGGGAGGGCGGTAATTGGTAATCAGGAGAAGGTTTTCTTGCCATTATTTGACCTGATGTAGTTAATTTTATATCTATTGACATTGCGAATGTATTCGACAAAGTGACACACCAGATGTCATTAATAATTTGGAAGCCCAGGGAATTAAATGGAACGTGCTGGTATGCATGCAAAATTAGCTCAGTAACATCACCAAAGTATGGTGGTGCGTGCATGTTTTTCAGACTGTGAGGTGGTTTACGTCGTGTTCCCCAGGTGCCAACTTTGGGTGCATTACTCTTTGCAATTTTTATAAACGACCTCGAATCGGGTGTAAAGAGCAGAATTCTAAATTTTAGAGATAATACGAAACTTGGCATAGTCGGTGGTGATGTGGATAGTTACAGGCTTTAGGATGATTGAAACAGGATGTTGAAATGGGCAGAAGCGTGGCAGATGGGGAAGTATGAAATGATACCCCTTGGGAGCACTAATATGGAAATACAGTATAGTATAAATGGCACGAATTAGAAAATTCTAGATGAGCAGAGAGGCCTTGGTGTTCATAACCACAAATCTTTAAAGGTGGCAGAGAAAGTTGAGAAGTTGTTTAAAATGCAAATCGGTTACTTGGGTTTATAAATAGATGATTAGAATATAAAAGCAAACATACATGTTTTCATGTATATATCCGATATCCTTTTGAAAGTTACCATTTGAATCTGCTTCCTCACCTTTTCAGGTATTGTGTTCCAGACCAGAACAATTCGATGCATGAAAGCAATCCTCCTCATGTCCTTCCTGGATTTGGGGGAAATGTTATCTGCTGTACCATCTTGTTACCGACCCCCCTTCCAGTGGAAGCAGATTCTCCCTATCTAATCTATCGAAACCCTTCATGATGGTGACCATCTTTGTGAAATCACCGCTTAAACTTCTCTGCCGAAGGAGAACATTTCCAATTCCTCTAATCTCTCCACATAACTGACGTGCCTGGTAACAATTCAGGGATTAGGTCTGATAAGAATCCCCGGTAATGTGTGTTTTTTTTTACTCTGTCCCTGAAAGTCAGAACATAACTGCAACATACTCCTGGGAGTGAGCTGTTTGCGGTAGTTCTGTGGAACAGTTTATTTGCGGATGGGTTCTCAGGAATTGTGCCATGAATCCAGTAAGTCTATTAAAATTGTAAATCTGTATTCAGTTAACAATGATTGCATCACCATTTACAGGGATGGGGCGCTTGGACACTTGTCGGACAGTCTCCTGGATGTGTACCAACATTGGCGAGAAGCCCTCAGGGATGGTTCAATATTTAGAGCAGGTACATGGTCATATCTGACATTGTATAGGGACAATGGTTGTACATTTCTGGTAACGATTCATCGGCATGACTACAATTTTGTTGTGGTCTCTAGGAGGGTGTCAGCGTTTTAAGGGCTGTGGAAACGATATAAATATATTAACGGGGGTTCACCCACATAATTTGGTTTCACTGGCTGAATGTAAAGTGCACACTGAGAATGGGAGAGAAATTTTCTGAAATAACGGAACCAGAGAATTAATCATAAACCTGAACCAAACCTGTTCTCGATCACCCAGTGCTGTCAGACTGAAGATTTCACATAGTCTGTCCTTCCCTGGCCTTTGGGGAGATTCACTTTCCATCTGTGCAATATCTGACTAAATGTAAATGTGATATTGCAACATGTTTTTTAAAAAGTGATGAACTGAATCTGTTTGTTTAGTCGCTGTAACTAATATCATTCTCCTTACACCCTAATTATATCAGTGGAGATTTCTCCCACCTTACACAAGGGCATTCGCTCAATGTGTTAACCCAAATTGTCTCTCGGAGTTTGGTCTGCAGAACAAACCCGAAGCAGCGTTCTGCAGATGTAGAACGAATGGATCGGAGTTAGTCAGTTGAATATACGGTATGGAGGCTAATTAAACGTACACAGAAAATTTATTTTCTGCCCTCGCTTTTACTGGTGTTCCTGGTAAGTCTCCATTTCCAGATATTAATTCTGTAAACATTTTAATTGTATTCCGGATTTTAACGTTCAAGTCCCAATTTCTGTCGATGTTCCTTGTAAATGACCATAGCCCTATTTCATAATGTAAACGATATTTAACTGTAAACATTGTGTTCATTACACAAGTCTCCATATCCAACAATTCATTGTATTCGGTTTATTCCTCTTGTTATGCGAATGAAAGTATATTGTTGCCTCGACATTGTCACTGGGTGATTTAATTAATGAATAGTTTATAGTCTGCTGTCTGCTCTGAGCCCTGGCAGCAGATTTGAATCGTTATCATCTTTGCGTTAAACAACAACTGATGAGGCCAGTGGAATCAAGAGTGATTGAAGAATGATTTACATAATCAGCCATAGTCCTTGCATTGAATTTAAAGGAAGGTGAATGGACGGGTTGTAGTATTGCTGAGCAGTCTGTTCCCCGTCCGATTATCATTGTGTGCTCCGGACAGGTGGCGTTAATTGTTAGGCAGTGAAAACCATATCACATCAAATCTGACAGATATTCATTGCTTTAAGGATATTGTTTTTATATCTACTGGGTAAACTGAATGTTACAGATCTGCAATTGGCCAAAAATCATTCCAATAGGTTTTACTTCCAATTAATTGTAAATGGAGTAATGTTTAGAATAAATACCATTATGATTTAATCGCTTTTTTTCCCTCGATCAAATTGTAACCTTTTCAGTTCTCACTCACAGGTGGAAAACAGCAGAATAGCATTGATCCGCTTCCATTCAGATACCTACTCAACTTCAAGGTGGAAGATCATATTGTTAGTTACACCATCAGCCCATTCATAGTGACTGTCGTGAATAGCTTTGAGATGTAAGTGGAAATTCTCCCATTACAGGAATTATTCGAAAGAGATAGATAGAGATAAAGGGTGGATAAAGAGATAGATAGACAGACAAACAGACAGAGAGACAGACAGTCAGACAGATAGGTTTATGGACAGATAGACAGAGAAACAGTGAGCTAAGGAGGGACAGGCAGCTAGAAATGTATATATATATATATATATAGAGAGAGAGAGAGAGAGATTTATGGATCGATAGATAGAGATTCTTAAGAGATAGAGACATGGAGATGTGGAGAGATAGATATAGATGGATTGATAGACAAACATTTAGACATACAGACAGACAGATTGTGCACAGCTCAGTAATATCCTTTTCATTGATTTAAAGGGGTAGCAAAACCGAGTAGAGTTTTAGAAACATCGGCCCATGCGATAGCATCCGGTTTACCTCTTCGCCGAAAGTTGAAAGGTTTCCCCAGTGATCAATGATTGAAAGGGGGCCAGAGTAGAAAACCCTCAGTCAATCCGCTACTGTCATTACATATCCGGGAGCAAAAAGGAAAATTCCGGTATTATTGCCAATACACGATTTTTTTTAAATGTTCCCCTCTTCCTGCCCCAAAGGAGTTGAGTCCTTTTGGAGTTTTCACAATAGAGGTACCTCATGTGCCACAGGTGATTTCATAATATTCTCCTTTGGTACATTTTGCTGGAGTTGTTTCACACCCCAGATGTTTCTTGTCCAGATAGGGACGATTCAGTCTTACTCCGTCTATGCTGTTTGGTGGAGTTTGACCACTGAAACAGACCACTCCCTCCTCTTGGCCCGGTGTCCTCCTCTGCTTCTTGTGCTGATCTCTTTAGTTAAAAGTATATCCTCTGAGAGTGATTATCGCTCTCTCCTGTTCTGACCCATCTCATGGCTGATGTTTATTTTCAAATGTCTAATTGATGGTTTTAATTCACGCATGTTCTCTGCCCCTGCATCTAATTTCAGGTAAAACTTGAACCACATCCGTCCGGCGGGACCACTTTTACAGGCCGGCCAGTTTCCTCCACATTGAATTCAATGTTGCGTCCAATTGGACGGGGAATAAAGCCGGTGTCAGACTTGAACCCGCCCCATTCCCGCTGGCCAGGTGAGTTTAAATCGGGACTTAAACAGGTCCTTGCTTAGTTTCCGTTCCAAGGCCCACTCTGAAATTAACATTCTTAAAGTTTGAGGTGAGGCACCCGCTGTAACAGGTCCTTCTGCCAGGGACTTAACCTGGCTGACCAAACATTTATCTCCTCGAACAGGCAAACGCTTTCGAGCAGAATACTTTGCACACTGATCAGTATCAGCCCCCAGGTGATTACCCCACCACATCATAAAAACATAGAAACATAGAAAATAGGTGCAGGAGTCGGCCATTCGGTCCTTCGAGCCTGCACCGCCATTCAATAAAATCATGGCTGATCATTCCCTCAGTATCCCTTTCCTGCTTTCTCCCCATATCCCTTGATCCCCTTAGCAGTAAGGGCCATATCTAACTCCCTCTTGAATATATCCAATGAACTGGCATCAACAACTCTCTGTGGCAGGGAATTCCACAGGTCAACAACTCTCTGAGTGAAGATGTTTCTCCTCATCTCAGTCCTAAATGGCCTACCCCTTATCCTAAGATTGTGTCCACTGGTTCTGGACTTCCCCAACATCGGGAACATTCTTCCCACATCTAAACTGTCCAGTCCCATCAGAATCTTATACGTTTCTATGAGATCCCCTCTCATCCTTCTAAACTCCAGTGAATAAAGGCCCAGTTGACCCAGTCTCTCCTCATATGACGGTCCAGCCATCCCTGGAATCAGTCTGGTGAACCTTCGCTGCACTCCCACAATAGCAAGAACGTCCTTCCTCAGATTAGGAGACCAAAACTGAACACAATATTCCAGGTTAGGCCTCACTAAGGACCTGTACAACTGCAGTAAGACCTCCCTGCTCCTATATTCAAATCCCTTAGCTATGAAGGCCAACATACCATTTGCATTGTTTACTGCCTGCTGTACCTGTATGCCGACCTTCAATGACTGATGTACCATGACACCCAGGTCTCGTTGCACCTCCCCTTTTCCTAATCTGCCGCCATTCAGATAATATTCTGCCTTCGTGTTTTTGCCCCCAAAATGGATAACCTCACATTTATTCACATTATACTGCATCTGCCATGCATTTGCCCACTCACCTAACCTGTCCAAGTCACCCTGCAGCCTCTTAGCATCCTCCTCACAACTCACACCACCACCTAGTTTAGTGTCATCTGCAAACTTCGAGATGTTACACTCAATTCCTTCATCTAAATCGTTAATGTATATTGTAAAGAGCTGGGGTCCCAGCACTGAGCCCTGCGGCACTCCACTAGTCACTGCCTGCCATTCTGAAAAGGACCCGTTTATCGCGACTCTCTGCTTCCTGTCTGCCAACCAGTTCTCTATCCACGTCAGTACATTACCCCCAATACCATGCGCTTTGATTTTGCACACCAATCTCTTGTGCGGGATCTTATCAAAAGCCTTTTGAAAGTCCAAATGCACCACATCCACTGGTTCTCCCTTGTCTACTCTACTAGTTACATCCTCAAAAAATTCCAGAAGATTCGGCAAGCATGATTTCCCTTTCATAAATCCAAGCTGACTTGGACCGATCCTGTCACTGCTTTCCAAATGCACTGCTATTTCATCTTTAATGATTAATTACAACATTTTCCCCACTGCTGATGTCAAGCTAACCGGTCTATAATTACCCATTTTCTCTCTCCTTTTTTAAAAAGTGGTGTTACATTAGCTACCCTCCAGTCCACAGGAATTGAACCAGAATCAATAGATTGTTGGAAAATGATCACCAATGCATCCACTATTTCAAGGGCTACTTCCTTGAGTACTCTGGGATGCAGACCATCAGGCCCCGGGGATTTATCGGCCTTCAATCCCATCTATTTTCCTAACACAATTTCCCATCTGATAAGGCTATCCTTCAGTTCCTCTTTCTCACTAGACCTACTGTCCCCTAGTACATTCGGAAGGTTATTTGTGTCTTCCTTCGTGAAGACAGAACCGAAGTATTGGTTCAATTGGTCTGCCATTTCTTTGTTCACCATTATAACTTCACCTGAGTCCGACTGCAAGGGACCTACATTTGGCTTCACTAATCTTTTTCTCTTCACATATTTATAGAAGCTTTTGCAGTCAGTTTTTATGTTCCCTGCAACCTTCCTTTCGTATTCTATTTCCCCCGATTTATAAACCCTTAGTCTTCCTCTGTTGAATTCTAAATTTCTCCCAGTCCTCAGGTTTGTTGCTTTTTCTAGCCAAATTATTTGCCTCTTCCTTGGCTTTAACACTATCCTTAATTTCCCTTGTTAGCCATGGTTGAGCCACTTTCCCCGTTTTATTTTTACTCCGGACAGGGATGTACCATTGCTGAAGTTCATCCATGTGATCTTTAAATGTTTGCCATTGTTTATCCACCGTCAATTCATTAAGTATCCTTTGCCAGTCTATTCTAGCCAATTCACGCCTCATACCGTCCAAGTTACCTTTCCTTAAGTTCAGGACCCTAGTTTCCAAATTAACTGTGTCACTCTCCATCTTAATAAAGAATTCTACCATATTATGGTCACTCTTCCCCAAGGGGCCTCGCACAACAAGATTGCTAATTCGTCCCTTCTCATTACACATCACCCTGTCTAGGATGGCTAGCTCTCTAGTTGGTTCCTCAACATATTGGTCGAGAAAACCATCCCGAATACACTCCAGGAAATCCTCCTCCACCGCCTTGCTACGAGTTTGGTTAGCCCAATCAATATGTAGATTAAAGTCGCCCATAATAACTGCTGTACCTTTATTGCACACATCCCTTATATCTTGTTTGATGCTGTCCCCAACCTCACTCCAACTGTTTGGTGGTCTGTGCACAACTCCCACTAGCGGTTTCTGCCATTTGGAATTCCGCATCTCCACCCATACTGATTCTACATCATCCAGCCTAATGTCGTTCCTTACTATTGCATTAATTTCCTCTTTAACCAGCAACGCCACCCCGCCTCCTTTTCCTTTCTGTCTATCCTTCCTAAATGCTGAATACCCTTGGATGTTGAGTTCCCAGCCTTGGTCACCCTAGAGCCATGTCTCCGTGATGCCAATTACATCATACCCGTTAACTACTATCTGCACAGTTAATTCGTCCACCTCATTCCAAATACTCCTCGCCTTGAGGCACAGAGCCTACAGGCTTGTCTTTCTAACACTTTGCCCCTTTAGAATTTTGCTGTAACGTGGTCTTTTTGTTTTTTGCCTTAGGTTTCTCTGCCCTCCACTTTTACTATTCTCCTTTCTATCTTTTGCTTCTGACTCCATTTCATTTCCCTCTGTCACCCTGCATAGGTTCCCATCTACCTGCCACATTAGTTCAACTCCTCCCCAACAGCACTAGCAAACACTGCCCCTCGGACATTGGCTCCGGTCCTGCCCAGGTGCAGACCATCCGGTTTTCACTGGTCCCACCTCCCCCAGAACCGGTTCCAATGTCCCAGGAATTTGAATCCCTCCCTTCTGCAGCACTGCTGAAGCCACGTATTCATCTGAGCTATCCTGCAATTCCTACTCTGACTAGTACGTGGCATTGGTAGCAATCCTGAGATTTCAACTTTTGAGGTCCTACTTTTTAATTTTACTCCTAGCTCCTTAAATTCGTCTCGCAGGACCTCATCCCGTTTTTTACCTATGTCGATGGTACTATATGCACCTCGACAACTGGATATTCACCCTTCCTTTTCAGAATGTCCTGCACCCGCTCCGAGACATCCTTGACCCTTGCACCAGGGAGACAACATACCATCCTGGAGACTCGGTTGCGGCCGCAGAAACGCCTATCTATTCTCCTTACAATTGAATCTCCGATCACAATGGTTCTCCCATTCTTTTTCCTGCCCTCCTGTGCAGCAGAGCCAGCCACGGTGCCATGAACTTGGCTGCTGCTGCCCTCCCCTGATGAGTCACCCCCTCAACAGTACCCAAAGCGGTGTATCTGTTTTGCAGGCGGATGACCACAGGGGATCGCTGCATTGCCTTCCTTGCAGTACTCTTCCTGTTGGTCTTCCATTCCCTATCTGGCTGTGTACCCTTTACCTGCGGTAAGATCAACTCGCTAAATGTGCTATTCACGTCATTCTCAGCATCATGCATGCTCCAGAGTGAATCCAGCCTCAGCTCCAGCTCCGCAATGCGGTCCATCAGGAGCTGGAGGCGGATGCACCTCCTGCACACGTTGTCGCCAGGGACACCGGAAGCATCCCTGACTTCCCACATAGTACAGGAGGAGCATAACATGTGTCCGAGCTCTCCTGCCATGACTTAACTCTTAGATTAACTTCAATTGGCAACAACAATGATAAATGTTACTTACTGATATAGAAAAGAAAAAGAAAAGCTACCTACCAATCACCAGCCAATCACTTACCCCCTTGGCTGTGACGTCACCTTTTGATTTCTTTCTACTTCTTTTTTGCCTTCTACCCCTGATGTAGCTGCACAAGCTGTGTCTCAGCAACGTACTCCCGACTCTGCCGCTCCACCTCCGACGACACTGCTCCCCGGACTCCCTGCTGTGCCTTTTGTAGGCCTCTCTGCATCTCTGCATCCCAGCATCTCTGATCAGGACCAGGAAATAGGAGCTTAGCCTCAACATATCCCCGTGTCACTGATCAGTAGCAGGACCCAGGGGATTGCCCCAATATATACCAGCATCACTGATCAGTAGCAGGACCCAGGGGATTGCCCCAATATTTCCCAGCATCACTGATCAGGTGCAGGGCTCAGGGGATTACCCCAATATATACCAGCATCACTGATCAGGTGCAGGGCTCAGGGGATTACCCGCCCACCCGTATCCCAGCATCACTGATCAGGAGCAGGACCCAGGGGATTGCCCCAATATATACCAGCATCACTGATCAGGAGGAGGACTCGTGGACAATGCTGAACAGAAGAGATAAGCGACAACATCAAGCTAATGGAATGAACATTCAAATGTGGTAATAATAGTCTCGTTCGAATGGATTGTCAGAGATATAAAGAACAGTAAAGTTAGACAATAAAAGATACCAAGAGCTGCAAAGAGGTAATAGGAAATTAAACTTGCGACAGATATCAGGAATAAAACATAACGTTTTTATTATTATGTAAGGAAAAAAGGATTCAGTGGTAATGTGAGCCCTTTAAAACAAATACAGGTAATATTGCAAATGAAAACAAAGAAATAGAAGAGTTTTTGAGTAATTACATTATGTCCGCGCTCACAGTAGAGGAAGACGATATTTTACGTGAAAGTCCAGTAAAATTAGTAATGAATCAAGGACTGGAACTCACTAAAGTTAACGGAAGCAAGAAACTTGTATTAGAAAAATTAACATCACGAAAAAATGACAAACACCAAGACCTGATGGTTTCTACCAATTGTATTTGAGCAATTAGATAACCGTAAGTGTTTGATTAGAGGCAACATGGAATTATAACGAACGTTTGTGATTTTTTTTTTGAGGAATTATCCAAATTATCAGGCATGGGAATGTCTATGGATGTAGTTTATATGGACTTCCAGAAGGCAATCAATAAGGTTCCACATAAGAGAATGTTAGTTAAAGTAAAAGCTAGAATTGAAGGCAAATAATTGAACTGGTTAGTACACTGCTTGTTTAGGATAATATAGAGAAAAATAATCATTGGTGTGTACACATATTGGAAGGAAGAGATTAGTAATATGCAACAAAGCAAATGTTGGTCCCTTAATGGACCAGACCAGCGAATTAGTGATGAGGAACATGGAGATGGTAGAAATTCTGAACAACTATATTCCATCAGTCTTTATGGTAGAGCACAGGAAACATATCCCAACAGTAGATAACCAAGGGGCTATTGGGGGGAAGAAATTAACACAATCACAATCACTGAAGAGATGATACTGAGCAAAATACTGGGACTAAAGGCGTCTAAATCCCCTGGACCTGATGGCTTGCATCCTAGGGTCTTAAGAGGCGTAGCGGCAGGGATAGTTGATGCATTGGTTGTAATTTAACAAAATCCACTGGAAGCTGGGGAGGTCCCAGCAGATTGGAAAACTGCAAGAGTAACGTCCCTATTTAAAAAAGGAGGGAGACAAAAAGCAGGAAATTAAGCCAGTTAGCCTAACATCTGTGGTTGGGAAAGTGTTCCAGTCCTTTATTAAAGAAGCAATAGCAGGACATTTACAATAGCGTAATTCAGTCAGGCCAAGTCAGCATGGATTTGTGAAGGGGAAATAGGAGGACAGAGCAGATGAATTTGTGTCTGGAGAGATGGTGCAGGTGGGAGGGCTTTAGTTTCCTGAGGCATTGGGACCGCTTCTGGGGGAGGTGGGACCTGTACAAGCCGAACGGATTGCATCTCAACAGAGCCAGGACCAATATCCTCGCGGGGTTGCTAGTGCTGTTGGGGAAAGTATAAGTAGCTTGGCAGGAGGATGGGAACTTGAAAATATATTCAGTAGGGAGGGGAGCTTGAATTAAAAAGTAAAAATCAAGAAAGTGAGTTGGAAGGAAAGAAGAAAGAAGCAGAAAAATGTGCAAAAAAACAAATTCAAATGTACTTTGTCTAAATGTACGTAGCCATTCTTAACAAAATAAATGATTTTACGGCACAAATAGATAAAATTGGGTGTGACCGGGAGGACGGACAGAATGGAAGAGGAGGCAGGGTCTCTATTGATAAATGATGGACTCACTGCACTAGTGAGAAACGATATTGGCTCAAATGATCAGGATGTTGAAAGAGATTTGGTGGAGATGAGGAATAATAAGTGGAAACAAGTCACTAGGAGCATAGTCTACAGAGCTCCTAACAGTAGTAACTCTGTTGGTCGGAGCATAAACCAGGAAATAGTTTGGGGTTGTAAAAAGGGGACAGCAACAATCATGGGTGATTTTAACCTCCATATTTATTGCACAAATCAAATTGGTCAGGGTAGCCTTGAGGAAGAGTTCGTAGAGTGCATGAGGGACAGGTTCCTTGAGCAGTATGTAACGGAACCAGCCAGGGGGCAGGCTATCTTGAATCTGGTCCTGTGTAATGAGACAGGATTAATAAACAACCTCCAAGTAAAGAATCCCCTTGGAATGAGTGAGCATAGCATGGGTGAATTTCAAATTCAGATGGAGGATGAGAAATTTGTATCTAAAACCAGCGTTCTAAGCTTAAATAAAGGAGGCAGTGAAGGTACGAGGGCAGAGTTGTCTAAAGTGGACTGGGAAAATAGGACGGTTGATGACCAGTGGTGTACATTTAAGGAGATATTTCACAACTCTCAAGAAAAATATATTCCAGTGAGGAGAAAAGGGTGTAAAAGAAAAGATAGCCATCCATGGTTAACTAAAGAAATAAAGGACGGTATCCAATTAAAAGGGCAAACAAATTGGCCAAAACTAGTGGGAGGATAGACGATTCAGAAGCTTTTAAAAGGCAGTAAAGAATGGCTAAAAAAAATGATTAAGAATCGGAAGAAAGTAAAAAGGACGAATATGAAAATTAAGTAGCACGAAATATAAAAACAGATAGCAAGATTTTCTATAGGTATATAAAAAGGAAAAGAGTGGCTAAAGTAAATGTTGGTCCCTTAGAGGAGGAGAATGGGGAATTAGTAATGGGAAACATGGAGATGGCAGAAAATCTGAACACATATTTTGTATTAGTCTTTATGGTAGAGGACGCAAACAATATCACAGCAGTGGAAAGTCAAGCGGCTATAGGAGAGGGGGGTCTTAACACAATCACAATCTTTAATGAGGTGGTACTCAGTAAGATAATGGGACTAAAGGCGGATAAATCCCTGGATTTGATGGCTTGCATTCCTAGGGTCTTAAGAGAAGTAGCGGCAGGGTTAGTGAATGCGTTGGTTGTAATTTACCAAATTTTCCTGGATTCTGGGGAAGTCCCAGCAGATTTGAAAACTGCAAATGTAACACCTCTATTTAAAAAAGGAGGTAGACAAAAAGCAGGAAACTATAGACCAGTTAGCCTAACACCTGTGGTTGGGAAAGTGGTGGCGTCCATTATTAAAGAAGCAGCAGCAGGACATTTGGAAAAGCAAAATTCGGTCAAGCAGAGTCTGCATGGATTTATGAAGAGGAAGTCATGTTTGACAAATTTGCTGGAATTCTTTGAGGATGTAACGAACAAGGTTGATAAAGGTGAACAAGTGGATTTGTTGTATTTGGACTTCCAGAAGGCACTTGACAAGGTGCCACATAAAAGGTTACTGCACAAGATAAAATTTCACTGGTTTGGGGGGAAATATATTAACATGGATAGAGGATTTGCTAACTAACAGAAAGCAGAGAGTCGGGATAAATGGTTCATTCTCGGGTTGGCAATCAGTAACTAGTGGGGTGCCTCAGGGATCAGTGCTGGGACCCCAACTATTTCCAATCTATATTAATGACTTGGAAGAAAGGACCTAGTGTAATGTAGCCAAGGTTGCTGATGATAAAAGTTGGGGGAAAAGCAATGTGTGAGGAGGCCACAAACCATCTCCAAAAGGACATAGACAGGCTAAGTGAGTTGGCAAAATTTTGGCAGATGGAGTATCATGCTGGAAAGTGTGAGATCATGCACTTTGGCAAAAAAAATCAAAGAGCAAGTTACTATTTAAATGGAGAAAAATTGCAAAGTGCTACAGTACAACGGGACCTGGAGGGTACTTGTGCATGATTCACAAAAGGTTAGCATGCAGGTACAGCAAGTGATCAGGAAGGCCAATGGAATCTTGGCCTTTATTTTAAAGGGGATGAAGTATAAAAGCAGGACATCTTGCTACAGTGATACAGGGTATTGGTGAGGCCACATCTGGAATACTGCGTACAGTTTTGGCTTCCATATTTAAGAAAGGATATAGTTGCTTTGGAAGCAGTTCAGAGAAGGTTCACTGCATTGATTCCTTCGATGAGGGGGTTGATTATGCGGAAAGGTTGAGCAGGTTAATGCTCTACTATCGGAATTTAGAAGAATGAGCATGATCTTATTGAAACGTTGAAGACTATGAAGCGGCTTGACAAGGTGGATGCAGAGAGGATGTTTCCACTGATAGTGGAGACTAGAACTAGGGGGCATAATCTTTGACTAAGGAGCCGCATATTTAAAACAGAGATGTGGAGGATGTTCTTCTGTCAAAGGTTTGTAAATATGTGGAATTTGCTGCGTCAGAGAGCTGTTGACATTGAATAAACTTAAGACAGAGATAGAGAGTATCTTAACCGGCAAGGGATTAATGGATTACAGAGAGCGGGCAGGGAAGTTGACCTGAGTCCATGATCGGATCTGTAATGTTCGTATTAAATGGTGGAGCAGACTCGAGGGGCCATATGGCCTGCTCCTGCTCCTATTTCCTGTGTTCTTATGTCAGTCATGTTTGACAACTTTGCTGGAATTCTTTGAGAATGTAGCAAACAGTGTGGATAAAGATGAACAAGTGGATGTGGTGTATTTGGAATTCTAGAAGGCATTTAACAAGTTGCCACATGAAAAGTTACTGCACAAAATAAAGGTTCACTGGGTTGGGGATAATATATTAGCATAGATAGAGGATTGGCTAACTAACAGAAAACAGAGAGTCGGATAAATGGCCCATTCTAGGATCGTTAATCAGAAACTAGTGGGGGGCCACAGGGATCAGTGCTGGGACCCCAACTATTCACAATCTTTTTTAATCACTTGGATGAAGAGACCGAGTGTAATGTAGTCAAGATTGCTAATGATACAAAGGTGGGAAGAAAAGCAATGTGCGAGGAGGGCACAAAAAACTTGCAAAAGGACATAGACTAAGTGAGTGGGCAAAGAACTGTCAGAGGGTGTATAATTTTGGAAAATATAAGGCTATGCACTTAAGCAGAAAAAAAATCGAAGAGCAAGTTATGATTGAAATGGAGAAAAATTGCAAAGTGCTGCAGTAAAGCGAGACCTGGTTGTCCTGGTGCATGAAACACAAAAAGTTAGTGTTGTGTTCCGAACACAGATTAGAATGCACTCAGGAAGGTTAAAGTAACAGTGACCCCAGTCTTCAATAAGACACTCCAGAGTGAGGAACAGGCCTTAGGGGCCAGCTTATATACAGTGCTCCCAAGGGATGCTGGGATTCCTTGGGATTTCAGGGGATGAGCTCCCTGGTGGTGGACCATGAGAGTGCATGCTTTACAGATACACAACATCACTCCCCCCCCCCCCCCAAAATCAAAGTGAAAACTATTTACAAGGTGAGGCGGTCGGGAGCTTTACTTTCCCTGGTGGACCGCCTCGGTACAAATGTCTGTTCTGGTGTGTTGGTTGTGCCCTCGCTGGTCTGGCATGCTCTTGGCCCTGAAGTGCTGCTAGCTGAGCCTGGCCTTGCTGGGCTGTTGGGCGTGATGGGTTCGATTTCCTGGTCCGGCGTGGTGTTGTTGATCATTTGGGTGTGTGTTGTGGGCTCAAAAAAGATGGTGTCTGCTGTGGGTTGTTCAGTGCAGCCTGTGAACCGCAGCCTCGTTTGGTCCAGGTGCTTTCTGCAAATTTCTCTATTGTCCAGTTTGACTACAAATACCCTACTCCCTTCTTTCGCTATCACCGTGCCCGTGATCCACTTGGGACCATGTCCATAATTTAGCACATACACAGGGTTATTCAGATCAATTTCCCGTGACACAGTGGCGCGACCATCGTTTACATTTTGTTGCTGCCACCTGCTCTCTACCTGATCATGCAGGTTGGGGTGAACCAGCAAGAGTCTGGTTTTAACTGTCCTTTTCATTAGTAGCTCAGCCGGGGGCACCCCTGTGAGCGACTGGGGTCTCGTGCGGTAGCTGAGCAGTACTCAGGACAGGCGGGTTTGGAGTGAGCCTTCTGTGACTCGTTTAAGGCTCTGTTTGATTGTTTGTACTGCCCGCTCTGCCTGCCCTGTGGAACTGAAATGTGACTCCTGTGAGACAGGACTGTGACCCCTGTGGACAGAACTATGATCCCAGTGGAACTGGACTGTGACCCCTGTGGGAGTGCATTGTGACCCCTGTGGGACTGGACTGTGATCCCTGTGGGACAGGGCAGTGATCCCAGTGGGACTGGAGTGCGATCCCTGCGGGACTGGACTGCGATCCCTGTCGGACAGGACTGTGACCCCTGTGGGACGGGACTGTGATCCCAGTGGGAAAGAACTGTCTCCCATATTGGACTGGACTGTGACCCCTTTTGGATTGGACTGTGACCCCTTTTGGGACAGGACTGTGATCCCTGTGGGACTGGACTGTGATCTCTGTGGTACTGGTCTGTGATCCCTGTGTGACTGGACTGTGACCCCTTTGGGACTGGAATGTGATCCCTATGGGACAGAACTGTGATCCATGAGGGACTGGACTGTGACCCCTGTGAGAGCGGACTTTGATCCCTGTTTGACAGGACTGTGAGCCCTGTGGGACTGGACTGTGTTCCATGTGGGAAAGGACCGTGATCCCTATGGGACTGTACATTGATTCCTGTGGGACTGGATGTGACCCCTGTGGGACTGAACTGAGATCCCTGTGGGACAGAACTATGATCCCTGTGAGATTGGACTATGATCCCAGGGACTGGACTGGGATCCCTGTGGGAATGGTCTGTGAGCCCTGTGGGACATGAATGTGATCCCTCTGGGACTGGACTATGATCCCAGTGGTACTGGACTGTGACCCCTGTGGTACTGGACTGTGATCCCAGTGGGACTGGACTGTGACCCCTGTGGGACTGGATTGTGACCCCTGTGGGACTGGACTGTGATCCCAGTGGGACTGGACTGTGACCCCTGTGGGACTGTATTGTGACCCCTGTGGGACTGGACAGTGACCCCTGTGGTAAAGGGCTGTGATCCGTGTGGTACTGGACTGCGATCCCTACGGGACTGGACTGTGACCCCTGTGGGACTGGACTGTTATTCCTGTCGGACAGGACTGCGATCCCATGTGGGACTGGACTGTGACCCCTTTGGGACTGGATTCTGTCTCTGTGGGACAGGACTGTGATCCCTGTCGGACAGGACTGTGACCCCTGTGGGACGTGACCTTGATCCCAGTGGGAAAAAACTGTGACCCATCTGGAACTGGATTGTGACCCCTGAGAGACTGGACTCTGACACCTGTGGGATTGGACTGTGACCACTGTGGGACAGGACTGTGATCCCTGTGGAACAGGACTGTGATCCCTGTGGGATTGGACTGTGATTCCTGTTGGATTGGACTGTCTCCCCTGTGCGACTGGACTGAAATCCCACTGGGAATGTATTGTGACACCTGTGGGACTGGACTGTGACCCCTGTGGGAGAGAACTGTGACCCCTGTGGGACTGGACTGTGACCCCTGTGGGACTGGACTGTGACCCTTGTGGGACTGGACTGTGACCCCTGTGGGAAAGGGCAGTGATCCCAGTGGGAAAGGGCAGTGATTTGTGTGGGACTGGACTGCGATCCCTGCGGGACTGGACTGTCATCCCTGTGGGACTGGCCCTGATCCGTGTGGAACAGCACTGGACTCTGATCCCTGTGGCACTGGACTGTGACTCCTATGGGACTGGACTGTGACCCCTGTGGGACTGGACTGTGATCCCTGTGGGAGAGGACGGTTATCCCATTGGGGCTGGACTGTGATCCCTGTGAGACAGGACTGTGACCCCTGTGGACAGAACTATGATCCCAGTGGAACTGGACTGTGACCCCTGTGGGAGTGCATTGAGACCCCTGTGGGACTGGACTATGACCCCTGTGGGAGTGGACTGTGACCCCTGTGGGACGGGACTGTGATCCCAGTAGGAAAGAACTGTGTCGCATGTGGGACTGGACTGTGATCCCTGTGGGACTGGACTGTGATCCCTCTGGGACTGGACTGTGATCCCTGTAGGACTGGACTGTGATCCCTGTAGGACGGACTGTGATCCCTCTGGGACTGGATTGTGATCCCTCTGGGACTGGACTGTGATCCCTGTGGTACTGGTCAGTCATCCCTGTGTGACTGGACTGTGATCCCTTTGGGACTGGAATGTGATCCCTGTGGGACTGAACTGTGACCCCTGAGGGACTGGACTGTGACCCTTGTGAGAGCGGACTTTGATCCCTGTTTGACAGAACTGTGATCCCTATGGGACTGTACATTGATTCCAGTGGGACTGCACTGTGACCCCTGTGGGACTGAACTGAGATCCCTGTGGGACAGAACTATGATCCCTGTGAGACTGTACTGTGATAACAGGGACTGGACTGGGATCCCTATGGGATTGGACTGCGATTCCTGTGGGACTGGACTGCGAACCCTCTGAGACAGGACTGTGATCCCCGTGGGACAGGACTGTGACCCTTTTGCGACTGGATTGTGTCGCTGTGGGAGTTGACTGCGATCCCTGCGGGACTTGACTGTGATCCCCGTGGGAAAGAACTGTGTCCCATGTGGGACTGGACTGTGACCCCTTTTGGATTGGACTATGAACCCTTTGGTACAGGATTGTGATCCCTGTGGGACTGGACTGTGATCCTCTTGGTACTGGAATGTGACCCCTGAGGGACTGGACTGTGACCCCTGAGGGACTGGACTGTGACCCCTGTGGGACTGGACTCTGACCCCTGTGGGAGAGAACTGTGACCCCGGTGGTGCTGGACTGTGATCCCTGTGGGAGAGAACTGTGACACCTGTGGGAGAGAACTGTGACACCTGTGGGAGAGAACTGTGACCCCGGTTGGAGAGAACTGTGACCCCGGTGGGAGAGAACTGTGACCCCGGTGGGAGAGAACTGTGACCCCCGGTGGGGCTGGACTGTGATCCCAGTGGAACTGGACTGTGACCCATGTAGATTGCATTGTGACCCCTGTGGCACTGGACTGCGATCCCTGCGGGACTGGACTGCGATCCCTGCGGGACTGGACTGTGACCCCTGTGGGATGAGACTGTGATCCCAGTGGGAAAGAACTGTGTCCCGTGTGGGACTGGACTGTAACCCCTTTTGGATTGGACTGTGACCCCTTTGGGACAGGACTGTGATCCCTGTGGGACTGGACTGTGATCCTCTTGGTACTGGAATGTGATCCCTCAGAGACTGGACTGTGACCCCTGAGGGACTGGACTGTGACCCCTGTGGGACTGGACTGTGATCCCTGTGGGACTGGACTGTGATCCCTGTGGGACTGGAAGTGAGCCCTGTGGGACTGGACTGTGATCCCTGTGGGACTGGAAGTGAGCCCTGTGGGACTGGACTGTGATGCCTGAGCGACTGGACTGTGTTCCATGTGGGACTGGACCGTGATCCCTATGGGACTGGACTGTGATCCCTCTGGGACTGTACACTGATCCCAGTGGGACTGGACTAGGACCCCTGTGGGACTGGACTGAAATCCCTGTGGGACTGGACTGTGACCCCTTTGGGACTGGACTGAAATCCCTGTGGGACAGGACAATGATCTCTGAGGGACTTGACAATGATCCGTGCGGGACTGAACTGAGATCCCTGTGGGACAGAACTATGATCCCTGTGGGACTGGACTGTGATCCCAATGGGACTGGACTGGGATCCCTGTGGGACTGGTCTGTGAGCCCAGTGAGGATGGACTGTCCCACGTGTGGGACAGGACCAAAATCCCTGTGGGAATGGACAGTGATCCCTGTGGAATGGACTGTGACGTCTATGGGACTGAACGCTGACACTTGTTGGACTGGACTGCGATCCCTGCGCGACTGCACTGTGACCCCTGTGGGACGGGACTGTGATCCCAGTGGGAAAGAACTGTGTTCGATGTGGGACTGGACTGTGACCCCTTTGGGACAGGTTTGTGATCCCTGTGGGACTGGAATGTGATCCTCTTGGTACTGGAATGTGATCCTTGAAACATAGACATAGAAACATAGAAAATAGGTGCAGGAGTAGGCCATTCGGCCCTTCTAGCCTGCACCGCCATTCAATGAGTTCATGGCTGAACATGCAACTTCAGTACCCCATTCCTGCTTTCTCACCATACCCCTTGATTCCCCTAGTAGTAAGGACTTCATCTAACTCCTTTTTGAATATATTTAGTGAATTGGCCTCAACAACTTTCTGTGGTAGAGAATTCCACAGGTTCACCACTCTCTGGGTGAAGAAATTCCTCCTCATCTCAGTCCTAAATGGCTTCCCCCTTATCCTTAGACTGTGTCCCCTGGTTCTGGACTTCCCCAACATTGGGAACATTCTTCCTGCATCTAACCTGTCTAACCCCGTCAGAATTTTAAACGTTTCTATGAGGTCCCCTCTCATTCTTCTGAACTCCAGTGAATACAAGCCCAGTTGATCCAGTCTTTCTTGATAGGTCAGTCCCGCCATCCCGGGAATCAGTCTGGTGAACCTTCGCTGCACTCCCTCAATAGCAAGAATGTCCTTCCTCAGGTTAGGAGACCAAAACTGTACACAATACTCCAGATGTGGCCTCACCAAGGCCCTGTACAATTGTAGCAACACCTCCCTGCCCTTGTACTCAAATCCCCTCGCTATGAAGGCCAACATGCCATTTGCTTTCTTAACCGCCTGCTGTACCTGCATGCCAACCTTCAATGACTGATGTACCATGACACCCAGGTCTCGTTGCACCTCTCCTTTTCCTAATCTGTCACCATTCAGATAATAGTCTGTCTCTCTGTTTTTACCACCAAAGTGGACAACCTCACATTTATCCACATTATACTTCATCTGCCATGCATTTGCCCACTCACCTAACCTATCCAAGTCGCTCTGCAGCCTCATAGAATCCTCCTTGCAGCTCACACTGCCACCCAACTTAGTGTCATCCGCAAATTTGGAGATACTACATTTAATCCCCTCGTCTAAATCATTAATGTACAGTGTAAACAGCTGGGGCCCCAGCACAGAACCTTGCGGTACCCCACTAGTCACTGCCTGCCATTCTGAAAAGTCCCCATTTACTCCTACTCTTTGCTTCCTATCTGACAACCAGTTCTCAATCCATGTCAGCACACTACCCCCAATCCCATGTGCTTTAACTTTGCACATTAATCTCTTGTGTGGGACCTTGTCGAAAGCCTTCTGAAAGTCCAAATATACCACATCGACTGGTTCTCCCTTGTCCACTCTACTGGAAACATCCTCAAAAAATTCCAGAAGATTTGTCAAGCATGATTTCCCTTTCACAAATCCATGCTGACTTGGACCTATCATATTACCTCTTTCCAAATGCACTGCGATGACATCCTTAATAATTGATTCCATCATTTTACCCACTACCGATGTCAGGCTGACCGGTCTGTAATTCCCTGTTTTCTCTCTCCCTCCTTTTTTAAAAAGTGGGGTTACATTGGCTACCCTCCACTCCATAGGAACTGATCCAGAGTCTATGGAATGTTGGAAAATGACTGTCAATGCATCCACTATTTCCAAGGCCACCTCCTTAAGTACTCTGGGATGCAGTCCATCAGGCCCTGGGGATTTATCGGCCTTCAATCCCATCAATTTCCCCAACACAATTTCCCGACTAATAAGGATTTCCCTCAGTTCCTCCTCCTTACTAGACTCTCCGACCCCTTTTATATCCGGAAGGTTGTTTGTGTCCTCCTCAGTGAATACCGAACCAAAGTACTTGTTCAATTGGTCCGCCATTTCTTTGTTCCCCGTTATGACTTCCCCTGATTCTGACTGCAGGGGACCTACGTTTGTCTTTACTAACCTTTTTCTCTTTACATATCTATAGAAACTTTTGCAATCCGTCTTAATGTTCCCTGCAAGCTTCTTCTCGTACTCCATTTTCCCTGCCCTAATCAAACCCTTTGTCCTCCTCTGCTGAGTTCTAAATTTCTCCCAGTCCCCGGGTTCTCTGCTATTTCTGGCCAATTTGGATGCCACTTCCTTGGCTTTAATGCTATCCCTGATTTCCCTTGATAGCCACGGTTGAGCCACCTTCCCTTTTTTATTTTTACGACAGACAGGAATGTACAATTGTTGTAGTTCATCCATGCGGTCTCTAAATGTCTGCCATTGCCCAGCCACAGTCAACCCCTTCAGTATCATTCGCCAATCTATCCTAGCCAATTCACGCCTCATACCTTCAAAGTTACCCTTCTTTAAGTTCTGGACCATGGTCTCTGAATTAACTGTTTCATTCTCCATCCTAATGCAGAATTCCACCATATTATGGTCACTCTTCCCCAAGGGGCCTCGCACAACGAGATTGCTAATTAATCCTCTCTCATTACACAACACCCAGTCTAAGATGGCCTCCCCCCTAGTTGGTTCCTCGACATATTGGTCTAAAAAACCATCCCTTATACACTCCAGGAAATCCTCCTCTACTGTATTGCTTCCAGTTTGGTTAACCCAATCTATGTGCATATTAAAGTCACCCATTATAACTGCTGCACCTTTATTGCACGCACCCCTAATTTCCTGTTTGATGCCCTCCCCAACATCACTAACCAGCTCCTTAACCAGCAATGCTACCCCACCTCCTTTTCCTTTTATTCTATCTTTCCTGAATGTTGAATACCCCTGGATGTTGAGTTCCCAGCCCTGATCATCCTGGAGCCACGTCCCCGTAATCCCAATCACATCATATTTGTTAACATCTATTTGCACAGTTAATTCATCCACCTTATTACGGATACTCCTTGCATTAAGACACAAAGCCTTCAGGAGTGAGGTCATGCAATTTAGCAGAAAAAAAATCAAAGAGCAAGTTATTATTTAAAAGGAGAAAGATTGTAAAGTGCTTCAGTACAACGGGACCTCGGGGTACTTGTGCATGAAACACAAAAGGATAGTATGCAGATAGAGCATGTGATCAGGAAGGCCAACAGAATCTTGGCCTTAATTGCAAAGGGGATGGAGTATAAAAGCGGGGAAGTCTTGCTACAGTTATACAGGGTGTTGGTGAGGCCACACCTGGAGTACTGCATACAGTTTTGAACACATTATTTAAGGAAGGATATACTTGCATTGGAGGCTGCTCATAGAAGTTTCGCTTGTGTGATTCTGTAGATGCAGGGGTGACTTATGATGATGGGTTGAAAAGGTTGGGCCTAGACACATTGGAATTCGGAAGATTAAGCGGTGATCTTATTGAAACTTAAAAGGTAATGAGGGGACACGACAAGATGGATGCAGAGAGGTTTTTTCCACACAGGGTAACCTAAACTCGGGGACATCGTCCATTTAATACTGAGATGAGGAGTAATTTCTACTCTCAGATGTTCGTAAGTCTATCGAATTCTGTGCCCCAGAGAGCTCTGGAGGCTGGCTCATTGAATATATTTAAGGCAACGAGAGACAGATTTTTGAGTGATAAGGGAGTAAAGGGTTATGGTGAGCGGAGCTGAGTCCATGATCAGTTCAGCCATAATATTGTTGAATGCCAGAGCAGGCTCAAGGCGCTAAATGGCCTATTTCTGCTACTATTTCTTATGTTAACTATAGTCGGCAAGATTCGAACCTGCGTGGGGATACCGCAATGGATTTCTCCTCCATCGCGTTAACCACTCAGCTACAACTAATGGGTCCCTGCTTCTTTAAATGTTACTCCGATAAAATTCAATCATCCATCTCTCTGAAGCAGAAGGGCACATCATCCAGAAAATGTCTCTGTTTGCTAAAATTCTGCAGGAGAGAGTCTCCCCTTGCTGCATTTTCACTGTTATACATGGCTCTGGAACGTTTTAATATGAATCTACACCAAGAAACAGAAGTAAAATTCGACATCTTATAAATACTTCCTCCCCGTCAGGTAATTGAATCATGGTCTCTCGTGTAACAGACGGGGATACTCATTCTATATTAATGAATGCTAATTCTGTCAGTGCAGGAATCGAGCTGTGAACACAATTGACAGCTTGAGAAAGAGACAGACAAATTGACAGACAGAGACAAACAGAGAAACAGGGAAAGACACCGAGACAGATACAAAGAGGGAGACAGACAGAATGAGAGACAGATAGAGTGAGACAGCCTGAGAGATAGAGAGACAGAAAGGTAATCAGAGAGCGTCAGAGACAGAGAAGAGCGAGCCTGAGAGAGGGAGACAGACTGAATGAGGGACGTAGTCAATGTTAGACTGAGCAAGACAGAGACAGAAAGATAGACTGAGAGAGAGGGAGCGAGAGAGAGAGCGTGAGAGAGAAAACAAGCACACACAGGCTTTAAGATGGCTGATAACGTCAGGAACCCAGTCAGGTGACTCCCTCTATATTGTTATCAACAGGAATGACTGCAATGCCACAGTAGTCCAATGGGTGGAACTATATATATTATACTTCTCTCTCCTTAATGAAGAAGTAATTATAACAACAATAATCAAATATAACTTGCATGATTATATATAGCAAAAGATATGGACTAATGTTGCCATATTTACAAATCAAACTTAACGCCTTGTTTTCTGTTTCAAGTAGGATACCTCCGCTCTGGAACAGAACCTTCCAAACATGCTGTCCAACTAGACTCATTCTGGGCTGATCCTGAGGAAAGTTTGAATCCGAGGAATGCCTTGATTTACATTTGAACTCTCTACAACTTCAGACTGTTTGTCTATCTGTCTCGGACTCAGGCTTAAATTCTGACTTTCCATTGGACTTGTTTCCAGTACATTTGATGTGAGATATGCTACTTGAATTCTACTTGTATCAAAACCACCTGATGAATCGGAAATAATCGAATCATTTCAACCTTCAACTCCTTTCACATCTGCAGGTAGAATATGATCAATGTGAACAAACCTAACTTATTCATCACCAAACATGACCAAATTTATGTGAGGACCACATCACTTCACCACTCTTCCTGGTAAACACTTTAACCATGTTTGGTGATGGTTATTCACTCTCACCTTCTGATTTAAATTCACAATTTCACACTTCTCTCTTTTGCTCTACTTCTATACTGATTCTCATCCTGTCTTAATTGTTTCTCTTCTATGCAGCATGCCAAGTTTGGTTTTAACAAAGACAATCTGGTTCGTGGCTGTGGTTTGAGAAATAACTCTGCTGGTGTTCTACCAGTCATTGCATTAGGAGCATTATGATACATAATAAGAAAATTAGCCAATTTGTGGACTAATGACAAATGTCATTTCTTTGGATTTGGACCCAACTACCGTTTGATGAGGGCACGTTTTACAATCTGTACTCTGCGCTCTGCTGCACCATTTGAAGCAGGGTGGTACGGTGGAACCGTGGTATGTTTCGCACCATTTTAGCTCGTGAACTGTGCAAATTCTTCTGAACAAAATTGTGTTCCATTATCAGAAACAATTTCTTCAGGGAGGCCAAATGAAGAAAATATTCTTTGCAAAATGTCTAATGTTTTACTTGTTGTTATTTTCCACATTGGAAACACCTCGATCCACTTCGGATGGCTATCAATCACAATGAACAATTGTTGTCCATCTAGCTCAGCAAAATCGATATGTAGCCTTTGTCACAGCCTGGGAGGCCATTTCTGTGGCTGAATGGTACTGATGGTGATTGCTTGCTTACCGATTGACAATTCATACACTGACTGATGATGCACTCTATATCTTTATCTAGACCTGGCCACCATAATTAACTGCGTGCAAAACTCTTCGACAAGCACATTCCCAGCTGCTGGTCCTGAAGATCAGATAATAATTTGGACCTGAATTTATTTGGTATAACCACACTTGCACCCCATATGATACAATTTTTATCGACTGATAAATCTTTCCTAATAATGAAGAATGGATGAAAATATTTCTCTACCTGGTTTTGCCAGCCATTTGCAATGTGTCACGTTTGGTTGTTCTAAACCTTTGACTGGCAGTTCATCAATGTGTGAAAAATAGAACTCTTTTTCACTATCGGGTATAACTTGTGATGGGGAAGGAAATCTAGACATAGCATCAGCCTTACTGTGATCAGCCGATATTCTGCATTCGATATCATATGTATATGCTGACAAAATCAAAGCCCAACTCTGCATTCGGGCTGCAGCTAATGTTGAAACTGGGGACTTTGGATGGAGGAATGTGGTCAGGTGTTTATGGTCCTTAACGATGGTGAACTTACAACCATACAAGTATTTGTGGAAATTCTTAGCCCTAAAAATGAATGCCAAATCTTCCCTTTCGATTTGCACATATGTACGCTCACTGGCACTGAGAGTGCATCAAGCAAAAGCATTTGGTCTCTCCTCCCCACTACGTAGTACATGAGAGATCACTGCCCAAATCCATACCGAGAGGCATCACATGCTAGCTTGGTCTCCTTACATACGTCATGGTGCTCGCTACCAATTGGCTTTTACACTCCTTGAATGGAGTGTCCCATTCTTCTGACCACTTCCAATGGACCTGTTTTTTTTTTCTATAGTTCATTCAGTGGATGTAACGCTGTAGCCAAAATAGATAGGAACTTCTCATAATAGTTCAAAAGACCCAATAATGATCGGAGTTCAGTGACATTCTTGGGAGTGGTTGTATTTCTGATTGCATCTAGCTTTCCCTTGGTTGGATATAAACCATCCCTGTCTGCACTGTACTCTTACTCAACTGAGTTTTGAAATAACTCACACTTGCGAACAGTCACTCGCACGCTGAGCTTGTCTAGCCATTTGAGGACTTCATTCAATATGTTAATATGAATTTGCCTGCTTCATGCTGAAATTAGTATGTCATCTAAATAACATACTATCCCTTCAATACCTTGCAAATCTGGTTCACCATCCCTTGAAATATGGCGGGACAGAAGACACTCCAAATGGTAGCTTATTAAATTGATATAGGCCTAGATAAGTATTTATAGTCAAGCATGACTTAGACTCCTCATCTTGTTCAAGTTGTAAGTAGGCATTGGTAAGATTTAACTTTGAGATGATCTGACCACCGATTGTTGTTGTGAACATATCTTCTACATTTTGGCAATGTATTGGGGAGATTACCCTCTGGAACCTGGGAACGGTTACTTTATAATCATTACACAACCTTACCAAACCATCTGACATAGGTACAACAGCGATGAGTGTAGCCCAATTACATACATCTACCTTAGAGATAATGCTCTCAGTCTCTAGTCTTTTGAGTTCTTGCTCAACTTTCTCCTTGAGTGCACATGGTACAGAACATGGCTTGCAGTAAACTGGTCTAGCGACCTTCTGTACCCTGACAATCGACTTGAAGCCTTGGATCAGACTGCCTGTTTTGCAGAACAGCTTTGGATACTTCTTGATGACATCATCCTTTAATGCCAATCTCGTTTCAACATGAAAAATCTAACTCCAATCCAGCTTCAGTGATCACAACAAATTTCTTCCTTGTAAGGCAGGCGTGACTCCTGCAACTACTAAGAGAGTCAAGCTATGAAATGGATCCTTGTATTTTACCGGTGCGGTGATATGACCTACCACAGGAATGTACTCTCTCCAGTAGCCTTGCAGATCTATCTTGGATTTCTCCAATGGGAAATCACACAATTTGTCATGGTATAGCGATTAAGGTACTACACTCACGGATGTGTCGATGTTCATGTGTATCCTGTTTCCTGCAACATCTACATGGATAATGATACTGTTAGATACGCTCGTGCTCCTGATGATGTGTAGCTCTAAAAGCTCCTCGTCCTGTTGTTTTTCTACCAAGCTATGCAGTCTCTGGGGAATTCTATTATAGCTTTGAAAGTTGTTATACTCTTCAGTCGGCATGCCTTCACAAGATGCCCAGTTTTCCTGCAGAAGAAACACTCTGCCTTCACATATGGACAATGTTGTGCAATGTATTGTCCCAGGCACCGATAGCACGTATTCAATTCTCTGTTGCCATTGCCAGTTGCTGAGACATTTGGGCCCAACTGCCTTTTAATTTTAACCTGCATGCGATTCACCTCGGTTGTACGATGACTGAAAATAGAACGAAATGTTTGAAAATTTTGGTCGGCCATGTCCTATGATATAGCTATCTAAAAAGCTACATCAAAAGTCAAATTAGGAGTAGTTAATAACTTGTTTCCGTTCGCATAATTTTTCATCCCACAAACAAATCAGTCACGCATTGCTCGGTCCAGAAACTTTCCGAAATTGCACTAAATCGAAAGCTTTTTTATGCTACAATGCTACTTTCGTCGGTTAACTGATCTCAGATTCTGAAATGAGAAAGTTGAGCAATTTCCAGGAGCTCAGGACTGTAGTGCTGTTCTAACTTAGTTAGAATCTGCTTAAGTGATCTGTCCTTTGGCTTCACAGGCACAAGCACAATTTTCAGGGTTCCATACACCGCTTCAGTTAAGACAATAGACCGTTTTCTACCCAACATCACCCGGTTATGGTTTTCATCATTGGGCACTTCGATGATACTATTTGCAGTGAAGACCATTTCTAGCAGTTCCATATACGCTCTAAAACTTTCACAGTCAAGTTAAAACTCCCACAAGTGCCCTATTATCATATAGCTGCAGCCACCTGGACTCTGGTACTTCAGTCAAGTGTGCTTGTAATTTACTTTTGATTTATAGCTGTTAAACAAAACAGAGAAGCTCTCAAAGTCTCTGCCAGTTGGCGGAAACATCCAACAACAAAAATTTCAGCGAGGTTATCCGATTATCCTATCCTTTATCAGCAATGTTATGTTTTCGGTATAACCTCACAAACACACACAGGATTTTAAATGGCTGATAGCTTCAGGAAACCAGTCAGGTGACTCCCTCTTTATTGTTGTAAACAACAATGACTGCAATGCCACAGTAGCCCACTGGGTGGAGCTATATATATTACAATACCAATATAGGAGGAGGAGAGATGCTATTTCTAATATACAATTAGGACGCAGTTCTAGAAGTGCATTTGCTGCCATAGAAAGTGGATTTGGGTGCACATCAATCAAGAAGTGCTGGTATAATCCAATAGAAAATTGAGGGCATGAGAACATAAGAACACAAGAAATAGGAGCAGAGGTAGGCTATACGGCCCCTTGAGGCTGCTCCGCCATTAAATACGATCGTGGCTGATCCGATCATATATTCAAATTCAATTCCCTGCACGCTCCCCATAACCCCTTAATCCCTTTCCCTTAACGGTTAAGAATCTGCAACATGACTAGCAACCGCCACCTGCCTCCCCACACCCCGCCCCTGCGAGGATATTGGTCCCGGCTCTGTTGGTGTGCAAACCGTCTGGCTTGTACAGGACCCACCACCCCCAGAAACGGTCCCAATGCCTCAGGAAACTAAAGCCCTCCCGCCTGTACCATCTCTCCAGCCATGCATTCATCTGCTCTATCCTCCAATTTCTGTATTCACTAGCTCGTGACATCGAGAGTAATCCGGAGATTGCTGCCTTTTGAATCTCTCTCATGGCTCCCTAAGCTATGCCTGGAGAACCTCTTCACTCTTTCTACCTATTTCATTGTTCCTGATGTGGACCACGACCTCTGGCTGTTCACCCGCTTCCCCCAGAATGCCTTGTGGCTGCTCAGTGACATCCTTGACCCTGGCACCAGTGAGGCAAAATACCATCCTGGATTCACGTCTGCGGCCACAGAAACACCTCTCTGCTCCCCTATCATTGAATCCCCTACCACTATAGCTCTTCTGTTCTTCTTCCACCCCCTGTGCAGCTGACCCACCCGTGGTGCCGTGGATTTGCCTCCAGCTGCACTCCCGAGAGCCACCATCGCCCTCACCAGTACTCAGAACAGAGTACTGATTGGAGAGCGAGATGGACTGAGGGCACTCCTGCACTAGCTGCCCAGCCGTCATTTCCTCTCCGGCGGTCACCCAATCCCTACCTGCCTGTACACTCTTAAGCTGCAGGGTGACCCCCTCTAGAAAGGTGCTATCCACGTAGCTCTAAGTCTCTCGAATACGCCGCAGTGAATACAGCCGCTGCCCATGGTCCAAAATGCGGCCCTCGAGTTGGTGCAGCTAAAGACACCTCCTGCACACATGGTCATGCAGGCTGAGCGAAGCATCCAGGATTTCCCACATGCCACAGGATGTGCAATCCACGGGACTGAGCTGCCCTGCCATCCCTCTCGTTACACTCAGAACTATGAAGTCGAAGTTAACTCTAAACCTTAGCAAAACGCACCCAGCAACTACTCAGCAAACAGCTCATTTAATTAATTAGTTCTCCTTAGACAAGAGATATGTTTCCCAATCATAATAATGGGAACTCCTACTTACGGAGGTTCCATTATTATGAATGAGAATATACTTTATCTGGATTGACTGCCCAACCCATGTTACTCCACCTCCAGCTTACGAACATCCAGATGTGCATGCGCTCTTATGCGCAGTGTGTGAAGGCCTCCGGACCAGGTCCTCTGATGGCCGCAGCAGGAACAGGTAGGTGCAGATCCTTTTTCCTTTTTCTGTCATTTGTCCGCGGGGAGACCTCGACCAGGATTTCTTGGCCAGTGTGTTTCCAAGCCAAATATGGAAGAAGCGGTGCTGAATTGAATTCTGGGAACAGACGCAATGTTTTGGGGGTAAATTTGGGGAACAGTGAACACAATATCATTAGGAATTGAATAAGGATATGGAAAAGGACAAGGACCAGTCAAGCATAAAAATACTTAACTGAATTAAGGGTTAAATTCAGTGAGTTTACAATGGCCCAGATGATTTGAAATCAAAACTTGGTAGACAAAGCAGTTATTGAACAATGGTTGGCTTTCAAGGAGGCGATAGTTCTAGAGAATCATAGACAAGTTCCCATGAGTGGAAGGAAAAGGCTTCCAGAACTACAGTTCCCTGGCAAAAAAAAAGAGAGATTAAAATGTGACAGAAAATTGAGATTTATAAAAAACGTAAGGTACATAATACAGCAGAGAACGATGCTGAATTAGAAAGTATGATGAGCATCTAAAACAGGGAATAAGAGCAGAAATGAGAGCGAATGAGAGCAGATTTACAGCTAACATAAAAGGAAATCCAAAAGTATTTTATAAACGTGTAACTACTACAAGGGTAGTCAAAGGAAGGATGGTGCCAATCAAGGACCAAAAAGGAGATATTCCTCTGGAGGCAGAAGTACAAATGAGTATGTTCCACCTGCCTTTACTAGAGTATAAAAGGCTGCCAATGTAACAGTGAAGTCGAGTTTTTGTTTAGGATACAAATAAATAAAGAAGAGGTATTTGAAAGGTTGGCTGTCCTGAAGGTAGAAACCTCACATGGTTTGGAGGAGGTGCATCCTTAATTACTGAGGCAACTAAGAGTTTAATTTGCTGAGGCTCTGGCCCCAATATTTCAATCTTCCTTAGATATGGGGTTAGTGCAAGAGGATTGGAGGATTACACATGTTATAGCCCTGTTTAAAAAATCCAGGTCAGTCAGATTAACATCAGTGAAGGCAAAACGTTCAGAGACAATAATCCGGAACAACGTTAATTGGCATTTGGAAAAATATAGGCTAATAAATGAAAGCTAGCATGGATTTGTTATGGGCAAATCGTGTGAGAGTAACTTGATGGAGTTATTTGATGATATAATGTCGAGGGCTGTTGAGGGCAGTGTATAAATAAATTAACCATGTGTTTGTCAAAGAACCACAATGTTGAGTTGCTTGCAAAATTGCAGTCCGTGGAATTAAAGGAAGTATGGCAGAGTGGGTGCGAAATTAGCTAAAGGATCGAAAGGAGAGTGCAGTGGTGAACGGATGCTTTTTTTAGACTAGAGAGAAGTATATTGTCTTGCACCCTGGGGATCGGCATTTGGGAAACTTACTCTGGGTCACGCCATAAATAAAAATGTGTGTGCAGCAACTCAGGAGCTGAAGCTTAAACTCGAGTTCAGATACAATGATGGTGAGGTCAGCAATAGGGAACTGGCTCACCAGAACAATTCTAGAATACATCGTAGCTGCCAAGAGCAGAGACCATAGAAGGATAAAATTAGCCCAGATCACCAAAAGTGAAGTCATTGATTTTCTTCTGTTTTGTGTCTCTGGATCACTGGGAATCTCCCCACTGACCCAATCTCCAAGTCGCTTGCGAATTATAATGGTCACAAAAATGTGTCTGACTGTTAACACATTGAGCATCGGAATCAGAATAAATGTTACACAAGAAGTGAAAATATAATGTTGAAATTCAATTGCTGTCCATACCCCTGAAAATATAATACTGAAGGTCATAACCCTCTGTTTTTTTGTCTTTTTGAGGGGATTGACTTATGAGGAAAGGTTGAGAAGGTTGGGCCTCTACTCATTGGAATTCAGAAGAATGAGAAGTGGTCTTATTGAAACGTATAAAATTTTGAGGGGGCTTGACAAGGTGGATGCAGAGAGGATATTTCCACTAATAGGGGAGACTAGAACTAGGGGGCATAATCTTAGAATAAGGGGCCGCCCATTTAAAACAAGATGAGGAATTTCTTCTCTGAACATTGTAAATCTGTGGAATTCGGTGACTCAGAGAGCTGTGGAAGCTGGGACATTGAATAAATTTAAGACAGAGATAGACAGTTTCTTAACCGATAAGGGAATAAGGGGTTATCGGGAGCAGGCAGGGAAGTGGACCTGAGTCATGATCGGATCAGCCATGATCGTATTAAATGGTGGAGCAGACTCGAGGGGCCGTATGGCCGACTCCTGCTCCTATTTCTTATGTTCTTATGCTGATTCTGGCTAGGTTCAGTTCTACACTCACTGGTTCCCCTCCCTCTGCTCCCCTTAAGGTACTGACAATGGCTGGGTTCAGTTTTCGAAGGCAGAATATTATCTGAATGGCAGCAGATTAGGAAAAGGGGAGGTGCAACGAGACCTGGGTATCATGGTACATCAGTCATTGAAAGCTGGTATGCAGGTACAGCAGGTGGTGAAGAAGCCAACTGGTATGTTGGCCTGCATAGCTAGGGGATTTGAGTATAGGAGCAGGGAGTTCTTACTGCAATTGTACAGGGCCTTGGTGAGGCCTCACCTGGAATATTGTGTGCAGTTTTGGTCTCCTAATCTGAGGAAGGATGTTCTTGCTATTGAGGGAGTGCAGCGAAGGTTCACCAGACTGATTCCAGGGATGGCTGGACTGACGTATGAGGAGAGACTGGATCAACTGGGCCTTTATACACTGGAGTTTAGAAGGATGAGAGGGGATCTCATAGAAACGTATAAGATTCTGATGGGATGGGACAGGTTAGATGCGGGAAGAATGTTCCCAATGTTGGGGAAGTCCAGAACCAAGGGATACAATCTTAGGACAAGGGGTCGGCCATTTAGGACTGAGATGAGGAGAAACTTCTTCACTCAGAGAGTTGTTAACCTCTGGAATTCCCTGCCGGAGAGAGTTGTTGATGCCAGTTCATTGGATATGTTCAAGAGGGAGTTAGATATGGCCCTTTCGGCGAAAGGGATCGAGGGGTATGGAGAGAAAGCAGGAAAGGAGTACTGAGGTGAATGATCAGCCATGATCTTTTGAATGGTGGTGCAGGCTCGATGGTCCGAATGGCCTACTCCTGCACCTATTTTCTATGTTTCTATGTTTCCTGTAACAGCACTGAGCTCAACCCAGCCCATAATGAGCAGGGCTCAGGGAGGTTGGTTGCTTGGCACTGCAGTGATGTCATAAAGCAGGGGCCATTCAGCCCAGCTGGTCCTCTCCTTGTCCCTTTAAAGGTGAAGAGCTGGGACATCCTGTCTCAACACACATCCTCCTGTTCATACTGAGAATCCCCAGGGAAGGCCCAAGGCCCAGAGTGTGGAACACAACCCAGGGGGAGGAGAGCTGGGACATCCTGTCTCAACACACATCCCCTGTTCATACTGAGAATCCCTGGGAAGGCCCAAGGCCCAGAGTGTGGAACACAACCCAGGGGGAGGAGAGCTGGGACATCCTGTCTCAACGCACATCCCCCTGTTCATACTGAGAGTCCCCGGGGAAGGCCCAAGGCCCAGAGTGTGGAACACAACCCAGGGGGAAAGAGGAGAGAGAAGGGGAGGTAAATGAAGGAGTGGGGACTGAGGGCCACCAAGCTTCAGTTTTAGAGCCTGTAGACTTCAGGAGGGATCAGCGAGTTCGGTAGTTTCAGGATCCAGGGAGAGAACAAGGAGCAGATGGGGAGAGTGGTGTGGATTCCAGCACAGTGAGGATGTAGGGGGAGGGAGATTGTGTCGGGCCGTGTATTAGGGATGTAGGAGGGACAAGAGAGGAAAGGTCAGAGGAGCAATTACTGCAGCAGTGTCCATCAATAGTGAGAGAGAGAAGGTGGGGTCAGAGTGGGCCCTGGACAGGCCGGTGAACTGTTTGTTTGCTGTGACCAGCTTTCTCTCTGTCACAAATAACCTTCTGTAGCCCAGTGACACAAACAGCCCATTAAACGCCACCAATGCCCTTTGGTCTGGTGAGGTCTTCCTTTGTGAAACATCGACTGTTGTTAAAGCTTCTCATTCTGACTCGTTCACAGTGAGACAGTATCCACTGTCCCTTTTATTCCATGGGCTTCATCTTTGCTGTTATTGGTAACACGCCCGGGATCACTAAACACAAAACCCAGTCTGTTAATCACTTCCAGCGACTGGACTTAGCGTGTGCCCCACAACATCTCTTCCACCTTCAATGTGTGAATAGAGCATCACACCTGCAAAGCTGGTGTAAGTTTATATCCAGGCAGCAAATCTATTTAAGAAAAGCCGCAGGCCGATGAGACACTGTTCAGGTGCCAGTGTGCTGCTGGTTTGTCTGGCATTTTGCCTGTAATGGGAAATAACTGAACATTTCTCCCAGTGTAACCTTTGCTGTAATGAAATGTGTCTTTTAATAAGCCTCACGTCCTTGCTCATGTCTGCTGCCATTGTGTAGAAAGGGGATGTGTGAAGATGGTGTTTGTATGGAGATGTGAAACAAGGAAACGCTATCTGTGTGTGGCAGTGACACAGCCTTGTGGTCACAGGCAGAACAATGTCCCGATATCCTTGTGGTTATAGTTTGAGCAGGGTCAGACCAGGAATGCTCAAGCTAAGAGGTGCCAGGGATCGGGAGCAGCGGCAGTAAATACAATCTAAATGTAAATTCCGATGTAGTTTATCTTCATTTATTCCTATTTTAATAGCTTTTGCTGAATGTGGCCCATGGCCAAGTGCCAGGATATTGGATCAGGCCCACCGTAGAAAATGAGTTTGACCCCCTGAGGTAGACAATGTCAACCGGATTCCCCCATCCACCAACCTAACAACTTCTTTACAAACTCAAGCTAGTTTGTAAGATGTGACCATGTTTACTGGAATCCGTGTTCAGTATCTCTAATGGCCCCTTCCCTTTCCCCATGATGGAAAACAGCATCTCTCAGGATCCCTTCGAGCACCTTCCCGGTGATCGAGGTCACGTTGATGGGCCTTCAGTTCCCGAGCTCAGACTTGTGCCCAATTTGGAAAATGGGAACTACATGTGCTTCCAATCTCAGGGAACAATCCATGACTCTACTGAGCTGTTGGAGATATGGGCAAGGGGCTGACAGAGCACCCGTCCCATCTCTTTAAACACCCTTGGGTGGATATCATCCACACCTTACACCATCAAGATTAACCCGCATGGTGACTTTGCTGTCAGTGAAGAGAGATGAGAAAGACCAAAGTGCCATTTGCCCCTCTGTGTGGTCCTGAAGGACTGTTTCCAGGCTGAAGATCTCCCCCCATACGATCCTCCCCCCAGATTGTCCTCTCTGAGGTGATGCTAAACACTCGGGTGGGAAGGACAAAAATCTATAGCAATGTGTTGAAAGCAACACTAATTTATTTGCATATATTCCAAATATTAAACTCCAGTTCAGTTACAGGAGTTATTAACATCAGCAGAAACAAACCCCAACTGTCAGAATGAACATGGTTCAGTTAGGATGCGATTAACAGCAGCAATAACAACAGAATCCAACCCCTGCAGTTACTTGTGAATTTGCTGGTGTGTCAGCAGGTGGGATGATGTAGTGAATCCCTTCCCACACCCGGAGCAGGTGAACAGCCTCTTCCCAGTGTGAACTCGCCGATGTGTTTCCAGCTGGGACGGGGAGTTGAAACGTTTCCCACAGTCCCCACATTTACACGGTTTCTCCCCAGTGTGACTGCACTTGTGTCTCTCCAGGTTGGACAATAGACTGAAGCCTTGTCCACACACACAGCACGTGTACTGTTTCTCCCCGCTGTGAACAGTGCTTTTTGCTTCCACGGTCAAAGGCCTATTCAGGTCCCGATGAATTGAGCGACTTCATCAGATCTTAATGTGATGTTTGGTTTGAGCCTCCGGTTGACAAATCCTCCGCTTTTAATACCCTGTAAAGTGAATTTCAGACAGGAAAAATGGTAGGTGAGAGAGAACCCACAAAACACAAAGGCAGGTTGAGAAATTGAGCTTAATGAACTTAGTCATTTGTGGGGCCAGCACCAGAAACAGTAACCATGAAAGCTGCCAGTTTGTAGTAAAACCCAACTGGTTCATTAATGTCCTTCAGGGAAGGGAACCCACCTCCAATTAAAGTCTCATATGGGGAATTGTTTATTCCACTGGGCCCAGAATTACTGGGGGTGAAACCCAGCAGCTACTCCTCCATCTCCACTCCAGCTCAAACTGATGCAACAAACAGACTCATACAGGAGGCCAGGTATCCAAAGCGTCTTTCTTACATGTGTAGCATAGGTGAGCGGCGATCTACTCTAAATTGCCCTAGATTTGGGGACTTGAGAGACTAGATTTTGCTTTGTACCGTAATCCAGGTCGCCGATTGATGCGTGGGCAGGACCATTGGAATGGCCCAGGTACAACAGGCGATGCGGCAAGCAGCAGGGGAGCGGTGAGGTCGGGGTGGAGGAGCAGCGAGAGATCGGGGCCAAGGAGAGGCGAGAGTTTGGGGTGGAGAGATTGGGGCCCATGAGAGGCACAAGTTCGTGGCAGAGGGATTGGGGCCTATGAGAGGCGAGAGTTCGGGGCGGAGAGATTAGGGCCCATGAGAGGTGAGAGTTCAGGGTGGAGAGATTAGGGCCAAGGAGAGGCAAGAGTTCGGGGCAGAGAGATTGGGGCCCATGAGAAGCGAGAGTTCGGGGCGGAGAGATTGGGGCCAAGGAGAGGCGAGAGTTCGGGGCGGAGTGATTGGGTCCCATGAGAGGCGAGAGTTCGGGGCAGAGGGATTGGGGCCCATGAGAGGCGAGAGTTCGGGGTGGAGAGATTGACGCCCACAAGAGGTGCGAGTACGGGGCCCGGAAAAGGCGAGGGCCCAAGGACACATGGGCCAGCCCACACTGCGATCTATGGGCAGTAGGAGTATGTGCAGCAGAGCTGGTCTCCATTCGTCTTGGTTAACCCTTACCACTGGACCAAGACTTTGCTCTGTCCAGCCCGAATGGTGGCTGGTGTGCAACGGTCACCCACGTTAAAAGAATCCACGCACAGGCATCTTCCACCCTTCAATATGTAGTTCGGGACCTTGAATATCAGGTCCCATGTTGAAAAATCTGTGAATTCATCCCTTTTTGGTGTGGAAGCAGGTTATCCTCAATTTAAGGGAGTGCCTAATACCACACTGTACAGGAGGCCAGGGAGCGACTTCCGCATCCAGCACCCACCCTGATAGAGAGCGGCTGGGAATTGCTGGGTCTGCTGTATAAATGCAAGTTGTTGTTTTCCTGGTGTGGGGGAGGCGCTGTCCCCAGGATTTGCTGATGCCGGGCCCGGCGGCTCTGACTCGGGGCCTGAGAGCCGCACTCGGTGTCGCCCGGGGCCCTGTGAGCTGCACTCGGTGTTGCCCGAGGCATGAGAGCCGCACTCGGTGTTGCCCGGGGCCTGAGAGCCGCACTCGGTGTTGCCCGGGGCCCCGTGAGCCGCACTCGGTGTTGCCCGGGGACCGAGAGCCGCACTCGATGTTGCCTGGGGCCCCGTGAGCCGCACTCGGTGTTGCCCGGGGCCCCGTGAGCCGCACTCGGTGTTGCCCGGGGCCTGAGAGCCGCACTCGGTGTTGCCCGGGGCCCCGTGAGCCGCACTCGGTATTGCCCGAGGCATGAGAGCCGCACTCGGTGTTGCCCGGGGCCTGAGAGCCGCACTTGGTGTAGCCCAGGGCTCCGTGAGCCACACTCGGTGTTGCCCGGGGCCTGAGAGCCGCACTCGGTGTTGCCCAGGGCCTGAGAGCCGCACTCGGTGTTGCCCGGGGCCTGAGAGCCACACTCGGTGTTGCCCGGGGCCCCGTGAGCCGCACTCGGTGTTGCCCGGGGCCTGAGAGCCGCACTCGGTGTTGCCCGGGGACCGAGAGCCACACTCGGTATTGCCCGGGCCCTGAGAGCCGCACTCGGTGCTGTCCGGGGACCGAGAGCCACACTCGGTATTGCCCAGGGCCTGAGAGCCGCACTCGGTGTTGCCCGGGGACCAAGAGCCACACTCGGTGTTGCCCGAGGCCCCGTGAGCCACACTCGGTGTTGCCCGGGGCCTGAGAGCCGCACTCGGTGTTGCCCAGGGCCTGAGAGCCGCACTCGGTGTTGCCCGGGGACCAAGAGCCACGCTCGGTATTGCCCGAGGCATGAGAGCCGCACTCGGTGTTGCCCGGGGACCAAGAGCCACACTCGGTGTTGCCCGAGGCCCCGTGAGCCACACTCGGTGTTGCCCGGGGCCTGAGAGCCGCACTCGGTGTTGCCCAGGGCCTGAGAGCCGCACTCGGTGTTGCCCGGGGCCTGAGAGCCACACTCGGTGTTGCCCGGGGCCCCGTGAGCCGCACTCGGTGTTGCCCGGGGCCTAAGAGCCGCACTCGGTGTTGCCCGGGGACCAAGAGCCACACTCGGTATTGCCCGGGCCCTGAGAGCCGCACTCGGTGTTGTCCGGGGACCGAGAGCCACACTCGGTATTGCCCAGGGCCTGAGAGCCGCACTCGGTGTTGCCCGGGGACCAAGAGCCGCACTCGGTGTTGCCCGGGGCCTGAGAGCCGCACTTGGTGTTGTCCGGGTACCGAGAGCCACACTCGGTGTTGCCCGGGGACCAAGAGCCACACTCGGTATTGCCCGGGCCCTGCGAGCCGCACTCGGTGTTGCCCGGGGACCGAGAGCCACACTCGGTATTGCCCGGGCCCTGAGAGCCGCACTCGGTATTGCCCGGGCCCTGAGAGCCGCACTCGGTGTTGCCCGGGGACTGAGAGCCGCACTCGGTGTTGCCCGGGGCCTGAGAGCCGCACTCGGTGTTGCCCGGGGCCTGAGAGCCGCACTCGGTGTTGCCCGGGGCCCTGTGAGCCACATTCGGTGTTGCCCGGGCCCTGAGAGCCGCACTCGGTGTTGCCCGGGGCCTGAGAGCCGCACTCGGTTTTGCCCGGGGCCCTGTGAGCCACACTCGGTGTTGCCCGGGGACCAAGAGCCACACTCGGTATTGCCCGGGCCTTGAGAGCCGCACTCGGTGTTGCCCGGGGCCTGAGAGCCGCACTCGGTGTTGCCCGGGCCCTGAGAGCCGCACTCGGTGTTGCCCGGGGACCAAGAGCCACACTCGGTATTGCCCGGGCCCTGAGAGCCGCACTCGGTGTTGTCCGGGGACCGAGAGCCACACTCGGTGTTGCCCGGGCCCTGAGAGCCGCACTCGGTGTTGTCCGGGGACCGAGAGCCACACTCGGTGTTGCCCGGGCCCTGAGAGCCACACTCGGTGTTGCCCGGGGCCTGAGAGCCACACTCGGTGTTGCCCAGGCCCTGAGAGCCACACTCGATGTTGCCCAGGCCCTGAGAGCCACAGTCGGTGTTGCCCGGGGCCCGAGAGCCGCACTCGGTGTTGCTCGCACCGCTCAGTCTCCGGGAGCCTCTCCGCACAGGGAGGTGCTCTCCGGGGACAAGCCCTTCCCACGCGCTGCTCCCCTGCGGATGGAGATGGGGCATATTCCCCCAGGCGGTGCACTCTGGGCAAGATCATCCGCCATTGTCGGGGAGTGGTACATCACAGGAGGCCTTGCGGCCCATCGTGTCTGTGCCGGCTCTTTGGTGGAGCTGTTCAATGAGTCTCACTGCTCTGCTCTTTACCCGTGGCTCAGTATATTTTTCCCTGCAAGTATTTATCCAATTCCCTTTTGAAAGTTACTATTGAATCTGCTTCCACCACCCTTTCAGACAATGCATTCCAGATCATAACAATTCGCTGGGGAACAAATGATCCCACATCTCACCTCTTGTTATTTTGCCAATCATCGGAAGTCTGACTCCTCTGGTTACCTACCCACTGGAAACACTTTCTCCGTGTTTACTTTATCTAAATCGTTCATAATTTTGTACATCTCCATCAAATCTCCTTTTACCCTTTCCTGCTCTCTTGTCAAATTTTCACCAGTCTCTCCACATAACAGAAGTCCCTCATCCCTGGCACATTTCCTTCTGTACCCTCTCTAAAAGCTTAGAAACAGAGAAAATAGGTGCTGGAGCAGGCCATTCGGCCCTTCAAGCCTGCAACACCATTCAATATGATCATGGCTGATCATTTTTGCAACTTCAGTACCCCATTCCTGCTTTCTCTCCATACCTCTTGATCCCTTTAGCGGTAAGGGCCACATCTCACTCCCTTTTGAATATATCTAATGAACTGGCCTCACCAACTTTCTGTGGTAGAGAATTCCACAGGTTCACAATTCTCTGCATCAAGAAGTTTCTCCTCATCTCGGTCCTAAATGGCATATCCCTTATCCTTAGACTGTGACTCCTGGTTCTGGACTTCCCCAACATCGGGAACATTCTTCCTCCATCTAACCTGTCCAATCTCATCAGAATTTTACATGTTTCTATGAGATCTCCTCTCACTCTTCTAAACTCCAGTGAATACAGGCCAAGTCGATCCAGTCTTTCTTCATATGTCAGTCCTGCCATCCTGGGAATCAGTCTGGTGAACCTTCGCTGCACACTCCCAATAGCAAGAATATCCTTTCTCAGATTAGGAGACCAAAACTGTACACAATACTCAAGGTGTGGTTTCACCAAGGCCCTGTACAACTGCAGTAAGACCTCCCCACTCCTATATTCAAATCCCCTAGCTATGAAGGCCAACATACCATTTGCCTTCTTCACCGCCTGCTGTACCTGCATGCCAACTTTCAAAGACTGATGTACCATGACACCCAGGTCTCGTTGCACCTCCCCTTTTCCTAATCTGCCGCCATTCAGATAATAATCTGCCTTCGTGTTTTTGTCCCCAAAATGGATAACCTCACATTTATCCACATTATACTACATCTGCCATGTATTTGCCCATTCACCTAACCTGTCCAAGTCACTGTGCAGCCTCTTAGCATCCTCCTCACAGCTCACACTGCCACCCAGCTTAGTGTCATCTGCAAACTTGGAGATATTACATTCAATTTCTTCATCCAAATCATTGATGTATATTGTAAATAGCTGGGGTCCCAGCACTGAGCCCTGCGGCACCCCACTAGTCACTGCCTGCCATTTTGAAAAGGACACATTTATCCCGACTCTCTGCTTCCTGTCTGCCAACCAGTTCTCTATCCACGTCAGTACATTACTCCCAATACCATGTGCTTTAATTTTGCACACCAATCTCTTGTGTGGAACCTTGTCAAAAGCCTTTTGAAAGTCCAAATACACCACATCCACTGGTTCTCCCTTGTCCACTCTACTCGTTACATCCTCAAAAAATTCCAGAAGATTTGTCAAGCATGATTTCACTTTCATAAATCCATGCTGACTTGGACAGATTCTGTCACTGCTTTCCAAATGCACTGTTATTTCATCTTTAATAATTGATTCCAACATTTTCCCCACTACTGATGTCAGGTTAACCGGTCTATAATTACCAGTTTTCTCTCTCCCTCCTTTTTTAAAAAGTGGTGTTACATCAGCTACCCTCCAGTCCATAGGAACTGATCCAGAGTTGATAGACAGTTGGAAAATGATCACCAATCCATCCACTATTTCTCGGGCCACTTCCCCAAGTACTCTGGGATGCAGACTATCAGGCCCTGGGGATTGATCGGCCTTCAGTCCCATCAATTTTCCAACACAATTTCCCGCCTAATAAGGATATCCTTCAGTTCCTCCTTCTCATGAGACCCTCGGTCCCCTAGTATTTCCAGACGGTTATTTGTGTCTTCCTTCGTGAAGACAGAACCAAAATATTTGTTCAACTGGTCCACCATTTCTTTGTTCCCCATTATAAATTCACCTGAATCTGACTGCAAGGGACCTACGTTTGTCTTCACTAATCTTCTTCACTTCACATACCTATAGAAGCTTTTGCAGACAGTTTTTATGTTCCCAGCAAGTTTACTCTCATACTCTATTTTCTCCCTCCTAATTGAACCCTTTGTCCTCCTCTGCTGAATTCTAAATTTCTCCCAGTCCTCAGGTTTGCTGCTTTTTCTGGCCGATTTATATGTCTCTTCCTTGGATTTAACACTATCGCTAATTTCCCTCGTTAGCCACGGTTGAGCCACGTTCCCCATTTTATTTTTACTCCAGTCAGGGATGTACAATTGTTGAAGTTCATCCATGTGATCTTTAAATGTTTGCCATTGCCTATCCATCGTCAACCCTTTAAGTATCATTTGCCAGTCTATTCTAGTCAATTCACACCTCATACCATCGAAGTTACCTTTCTTTAAGTTCAGGACCCTAGTCTCTGAATTAACTGTCACTCTCCATCTTAATAAAGAATTCTACCATATTATGGTCACTCTTCCCCAAGGGGCCTCGCACAACAAGATTGCTAATTAGTCGTTTCTCATTACACATCACCCAGTCTAGGATGGCCAGCCGTCTAGTTGGTTCCTTGACATATTGGTCCAGAAAACCATCCCTAATACACTCCAGGAAATCCTCCTCCACCGTATTGCTACCGGTTTGGAGGTGTGATGCTTCCTTCACACATCGAAGATGAAAGAGATGCTGTGGGGCACACGCTAAGTCCAGTATCTGAAAGTGATTAACAGACTGGGTTTTGTGTTTCGTGATCCCGGGCAATGTTACGGACACCTTCCCTCGATACCAAGGCTAGGTGAGGTACTCTGGAAGGTAGGGGGAACTGGGTCTTGTCCCTGAGAGTAACTGAAGGTAAGAACTGAAATAATGTAGAGTTAGAAAGGAGAAGAGGCCCAAAATGGTGCAGTTGGTAACAGGACATCAATTAGTCTCCTTATTTTGGAGACATCAAATATCGACACTCTGTTAATTGAAATATCAATATGTTTAACTCCAGCCCAGTTATAGGGGTTATTAACATCAGCAGAAACAAACCCCAACTGACAGAACAAACACGACTCAGTTAGAATGCAATTAACAGTAGAATCCAACCCCTGCAGTCACTTGTGAACTCACTGGTGTCTCAGCAGGTTGGATGACCGAGTGAATCGACCGTGTGACTGCGACGATGCAATTACAGCTCACAAGGTTGCGTTCAGTTCTGCACCCGCTGTGCGCAGAGTGTGAATAAAATCAATGAGCTGCTGATTTTCTCTGCTGAACACTGGTTCTATTGTGCTGGTCCAGTAGGGTGAGCCCGTGCTGGGCCCAGTAGGGTGAGCCCGTGCTGGACCCAGTAGGGTGAGCCAGTGCTGGTCCCGGTAGGGTGAGCCCGTGCTGGGCCCAGTAGGGTGAGCCCGTGCTGGACCCAGTAGGGTGAGCCAGTGCTGGTCCCGGTAGGGTGAGCCCGTGCTGGGCCCAGTAGGTTGAGCCGGTGCTGGGCCCAGTAGGTTGAGCCAGTGCTGGGCCCAGTAGGGTGAGCCGGTGCTGGGCCCAGTAGGGTGAGCCGGTGCTGGGCCCAGTAGGGTGAGCCAGTGCTGGGCCCAGTAGGTTGAGCCCGTGCTCGGCCCAGTAGGGTGAGCCCGAACTGGACCCAGTAGGGTGAGCCCGTGCTGGGCCCAGTAGGGTGAGCCGGTGCTGGGCCCAGTAGGTTGAGCCAGTGCTGGGCCCAGTAGGGTGAGCCCGTGTTTGGCCCAGTAGGGTGAGCCGGTGCTGGGCCCAGTAGGGTGAGCCCGTGCTGGGCCCAGTAGGGTGAGCCCATGCTGGGCCCAGTAGGGTGAGCCGGTGCTGGGCCCAGTAGGGTGAGCCGGTGCTGGGCCCAGTAGGGTGAGCCCGTGCTGGGCCCAGTAGGGTGAGCCGGTGCTGGGCCCAGTAGGGTGAGCCGGTGCTGGGCCCAGTAGGGTGAGCCGGTGCTGGGCCCAGTAGGGTGAGCCGGTGCTGGGCCCAGTCGGGTGAGCCCGTGTTGGGCCCAGTAGGGTGAGCCGGTGCTGGGCCCAGTAGGGTGAGTCCGTGTTCGGCCCAGTAGGGTGAGCCGGTGCTGGGCCCAGTAGGGTGAGTCCGTGCTCGGCCCAGGAGGGTGAGCCGGTGCTGGGCCCAGTCGGGTGAGCCCGTGTTGGGCCCAGTAGGGTGAGCCGGTGCTGGGCCCAGTAGGGTGAGTCCGTGCTCGGCCCAGGAGGGTGAGCCGGTGCTGGGCCCAGTAGGGTGAGCCGGTGCTGGGCCCAGTAGGGTGAGCCCGTGCTCGGACCAGGAGGGTGAGCCGGTGCTGGGCCCAGTAGGGTGAGCCGGTGCTGGGCCCAGTAGGGTGAGCCCGTGCTGGGCCCAGTAGGGTGAGCCCGTGCTGGGCCCAGTAGGGTGAGCCCGTGCTGGCCCAGTAGGGTGAGCCCGTGCTGGGCCCAGTAGGGTGAGCCCGTGCTGGGCCCAGTAGGTTGAGCCGGTGCTGGGCCCAGTAGGGTGAGCTCGTGCTGGGCCCAGTAGGGTGAGCCCGTGCTGGGCCCAGTAGGGTGAGCCCGTGCTGGGCCCAGTAGGTTGAGCCGATGCTGGGCCCAGTAGGGTGAGCCCGTGCTGGGCCCAGTAGGGTGAGCCCGTGCTGGGCCCAGTAGGTTGAGCCGGTGCTGGGCCCAGTAGGGTGAGCCCGTGTTGGGCCCAGTAGGGTGAGCCGATGCTGGGCCCAGTAGGTTGAGCCGATGCTGGGCCCAGTAGGGTGAGCCGGTGTTGGGCCCAGTAGGGTGAGCCGGTGCTGGGCCCAGTAGGTTGAGCCGGTGCTGGGCCCAGTAGGGTGAGCCCGTGCTGGGCACAGTAGGGTGAGCCGGTGCTCGGCCCAGTAGGGTAAGCCCGTGCTCGGCCCAGTAGGGTGATGTGGTGACAAGAACTGTGTGAGTACTCGAGCTGTGGCCTAACTAGTGTTTTACACAGTTCTAGCATAACTTCCAGAGCGAGGTAGGAGTCTGGGACTTACTGCCTGAAAGAGTAGTCGAGGCAGAAACCGTCATCACATTTACAAAAGTACTTGGATATGCACTTAAAGTGCTGTAACCTAAAGGGCTACGGACCAAGAGCTAGAAAGTGGGATTAGGCTGGATAGCTCTTTTTCGACTGCACAGACACAATGGGCCAAATGGCCTCCTTATGTGTTGTAAACTGCTTTGACTTCATGAAACCAATCACCTCCTGTCTGATATAAACCAATCCCACAATCACTGACACCAATCCCCTCCTGTCTGATATAAACCCACCCCACAGTCACTGACACCAATCTCCTCCTGTCTGATATAAACCCACCCCACAGTCACTGACACCAATCCCCTCCTGTCTGATATAAACCCACCCCACGGTCACTGACACCAATCCCCTCCTGTCTGATATAAACCCACCCCACAGTCACTGACACCAATCCCCTCCTGTCTGATATAAACCCACCCCACAGTCACTGACACCAATCCCCTCCTGTCTGATATAAACCCACCCCACAGTCACTGACACCAATCCCCTCCTGTCTGATATAAACCCACCCCACAGTCACTGACACCAATCCCCTCCTGTCTGATATAAACCCAGCCCACAGTCACTGACACCAATCTCCTCCTGTCTGATATAAACCCACCCCACAGTCACTGACACCAATCCCCTCCTGTCTGATATAAACCCACCCCACAGTCACTGACACCAATCCCCTCCTGTCTGATATAAACCTACCCCACAGTCACTGACACCAATCTCCTGTCTGATATAAACCCACCCCACAGTCACTGACACCAATCTCCTGTCTGATATAAACCCACCCCACAGTCACTGACACCAATCTCCTGTCTGATATAAACCAATCCCACAGTCACTGACACCAATCTCCTGTCTGATATAAACCCACCCCACAGTCACTGACACCAATCTCCTGTCTGATATAAACCAATCCCACAGTCACTGACACCAATCCCCTCCTGTCTGATATAAACCCACCCCACAGTCACTGACACCAATCTCCTCCTGTCTGATATAAACCCACCCCACAGTCACTGACACCAATCTCCTCTTGTCTGATATAAACCCACCCCACAGTCACTGACACCAATCTCCTCCTGTCTGATATAAACCCACCCCACAGTCACTGACACCAATCCCCTCCTGTCTGATATAAACCCACCCCACACTCACTGACACCAATCCCCTCCTGTCTGATATAAACCCACCCCACAGTCACTGACACCAATCTCCTCCTGTCTGATATAAACCCACCCCACAGTCACTGACACCAATCCCCTCCTGTCTGATATAAACCCACCCCACAGTCACTGACACCAATCTCCTCCTGTCTGATATAAACCCACCCCACAGTCACTGACACCAATCTCCTCCTGTCTGATATAAACCCACCCCACAGTCACTGACACCAATCTCCTCCTGTCTGATATAAACCCACCTCACAGTCACTGACACCAATCTCCTCCTGTCTGATATAAACCAACCATCATCATCATCGGCAGTCCCTTGGAGTTGCGGATGACTTGTTTCCACATTAAAAACGAGATCTCAGATGTCTGTTAAGTCCAGTGCGGGAGCTCCAGTCTCTGTCGCAGGTTGGACAGACGGTGGTTGAAAGTGTGTTGGTTGAAGTGCCGGTTTGTTGAAGTGCTTGGGTTGTCGTGCGCTCCTCCTGCTGTCTGCGTTTGGTCTCCACTTGCTCCAGGTGGAGAGACTCGAAGTGTTCGACGCCCTCACGGATTATTCTCTTCCACTTTGAGTAATCTTGCGCCAGAGATTCCCAGGAGTCGGTGGGGATGTTCAACTTCTTCTTGGAGGCCTTGAGGGTGTCCTTGAAGAGTTTCCTCTGCCCCCCTGGGGCTCGCTTGCCGTGTTGAAGCTCCGAGTAGATCGCTTGCTTTGGGAGTTTCATATCGGGCTTATGGACGATGTGGCCCGTCTATCATAGCTGATCGAGCGTGGTCAGTGCTTCAATGCTGAGGATGTTGGCCTGCGCGACAACAGACGTTGGTGCACCTATCCTACCAATGGATTTTCAGGATCTTCCAGGGGCAGTGTTGATGGAACTTCTCCAGTGCTGTGATGTGCCTGCTGTACATAGTCCATGTCTGAGAAGTATCTATGAGGGCAGGTATCACTACTGCTCTGTAGACCATGAGCTTTGTGCTGGTTTTAAGATTCTGGTCTTCAAACACATTATTCCTGAGGTGACCAAACGCTGCGCTGGCACACTGAAGGTGGTGTTAGACCTCGTCATCAATATCTGCCCTTGTTGACAGTAACATAGAAAATAGGTGCAGGAGTAGGCCATTCGGCCCTTCGAGCATTCACCACCATTCAACAAGATCATGGTTAATCATTCACCTCAGTACCCCTTTTTGTTTTCTCTCCATACCCCTTGATCCCTTTAGCCATAAGGGCCATATCTAACTCCCTCTTGAATATATCTAACGAACTGGCATCAACTACTCTCTGTGGTAGAGAATTCCACAGGTTCACAACTCTCTGAGTGAAGAAGTTTGTCCTCATCTCAGTCCTAAATGGCTTACCCCTCATGCTTAGACTGTGACTCCTGGTTCTGGACTTCCCCAACATCGGGAAGATTCTTCCTGCATCTAACCTGTCCCGTCCCGTCAGAATTTTACATGTTTCTATGAGATCCCCTCTCATTCTTCTAAACTCCAGTGAATACAGACACAATCAATCCAGTCTCTCCTCATATGTCAGTCCTGCCATCCCGGGAACCAGTCTGGTGAACCTTCGCTGCACTCCATCAATAGCAAAAACGTCCTTCCTCAGATTAGGAGGCCAAAACTGAACACAGTATTCCAGGCGAGGCCTCACCATGGCCCTGTACAATTGCAGTAAGACCTCCCTGTTCCTATATTCAAATCAGGCCTTCTTCACCGCCTGCTGTACCTGTATGCCAACTTTCAATGACAGATGTACCATGACACCCAGATCTCGTTGCACCTCCCCTTTTTCTAATCTGCCGCCATTCAGATAATATTCTGCCTTCACGTTTTTGCCACCAAAGTGGATAACCTCACATTTATCCACATTATACTGCATCTGCCATGCATTTGCCCACTCACCTAACCTGTCCAAATCACCCTGCAGCCTCTTAGCATCCTCCTCGCATCTCACACTGCCACCCAGCTTAGTGTCATCTGCAAACTTGGAGATATTACCCTCAATTCCTTCATATAAATCATTGATGTATTTTGTAAATAGCTGGGGTCCCAGCACTGAGCCCTGCGGCACCCCACTAGTCACTGCCTGCCATTCTGAAAAGGACCCATTTATCCCGACTCTCTGCTTCCTGTCTGCCAACCAGTTCTCTATCCACGTCAATACATTACCCCCAATACCATGTGCTTTAATTTTGCACACCAATCTCTTGTGTGGGACCTTGTCAAAAGCTTTTTCAAAGTCCAAATACACCACATCCACTGGTTCTCCCTTGTCCACTCTACTAGTTACATCCTCAAAAGATTCTAGAAGATTTGTCAAGCATGATTTCCCTTTCATAAATCCATGTTGACTTGGACCGATCCTGTCACTGCTTTCCAAATGCGCTGCTATTTCATCCTTAATAATTTATTCCAACGTTTTCCCCACTACCGATGTCAGGCTGACCGGTCTATAATTACCTGTTTTCTGTCTCCCTCCTTTTTTAAAAAGTGGTGTTACATTAGTTACCCACCAGTCCATAGGAACTGATCCAGAGTCAATAGACTGTTGGAAAATGATCACTAATGCATCCACTATTTCTAGGGCCACTTCCTTAAGTACTCTGGGATGCAGACTATCAGGCCCTGGGGATTTATCGGCCTTCAATCCCAGCAATTTCCCCAACACAATTTTCTGACTAATAAGGATTTCCTTCGGTAGACTCCTGATGTATGAAAAATGATCCACGTTGTCCAAGGCCTCATCGTGGATTTTGATAAGGGGCAGGGGGTGGGAGTGGGGAGCAGTGCTGTGTGGCTGGGGCAGGTTGATGGAGCACCATTTTACGGATGTTTCGTGTAAGGCCTATGCTCTCAGACGCTACGGTGAACATATTGACAATAGTTTGGAGTTCATCCTCCGAGTGAGCGCAGACACAAGCATCATCTGCATGTTGTAATTCGATGACAGAGGATGGCACCACCTTGGATCTGGTCTGAAGGCGATGGAGGTTGAACAGTTTCCCGTTTGTTCGACAGATTATCTCCACTTCAGCGGGAAGCTTACTGATGGTGAGATGTAGCATTGCAGCAAGGAAGATCGAGAAGAGCGTTGGTGCAATGACACAACCTTGCTTCTCCCCGGTCCGTACATGAACTGGGTCTGTGGTGATCCAATGGTCAGGATCACAGCTTGCATGTTATCATGAAGCAAGTGGAGGATGCTGACAAATTTTTGAGGACAGCCGAACTTCAAGAGTACACTCCATAATCCCTCATGGTTGACGGTGTCAAAGGCCTTGGTCAGGTCAAAGAAGGTTGAACCAACCCCACAGTCACTGACACCGATCTCCACCCATGTGATATAAACCAACCCTTGTCACTGACACCAAGTGAACTGGGAAAATATGTTAAAGGGTAAGACTGTAGAAATGCAGTGGCAAACATTTAAGGAGATATTTCATAACTCTCAGCAAAGATTTGTTCATAGAAACACAGAAACATAGAAAATAGGTGCAGGAGTAGGCCATTCGGCCCTTCAAACCTGCACCGCCATTCAATGAGTTCATGGCTGAACATGCAACTTCAGTACCCCATTCCTGCTTTCTCGCCATACCCCTTGATTCCCCTAGTAGTAAGGACTACATCTAACTCCTTTTTGAATATATTTAGTGAATTGGCCTCAACAACTTTCTGTGGTAGAGAATTCCACAGGTTCACCACTCTCTGGGTGAAGAAGTTTCTCCTCATCTCGGTCCTAAATGGCTTACCCCTTATCCTTTGACTGTGACCCCTGGTTCTGGACTTCCCCAACATTGGGAACATTCTTCCTGCATCTAACCTGTCTATACCCATCAGAATTTTAAACGTTTCGATGAGATCACCTCTCATTCTTCTGAACTCCAGTGAATACAAGCTCAGTTGATCCAGTCTTTCTTGATATGTCAGTCCGGCCATCCCGGGAATGAGTCTGGTGAACCTTTGCTGCACTCCCTCAATAGCAAGAATGTCCTTCCTCAAGTTAGGAGACCAAAACTGTACACAATACTCCAGGTGTGGCCTCACCAACACCCTGTACCACTGTAGTAACACCTCCCTGCACCTTACTCAAATCCCCTCGCTATGAAGGCCAACATGCCATTAGCTTTCTTAACCGCCTGCTGTACCTGCATGCCAACCTTCAATGACTGATGTACCATAACACCCAGGTCTCATTGCACCTCCCCTTTTCCTAATCTGTCACCATTCAGATAATAGTCTGTCTCTCTGTTTTTACCACCAAAGTGGATAACCTCACATTTATCCACATTATACTACATCTGCCATGCATTTGCCCACTCACCCAACCTATCCAAGTTACTCTGCAGCCTCATAGCATCCTCCTCGCAGCTCACACTGCCACCCAACTTCGTGTCATCCGCAAATTTGGAGATACTACATTTAATCCCCTCGTCTAAATCATTAATGTACAATGTAAACAGCTGGGGCCTCAGCACAGAACCTTGCGGTACCCCACTAGTCACTGCCTGCCATTTGGAAAAGTACTCATTTACTCCTACTCTTTGCTTCCTGTCTGACATCCAGTTCTCAATCCATGTCAGCACACTACCCCCAATCCCATGTGCTTTAAATTTGCACATTAATCTCTTGTCGAAAGCCTTCTGAAAGTCCAAATACACCACATCAACTGGTTCTCCCTTGTCCACTTTACTGGAAACATCCTCAAAAAATTCCAGAAGATTTGTCAAGCATGATTTCCCTTTCACAAATCCATGCTGAATTGGACCTATCATGTCACCTCTTTCCAAATGCACTGCTATGACATCCTTAATAATTGATTCCATTATTTTACCCAGTACTGAGGTCAGGCTGACCGGTCGATAATTCCGTTTTCTCTCTCCCTCCTTTTTTTAAAAAGTGGGGTTACATTGGCTACCCTCCACTCCATAAGAACTGATCCAGAGTCCATGGAATGTTGGAAAATGACTGTCAATGCATCCGCTATTTCCAAGGCCACCTCCTTAAGTACTCTGGGATGCAGTCCATCAGGCCCTGGGGATTTATCGGCCTTCAATCCCATCAATTTCCCCAACACAATTTCCCGACTAATAAGGATTTCCCTCAGTTCCTCCTTCTTACTAGACCCTCTGGCCCCTTTTATATTCGGAAGGTTGTTAGTGTCCTCCTTAGTGAATACCGAACCAAAGTACTTGTTCAATTGGTCTGCCATTTCTTTGTTCCCCGTTATGACTTCCCCTGATTCTGACTGCAGGGGACCTACGTTTGTCTTTGCTAATCTTTTTCTCTTTACATATCGATAGAAACTTTTGCAGTCCGTCTTAATGTTCCCTGCAAGCTTCTTCTCGTACTCTATTTTCCCTGCCCTAATCAAACCCTTTGCCCTCCTCTGCTGAGTTCTAAATTTCTCCCAGTCCCCGGGTTCACTGCTATTTCTAGCCAATTTGTATGCCATTTCCTTGGCTTTAATACTATCCCTGATTTTCCTTGATAGCCACGGTTGAGCCACCTTCCCTTTTTTATTTTTACGCCAGACAGGGATGTACAATTGTTGTAGTTCATTCATGCGGTCTCTAAATGTCTGCCATTGCCCATCCACAGTCAACCCCTTAAGTATCATTCGCCAATCTATCCTCGCCAATTCACGCCTCATACATTCAAAGTTACCCTTCTTTAAGTTCTGGACCATGGTCTCTGAATTAACTGTTTCATTCTCCATCCTAATGTAGAATTCCACCATATTATGGTCACTCTTCCCCAAGGGGCCTCGCACAATGAGATTGTTAATTAATCCTCTCTCATTACACAACACCCAGTCTAAGATGGCCTCCCCGCTAGTTGGTTCCTCGACATATTGGTCTAGAAAACAATTCCTTATGCACGCCAGGAAATCCTCCTCCACCGTATTGCTTCCAGTTTGGTTGGCCCAATCTATATGCATATTAAAGTCACCCATTATAACTGCTGCACCTTTATTGCATGCACCCCTAATTTCCTGTTTGATGTCCTCCCCAACATCACTACTACTGTTTGGAGGTCTGTACAGAACTCCCACTAACGTTTTTTGCCCTTTGGTGTTCTGCAGCTCTACCCATATAGATTCCACATCATCCAAGCTAATGTCCTTCCTAACTATTGCATTAATCTCCTCTTTAACCAGCAATGCTACCCCACCTCCTTTTCCTTTTATTCTATCCTTCCTGAATGTTGAATACCCCTGGATGTTGAGTTCCCAGCCCTGATCATCCTGGAGCCACGTCTCTGTAATCCCAATCACATCATATCTGTTAACATCTATTTGCACAGTTAATTCATCCACTTTATTACGGATACTCCTTGCATTAAGACACAAAGCCTTCAGGCTTAACACCCTTTGTCCTTTTAGAATTATGATGTAGTGTGGCCCTTTTTGTTTCTTGCCTTTGTTTACTCGGCCTTCCACTATTCCTTTTTACCTTTCTACCATCTGTTTCTGACTCCATATTACTGCGCCCCATCTCGCTGCATAGGTTCCCATCCCTCTGCTATATTAGTTTAAACACTCCCGAACTGCATTCGTGAGAAATAAAGATGCGAAGAGAAGGATGAACCATCCCTGGCTAACTAAAGAAGTAAAGGATGGTATCAAATTGAAAACAAAGGCATACAATGTTGCGAAGGACAGTGGAAGGCCAGAGGATTGGGACATTTTTCAAAACCAGCAAAGAACGACTAAAAAAATAAGACAGAGAAGATAGCATATGAGAGCAAACTAGCAAGAAATATAAAAACAGATAGTAAGAGCTTCTACAGGGATATAAAAAGGAAACGAGCAGCTAAAGTAAACATTGGTCCCTTAGAGGATGGTACTGGAGAATTAATAATGGGAAACACAGAAATGGCAGAGATTTTTGAACAAATATTTTTTATCAGTCTTCACAGTCGAGCACACTAAAAACATCCCAATAATCAAGGAGCTATTGTGGGGGATGGGTGGGAACTTAAAACAGTCACTATCACTAGAATAAAGTACGAGGCAAACTAATGGGACTAAAGGTGGACAAGTCCCCTGGACCTGATGACCTGCATCCCAGGGTCTGAATAGAAGTGGCTGCATTGATTGTAATCTGCCAAAATTCCCTGAATTCTGGAGAGGTCCCAGCGGACTAGAAAACAGCAAATGTAACACCCCGATTTAAGAAAGGAGGGAGAGAGAGAGCAGGAAACTATAGACCAGTTAGCCTACCATCTGTCAATGGGAAAATACTGGAGTGCATCATTAAGGAAGTAGTAGCAGGACATTTGGAAAATCATATTGCAGTCAAGCAAAGTCAGCATGGTTTTATGAAAGGGAAATCATGTTTGACAAATTTTCTGGAGTTGTTTGAGGATGTAATGAGCAGAGTGGATAAAGGAGAATCAGTTGATGTCGTATATTTGGATTTCCAGAAAGCATTCGGTAAGTTGCCACACAAAAGGTTACTTCAGAAGCTAAGAGCTCATGGAGGTGGGAGTAATATATTAGCATGGATAGAGGATTGGCTAACTAACAGAAAACACAGAGTCGGGATAAATGGGTCATTTTTAGGTTGCCAAACTGTAACTAGTGGGGTGCCGCAGGGATCAGTGCTGGGGCCTCAACTATTTACAATTTATATTAATGACTTGTATGAAGGGACCGAGAGTACCGCAGCCAAATTTGCTGATGATACAAAGATAGGTGGGAAAGCAAGTTGTGAGGAGGATGCAATGAATCTGCAAAGGGATATAGATAGGCTAAGTGAGTGGGCAAAAATCTGGCAGATGGACGATAATGTGGTAAAATGTCAGGTTATCCCCTTTGGTAGGAAAACTAAAAAAGCTAATTATTATTCAAATGGGGACCATTACACAAAGTACAGAAGGATCTAGGGGTTCTTGTACATGAAACTCAAAAAGTTAGCATACAGCAATTAATCAGGAAGTCAGATGGAATGCTGGCCTTTATTGCAAGGGGGATGGAGTGTAAAAGTAGGGAAGTCCTGCTACAACTGTACAGGGCATTGGTAAGACCACACCTGGAGTACTGCACACAGTTTTGGTCTGGACTTGTCTCCATTCCCGTGCCGAGGGGATTGCGACAACAGACGGGAGGGACAACATTTGGGGACACTGATTCCCCATTCCCCTTCTTTCTGATAGATAATGGAGGGGACACTGTGTAATGCGCAAGTCGGTAAGAATTGTCAGCAAGCTCTTTCTAATTGGAGATTTTATTCAGTGGAAACTTTCACGCACTATTGTAGATTTTGTACCAAAGATCAATTTAGGATGAAAGTAAAAGTGCATGATTTTATTGCAAACTGAATTTCTGTTGAGTGTCGCTTAATTAAGGGGAAAGATAACACACAGCGTTTCTTAAATGGACACTGCAGCCCCAAGAACACAATCAGCAATATATTCAGAATATTAAAGTCCAGCCCAGTTATCGGGTTATTATCAGCAGAAACAAATCCCAACTGTCAGAATGAACATGGTTCGGACGGGATGTGATTAACAGCAGCAATAACAGCAGATTCCAACCCCTGCAGTCACTTGTGAACTCGCTGGTGTTTCAGCAGGCTGGATGACGTAGTGAATCCCTTCCCACACTCAGTGCAGGTGAACGGTCTCTCCCCAGTGTGAACTCGCTGGTGTGTCAGCAGGTAGGATGACTGAGTGAATCGCTTCCCACACTCAGTGCAGGTGAATGGCCTCTCCCCAGTGTGAACTCGCTGGTGTTTCAGCAGGGTGGATGAATTAGTGAATCGCTTCCCACACTCAGTGCAGGTGAACGGTCTCTCCCCAGTGTGAACTCGCTGGTGTTTCAGCAGGTCGGATGACGTAGTGAATCCCTTCCCACACTCAGAGCAGGTGAACGGCCTCTCCCCAGTGTGAACTCGCTGGTGTGTCAGCAGGGTGGATGACCGAGTGAATCGCTTCCCACACTCAGAGCAGGTGAATGGCCTCTCTCCAGTGTGAACTCGCTGGTGTGACTGCATATGGGACGACTGAGTGAATCGCTTCCCACACTCAGAGCAGGTGAACGGCCTCTCCCCAGTGTGAACTCGCTGGTGAGCTATAAGTTGGGATGACCCAGTGAATCCCTTCCCACACACGGGGCAGGTGAACGGCCTCTCCCCAGTGTGAACTCGCTGGTGAGCTACAAGTTGGGATGACTGAGTGAATCCCTTCTCACACTCCGAGCAGGTGAACGGCCTCTCCCCAGTGTGATTGCGTCGATGAATTTCCAGCTCAGATGGTTTTCTGAATACCTTCCCACAGTCACCACATTTCCACGGTTTTTCCGTGGTGCAGGTATTCTCCATGGTTGGACGATCAGTTGAAGCCTCGTCCACACACAACACGATTACAGTTTCTCCGCATTTTGAACGGTGCAATATTTTTTCAGGCTGTGTAACTGGCTAAAGCTCTTTCCACAGGCAGTGCACTGGAACACTCACTCAGGTGTGTGTGTCTCGGTGCTTTTCCAGTCACACAAATATTTGAAATCTTTTCCCACAGACAAACATTTCTCCTTCCACTTTCAAAGGCCGATGATATTCAGGTCCTGATGAATCGATTGACTCCGCCAGATCTTGACGTGATGTTTGGTTTGTGTTTCCTGTCTGAAAATCTCCCCTTCTAATACGCTGTAAAAGGAGATAACAAAACTCATCACTGTCAGTACAAGACAGAAATTCAGGATAGACACATCTAGTTTCCATGGAACATTCTTTTCTCTCTTGTTCTTCCAAAGCTGTAAATCCCTGTCCCACACATTGTCCCTCCTGCTGTGCTGAAATCCAAATCAACACACATTTCTAGACTGTTTCTCCTCCACTCCCAGTTTTCACCACCAATTCTGGCTGGGCTCAGTTCTACACTTACTGGTTCCCTCCCCCTCCTCCCCTGAAGGTGCTGACTCTGGCTGGGCTCAGTTCTACACTCCCTGCTTCTGCTTCCCCTCCCCCCCCTCCCCTGAAGGAACAATGCAGATGGAGCTTTACTCTGTATCTAACCCCGTGCTGTACCTGCCCTGGGAGTGTTTGATGGGACAGTGTAGAGAGAGCTTTCCTCGGTATCAAACCCTTGCTGTACCTGCCCTGGGAATGTTTGCTAGGACAATGTAGAGGGCTCTTTGCTTTGTATTTAACACAAGCTGTCCCATCCCTGGGAGTTTTTGGATGGTACAGTGTAGAGGGAGCTTTACTTTGTATCTAACCCATGCTGTACCAGCCATGGGCATGTTTGACGGACCAGGGTAGAGGGAGCTTTACTCTGTATCTAAATGATGCTGTACGTGCCCTGAGAGATTTTGACGGTAATTGCAGAGCAAGCTGATAGAATAGATAAGGGAGAACCAGTGGATGTAGTGTATTTGGATTTTCAGAAGGCCTTTGATGAAGTCCCACATAAGAGGTTCGTGTGCAAAATTAAAGCACATAGGATTGGGGGTAATGTATTGGCATGAATTGAAAATTGGTTAACTATCAGGAAACAGAGAGTAGGAATAAACGGGTCTTTTTCAGGGGTGGCGGGCAGTGACTATTGGGGTACCACAGGGATCAGTGCTTGGGAGCCAGCTATTCACAATATATATTTTCGATTTAGATAGGTTGAGTGAGTGGGCAAACACATGGCAGATGCAGTATAACATGGATAAATGTGAAGTTATCCACTTTGGTAGGAAAAACATAAGGACAAAGTATTTTTTAAATGGTGATGGCTTGGGAAGTGTCGATGTACAAAGGGGCCTGGGTGTCCTTGTACACCAGTCATTGAAAGCAAACATGCAGGTACAGCAAGCAGTTAGAAAGGCAAATGGTATGTTGGCCTTCATTGCAAGAGGATTTGAGTACAGGAGCAAGGATGTCTTACTACAGTTATACAGGGCCTTGGTATTGTGTGCAGTTTTGGTCTCCTTACTTAAGAAAGGATATACTTGCCATGGAGGGAGAGCATGGGATGGCAGGACTGTTGTATGAGGAGAGATTGGGTCGACTAGGCCTGTATTCACTCGTGTTTAAAGAATGAGAGGGGATCTCATTGAAATGTATAAAATTCTGACTGGGTTGGATAGACTGGATGTGGAGAGGATGTTTCCCCTGGCTGGGAAGTCTAGAACAAGGGGTCACAGTCTCAGGATACGGGGTAGGAAATTTAGGACCGAGATGAGGAGAAATGTTTTCACTCAGAGGGTGGTGAACCTGTGGAATTCTCTACAACAGAAGGCTGTGGAGGCCAAGTCACTGAAAATATTTAAGAGGGAGATAGATAGATTTCTAGATATAAAGGCATCAAGGGGTATGGGGGAAAAGCGGGAATATGATGTTGAGATAGAGGAGCAGCCATGATCATATTAAATGGCGGTGCAGACTCGAGGGGCCGAATGGCCTACTCCTGCTCCTATTTTCTATGTTCTAACTCTGGCTGGGTTCAGTTCTACACTCACTGGTTCCCCTCCCTCTGCTCCCCTGAAGGTGCTGACTCTGGCTGGGTTCAGTTCTACACTCACTGGTTCCGCTCCATCTCCCTCTCATGAAGATGCTGACTCTGGCTGGGTTCCCCTCCCCTGAAGTTGCTGACTCTGGGAGGGTTCAGTTCTACATTCCCTGCTTCCCCTACGGTGCTGACTCTGGCTGGTTTCTCTTCTACACTAACATCACTCACAACCAGTGCCCGCCGCAAGCCTGGAATAATAACCGGAATATCGGTGGTTGCAGTTTGGGGGCTTTCTCACAGGCCCAGGCTAACGGTGGCCATCTTGGTGCAGGAAGGCAGATTCAATGAGTAGCACAGCGCATGCATGGCCATCTTGGTGCAGGGACGAAGTGAATGATGTCACTGTGGAACTGAACCCAGCCAGAGTCAGCACCTTCAGGAGAGGGAGGGGAACAAGTGAGTGCGGAGCTGAACCCAGCCACAGTCAGCGTCTACAGGGGTGGAGGGGGAAACCAGTGTGTGTGGAACTGAACCCAGCCAGAGTTAGCACCTTAAGGGGAGGGGACAGATGGAGGGAGGGGAACCAGTGAGGATAGAACTGAACCCAGACAGAGTCAGCATCTTCGGTGGGGGGGGGGGGGGGGGGAGGAGGGGAACCAGTGAGTGGAACTGAAACCAGCTAGAATCAGCACTTAAGGGGAGGAGAGGGAGGCGAACATAAGAACATAAGAAATAGGTGCAGGAGTAGGCCATATGGCTCCTTGAGCCTGCTCCGCCATTTAAAACGTTATTGGCTGATCCGATCATGGACTCAGCTCCACTTCCCTGCCCACTCCCCATAACCCCTTAATCCCTTATCGGTTAACAAACTGTCTATCCCTGTCTTAAAATTATTCAATGACCCAGCTTCCACAGCTCTCTGAGGCAGCGAATTCCACAGATTTACAACGCACCGAGAGAAGAAATTCCTCTTCACCTCAGTTTTAAATGGGTGGCTCCTTATTCTAAGATTATGCCCCGTAGTTCTAGTCTCCCCCATCAGTGGAAACATCCTCTCTGCATCCACCTTGTCGAGCCCCCTCATAATCTTATACGTTTCGATAAGATCACCTCTCATTCTTCTGAATTCCAATGAGTAGAGGCCCAACCTCCTCAACCTTTCCTCATAAGTCAACCCCTTCATCCCCGGAATCAACCTAGTGAATCTTCTCTGAACTGCCTCCAAAGCAAGTATATCCTTTTGTAAATATGGAAATCAAAACTGTGCACAGTATTCCAGGTGTGGCCTCACCAATACCCGATATAACTGTAGCAAGACTTCCCTGCTTTTATACTCCATCCCCTTTGCAATAAAGGCCAAGATTTCATTGTCCTTCCTGATCACTTGCTGTACCTGCATACTAACCTTTTGTGTTTCATGCACAAGTACCCCCAGGTCCCGCTGTACTGCAGCACTTTGCAATTTTTCTCCATTTAAATAATAACTTGCTCTTTGATTTTTTTCTGCCAAAGTGCATGACCTTACACTTTCCAACATTTTACTCCATCTGCCAAATTTTTGCCCACTCACTTAGCTTGTCTATGTCCTTTTGCAGATTTTTTGTGTTCTCCTCACATTGCTTTTCCTCCCATCTTTGTATTGTCAACAAACGTGGCTACGTTACACTCGGTCCTTTCTTCCAAGTCGTTAATATAGATTGTAAATAGTTGGGGTCCCAGCACTGATCCCTGCGGCACCCCACTAGTTCTGATTGCCAACCCGAGAATGAACCATTTATCCCGACTCTGTTTTCTATTAGTTAGTCAATCCTCAATCCATGCTAATATGTTGCCCCCAACCCCGTGATATTTTATCTTGTGCGTTAACCTTTTATGTGGCACCTTGTCAAATGCTTTCTGGAAATCCAAATACACCACATCCATTGGTTCCCCTTTATCCACCCTGTTTGTTATATCCTCAAAGAATTCCAGCAAATTTGTCAAACATGACTTCCCCTTCATAAATCCATGCTGACTCTGCCTGACCAAATTATGCTTTTCCAAATGTCCTGCTACTGCTTCTTTAATAATGGACTCCAACATCTTCCCAACCACAGATGTTAGGCTAACTGGTCTATAGTTTCCTGCTTTTTGTCTGACTCCTTTTTTAAATAGAGGCATTACGTTTGCAGTTTTCCAATCTGCTGGGACCTCCCCAGAATCCAGGGAATTTTGGTAAATTACAACCAATGCATCCACTATCCCTGCCGCTACTTCTCTTAAGACCCTAGGATGCGAGCCATCAGGTCCAGGGGATTTATCCACCTTTAGTCCCATTATCTTACTGTGTACCACCTCCTTAGTGATTGTGATTGTGTTAAGTTCCTCCCTCCCCTATAGCCCACTGACTATCCACTGTTTTGATATTGTTTGTATCCTCTACCATAAAGACCGATACAAAATATTTGTTCAGAGTTTCTACCATCTCCATGTTCCCCATCACTAAATCCCCAGTCTCATCCTCTAAGGGACCAACATTTACTTTAGCCACTCTATCTTTTTATATACCTATAGAAACTCTTAGCTATCTGTTTTTATATTTCATGCTAGTTTACCTTCTTAATCTATCTTCCCTTTCTTAATCATTTTTATAGTTATTCTTTGTTGGCTTTTAAAAGCTTCCCAATCTTCTGTCCTCCCTGTAGTTTTGGCCACTTTGTATGCCCTTATTTTAATTGGATCCCGTCCTTTATTTCTTTAGTTACCCACAGATGGCTATCTTTTCTTTTACCCTTTTCTCCTCACTGGAATATATTTTTCTTGAGAGCTGTGAAATATCTACTTAAATACACTTTAATCTATTTTCCCAGTCCACTTTAGCCAACTCTGCCCTCATACCTACATAGTCTCCTTTATTTAAGCTTAGTACGCTGGTTTGAGATCCAACTTTCTCGGCCTCCATCTGAATTTGAAATTGAACCAGGCTATGATCACTCATTCCAAGGGGATCCTTTACCAGGAGATTGTTTATTAATCCTGTCTCATTACACAGGACCAGATCCAATATAGCCTGCCCCCTGGTTGGTTCCATTACGTACTGCTCAAGGAACCCGTCCCTTACGCACTCTATGAACTCCTCCTCAAGGCTACCCTGACCAATTTGATATGTCCAATCATTATGAATGTTAAAATCACCCATGATTATTGCTGTTCCCTTTTTACAAGCCCCCACTATTTCCTGGTTTATACTCCGACCAACAGAGTTGCTACTGTTAGGGAGCCAATAGACTACGCCCACCCGTGACTATTTCCCCTTATTATTCCTTTTTTCCACCCAAACTGTTTCAACATCCTGATCATTTGAGACAATATAGTTTCTCATTATTGCAGTGATTCCATCTTTTATCAATAGAGCTACCCCACCTCCTTTTCCTTTCTGTCTGTCCGTCCGGATTGTCAAATATCCCTGAATATTTAATTCCCAGTCCTGGTCACCTTGCAACCACGTCTCTGTAATGGCTATCAGATCATACCCATTTGTATCTATTTGTACCGTCAACTCATCTACGTGCATTTAGACAAAGTGCCTTTAAATTTGTTTTTTTACCCTTTTTTCCTGCTTGTTTCCTTTCTCCTTCAAACTCACTTTCTTTAATTTTGCTTTCTAATTCCAGCTTTATCCCCTCCCTACTGAATCTATTTTCAGGTTCCCATCCCCCTGCCAAGCTAGTTTAAACCCTCCCCAACAGCAATAGCAAACCCCCCCCCCCAGCGAGGATATTGGTCCCGGCCCTGTTGAGGTGCAACCCGTCCGGCTTGTACAGGTCCCACCTCCCCCAGAAGTGGTCCCAATGCCTCAGGAAACTAAAGCCCTCCCGCCTGCACCATCTCTCCAGCCACTGTTCTATCCTCCTGTTTCTGTACTCACTAGCTCATGGCATCCGAAGATTAATACCTTTAAGGTCCTGCTTTTTAATCTCTCTCCTAGCTCCCTAACTCTGCCTGCAGGACCTCATCCCTCTTTCTACCGATGTCATTGGTCCCGATATGGATGTTCACCCTCTGGCTGTTCACCCTCTCCCCCCAGAATGCCCTGCAGCCGCTCAGTGACATCCTTGATCCTGGCACCAGGGAGGCAACATACCATCCTGGAGTCACGTCTGCGGCCGCAGAAATACCTGTCTGCTCCCCTGACTATTGTATCCCCTACCACTATAGCTCTTCCATTCTTCTTCCCCCCGCCCCCCCGAGCCACCATCGCCCTCACTGGTACTCAGAACACAGTACCGGTTGGAGAGCGTAATGGACTCAGGGCAGTCCTGCACTACCTGCCTAGTCCTCCTCTTCTGTCCGGTGGATACCCACTCCCTCTCTGCCTGCACACTCTTAAGCTGCGGGGTGACCACCTCGAGAAACGTGCTATCCACGTAGCTCTCAGTCTCACGGATGCACCGCAGTGACTCCAGCCGCCGCTCAAGCTCCAAAACACGGAGCTGCGGTTGGTGCAGCTGGAGACACCTCCTGAACACTTGGTCGTTCCGGCCGCGTGAAGCATCCAGGATTTCTCACATGCCACAGGATGTGCAATCCATGGGACGGAGCTGTCCTGCCATCCCTCTAGTTACACTCGCAACTATCAAATAGAACTAAACTCTAAACCTTAGAAAAACACACCCAGCAACTACTAAGCAATCCGCTGATTTAACTAACCTTTATTTAAAGACTAAGTACTAACTTAACAGAGGAAAAAAGCCTCAGGGGAGGAGAGGGAAACCAGTGAGTGCAGAACTGAACCCAGCTAGAGTCAGCACCTTCAGGGGAGGGGACGGAGGGGAGGGACGGAGGGGAGGCTGAGAGGAGACCTCATTGAGGTGACAACATTTTGAGGGGCCTGGATATAGTAGATAGCAAGGGCCTATTTCCCTTGGTGGAGGGGTCAATTACAAGGTTGGTGGAAGGCTCAGAGGGGATTTAAGGGGAGGCTTCATGCAGAGGGTTGTGGGGGTCTGGAACTCACTGCCTGGAAGGGTGGTGGATGCAGAAACCCTCACCACATTTAAAAGGTGCTTGGATGGGCACTTGAGGTTACGGACCTAGAGCTGGTAATTGGGATCAGACTGGATAACCTCGTGTTGGCTGGTGCAGATACGATGGTAAGTACTGCAGGGAATCGAATACGGCCAGGGACCTGGACTAGTTTTGATCGCCCGGATGGGTCAGAGAGGAATTTTCCCAGATTTTCTTTTCCCCAATTTGCCTGGGTTTTTAATCTGGTTTTTGCCTCTCCCAGGGGATCACATGGCTCCGGTTGGGGTGGAGTGTAGAATGTTTCGGTGCAAGGGGTGTCGCAGTTGTGTGAGGCGGACTGGTTGGGCTGGGTGCTCTTTACCTTTCCGCCATTGTTCATTGGTTTATATGTAACCTTCAGGGCTGCTGACCGAGGGCCGTGTGGCTCTTTGTCGGCCGGCGTGGATACGATGGGCCGAAATGGCCTCCTTCTGCGCTGTGGATTTCTATGTTTCTACCAAAATTACTTTAAATCTATGCCCCTGGTTATTGACCCGTCTGCTAAGGGGAATAGGTCCCTCCTATCCACTCTATCTAGGCCCCTCAGAATTTTATAAACCTCAATGAGGTCTCCCCTCAGCCCCCTCTGTTCCAAAGAAAACCACAGCCTGGCCAATCTTTCCTCATAGCTAAAATTCTCCAGTCCATCCTCGTAAATCTCTTCTGTACCCTCTCTTTCCTGTAATGTGGTGACCAGAATTGCACGCAGTATTCTAGCTGTGGCCTAACTCGTGTTTTATACAGTTCAAGCATAACCTCCCTGCTCTTGTATTCTATGTCTTGGCTAATAAAGTCTAGTATCCCGTATGTATTCTTACCCACTTTATCCACCTGTCCTGCTACCTTCAGGGATCTGTGGACGTACACTCCAAGGTCCCTCTGTTCCTCTGCACTTCTCAGTGTCCTACCATCGATTGTGTATCCCCTTTCCTTGTTGGCCCTCACCAGATGCATTACCTCACACTTCTGTGGATTGAATTCCATTTGCCCCTGTTCTGTCACCTGACAGGTCCATTGATACCTTCCTGCAGTCGACAGCTTTCTCCTTCATTATCAACCACACGGCCAATTTTCATATCATCTGCAAACTTTGTTGTCATACCCCCTACATTCAAGTCTAAATCACTGATGTATACCAGAAAAAGCAAGGGACCCAGTACTGAGCCCTGTGGAACCCCACTGGAAACAGCCTTTCAGTCACAAACACCCATTGACCATTAACCTTTGCTTCCGACCTCAGCCAATTTTGGATCCAAGTTGCCACTTTGCCCTGGATCCCATGGGCTATTACTTTCATGACCAGTCTGCCATGTGGGATCTTATCAAAAGCCTTGCTAAAATCCATATACACGACATCAAACACAACACCGTCATCGACCCTCCGTGTGACCTCCTCAAAAACATCAATCAGGTTAGTCAGACACGACCTTCCATTAACCAATCCGTGCTGACTGTCCCTGATTAATCCCGGTCTTTCTGAATGAAGATTTATCCTGTCCCTCAGAATTTTTTTCCAATAATTGAAAGTCCAAATTGGGGAACTGAATCTTATTTTGTCATCCCATCGAGATTGGGACCAGAGGGCAATAAATATTAATAAATAAATTATTTCAAAAATGGGTGATCAGACCTGCAGTATGTACAATATACAAGCTGACCAAAATCAGGCCGTTTGGATTGGATTTGGAGACTAAAACTGTAACAAACCCTCAGCGGAGACTCGCCCCGCCCCCCATTTAGTAAACTCCGGAAGATATTTTATCCGGTGATTTCTATTAATTTCCATTAATTGAATGTTGTAACTGACGGGTTCAATTAATGTTTATTTTCTAAATGCAGCTCTGAACCCTCAGACTGAACATTAATCCGGCCCGGGTGATTGACGACAGCTCCGGACCAATAGGAGGAGCGGGGGCGGGGCTGGAGGCCCGAGCAGGTGGTTGGTCCTCCAACCAATCAAAGTATGAGGGGGCAGGGCTTGTGGCACCCAGTGGGCGGGGCTGAGCCCAGATCTCCCTCATTGGCTGAAACACTGCCCCATTGTTGAAGCTGATTTCTCTCAAACTCCAGGAGGAAACTGGAGCTTTGTGTTGTGGCTTTAAACAGATGAACCCTGTGGGGTGGAACAAACATTGCAAGGTTTGGTAGTGAAATGGATTCATTCAGGACACACAGCAGGAATTATTTCAGTGCATCACAGTGCAGTGAGAAAGGAAATGCAGTGGATGTTGTGTTGATGGATTGTCAAAAGGTGTTTGACAAGGTGCCAGACAGGAGGCTTGTTGATCAAATTAAGTCTCACGGTGTTAAAGGGAGTGGGGCAGTGTGGAGAGGAAGTTGGGTAAAGGGCAGAAAACAGAGAGTAGCGGTTAATGGAGGTTCTTCAGATGTAAACAGTGGTGTCCCCAGGGTCAGTGTTGGGACCATTGCTCTGCTCAATATAGAGAAATGATCTGGGCTTGGGTATATAGGGCACACGATCAAAATCTCCAGGGAACGCCAAAAATGGGGAGCGTGGGGAACTGTGAAGAGGACTGTAAGTGAGTTCAGTCTGAATGCACAGGTTTGTAATGAGACAGATAGATGTCAGATGAAATTTAGTGCAGAGAAATCTGATGCGATACATTTTGGGAGGAAGAAAAAGGGAGAAATGTACATTAAACGGTAACATTTTAAAAAGGAGTGGAGGGGTAGAGATTTTGGGATGTAGGATTCTAGCTAATGCCTTGTCTTAATAATTAGCAGGTTCGAGAGTCCAGTGTCAGCAACTTTAATACCTTAATAAGAAATATAAGATGAGCAGTTTCTCAGTCGACTGCCGTACCTTATACTGATCCACCAATCAGAGTAAACATGCAAGTCCCACGTGTTCACAGTAACTGACACCAGGTCAGCCCGCTGGATGGAACCTCGGGGGCCCTGAGCTTGGTCTCCGGTGTCTCCAGTCCCCACTGCCCCCTTACATCAGTCTCCCCTCACTTTTATACCCTGCACTGATCCACCTCTGGCACCGGACTCTTCTTTGCCTTCTCTGCTGGGTTTGGGCAGGAAGTGAGGAAAAGACAGCTGGAACTTCTCTAATCTGTGATTTACACGGACACTTTCCCTGGTTCCCAGCAGTTACTTTTCTTCAGTAATTTTCTCATTATTCCTAAACTACCCTGCCTGCTGTTAATTCTTATTTCTTATAGTTTCACAATTATAGGTATAAACATCTCACATTATAATCTAATCTATTCTATTACTCACACTGGTTTTAGCTTGGAAGAAGCACTGAGAGTAGCAAGGGCACAGAATGTACTCTGGGTGGGGAACTTCAATGTCCATCACCAAGAGTGACTCGGTAGTACCACTACTGACAGAGCTGGCCGAGTCCTGAAGGACAGATCTGCCAGACTGGGCCTGCAGCAGATGGTGAGAGAACCAACACGAGGAAAAAACCTACTTGACCTGGTCCTCACCAATCTACCTGTCGCAGATACAAACAATGACGGACAGGTAAAGACCATCGGGTACATCGAGCCTGTCCCACATGGAGATACATCTGTCTATGACAGCATTGGTAGCAGTGACCACTGCACACAGTCATTGTGGAGACAAAGTCACACCGAACACACTCCCAAATGTGTTGTGTGGCACTACCACCGAGCTAAACGGGATAGATTCAGAACAGATCTAGCAGCTCAAAACTGGGCATCCAAAGGTGCTGTGGGCCATCAGCAGCAGAATTGTATCCCACCACAACCTGTAACCTCATGGCCCGGCATATCCCTCACTCTAACATTACCATCAAGCCTGGTTCAATTAGGAGTGCAGAAGAGCATGCCAGGAGCAGCACCAGGTGAACCGAGAAATGAGGTACCAGCCTGGGGAAGCTGCAACACAGGACTACATACATACTGAGCAGTGGAAGCAGCATGGTATAAACAGGGCTAAGCAATCCCACAATCAATGAATCAGATCAAAGCTCTGCAGTCCCACCACATCCAGTCGTGACTGAACACCAGAACACACATAAGAACTCGGAGCAGGAGTAGGTCATTCAGCCCCTCGAGCCTGCTCCGCCATTCAATAAGATCACGGCTGATTTTCTACCACAACTCCACTTCCCTGCACTATCCCCATATCCCTTAATATCCTAGGCTGGGTTCAGTTCTACACTCACTGGTTCCCCTCCCCTGAGGGTGCTGACTCTGGCTGGGTTCAGTTCTACACTCACTGGTTCCCCTCCCCTGAGGGTGCTGACTCTGGCTGGGGTCAGTTCTACACTCACTGATGTCCCTCCCCTGAGGGTGCTGACTCTGGCTGGGTTCAGTACTATACTCACTGATGTCCCTCCCCTGAGGGTGCTGACTCTGGCTGGGTTCAGTACTACACTCACTGGTTCCCCTCCCTCTCCTCCCCTGAGGGTGCTGACTCTGGCTGGGTTCAGTTCTACACTCACTGGTTCCCCTCCCCTGAGGGTGCTGACTCTGGCTGGGTTCAGTACAAAACTCAATAGTTTCTCTCCAATATATGACCCATGTGCCCAAACTCTATGTGTGAACCTCGACACTGAGTGTCACCAGGCTATTCCACTGTCCTCACCTGAGGCCTCACAAGAGCATTTTCCAGCAGGGTCACTGGACCCTCCTCCCAATGGCTCAGTGGGTAAAGGCATGTCGGGTCTGCTCCCCCCCCACACTGTAATATGGACTGTAGAATGGAATATAAAACCCACGGACAGTGGGACTGGTTAATAAAAACCAAACCTCAGTACAAACACCCAGAGGGTGGGCTATACAGTAAGGGCTTCATTCAAACATTGCAGCGAAACGATGACTCATTGAGAGACTGGAAGGACATCATCAGAGACAATGATACAGGATACCTGCCATCGATCTAATCAACACAGGCAATAGCACCAGACGCCGGCCATGCACACCTTCACTGGTCCCTGGTCCCTGTCAAGAAGGAAGAGGGACATTCACACATTCCTCAACTGTGGAGCCAGATCTGTTCAAGGAAGGTTTGCATTGTACTACACAGCAGGAGAGCTGATCGTGCCCCTGTCTGGGCCAGGGGGTGGAATACACTGATGATCAAGAGGCAATTAACCATCGGAAGAGTCACCAGGGAACAGGAAATATGTTTGATGCTGTGATTATGAAGCCCCATAAAAAGAGGACCACTTCGGAGCGAGGGCAGTGCAGTGAAGGAGGATGCAGGGTGGTCACCTGGTCCCGGCCTACAATCCACACCGGAACAACCAGCTGTGTGGGTGATTGTAAGTTTCAGTCAAACCGTCGGGGAATTTGTCCGAGTAGTTTTGTAATCACAGTCGAATCGCGGAGGGGTTTTAAACTGTGATATTTCCTGTTAGGTTTCAGGTAACCTCGTGTCGGGGTCTGTATTGTGGGTTCAGTGTTATTCCGGTCGAATCTCAGGGAGGTTGTGTACTGGGGAATAACGCAAGTTCAATAAACGTACAAGTTTAAGGTTGAGCCAAAGCCGAGTGTATTTTGTTCTTGCAAATCCTGAAGTCAAGAACTGTTGGTGAGGGGTTACAGAATCTCTTACAAGCACCACCCAGTGTGACTGAGTCATAGTTCTGCCATTCAATTAGATCGTGGCTGATCTGTATTTTAACTCCGTCTACCTGCCTGGGTTCCATCGCCCTTAATACCCTTGCCTAAGAATCTATCAATCACAGTTTTGGAATTTTCAATTGACCCCCAGCCTCAGTTTTATGGTGGACAGAGTTCTGGATTTCCACAACACTTTAAGAACATAAGAAATAGGAGCAGGAGTAGGTCATACGGCCCCTCGAGCCTGCACCACCATTCAATAAGATCCAGAATGATCTTGTACTTCAGCTCCACTTTCCCGCACTATCCCCGTATCCCTCGATTCCTTTAGTGTCCAAACAGCGTTCTATCTCAGCACTGAATATACTCAACGACTCAGCATCCACAGTCCTCTGGGGTAGAGAGTTCTAAAGATTCACGACCCTCTGAGTGCAGAAATTTCTAATCAGCTCAGTCCTAACTGGCCGAGCCCATATCCTGAGACTATAACCCTTAGTTCTAGACTCTCGAGCCAAGAGAAACAGATTCTCAGCATTTGTGTGAGGAAGTGTTTCCTGACATCACCCCGGAACCTCAGTGGTGGGAAAATTATTGGAAACAAATCCTGAGGGACAGGATAAATCTTCATTTGGAAAGGTATGGATTTATCAAGGACAGTCAGCATGGATTTATTAAGGGAAGGTCGTGTCTGACTAACTTGATTGAATTTTTTGAGGAGGTAACAGTGAGGCTCGATGAGGGTAGTGCGTATGATGTAGTGTGTATGGATTTTAGCAAAGCTTTTGATAAGGTCCCACATGGTAGACTGGTCATGAAAGTAAAAGCCCATAGGATCCACGGCAAAGTGGCAAGTTGGATCCAAAATTGGCTCAGGCTGGAAGCAAAGGGTCATGGTTGATGGATGTTTTTGTGACCAGTGGGGTTCCGCAGGGCTCAGTGCTGGGTCCCTCGTTTTTTGTGGTATATCAATGATTTGGACTTGAATGTTGGGGGTATGATTAAGAAGTTTGCAGGTGACACTAAAATAGGCTGTGTGGTTGAGAATTAAGAAGAAAGCTGCGGACTGCAGGAAGATATCAATGTACTGGTCAGGGAGGCAGAAAAGTGGCAAATGGAATTCAATCCGGAAAAGTGTGAGGTAATGTATTTGGGGAGGTTTAACCAGGCAAAGGAATACACGTCAAGAGGTATGACACTCAGAATTGTAGAGGAACAAAGGGACCTTGGAGTGCAAGTCCACAGATCCCTGAAGGTGGCAGGCCAGGTAGATAAGGTGGTTAGGAAGGCAGATGGAATACTTGCCTTTATTAGTCGAGGCATGGAATACAAGAGTAAGGAGGTTATGCTTGAACTGGTCAGGCTGCAGCTGGAAGACTGTGTGCAGTTCTGGTCACCACATTACAGGAAAGATGTGATTGTAATGGGAAGGGTACAGAGGAGATTGACAAGAATGTTGTCTGGACTGGAGAATTTTGGCTACGAGGAAAGATTGGAGATGCTGGGTCTGTTTTCTTTGGAACAGAGGAGGCTGAGGGGAGACCTGATTGAAGTGTATAAAATTCTGAGGGGCCTGGATAGAGTGGATAGGAAGGACCCGTTTCCCTTGGCAGAGGGGTCAACAACCAGGGCGCATAAATTTAGCCCTTCGAGCCTGCACCATCATTCAATAAGATCTTGGCTGATCATTCCCTCAGTACCCCTGTCCTGCTTTCTCTCCATACCCCTTGATCCCCCTAGCCGTAAGTGCCATATCAAACTCCCTCTTGAATGTATCCAATGAACTGGCATCAACAACTCTCTGCAGTAGGGAATTCCACAGGTTAAAACTCTCTGAGTAAAGAAGTTTTTCCTCATCTCAGTCCTAAATGGCCTACCCCTTATCCTAAGGCTGTGTCCCCTGGTTCTGGACTTCCTCAGCATCGGGAACATTCTACCCGCATCTAACCTGTCCCGTCCCATCAGAATCTTGTATGTTTCTGTGAGATCCCCTCTCATCCTTCTAAACTCCAATGTATAAAGACCCAGTTGATCCAGTCTCTCCTCATATGTCAGTCCAGCCATCCCGGGAATCAGTCTGGTGAACCTTCGCTGCACTCCCTCAATAGCAAGAACGTCCTTTCTCAGATTAAGAGACCAAAACTGAACACAATATTCCAGGTGAGGCCTCACCAAGGTCCTGTACAACTACAGTAAGACCTCCCTGCTCCTATACTCAAATCCCCTAGCTATGAAGGCCAACATACCATTTGCCTTCTTCACCGCCTGCTGTACCTGTATGCCAACTTTCAATGATTGATGAACCATGACACCCAGGTCTCGTTGCACCTCCCCTTTTCCTAATCTTCCGCCATTCATATAATATTCTGTCTCCACATTTTTGCTCCAAAAGTGGATAACCTCACATTTATCTACATTATACTGCATCTGCCATGCATTTGCCGACTCACCTAACCTGTCCAAGTCACCCTGCAGCCTCTTAGCGTCCCCCTCACAGCTCACACCGCCACCCAGTTTAGTGTCATCTGCAAACTTGGAGATATTACACTCAATTCCTTCATCTAAATCATTAATGTATATTGTAAAGAGCTGGGGTCCCAGCACTGAGCCCTGCGGCACTCCACTAGTCACTGCCTGCCATTCTGAAAAGGACCCGTTTATCCCGACTCTCTGCTTCCTGTCTGCCAACCAGTTCTCTATCCACGTCAGTATATTACCCCCAATACCATGTGCTTTGATTTTGCACACCAATCTCTTGTGTGGGACCTTGTCAAAAGCCTTTTGAAAGTCCAAATACACCACATCCACTGGTTCTCCCTTGTCCACTCTACAAGTTACGTCCTCAAAAAATTCTAGAAGATTTGTCAAGCATGATTTCCCTTTCATAAATCCATGCTGACTTGTACCGATCCTTCACTGCTTTCCAAATGCGCTGCTGTATCATCCTTAATAAGTGATTCTAACATTTTCCCCACTACTGATGTCAGACTAACCGGTCTATAAGTACCTGTTTTCTCTCTCCCTCTCTTTTTAAAAAGTGGTGTTACATTAGCTACCCTCCAGTCCATAGCAACTGATCCAGAATTGAAAGACTGTTGGAAAATGATCACCAATGCATCCACTATTTCAAGGGCCACTTCCTTAAGTACACTGGGATGCAGACTATCAGATCCCGAGGATTTATCTGTCTTCAATCCCATCAATTTCCCCAATAAAATTTCAAGCCTAATAAGAATATCCTTCAGTTCCTCCTTCTCACTAGACCCTCAGCCTCCTGATTATCCAGATTAGGCTGGATAGTGCTTTGTCAGCCGGCATGGACATGGTGGGCTGAAATGGCCTCCTTCCATGCTGTAAATTTTGATGATTTTATGATTAATGACCTAGATGAAGGGACCGAGTGTAATGTATCCAAATTTGCTGATGATACAAAACTAGGTGGGACAGTAAGTTGTGAGAACACGAGAGTCTGCAAGTTATATAAACAATGTGAGTGGGCAGTAAGGTGGCAGATGAATTATAATGTAGGGAAATGTGAGGTTATTCACTTTGGTAGGAACAATAGAAAAACAGAATCTCGTTTAAATGGTGAGAAACTTTGAAATGTTGGTGTTCAGAGAGATTTGGCTGTCCTTGTGCAAGAAACACAGGAAGTGAGTGAGCAGGTACAGCAAGCAATAAGGAAGGCAAATGGTATGTTGTCCTTTATTGCAAGGGGGTTGGAGTATAAGAGGAAGGAAGTCTTGCTACAATTGTACAGGGCCTTGTTGAGACCACGCCTGGAGTACTGTGCAGTTTTGGTCTCCTTATCTAAGGAAGGAAACACTTGCCTTGGAGACGGTGAACAAAGGTTCACTAGATTGATTCCTGGGATGAAAGGGCTGTTTTATGATGAGATAATGTGTAGAATGGGCCTATACGGTCCCAAGTTTAGAATAATGAGAGGTGATCTCATTGAAACATACAATGTTTCTATATTCAAGTGCGAGTTAGATATGACCCTTACGGCTAAAAGGATGAAGGGGTATGGAGAGAAAGCAGGAAAGGGGTACTGAGGTGAATGATCAGCCATGATCTTACTGAATGGTGATGCAGGCTCAAAGGGCCGAATGGCCTACTCCTGTACCTATTTTCTATGTTCTGAAGAGGACTGACAGGCTAGATAGAAACATAGAAAATAGGTGCAGTAGTAGGCCATTCGGTCCTTCTAGCCTGCACCGCCATTCAATGAGTTCATGGCTGAACATGCAACTTCAGTATCCCATTCCTGCTTTCTTGCCATACCCCTTGATCCCCTTAGTAGTAAGGACTACATCTAACTCCTTTTTGAATATATTTAGTGAATTGGCCTCAACAACTTTCTGTGGTAGAGAATTCCATAGGTTCACCACTCTCTGGGTGAAGAAGTTTCTCCTCATCTCGGTCCTAAATGGCTTACCCCTTATCCTTAGACTGTGACCCCTGGTTCTGGACTTCCCCAACATTGTGAACATTCTTCCTGCATCGAACCTGTCTAAACCCATCAGAATTTTAAACGTTTCTATGAGGTCCCCTCTCATTCTTCTGAACTCCAGTGAATACAAGCCCAGTTAATTCAGTCTTTCTTGATAGGTCAGTCCCGCCATCCCGGGAATCAGTCTGGTGAACCTTCGCTGCACTCCCTCAATAACAAGAATGTCCTTACTCAGGTTCGGAGACCAAATATTGTACACAATACTCCAGGTGTGGCCTCACCAAGGCCCTGTACAACTGTAGCAACACCTCCCTGCCCCTGTACTCAAATCCCCTCGCTATGAAGGCCAACATGCCATTTGCTTTCTTAACCGCCTGCTGCACCTGCATGCCAACCTTCAATGACTGATGTACCATGACACCCAGGTCTCGTTGCACCTCCCCTTTTCCTAATCTGTCACCATTCAGGTAATAGCCCGTCTCTCTGTTTTTACCACCAAAGTGGACAACCTCACATTTATCCACATTATACTTCATCTGCCATGCATTTGCCCACTCACCTATTCAAGTCACTCTGCAGCCTCATAGCATCCTCCTCGCAGCTCACACTGCCACCTAACTTAATGTCATCCGCAAATTTGGAGATACTACATTTAATCCCCTCGTCTAAATCATTAATGTACAATGTAAACAGCTGGGGCCCCAGCACAGAACCTTGCGGTACCCCAATAGTCACTGCCTGCCATTCTGAAAAGTACTCATTTACTCCTACTCTTTGCTTCCTGTCTGACAACCAGTTCTCAATCCACGTCAGCACACTACCCCCAATCCCATGTGCTTTAACTTTGCACGTTAATATCTTGTGTGGGACCTTGTCGAAAGCCTTCTGAAAGTCCAAATATACCACATCAACTGGTTCTCCTTTGTCCACTTTACTGGAAACATCCTCAAAAAATTCCAGAAGATTTGTCAAGCATGATTTTCCCTTCACAAATCCATGCTGACTTGGACCTATCATGTCACCATTTTCCAAATGCGCTGCTATGACATCCTTAATAATTGATTCCATCATTTTACCCACTACTGAGGTCAGGCTGACCGGTCTATAATTCCCTGTTTTCTCTCTCCCTCCTTTTTTAAAAAGTGGGGTTACATTGGCTACCCTCCACTCCATAGGAACTGATCCAGAGTCAATGGAATGTTGGAAAATGACTGTCAATGCATCCGCTATTTCCAAGGCCACCTCCTTAAGTACTCTGGGATGCAGTCCATCAGGCCCTGGGGATTTATCGGCCTTCAATCCCATCAATTTCCCCAACACAATTTCCCGACTAATAAAGATTTCCCTCAGTTCCTCCTCCCTACTAGACCCTCTGACCCCTTTTATATCCGGAAGGTTGTTTGTGTCCTCCTTAGTGAATACTGAACCAAAGTACTTGTTCAATTGGTCTGCCATTTCTTTGTTCCCGTTATGACTTCCCCTGATTCTGACTGCAGGGGACCTAAGTTTGTCTTTACTAACCTTTTTCTCTTTACATACCTATAGAAACTTTTGCAATCCGCCTTAATGTTCCCTGCAAGCTTCTTCTCGTACTCCATTTTCCCTGCTCTAATCAAACCCTTTGTCCTCCTCTGCTGAGTTCTAAATTTCTCCCAGTCCCCAGGATCGCTGCTATTTCTGGCCAATTTGTATGCCACTTCCTTGGCTTTAATACTATCCCTGATTTCCCTTGATAGCCACGGTTGAGCCACCTTCGCTTTTTTATTTTTATGCCAGACAGGAATGTACAATTGTTGTCATTCATCCATGCGGTCTCTAAATGTCTGCCATTGCCCATCCACAGTCAACCCCTTAAGTATCATTCGCCAATCTATCCTAGCCAATTCACGCCTCATACCTTCAAAGTTACCCTTCTTTAAGTTCTGAACCATGGTCTCTGAATTAACTGTTTCATTCTCCATCCTAATGCAGAATTCCACCATATTATGGTCACTCTTCCCCAAGGGGCCTCGCACAACAAGATTGCTAATTAATCCTCTCTCATTACACAACACCCAGTCTAAAATGGACTCCCCCCTAGTTGGTTCCTCGACATATTGGTCTAGAAAACCATCCCTTATGCACTCCAGGAAATCCTCCTCCACCGTATTGCTTCCAGTTTGGCTAGCCCAATCTATGTGCATATTAAAGTCACCCATTATAACTGCTGCACCTTTATTGCATGCACCCCTAATTTCCTGTTTGATGCCCTCCCCAACATCACTACTACTGTTTAGAGGTGACATGATGAGAGGTTGATTCCCCCGGCTCGAATGTCTAGAACTAGGGGGCCCAGTCTCAGGATAAGACAGAGATGAGGGCTGTGAATGTTGGAACTCTCTGCCCCAGAGGGCTGTGGATGCTCAGTCTATTCAAGGCTCAGATACATTTTTGGACTCTCGGTGAATCACGGGATGTGGAGATGATGTGTAGCGCATGCGCGGTCACGCCATGAAGCGAGCGGGCTGCACTCTGAACCTTCCCGCTTTCCTGTACAAAGATGGCGGTGAATCGGGGCCTGTTACCGGGAGAAAAACCCGCCGCTGCAAACGCGGGAGTTTCGGGTTATTACTCGGGGCTTGCGGCCTACTCCAGTTGTTTATGAAGCCTCCCCGCCCACTTGCCGATCGGTAACTCCCCGGCGCCCCGCTGATTCTCACCCGGTGCAGAGTCCAGCTCCAGCCTCAGCTCCTCTCAGCGTCCGTGCGTCTCCAGTGCTCGCTCTGCGCATGCCCAGCTCACACTGCCCGGGAGATTGACGGCAGCTCCGGACCAATAGGAAGAAGGGGGGCGTGACTGGAGGACCGAGCGGGCGCTTGGTCTTCCATCCAATCGAAGTGTGTGAGGGGCGGGGCTGAGCACGGACCTCCCGCACTGAGCATGCGCGGAGAAGGCAGACGACAGTCGAATCGACATGTCGGGGAGGCGGTAGGAGGATATGGACCCGCGGGTGGGCCGGGGAGCTTCACACACACCCGCTGTAGGCCTCAGGCGCTGAATCAGAGGCCACAGGCCCCGGGTGTGCCCCGCGGTGACGGTCCTGGCTCAGCGAGCTCACTGGCCGCCATCTTGCACAGGGCGGGGTCACGGCGCATGCGGCTACCTTGGCCAGGAACAATGAGTGGGCGGGGCTTCACGGTCTCAGTGCCCGCGAGATGGAGTAACCCGGGCAACAGGCGCGTCATCACCTCACAACAGTAACCTGGCAACAGGCGCGTCATCACCTCACAACAGTAACCCGGGCAACAGGCGCGTCATCACCTCACACACCACCTGGATTTATATAGCGCCTTCAACACAGTAAAATATCCAAAGGTGTTTGTCAGGATGTTATGGAGAATAATTTGACACCGAGGCGGAGAGATTTAGAATCACAGAAACTTACAGCACAGAAGGAGACCATTCAGCCTGTGTCCGCGCCGGCCGACACACAGCTATTCAGCCTAATGCCACTGTCCAGCTCTGGGCCCGCAGCCTGTGGGTTCCGGCACTTCAAGTGTACATCCAGGTACTGTTTAAATGTGGTGAGGCTTTGTGTCTCAACCACCCTTTCAGTCAGTGAGTTCCAGACCCCCAGCACCCTCTGGGTGAAGACATTTACCCTCCAAACCTCCTACCTGCAGAGTGAGGGAGTTTCAGAGTTTGGGGCCTCGGCAACAGGAGGCAGGACCACCGATGGTGAAGTGTTTATAATTGGGGATCCTCAGGAGGGCAGAATTTGAGGAGATGAGATATATGGGGAGGTGCGGGCATGTGAGGCTGAGTGAGATAACAGAGATAGGGAGGGGCGAGGCCATGGAGGGACTTGGAAACAAGGATGAGAATTTTGAAATTGAGGTGTTGCAAAACGGAGCCAGTGTAGGTCAGTGAGCACAGGGGTGATGGGTGAACGGGACTTGGTGCAAGTTAGGACACAGGCTGCCGAGTTTTGGCTGACCTCAGGATAATGTCAGGTAGAATGTGGGAGGCCAGCCAGGAGTGCGTTGGAATAGTCAAGTCTAGAGGTAACAAAGGCATACTTGAGTTCCCAATGTTGGGGAAGTCCAGAACCAGGGGTCACAGTCTAAGGATAAGGGGTAAGCCATTTCGGACCGAGATGAGGAGAAACTTCTTCACCCAGAGAGTGGTGAACCTGTGGAATTCTCTACCACAGAAAGTTGTTGAGGTCAATTCACAAAATATATTCAAAAAGGAGTTAGATGTAGTCCTTATTACTAGGGGGATCAAGGGGTATGGCGAGAAAGCAGGAATGGGATACTGAAGTTGCGTGTTCAGCCATGAACTCATTGAATGGCGGTGCAGGCTCGAATGGCCAATGGCCTACTCCTGCACCTATTTTCTATGTTTCTATTGAGGGCTTCTGCAGCAGATGAGCTGAGACAGGGGCGGAGATGGGCAATGTTATGGGGGTGGAAATGTGTGGTTTAAGTTAAGGTGCGGATATGTGCTGGGAAGCTCATTCCAGGGTCAAATATAACACCAAGTTTGCGAACAGTCTGGTTCAGCCTCAGACAGATGCTAGAGAGAGGGATATAGTCGGTGACTAAGGAACGGAGTTTGTGACGGGGACATTTTCTGCTCACCTGGTACTGGATGTCGCTGACAATTTAGAGAATGTGGAGGGGTTGAGAGAAGTGGTGGTGAGGTCGAGCTGGGTGTCGTTAGAATCATAGACTGGTTCCAGCCAAGAAGGAGGCCAATCGAACCCTTGCCGGCTCTTTGCAAGAGCACCTCAGCTAATCCCAGTTACCTGCCTTTTCCCCGTAGCCCTACAAATTTCTCTCCTTCAGGTACTTATCCAACTCCCTTTTGAAAGCAGTGATTGACTCTGCCTCCACCACCCCTTCAGGCCATGCATTCCGGATCCTTACACTTGCTCTCTTCTCGACCCTTCCGCCAATGGGAACAGTTTCTCTCTACTCTGTCCAGACCCCTCATGATTTTGAACACCTCTATGAAATTTTCTCTGCTCTAAGGAGAACAAGCCCAGCTTCTCCAGTTAATCCACATTACTGAAGTCCCTCATCCCTGGAATCATTCTCATAAATGCTGCAGCTCCTGACAGACCGCATTGCGGCACTGGAGCTGCGCATGGACTCACTCGGGAGCATCCGCGAAGCTGAGGATGTCATGAATAGCACGTTTAGTGAGTTGGTCACACCGCAGGTAAAGGTTACTCAGGCAGATAGGGAATGGGTGACCATCAGGCAGACCAGTGGAAGGAAGGTAGTGCAGGGGCCCCTGCAGTCATCTCCCTCCAAAACAGATATACCGCTTTGGATACTGCTGGGGGAGATGACTCATCAGGGGAAGGCAGTAGCAGTCAAGTTCATGGCACCATGGGTGGTGCTGCTGCACAGGAGGGCAGGAAAAAGAGTGGAAGAGCTATAGTGGTAGGGGATTCTATTGTCGGGAATAGATAGGTGTTTCTGCAGGCCCAATCGAGACTTCAGGATGGTATGCTGCCTGCCTGGTGCAAGAATCAAGGATGTCTCGGCGTGGCTGCAAGGCATTTTGGAGGGGGAGGGTGAACAGGCAGTTGTGGCGCATATAGGTACCAACGATATAGGTAAAAAATGGGATGAGGTCCTACAAGCTGAATTTAGGGAGTTAGGAGTGAAATTAAAAAGTAGGATCTCAAAGGTAGTAATCTCAGAATTGCTACCAGTGCCACATGCTAGTCAGTGTAGAAATAGCAGGATAGTTAGATGAATATGTGGCTTGAGAAATGGTGCAAGAGGGAGGGATTCAAATTCCTGGGATTTTGGAACCAGTTCTGGGGGAGGTGGGACCAGTACAAACCGGACGGTCTGCACCTGGGCAGGACCAGAAACAATGTCCATGGGGGAGTGTTTGCTAGTGCTGTTGGGGAGGGCTTAAACTAATATGGCAGGGGGATGGGAATCTATGCAGGGAGACAGATGGAAGTAAAATGGGGGCAGAATCAAAAGATAGAAAGGAGATAAGGAAAGGTGGAGGGCTGAGAAATCAAAGGCAAAAATCAAAAAGGGCCACATTACAACATAATTCTAAAAGGACAAAAAGTGTTAAAAAAACAAGCCTGTAAGTTCTGTGTCTCAATGCGAGGAGCATTCCTAATAAGGTGAATGATTTAACTGCGCAGATAGCTGTTAACGGATATGATGTAATTCGGATTATGGAGACATAGCTCCAGGGTGACCAAGGCTGGGAACTCAACATCCAGGGGTATTCAACATTCAGGAAGGATAGACAGAAAAGAAAAGGAGGTGGAGTAGCACTGCTGGTTAAAGAGGAGATTAACGCAATAGTAAGGAAGGACATTAGCTTGGATGATGTGGAGTCTGTATGGGTAGAGCTGCGGAACACCAAAGGGCAGAAAACGCTAGTGGGAGTTGTGTACAGACTACCAAACAGTAGTAGTGAGGTTGGGGATGGCATCAAACAGGAAATTAGGGATGCGTGCAATAAAGGTACAGCAGTTATCATGGGTGACTTTAATCTACATATAGATTGGGCTAACCAAACAGGTAGCAATACGGTGGAGGAGGATTTCCTGGAGTGTATTAGGAATGGTTTTCAAGACCAATATGTCGAGGAACCAACTAGAGGGCTGGCCATCCTAGACTGGGTCCTGTGTAATGAGAGAGGATTAATTGTCAATCTTGTTGTGCGAGGCCCCTTGGGGAAGAGTGACTATAGTATGGTGGAATTCTTCATTAAGATGGAGAGTGACACAGTTAATTCAGAGACTAGGGAATTAAAGAAAGGTAACTTCGATGGTATGAGACGTGAATTGGCTAAGATAGACTAGCGAATGACACTTAAAGGGTTGACGGTAGATAGGTAATGGCAGACATTTAAGGATTACATGGATGAACTTCAACAATTGTACATCCCTGTCTGGAGTAAAAATAAAACAGGAAAGATGGCTCAACCGTGGCTAACAAGGGAAATTAAAGATAGTGTTAAATCCAAAGAAGAGGCATATAAATTGGCCAGAAAAAGCAGCAAACCTGAGGACTGGGAGAAATTTAGAATTCAGCAGAGGAGGACAAAGCGTTTAATGAGGAGGGGAAAATAGAGTATGAGAGTAAGCTTGCAGGGAACATAAAAACTGATTGCAAAAGCTTCTACAGATATGTGAAGAGAAAAAGATTAGTAAAGACAAATGTAGGTCCCTTGCAGTCAGAATCAGGTGAATTTATAATGGGGAACAAAGAAATGGCAGACCAGTTGAATAAATACTTTGGTTCTGTCTTCACTAAGGAATACACAAATAACTTTCCGGAAATACTAGGGGACCGAGGGTCTAGCGAGAAGGAGGAACTGAAGGAAATCCTTATTAGTCAGGAAATTGTATTAGGGAAATTAATGGGATTGAAGGCCGATAAATCCCTGGGGCCTGATAGTCTGCATCCCAGAATACTTAAGGAAATGGCCCGAGAAATAGTGGATGCATTCATGGTCATTTTCCAACATTCTATAGACTCTGGATCAGTTCTTATGGATTGGAGGGTAGCTAATGTAAACCCACTTTTTAAAAAAGGAGGGAGAGAGAAAACACGGAATTATAGACCGGTTAGCCTGACATCAGTAGTGGGGAAAATTTTGGAATCAATTATTAAAGATGTAATAGCAGCGCAATTGGAAAGCAGTGACAGGATCGGTCCAAGTCAGCATGGATTTATGAAAGGGAAATCATGCTTGACAAATCTTCTAGAATTTTTTGAGGATGTAACTAGTAGAGTGGACAAGGGAGAACCAGTGGATGTGGTGTATTTGTATTTTCAAAAGGCTTTTGAACATAACAACATAAGAATTAGGAACAGGAGTAGGCCATCTAGCCCCTCGAGCCTGCTCCGCCATTCAACAAGATCATGGCTGATCTGGCCGTGGACTCAGCTCCACTTACCCGCCCGCTCCCCGTAACCCTTAATTCCCTTATTGCTTAAAAATCTATCTGTGATTTGAATACATTCAATGAGCTAGCCTCAACTGCTTCCTTGGGCAGAGAATTCCACAGATTCACAACCCTCTGGGAGAAGAAATTCCCTCTCAACTCGGTATTAAATTGGCTCCCCCGTATTTTGAGCCTGTGCCCCCTACTTCTAGTCTCCCCGACCAGTGGAAACAACCTCTCTGCCTCTATCTTATCTATCCCTTTCATTATTTTAAATATTTCTATAAGATCACCCCTCATCCTTCTGAACTCCAACGAGTAAAGACCCAGTCTACTCAATCTATCATCATAAGGTAACCCCCTCATAGAAACATAGAAACATAGAAAATAGGTGCAGGAGCAGGCCATTCAGCCCTTCTAGCCTGCACCGCCATTCAATGAGTTCATGGCTGAACATGAAACTTCAGGACCCCCTTCCTGCTTTCTCGCCATACCCCTTGATCCCCCAGTAGTAAGGACTTCATCTAACTCCCTTTTGAATATATTTAGTGAATTGGCCCCAACCACTTTCTGTGGCAGAGAATTCCACAGGTTCACCACTCTCTGGGTGAAGAAGTCTCTCCTCATCTCGGTCCTAAATGGCTTACCCCTTATCCTTAGACTGTGACCCCTGGTTCTGGACTTCCCCAACATTGGGAACATTCTTCCTGCATCTAATCTGTCCAAACCCGTCAGAATTTTAAACGTTTCTATGAGGTCCCCTCTCATTCTTCTGAACTCCAGTGAATACAAGCCCAGTTGATCCAGTCTTTCTTGATAGGTCAGTCCCACCATCCCGGAATCAGTCTGGTGAATCTTCGCTGCACTCCCTCAATAGCAAGAATGCCCTTCCTCAAGTTAGGAGACCAAAATTGTACACAATACTCCAGGTGTGGCCTCACCAAGGCCCTGTACAACTGTAGCAACACCTCCCTGCCCCTGTACTCAAATCCCCTCGCTATGAAGGCCAACATGCCATTTGCTTTCTTAACCGCCTGCTGTATCTGTATGCCAACCTTCAATGACTGATGTACCATGACACCCAGGTCTCGTTGCACCTTCCCTTTTCCTAATCTGTCACCATTCAGATAATAGTCTGTCTCTCTGTTTTTACCACCAAAGTGGATAACCTCACATTTATCCACATTATACTTCATCTGCCATGCATTTGCCCACTCACCTAACCTATCCAAGTCACTCTGCAGCCTCATAGCATCCTCCTCGCAGCTCACACTGCCACCCAACTTAGTGTCATCCGCAAATTTGGAGATACTACATTTAATCCCCTTGTCTAAATCATTAATGTACAATGTAAACAGCTGGGGCCCCAGCACAGAACCTTGCGGTACCCCAATAGTCACTGCCTGCCATTCTGAAAAGTACTCATTTACTCCTACTCTTTGCTTCCTGTCTGACAACCAGTTCTCAATCCACGTCAGCACACTACCCCCAATCCCATGTGCTTTAACTTTGCACGTTAATATCTTGTGTGGGACCTTGTCGAAAGCCTTCTGAAAGTCCAAATATACCACATCAACTGGTTCTCCTTTGTCCACTTTACTGGAAACATCCTCAAAAAATTCCAGAAGATTTGTCAAGCACAAATCCATGCTGACTTGGACCTATCATGTCACCATTTTCCAAATGCGCTGCTATGACATCCTTAATAATTGATTCCATCATTTTACCCACTACTGAGGTCAGGCTGACCGGTCTATAATTCCCTGTTTTCTCTCTCCCTCCTTTTTTAAAAAGTGGGGTTACATTGGCTACCCTCCACTCCATAGGAACTGATCCAGAGTCAATGGAATGTTGGAAAATGACTGTCAATGCATCCGCTATTTCCAAGGCCACCTCCTTAAGTACTCTGGGATGCAGTCCATCAGGCCCTGGGGATTTATCGGCCTTCAATCCCATCAATTTCCCCAACACAATTTCCCGACTAATAAAGATTTCCCTCAGTTCCTCCTCCCTACTAGACCCTCTGACCCCTTTTATATCCGGAAGGTTGTTTGTGTCCTCCTTAGTGAATACTGAACCAAAGTACTTGTTCAATTGGTCTGCCATTTCTTTGTTCCCCGTTATGACTTCCCCTGATTCTGACTGCAGGGGACCTACGTTTGTCTTTACTAACCTTTTTCTCTTTACATACCTATAGAAACTTTTGCAATCCGCCTTAATGTTCCCTGCAAGCTTCTTCTCGTACGCCATTTTCCCTGCTCTAATCAAACCCCTTGTCCTCCTCTGCTGAGTTCTAAATTTCTCCCAGTCCCCAGGATCGCTGCTATTTCTGGCCAATTTGTATGCCACTTCCTTGGCTTTAATACTATCCCTGATTTCCCGAGATAGCCACGGTTGAGACACCTTTCCTTTTTTATTTTTACGCCAGACAGGAATGTACAATTGTTGTAATTCATCCATGCGGTCTCTAAATGTCTGCCATTGCCCATCCACAGTCAACCCCTTCAGTATCATTCGCCAATCTATCCTAGCCAATTCACGCCTCATACCTTCAAAGTTACCCTTCTTTAAGTTCTGGACCATGGTCTCTGAATTAACTGTATCATTCTCCATCCTAATGCAGAATTCCACCATATTATGGTCACTCTTCCCCAAGGGGCCTCGCACAATGAGATTGCTAATTAGTCCTCTCTCATTACACTACACAACACCCAGTCTAAGATGGCCTCCCCCCTAGTTGGTTCCTCGACATTGGTCGAGAAAACCATCCCTTATGCACTCCAGGAAATCCTCCTCCACCGTATTGCTTCCAGTTTGGCTAGCCCAATCTATGTGCATATTAAAGTCACCCATTATAACTGCTGCACCTTTATTGCATGCACCCCTAATTTCCTGTTTGATGCCCTCCTCAACATCACTTTTGGAGGTCTGTACACAACTCCCACTAACGTTTTTTGCCCTTTGGTGTTCTGCAGCTCTACACATATAGATTCCACAGCATCCAAGCTAATGTCTTTCCTAACTCTTGCATTAATCTCCTCTTTAACCAGCAATGCTACCCCACCTCCTTTTCCTTTTATTCTATCCTTCCTGAATGTTGAATACCCCTGGATGTTGAGTTCCCAGCCCTGATCATCCTGGAGCCACGTCTCCGTAATCCCAATCACATCATATTTGTTAACATCTATTTGCACAGTTAATTCATCCACCTTATTGCGGATACTCCTTGCATTAAGACACAAAGCCTTCAGGCTTGTTTTTTTAACACCCTTTGTCCTTTTAGAATTCTGCCGCACAGTGGCCCTTCCTGTTCCCCGCCCCGGGCCTCTCCGCCCCCCACCCCCCCCCCCCATCTCCCCTCCGTCTCCTGCCTCTGCCTCCATATTGTCTCCCTCTGTCTCCCTGCATTGGTTCCCATCCCCCTGCCATATTAGTTTAACTCTTCCCCAACTGCACTAGCAAACACTCCCCCAAGGACATTGGTTCCGGTCCTGCCCAGGTGCAGACCGTCCGCTTTGTACTGGTCCCACCTCCCCCAGAACCTGTTCCAATGCCCCAGGAATTTGAATCCCTCCCTGCTGCACCACTGCTCAAGCCACGTATTCATCTGAGCTATCCTGCGATTCCTACTCTGACTAGCACGTGGCACTGGTAGCAATCCCGAGATTACTACTTTTGAGGTCCTACTTTTTAATTTAGCTCCTAGCTCCTTAAATTCATCTCCGGAATCAGCCTAGTGAATCGTCTCTGGACCTCCTCCAAAGCTAGTATATCCTTCCTTAAGTAAGGTGACCAAAACTGCACGCAGTGCTCCAGGTGCAGCCTCACCAATACCCTGTACAGTTGCAGCAGGACCTCCCTGCTTTTGTATTCCATCCCTCTCGCAATGAAGGCCAACATTCCATTCGCCTTCCTGATTACCTGCTGCACCTGCAAACTAACTTTTTGGGATTCATGCACAAGGAGGGTGGATCACGACTATCTGCTCGGAACTCTGCGCGCTTTCGGGTTCGGGACGCATTTCGTCGCCCGGATCCGACTTTTGTACGCCGCCGCGGAGTGTCTGATTAAGGTTAACGGGTCCTTGACGGCGCCCCTTCGCTTTAGGAGAGGGGTGCGCCAGGGATGCCCCATGTCCGGCCAGTTATACGCCGTTTGCGTGGAGCCTTTCCTGCGCCTCTTGCGGACGAGGTTGACGGGACTGGCTCTGCAAGGGCCGGGCGTGGAGGTCGTCCTCTCGGCTTACGCCGATGACGTGCTCCTCGCGATAGAGGATCCCGCTGACCTGCGGAGGATGCGTGAGTGCCAGGAGATTTACTCGGCCGCGTCCTCCGCCAGGATCAACTGGGAGAAATGTTCCGGACTCCTGGTGGGTCAGTGGCGGGTGGACTCCCTGCCGGAGGAGCTCAGGCCTTTTGCCTGGAGCACGACCCATCTCCTCTATCTGGGAGTCTACCTTAGCCCCGACGAGGGAGCCTGGCCGGCGAACTGGCAGGAGCTGGAGGCCAAGGTCGCCGCTCGCCTAGGGCGCTGGACAGGACTGCTCCGAGTGCTGTCCTACAGGGGTCGAGCGCTAGTCATAAACCAGCTGGTGGCCGCAATGCTGTGGTACCGGCTGGTCACTTTGACCCCTCCCCCTGCGTTTGTCGCCAAGATACAGAAGAAGCTGGTGGACTTCTTCTGGAACAACAGGAAGCACTGGGTCTCTGCCGCGGTCTTGAGTCTCCCGCTTGAGGAGGGCGGTCAGTCGTTGGTGTGCGTCAGCGCCCAGCTCGCGACTTTCCGTCTTCAGACCCTGCAGAGATACCTTTACGTCGAGCCCCCTCCTAGGTGGTGTGCTCTGGCGAGGTATTTCTTCCGCCAGCAGCTCGACCTCAATTATGACACGCAGCTCCTGTTTGTGAACTTGGGGGGTGCCAGGACCGCCCTCCGGGAGCTGCCTGTCTTTTACAGGGAACTCATCAGGGTCTGGAACAAAGTCTCCACCAAGCGCAGCTCTCCGCCGGCTGGAGTGGCGGCCGTCCTGCAGGAGCCGCTGCTCGGGAATCCGTACCTCCACGGCCGAGGCTTCATGTGGCGGTCGGAAGAGAGGGCTGTGGCTGGTGAGGTGACCAGGGTCAGGGACCTGCTCGATGGCGGAGGAGCGGGCTGGATGGCGCCAGACACGCTGGCGCGGCGCCTAAATTCTGCCAACGTCCGCCACGCGGCCGATGCCATCGAGTCGCTAAAAACAGCTCTGGGCCCTGACTCCGTTAGGTGTATCGAGGAGGCTCAGGCACGTGGGGAGATCCCGTCCGAACTGACCCCCGTCCGGACGGAATTCCTCATCGGCGCCAAACCCCGGAACCTCCCTCGGGGGCCGGCGCCTCACAACTTGAGCCGCCTCGGGGAAATCCCCTCCGTGCCTTTCAGTTCCGCGCGGAGGGGTTTCCTGTACGGGCTGCTCCTGCACACCCTCAACTTTGCCATCCTCGCCGGCCGTCCGGACACGCCATGGCGTACCATCTTGCCGTCCGGAGGAGGCGGGGGTCCCCGATGGAGGGCACTCTACGCAGGGGTCCTCCCACTATTCATCGGGGACTTGGCCTGGAGGGTGGTGCACGGAGCAGTGCCGTGCAACAAATTTTTAAGCCGGTTCACGGACTCCCAGGCCGCCTGCAATTTCTGCGGTCTGGAGGAGTCCGTGTTCCATGTTTTTATTGAGTGCACGAGGTTGCAGCCCCTGTTCCATTATTTGAAGGGGCTGCTCCTGAAATTCTGGCTGCACTTCAGTCCCACCCTCCTGATCTTTGGGCACCCTGTGCGGAGGGGAGCGGGTAGGTCCGAAGGCCTCCTCGTAGGACTGCTCCTGGGCACGGCCAAGGGTGCCATCAGCCGGTCCAGGCAGCGGGCGGTCGAGGGGGTCGTTCAACCTGACTGCCTGCCTCTCTTCCGCTCTTACATCCGGTCCAGGGTGTCCTTGGAGATGGAGCACGCGGTGTCCACCGGTACGCTCGCGGCCTTCCGCGAGAGGTGCATCATCACGCCCGGCAACCAAATTTTAATTTGATTTTACGTTTTAAAGTTTAATTTGTTTTAATTGCCGGTGCTTTTAGTGTCCCCTTCCCTTTTATAGGGGGCACTGGAAAAATGTGATTTTAGCGCCCCAAAAAAAACCCCCAAAAAATGAAAAACACAAAAAAAAAGGAAAAAGGGCCTTGTAAATGTCTGGTGTGTCACCCAGGTCGGGTGGCACGGTTTAATGTTTTATGTTTTTGCAGGTGAACTCCAAAAAGAGTTTCATGCACAAGGACCCCCAGGTCCCTCTGCACCGCAGCATGTTGCAATTTCTCCCCATTCAAATAATATTCCCTTTTACTGTTTTTTTCCCCCAAGGTGGATGACCTCACACTTTCCGACATTGTATTCCATCTGCCAAACCTTAGCCCATTCGCTTAACCTATCTAAATCTCTTTGCAGCCTCTCTGTGTCCTCTGCACAACCCGCTTTCCCACTAATCTTTGTGTCATCTGCAAATTTTGTTACACTACACTCTGTCCCCTCTTCCAGGTCATCTAGGTATATTGTAAACAGTTGTGATCCCAGCACCGATCCCTGTGGCACAGCACGAACCACCGATTTCCAACCCGAAAAGGACCCATTTATCCCGACTCTCTGCTTTCTGTTAGCCAGCCACTTCTCTATCCATGCTAATACATTTCCTCTGACTCCGCGTGCCTTTATCTTCTGCAGTAACCTTTTGTATGGCACCTTATCGAATGCCTTTTGGAAATCTAAATACACCACATCCATCGGTACACCTCTATCTACCATGATCGTTATATCCTCAAAGAATTCCAGTAAATTAGTTAAACATGATTTCCCCTTCATGAATCCATGTTGCGTCTGCTTGATTGCACTATTCCTATCTAGATGTCCCTCTATTTCTTCCTTAATGATAGCTTCAAGCATTTTCCCCACCACAGATGTTAAACTAACCGGCCTATAGTTACCTGCCTTTTGTCTGCCCCCTTTTTTAAACAGAGGCGTTACATTAGCTGCTTTCCAATCCGCTGGTACCTCCCCAGAGTCCAGAGAATTTTGGTAGATTATAACGAATGCATCTGCTATAACTTCCGCCATCTCTTTTAATACCCTGGGATGCATTTCATCAGGACCAGGGGACTTGTCTACCTTGAGTCCCATTAGCCTGTCCAGCACTACCCCACTAGTGATAGTGATTGTCTCAAGGTCCTCCCTTCCCACATTCCTGTGACCCAGCAATTTTTGGCATGGTTTTTGAGTCTTCCACTGTGAAGACCGAAGCAAAATAATTGTTTAAGGTCTCAGCCATTTCCACATTTCCCATTATTAAATCCCCCTTCTTATCTTCTGAGGGACCAACATTTACTTTAGTCACTCTTTTCCGTTTTATATATCTGTAAAAGCTTTTACTATCTGTTTTTAGTTTTGCGCAAGTTTACTTTCGTAATCTATCTTTCCTTTCTTTATTGCTTTCTTAGTCATTCTTTGCTGTCGTTTAAAATTTTCCCAATCTTCTAGTTTCCCACTAACCTTGGCCACCTTATACGCATTGTTTTTAATTTGATAATCTCCTTTATTTCCTTGGTTATCCACGGCTGGTTATCCCTTTTCTTACCGCCCTTCTTTTTCACTGGAATATATTTTTGTTGAGCACTATAAAAGAGCTCCTTAAAAGTCCTCCACTGTTCCTCAATTGTGCCACCGTTCAGTCTGTGTTTCCAGTCTACTTTAGCCAACTCTGCCCTCATCCCACTGTAGTCCCCTTTGTTTAAGCATAGTACACTCGTTTGAGACACTACTACCTCACCCTCAATCTGTATTACAAATTCAACCATACTGTGATCACTCATTCCAAGAGGATCTTTTACTAGGAGATCGTTTATTATTCCTGTCTCATTACACAGGACCAGATCTAAGATGGCTTGCTCCCTTGTAGGTTCTGTAACATACTGTTCTAAGAAACAATCCCGTATGCATTCTATGAATTCCTCCTCAAGGCTACCCCGTGCGATTTGATTTGACCAATCGATATGTAGGTTAAAATCCCCCATGATTACTGCCGTTCCTTTTTCACATGCCTCCATTATTCCCTTGATTATTGCCCGCTCCACCGTGAAGTTATTATTTGGGGGCCTATAAACTACGCCCACCAGTGACTTTTTCCTCTTACTATCTCTAATCTCCACCCACAATGATTCAACATTTTGTTCATTAGAGCCAATATCGTCTCTCACAACTGCCCTGATATCTTCCTTTATTAACAGAGCTACTCCACCTCCTTTCCCTTCTTGTCTATCTTTCCGAATTGTCAGATACCCCTGTATGTTTAATTCTCAGTCTTGGCCACCCTGCAACCACGTTTCTGTAATGGCCACCAAATCATACCCATTTGTAATGATTTGTGTCGTCAACTCATTTACTTTATTTCGAATGCTGCATGCGTTTAGGTAGAGTGTTTTAATACTCGTTTTTAAGCCATGATTTTTAGTTTTGACCCCTCCTGCAGCCCCTTTATATTCATACATATTGTCCCTTCCTATCACCTTGTGGTTTACACTTACCCCAGTGCTACTCTGCTCTGTTGTCTCCTGCCTTTTGCATTCTTTCTTGGGATCCTGTTTATCTGAGCTCTCACCCATTCTAACTAGCTCAGAGCCCTCTCCTATGTTCCGAATACTCCTTGCATTGAGGCACCGAGCTTTCATGCTTGCCTTTTTATTACACTTTGACCCTTTAGAATTTTTCTGTACAGTGGCCCTTTTTGTTTTTTGCCTTGGGTTTCTCTGCCCTCCACTTTTACTCATCTCCTTTCTGTCTTTTGCTTTTGTCTCCTTTTTGTTTCCCTCTGTCTCCCTGCATTGGTTCCCATCACCCTGCCATATTAGTTTAATCCTCCCCAACAGCACTAGAAAACACTCCCCCTAGGACATTGGTTCTGGTCCTGCCCAGGTGCAGACCGTCCGGTTTGTACTGGTCCCACCTCCCCCAGAACCGGTTCCAATGCCCCAGGAATTTGAATCCCTCCCTGCTGCACCACTGCTCAAGCCACGTATTCATCTGAGCTATCCTACGATTCGTACTCTGACTAGCACGTGGCACTGGTAGCAATCCCAAGATTACTACTTTTGAGGTCCTAAGTTTTAATTTAGCTCCTAGCTCTTTAAATTCGTCTCGTAGGACCTCATCCCTTTTTTTACCGATATCGTTGGTACCAATGTGCACCACGACAACTGGCTGTTCACCCTCCCTTTTTAGAATGTCCTGCACCCGCTCCGAGACATCCTTGACCCTTGCACCAGGGAGGCAACATACCATCCTGGAGTCTCGGTTGCGGCCGCAGAAACGCCTATCTATTCCCCTTACAATCGAATCCCCTATCACTATCACTCTCCCACTCTTTTGACAAGGTCCCACATGAGATCAGTATGCAAAATTAAAGCACATGGTATTGGGGGTAATGTATTGACATGGATAGAGAACTGGTTGGCAGATAGGAAGCAAAGAGTAGGAATAAACGGGTCCTTTTCAAAATGGCAGGCAGTGACTAGTGGGGTACCGCAAGGTTCAGTGCTAGGCCCCCAGCTATTTACAATATACATTAATGATTTGAACGATGGAATTGAATGTAATATCTCCAAGTTTGCAGATGACACTAAGCTGGGTGGCAGTGTGAGCTGTGAGGAGGATGCTAAGAGGCTGCAGAGTGACTTGGACAGGTTAGGTGAGTGGGCAAATGCATGGCAGATGCAGTATAATGTGGATAAATGTGAGGTTATCCACTTTGGTGGCAAAAAGAGGGAGGCGGAATGTTATCTGAATGGTGACAGATTAAGAAAAGGGGAGGTGCAACAAGACCTGGGTGTCATGGTATAGTTATTGAAAGTTGTCATGCAGGTACAGCAGGTGGTAAGGCAGCAAATGGCATGTTGGCCTTCATAGCAAGAGGATTTGAGCGTAGGAGCAGGGAGGTCTTACTGCAGTTGTACAGGACCTTGGTGAGGCCACACCTTAAATATTGTGTTCGGTTTTGGTCTTCTAATCTGAGGAAGGACATTCTTCCTATTGAGGGAGTGCAGCGAAGGTTCACCAGACTGATTCCCGGGATGGCAGGACTGACATATGAAGAAAGACTAGGCTTATATTCACTGGAATTTAGAAGAATGAGAGGGGATCTCATAGAAACATATAAAATTCTGATGGGATTGGACAGGTTAGAAGAATGTTCCCAATGTTGGGCAAGTCCAGAACCTGGGGTCACAGTCTAGGGATAAGGGGTAAACCATTTAGGATCGAGATGAGGAGAAACCTCTTCACTCAGAGAATTGTGGGCATGTGGAATTCTCTACCACAGAAAGTTGTTGAGGCCAGTTCATTGGATATATTCAAAGGGGAGTTAGATGTGGCCCTTAAGGCTAAAGGGATCAAGGGGTATGGAGAGAAAGCAGGAATGGGGTACTGAAGTTACCTGATCAGCCATGATCATATTGAATGGTGGTGCAGGCTCGAAGGGCCGAATGGCCTATTCCTGCACCTATTTTCTATGTTTCTATGTACATTGCATACACAAGTTCTTTATGTGTTTCTTGGGTTAGATCATTTAGTCGCACACTTATCTTATTGATAGTTTGGGCATGAGGCTCTCGGATTTCCTCGATTTGCAGCATTTGTCTGGTGACCTCGTCCCCGATTTCTGACAACTGCAAAGTCCGATTGTTTCCCTTTAATAAAAGGGTTCTCAAACGTTGGGCTAAGTCTTGAACTTCATGGTCTATACTGGCTATGTGAAATGTGTTAACAGTTGCCACCCTCGTCGCATACCGATAGTGTGTGTCGGTTGTTGTTAGACAATAGGTAACATAAAAACCACACACAGTCTCGTGGTTCATTGTCGGACTATCTCGATCATATGTACCGTAAGTATCACCTCAGCATCTAACCGTTGTGACCCTCTGTTCCCCATTTCGCTTAATGCCCATTGTACTTGGTCCTCAATTGTCCCAATTAACTATCCAAATTCATTATATCTTCCCTTTGGCAGTTACACTTTTAACTCCTTTCTCAGTGATACTTATTGCCTACACAAATAATTACTTAATGAACCCCGCGCCCCAAGTCTCACAGTTTGGGCTGGGGCAATACAAAAGGTTCCTGTCGCAATGGGACAAGTCAGGTTGGTACCGTACTGGTATTCCCAGTGTATGGTGCTGACACAATATTCACCCTTCCCTCTTTATACAGATCGTACAGGAAAATGCTGTCCCGCAATTAGCTTCATGGTGCAATTCCATGTTATCCCATCCATCCGGGTTAATTTCCCTAATATATTGTATCCTACTAAATTTTCTCCGGCATGCTTGTGTAATACCCTACTATCTGTAACAGGGTGATGTCATTCTGTTCCTGTAAATTACACTCGTGCCACCGGGTACACTTGTACCAACCTTCTGACTTGGCACAGAGTCTTAGTCCGTTGATAAGTGGGCATTGCCCTAGATCTCGATCAGTTACCCAGAAAGAGAGCTTTCCCTCTGCAATATGCTGCAGGTTTCCTTGGGCTTGTTCCACTAACCAAGATCCATACATTACTTCGAGCCGTTTCATTAAAGGTGATTTGTTCCCCCTCTATAATCTGGTTTACCCACTTTTTAGCATTAAACCAGCTGCAACACATTAATCAGGCCTCACCGCCTTCTGTTATGAATCTCCCCAATAGTCTCGGCACCATTCTTATCAAGGTACGATCAAGCCCCTCACTCTCCCTGAACTCAGTGCAGGTTGTACTGGTCCTCTGCCAAACTCCCTTGCTCAGTCCCCCATGTAGCTGTGCTGTTTTAGGCTTGCAACACCCAGGTAGTCCCAGTTTGGTCAAATTCACTATTACAGGTAGCACTTTGTGATGCACATCATGGTACAATATACCCGAGTTGAGATTACCATTAGCCCATTTGTTTCCCTGGGATGTGTTTATGACAAACAATTCGCTTTTCCCACAAATCTGTTTATTCGTTGGAGAAGGAGCCTTTGGATGAGTCATTTAAAAAAAAACTACTCCTTGTACAACCGCGCTCCCATCCTTGCACCCCTTGATATAATGGGGGGTTACAGTGGTATGATTACCATGCCACTGTAAATGTACCTCTATCCTATACCCTCGGTCGTCCCTACTTCTACCATTCACGATATGTCTCTTACTACTCTGAGATTGGCGAGGTTTGCGAGGTATGTCTGTGGACAGGAGGTAGTTCCAAATCTGGGACCTGAGGAGATTCTTCCAGCTCCAGTGTCCTGTCCACTTCCCTTTGGATCATACTGCACCTGATTAGGTGGGGTATCCCATTAGGCACCCCTTCTTCCTCATTCCCCTGGAGAGGACGAATCCCACTTCTGAGATTTACTCTGGTGTGCCCTCCTGACCCCTCAGGCACAATCCACTAACCCCTTTAAACAACAATCGCTTCTTCCCAATGGTCACCTACTTAAAACAAAAGAAACAGAATCTCTGGTGATTCTCTTCAAATTAAGAAGATTTCCAATATTCAAAAGGTATAACCCACTGAGTTAAAACAGAGTTCACAGCTGCCCGTGAAAGAGTTAACTTCCTTTGTTTCGAAAGCTGACAAACACAGACACAATCAATCCATGTCGACTTCAGCCTGCAGCCTTTTTCAGTTTAAACTCTCCAGTTAAAACTTTTACTTTTGTAAAGTGCCCGTGTTTTTATTCTCAAAATAAACATTCAGGAAAACAACTTTGCACATAATAGTATTTCATCCTTTTCTCCCCAGTTACACATTGGTCAGAATTTAAAAAACTATACCAATTATTAATGTGAAATGCCTTATGTCCGGAACTAAAGACTCTCGACACAATTTACATCAGGGCCATAATAAAAGTCTGGTTTTTAATAGGTTAATTAACCTCAGTAACTCCAATATTAAACTTCCCAATGTCACTTGGAAAAGGGGGAGGAGCCACAGCCAAACAAAGGAAGAGTAGCACATGTTTTCCTAAAACTTTACTGAAACATCAAGGAAAAACACGAGAACAGTAAGAAAGAAACATGATCTTCCCTTTTCTCCTTTTGATTCAGTATAACTATTTATCCATTATTCCTTAAATCAATTTTCATTTTCTGATCCCTATCATATCTCCTCTAAACCTCCTTCAATTACTTTAAACCCACAGAAACATAGAAACATAGAAAATAGGTGCAGGAGCAGGCCATTCAGCCCTTCTAGCCTGCACCGCCATTCAATGTGTTCATGGCTGAACATGAAACTTCAGTACCCCATTCCTGCTTTCACGCCATACCCCTTGATCCCCCGAGTAGTAAGGACTTCATCTAACTCCCTTTTGAATATATTTAGTGAATTGGCCTCAACTACTTTCTGTGGTAGAGAATTCCACAGGTTCACCACTCTCTGGGTGAAGAAGTTTCTCCTTATCTCGGTCCTAAATGGCTTACCCCTTATCCTTAGACTGTGACCCTGGTTCTGGACTTCCCCAACATTGGGAACATTCTTCCTGCATCCAACCTGTCCAAACCCGTCAGAATTTTAAACGTTTCTATGAGGTCCCCTCTCACTCTTCTGAACTCCAGTGAATACAAGCCCAGTTGATCCAGTCTTTCTTGATAGGTCAGTTCCACCATCCCGGGAATCAGTCTGGTGAATCTTCGCTGCACTCCCTCAATAGCAAGAATGTCCTTCCTCAAGTTAGGAGACCAAAACTGTACACAATACTCCAGGTGTGGCCTCACCAAGGCCCTGTACAACTGTAGCAACACCTCCCTGCCCCTGTACTCAAATCCCCTCGCTATGAAGGCCAACATGCCATTTGCTTTCTTAACCGCCTGCTGTACCTGCATGCCAACCTTCAATGACTGATGTACCATGACACCCAGGTCTCGTTGCACCTTCCCTTTTCCTAATCTGTCACCATTCAGATAATAGTCTGTCTCTCTGTTTTTACCACCAAAGTGGATAACCTCACATTTATCCACATTATACTTCATCTGCCACGCATTTGCCCACTCACCTAACCTATCCAAGTCACTCTGCAGCCTCATAGCATCCTCCTCGCAGCTCACACTGCCAACCAACTTAGTGTCATCCGCAAATTTGGAGATACTACATTTAATCCCCTCGTCTAAATCATTAAGATACAATGTAAACAGCAGGGTCCCCAGCACAGAACCCTGCAGTACCCCACTAGTCACTGCCTGCCATTCCGAAAAGTACCCATTTACTCCTACTCTTTGCTTCCTGTCTGACAACCAGTTCTCAATCCACATCAGCACACTACCCCCAATCCCATGTGCTTTAACTTTGCACATTAATCTCCTGTGTGGGACCTTGTCGAAAGCCTTCTGAAAGTCCAAATATACCACATCAACTGGTACTCCTTTGTCCACTTTATTGGAAACATCCTCAAAAAATTCCAGAAGATTTGTCAAGCATGATCTCCCTTTCACAAATCCATGCTGACTTGGACCTATCATGTCACCATTTTCCAAATGCGCTGCTATGACATCCTTAATAATTGATTCCATCATTTTACCCACTACTGAGGTCAGGCTGACCGGTCTATAAATTCCTGCTTTCTCTCTCCCTCCTTTTTTTAAAAGTGGGGTTACATTGGCTACCCTCCACTCGATAGGAACTGATCCAGAGTCAATGGAATGTTGGAAAATGACTGTCAATGCATCTGCTATTTCCAAGGCCACCTCCTTAAGTACTCTGGGATGCAGTCCATCAGGCCCTGGGGATTTATTGGCCTTCAATCCCATCAATTTCCCCAACACAATTTCCCGACTAATAAAGATTTCCCTCAGTTCCTCCTCCTTACTAGACCCTCTGACCACTTTTATATCCGGAAGGTTGTTTGTGTCCTCCTTAGTGAATACTGAACCAAAGTACTTGTTCAATTGGTCTGCCATTTCTTTGTTCCCCGTTATGACTTCCCCTGATTCTGACTGCAGGGGACCTACATTTGTCTTTACTAACCTTTTTCTCTTTACATACCTATAGAAACTTTTGCAATCCGCCTTAATGTTCCCTGCAAGCTTCTTCTCGTACTCCATTTTCCCTGCCCTAATCAAACCCTTTGTCCTCCTCTGCTGAGTTCTAAATTTCTCCCAGTCCCCAGGTTCGCTGCTATTTCTGGCCAATTTGTATGCCATTTCCTTGGCTTTAATACTATCCCTGATTTCCCTAGATAGCCACGGTTGAGCCACCTTCCCTTTTTTATTTTTACGCCAGACAGGAATGTACAATTGTTGTAATTCATCCATGCGGTCTCTAAATGTCTGCCATTGCCCATCCACAGTCAACCCCTTAAGTATCATTAGCCAATCTATCTTAGCCAATTCATGCCTCATACCTTCAAAGTTACCCTTCTTTAAGTTCTGGACCATGGTCTCTGAATTAACTGTTTCATTCTCCATCTTAATGCAGAATTCCACCATATTATGGTCACTCTTCCCCAAGGGGCCTCGCACAATGAGATTGCTAATTAATCCTCTCTCATTACACAACACCCAGTCTCAGATGGCCTCCCCCCTAGTTGGTTCCTCGACATATTGGTCTAGAAAACCATTCCTTCTGCACTCCAGGAAATCCTCCTCCACCGTATTGCTTCCAGTTTGGCTAGCCCAATCTATGTGCATATTAAAGTCACCCATTATAACTGCTGTACCTTTATTGCATGCACTCCTAATTTCATGTTTGATGCCCTCCCCAACATCACTACTACTGTTTGGAGGTCTGTACACAACTCCCACTAACGATTTTTGCCCTTTAGTGTTCTGCAGCTCTACCCATATAGATTCCACATCATTCAAGCTAATGTCTTTCCTAACTATTGCATTAATCTCCTCTTTAACCAGCAATGCTACACCACCTCCTTTTCCTTTTATTCTATCCTTCCTGAATGTTGAATACCCCTGGATGTTGAGTTCCCAGCCCTGATCATCCTGGAGCCACGTCTCCGTAATCCCAATCACATCATATTTGTTAACATCTATTTGCACAGTTAATTCATCCACCTTATTGCGGATACTCCTTGCATTAAGACACAAAGCCTTCAGGCTTGCTTTTTTAACACCCTTTGTCCTTCTAGAATTTTTCTGTACAGTGGCCCTTTTTGTTCTTTGCCTTGGGTTTCTCTGCCCTCCACTTTTCCTCATCTCCTTTCTGTCTTTTGCTTTTGCCTCATTTTTGTCTCCCTCTGTCTCCCTGCATAGGTTCCCATCCCCCTGCCATATTAGTTTAACTCCTCCCCAACAGCACTAGCAAACACTCCCCCTAGGACATTGGTTCCGGTCCTGCCCAGGTGCAGACCGTCCGGTTTGTACTGCTCCCACCTCCCCCAGAACCGGTTCCAATGCCCCAAGAATTTGAATCCCTCCCTGCTGCACCACTGCTCAAGCCATGTATTCATCTGCGCTATCCTGCGATTCCTACTCTGACTAGCACGTGGCACTGGTAGCAATCCCGAGATTACTACTTTTGAGGTCCTACTTTTTAATTTAGCTCCTAGCTCCTTAAATTCTTTTCGTAGGACCTCATCCCTTTTTTTTACCTATGTCGTTGGTACCAATGTGCACCACGACAACTGGCTGTTCTCCCTCCCATTTCAGAATGTCCTGCACCCGCTCCGAGACATCCTTGACTCTTGCACCAGGGAGGCAACATACCATCCTGGAGTCTCGGTTGCGTCCGCAGAAATGCCTATCTATTCCCCTCACCATCGAATCCCCTATCACTATCGCGCTCCCAATCTTTTTCCTGCCCTCCTTTGCAGCAGAGCCACCTACGGTGCCATGAACTTGGCTGCTGCTGCCCTCCCCTGATGAGTCATCCTCCCCAACAGTACTCAAGCAGTGTATCTGTTTTGCAGGGGGATGACCGCAGGGGACCCCTGCACTATCTTTCTTGCACTGCTCTTCCTGCTGGTCTTCCATTCCCTATCTGGCTGTGGACCCTTCTCCTGCGGTAAGACCAACTCACTACACGTGATACTCACGTCATTCTCAGCATCGTGGATGCTCCAGAGTGAATCCACCCTCAGCTCCAATTCCGCAACGCGGACCGTCAAGAGCTCGAGGCGGATACACTTCCCACACACGTAGCGCCCAGGGACACCGGAAGTGTCCCCGAGTTCCCACATGGTACAGGAGGAGCATATCACGTGACCGAGCTCTCCTGCCATGTCTTAACCTTAGATACCCTTAAATTGGTAATAACAATGTTACAGTTCACTTACTGATATAAAAAATAAAAGAAAAGCTACTCACCAATCACCAGCCAATCACTTACCCCATTGGCTGTGACGTCACTTTTTGATTACTTTCTACTTCTATTTTGCTTTCTCTCCCGCTGTAGCTGCACCGGTACGCTGGCTCTCGATCTCCCGCTGGGCCTTTTATAGGTCGCTCCGACACTGCTCCCACCTCTCACCGACTGCCGCTGGCTCTCGATCTCCCGCTGGGCCTTTTATAGGTCGCTCCCCTCTCACCCACTGCCGCTGGCTCTCGATCTCCCGCTGGGCCTTTTATAGGTCGCTCCCCTCTCACCAACTGCCGCTGGCTCTCGATCTCCCGCTGGGCTTTTGACTCGCTGGTTGTTGACCTCTCCGCCAAGGGACACAGGACCTTCCTATCGCTCTATTCAGGCCCCACCTAATTTTATACACCTCAATAAAGTCTCCCCTCAGGCCTCCTCTATTCCAAAGAAAAGAGACCCAGCATCTCTAATCTTTCCACACAGCCAAAATTCTCCAGTCCAGGCAACATTCTTGTAAATCTCCTCTGCACTCTTTCCAGTGCAATCCCATCTTTCCTGTAATGTGGTGACCCAACTCGAGTTTTCTACAGTTCAAGCATGATGTCTCTGCTCCTGTATTCCATGCTGTGACTAATAAAGGCAAGTATTCCATACACCTTCTTAACCACCTTATCTACCTAGCCTGCTAGCTTCAGGGGTCGGGGTCTACACTCCAAGGTCCCTTTGTTCCTCTACACTTTTCAGTGTCGTACCATTTAATGTTTGTTTTATAATCTGCACCGTAATCTGTTGCCCTGTAGATTTTAGCACTTTTTGCTGCTAAATGCCTACAATTCATGGTTTGGATTCCCACTGAACATCTTTTAGAATTGCTTCCTGCTTTTTTTATTTAAAAACAGTCGCCGTAGCAACTAACTTTGACCCCTCATTTCTTGCATTACAAAGAGCCTCTCTCTCTACATTTCCACCACATTTGTCAGTGTGTTGCAGTTAGAACAGACTCCGAGTGTCCTTCCCCCGTCCCACTCTCTCTCACTGATGGGGGCTGCTGGCAGGTGTTCCTTTTTGTGTGTCCTGATGGATGCTGTGATCATCACATCTACTGTCAGTTTATTTCCTCACTTTCTCCGTCAATAGTTCAGTCCATTTACTTCATTCATAATACGGCGAGTGACTAAAACCAGGGCTTTCTCCTCCTTTTGTTTCTTTTCCGACTCCCACCATTTTCTTTGTTCAGCGGGTGGGTCGTCTGGTTTCCAATTTTGTTTAATCATTTCAATTAGTTTTCGATTTTTGTCTGCTAGGTACCGTGTCAGGGACCCCTGGTCCCCACTCGAGTTTCTCACTTCCCAAGGCTATAGGTTGTCAATGGTACGTCCCTTACTGACTCACCCTGAGTGAGACCAATACTTGCAATCTATAGGTTTCAGCGGTACATCCCTTACTGACTCACCCTGAGTGAGACCAATACTTGCAACCTATTGGTTGTCAGTGGTATGTCCCTCGGCTGATATTCACTGGAATTTAGAAGAATGAGAGGGGATCTCATAGAAACATATAAAATTCTGAGATGATTGGACAGGTTAGATACAGGAAGAATGTTCCCGATGTTGGGGAAGTCCAGAACCAGGGATCACAGTCTAAGGATAAGGGGTAAGCCATTTAGGACTGAGATGAGGAGAAACTTCTTCACTCAGAGAATTGTGAACCTGTGGAATTCTCTACCGCAGAAAGTTGTTGAGGCCAGTTCGTTAGATATATTCAAAAGGGAGTTAGATGTGGCCCTTACGGCTAAAGGGATCAAGGGGTATGGAGAGAAAGCAGGAAAGTACTGAGGTGAATGATCAGCCATGATCATATTGAATGGTGGTGCAGGCTCGAAGGGCCGAATGGCCTATTCCTGCACCTATTTTCTATGTTTCTATATTACTTACTCCTCACGAGTGAGACCGTTACTTGCAACCTTATCAATTATCAATCGCAACGTTACACAGACACACTTCTATATAACCGATCGCAATTGTTTCACCTGAGATCTTCCGCTGACTACTTGAAGTCTCGGCCAGACCTGCAGATTCAGATCTTTCAGGCAGCTGACACCAGACAGATTTCTGCCCTTTTCCTAACTGTGCGTGGTAATTAAAGCATACTCACACCTTTGACATGGTTTCCATCAGCCAGTGTCCGCCGTCCATTTGAGATCCTGTTCGCAGCGCCAATTGTAGTGCAGTATTTAAAATTAACACTCAACACCAGGTCTGGAGTCTAAGATTCAAGTCGTCTTTCATTTCTTTCAAGGGAGAGTCAGGTCTGCAGTCAATCTGTTGCTGAGTTGTTGTCGAGGAAATTTCTAAGTTAAATTAACTCAAGCGGAGATTTCAGAGTCTTGCTTCAAGAGATTCTTTATTTTACACGCGAGATATCTCGGAGAGCTGCTTGGTCGTTACCAAGGCAATACTCTGAATTCTACAGAAAACTCATTCTATCTTTATACAGAAACAAAGGAATTTTATCTCATACAATTGATAACCTCATTATTCATAAACATTACTAATTCTAAACAGGGCACAAAGGTCAGTTCGAAAAGCATGACTTTATCTATTCGGGGACATTAATCATTTCTTCTGAGGGTCAGCAAGCTGATCATGAAAAGCCCCTCTTATCAGTTCCTGCAGAGTTGAGAAATCTGTCTGCCTCCAGGCCATGGGGGTATCTTATCATATACAAATACCAGATGTACAGCCTTCATGTTATCTGTTCTTTTCTGTAATTTAAGGAACATTAAGTATTTTCTGGCTTTGCTGGATTCTGCTGTCTCAGCAAAGAAGCAAACTCAATTTACAGAAAGGAATTTAACCCCTTCTTATACTGTGAAAGCGGCTGGTTACTTTCTTCCACAACTCCCTCCTTGTTGATCTTTTTTAATTGATCAACATATTTTCTTTCTCAACTAAAAAGGGAGGCTCATATCCCTCGGGGTAAGGTCTCATCTCTAAGCATTCTTTTTCATTATAGTCATCTAACTGTCCTTCTATTCGGTTTAACCTTCCCTTCCCGATCATATTTTTCTGTTCCATTCTATCTACTAGGTTCATTACTTGACCTAATAGAGATTTTACTTTCAGCCCCATTCCACAAACGACTAGTAGTAGAAGTAGCATGATCACACCTAATACTACTATAGGATGTATTGCAAGCTTTAATACGGCTGTTGCCTTGGGGGACCAGCCTAGGAATATATCCCACCAGTGATGTGCTGTTATTGAGGTGACTGTGTTTGCTATTCGTACTAACTGTCCCTTTTTGAAACTCATTTCTATCTCAAACTGGTGGATGTCTCGGCCCCGTTTTGACAATGCCTCTTCAATTTGTTTGTCATTTTGTATTAAATAATGCAGTCGTGTCAAATTAATTGTAGGGGGTAATGGTTCAATTCTGTGCACGGTTAAATAATTCTCTACATTTTTCCACTGTCCAAAAGTATAAGTTCTTTTTTCTTCTGAGTCATATAGAGTGTAGACTTCTGTCACACAAGTCTTAATAGGAGGCATATATAAAATTCCGTCCAAATAGACGGGTTTATTTCCTGTAAAGCAAACTTCGTTTTGTCCTATTTCTGAGACCTCTGTGTCATTGGCTTGTTTTAGTTCCCACTTGCATATTCCTGTTGGGTGTTGTAGGGAGCATGGTTCGTGTATGGCGGTTCGGTAAGGACATACCATCCCGAATGGCCATTTAACACATCCCCTATCGTGATGTGTTCGATTCCTTTCATCGACCCAGTCCCCTTTAAATTTTGGGTACCAGAAGTTCTGTCCAAACAGTTGGGGTATTACTTGGTACTGACACCAAATTTCCTTCTTAGTCATACTTATTATTTCCATAGTAATATTACATCCTTCTACATCACATCTGGTATATTTTTCTTGAGGTTTAAGGGCGAGATCAGGAAATTTATTTCTCTGTTTGATTCCCAGTAATCTTTCCCAGGTCTCAGCGTGGAAAGATAGTATTTTCCTTTCTAACTCGGCTCTCAATAACTGTCTGATTGTCTCTTTAAACATGCAATTGGTGTACCAATTCACCCCCTTTTGCTCCTTCATTAGGTTCTCTATTTCCTTTTCTATTTCTTTACTTTGTTTCCAAGTCATTTTATCTGTTATGTAGCCGGATACCTGCTAGTTGCTGTAGTCCTTCATCCCAAACATTTCTTAATTCTATACTTTCCCCTACTAGTCCTCCGACGACCTGGATTTTATTTTGTAAGGTCTCTATATCCATTGAGTTTAACGCTCCCATCCCTGCTCCTACTCCACCCAATACAGTTCCCAACACATCCCGCTTCCTTCTCGGGGATCGGTCCAGTGTGACTCCAACACTTGTTGTGTTGCAGCCATCCTTTTCCCTTGGTGGATACATGATTTGTATTGTTAAATTTACTATACCTGGGGATCTTACTACCGAGATGCAGGTGGTCAACACCCGTTTTAAATGGCCCGGATCCCGGGGGGAATGCTTATTTTTATTGTGCGTCCACTGTTTGATATAGGTTCCTCCATTTAGTATTCGTTAAAATAATAGCTTACTAGCACAATAGTAACAGTGATCCAAAAAAAAAATAAAGGCCCAAATTGGTATACAGGCAAGTTCTGACATTTAGCTCTGTACTTCTGGGTGTCGCACTCTTAGTTCAGTCTGGTTTTATAAAAAGGGGAGATGAGTACAGTTCTTTTGCGGGGTATACTGCCGTCTCTGGCGTGGGTCACCGCTGCCCGTCCTAGCTCTGTATTTCTTCTTCTTTCTGCGTTTCATCTGGAAAGTAGTATTTACATCGGGTGGCGTGTACCCAGTTTGGATGTTTTTCCAGTTTCAGGGCGGTTCTTGTCGTGAGGATTATTTGATATGGTCCTTTCCACCTAGGAGAAAAAGATTCTTTGTTTAGAGTTTTTACTCATACTTGCTCTCCTGGCTTAAAAGGGTGCATATTTCCTTCTGACGGGGGCACTTGGGTCTGCTTTATTCGTTCATGCAGGCTTCTTGCTATTTCACACATGGCCCGAGCATATTTTAGCGACTTCTCATCATTCCAAATTAATGCTACCTTTTCCGCTCCCAGTGGTGGTTTTACACCCGTAGGCATTGGCCTTCCTAATAAGGCTTCATGGGGTGTCAAACCAGTATTTCGGTTTTTCTGGTTTCTTATAGTATATAGTACCAATGGAAGGGCATCTGGCCATTTTACTCCTGTTTCTTGACATACTTTGGTAAGGGTGGATTTTATTACTCCATTTACTCTTTCCACCATTCCTGAGGACTGAGGTTGATACGGTATGTGCAATTTCCACTGGAAACCTAACGCTTCGGCTAGATTCTGTACTATTTTCCCTGTAAAGTGTGTTCCTCTATCACTGTTAATTCCCACAGGTATCCCATATCTTGGCACTATTTCTTTAAATAGAATCTTCACTCCCGTTCGGGCGTCATCCTTCCTCGTTGCATATGCCTCTACCCATCTTGTAAACATATCTACTATGACTAATAGATACTTGAAACCTAATACTGGAGGCATGTGGACAAAATCAATTTGCAAATTTTCAAAAGGCACGTTTGGTTGGGGTAGATGGTCATATTCTGCAGGTGTTTTACCTCTATTGTTTTGTTGGCAAATTTGGCAGGTTCTAGCAATTTTTTCAATTACTACTGTTATTCCTGGTGCATACCACTGCGCATTGATAGCATGTATCATCCCTCCTTTGCCCATGTGAGCCTGACCGCTGCTATTTCTGGCCAATTTGTATGCCACTTCCTTGGCTTTAATACTATCCCTGATTTCCCGAGATAGCCACGGTTGAGACACCTTTCCTTTTTTATTTTTACGCCAGACAGGAATGTACAATTGTTGTAATTCATCCATGCGGTCTCTAAATGTCTGCCATTGCCCATCCACAGTCAACCCCTTCAGTATCATTCGCCAATCTATCCTAGCCAATTCACGCCTCATACCTTCAAAGTTACCCTTCTTTAAGTTCTGGACCATGGTCTCTGAATTAACTGTATCATTCTCCATCCTAATGCAGAATTCCACCATATTATGGTCACTCTTCCCCAAGGGGCCTCGCACAATGAGATTGCTAATTAGTCCTCTCTCATTACACAACACCCAGTCTAAGATGGCCTCCCCCCTAGTTGGTTCCTCGACATTGGTCGAGAAAACCATCCCTTATGCACTCCAGGAAATCCTCCTCCACCGTATTGCTTCCAGTTTGGCTAGCCCAATCTATGTGCATATTAAAGTCACCCATTATAACTGCTGCACCTTTATTGCATGCACCCCTAATTTCCTGTTTGATGCCCTCCTCAACATCACTTTTGGAGGTCTGTACACAACTCCCACTAACGTTTTTTGCCCTTTGGTGTTCTGCAGCTCTACACATATAGATTCCACATCATCCAAGCTAATGTCTTTCCTAACTCTTGCATTAATCTCCTCTTTAACCAGCAATGCTACCCCACCTCCTTTTCCTTTTATTCTATCCTTCCTGAATGTTGAATACCCCTGGATGTTGAGTTCCCAGCCCTGATCATCCTGGAGCCACGTCTCCGTAATCCCAATCACATCATATTTGTTAACATCTATTTGCACAGTTAATTCATCCACCTTATTGCGGATACTCCTTGCATTAAGACACAAAGACTTCAGGCTTGTTTTTTTAACACCCTTTGTCCTTTTAGAATTCTGCCGCACAGTGGCCCTTCCTGTTCCCCGCCCCGGGCCTCTCCGCCCCCCACCCCCCCCCCCCATCTCCCCTCCGTCTCCTGCCTCTGCCTCCATATTGTCTCCCTCTGTCTCCCTGCATTGGTTCCCATCCCCCTGCCATATTAGTTTAACTCTTCCCCAACTGCACTAGCAAACACTCCCCCAAGGACATTGGTTCCGGTCCTGCCCAGGGTGCAGACCGTCCGCTTTGTACTGGTCCCACCTCCCCCAGAACCTGTTCCAATGCCCCAGGAATTTGAATCCCTCCCTGCTGCACCACTGCTCAAGCCACGTATTCATCTGAGCTATCCTGCGATTCCTACTCTGACTAGCACGTGGCACTGGTAGCAATCCCGAGATTACTACTTTTGAGGTCCTACTTTTTAATTTAGCTCCTAGCTCCTTAAATTCATCTCCGGAATCAGCCTAGTGAATCGTCTCTGGACCTCCTCCAAAGCTAGTATATCCTTCCTTAAGTAAGGTGACCAAAACTGCACGCAGTGCTCCAGGTGCAGCCTCACCAATACCCTGTACAGTTGCAGCAGGACCTCCCTGCTTTTGTATTCCATCTCTCTCGCAATGAAGGCCAACATTCCATTCGCCTTCCTGATTACCTGCTGCACCTGCAAACTAACTTTTTGGGATTCATGCACAAGGAGGGTGGATCACGACTATCTGCTCGGAACTCTGCGCACTTTCGGGTTCGGGACGCATTTCGTCGCCCGGATCCGACTTTTGTACGCCGCCGCGGAGTGTCTGATTAAGGTTAACGGGTCCTTGACGGCGCCCCTTCGCTTTAGGAGAGGGGTGCGCCAGGGATGCCCCATGTCCGGCCAGTTATACGCCGTTTGCGTGGAGCCTTTCCTGCGCCTCTTGCGGACGAGGTTGACGGGACTGGCTCTGCAAGGGCCGGGCGTGGAGGTCGTCCTCTCGGCTTACGCCGATGACGTGCTCCTCGCGATAGAGGATCCCGCTGACCTGCGGAGGATGCGTGAGTGCCAGGAGATTTACTCGGCCGCGTCCTCCGCCAGGATCAACTGGGAGAAATGTTCCGGACTCCTGGTGGGTCAGTGGCGGGTGGACTCCCTGCCGGAGGAGCTCAGGCCTTTTGCCTGGAGCACGACCCATCTCCTCTATCTGGGAGTCTACCTTAGCCCCGATGAGGGAGCCTGGCCGGCGAACTGGCAGGAGCTGGAGGCCAAGGTCGCCGCTCGCCTAGGGCGCTGGACAGGACTGCTCCGAGTGCTGTCCTACAGGGGTCGAGCGCTAGTCATAAACCAGCTGGTGGCCGCAATGCTGTGGTACCGGCTGGTCACTTTGACCCCTCCCCCTGCGTTTGTCGCCAAGATACAGAAGAAGCTGGTGGACTTCTTCTGGAACAACAGGAAGCACTGGGTCTCTGCCGCGGTCTTGAGTCTCCCGCTTGAGGAGGGCGGTCAGTCGTTGGTGTGCGTCAGCGCCCAGCTCGCGACTTTCCGTCTTCAGACCCTGCAGAGATACCTTTACGTCGAGCCCCCTCCTAGGTGGTGTGCTCTGGCGAGGTATTTCTTCCGCCAGCAGCTCGACCTCAATTATGACACGCAGCTCCTGTTTGTGAACTTGGGGGGTGCCAGGACCGCCCTCCGGGAGCTGCCTGTCTTTTACAGGGAACTCATCAGGGTCTGGAACAAAGTCTCCACCAAGCGCAGCTCTCCGCCGGCTGGAGTGGCAGCCGTCCTGCAGGAGCCGCTGCTCGGGAATCCGTACCTCCACGGCCGAGGTTTCATGTGGCGGTCGGAAGAGAGGGCTGTGGCTGGTGAGGTGACCAGGGTCAGGGACCTGCTCGATGGCGGAGGAGCGGGCTGGATGGCGCCAGACACGCTGGCGCGGCGCCTAAACTCTGCCAACGTCCGCCACGCGGCCGATGCCATCGAGTCGCTAAAAACAGCTCTGGGCCCTGACTCCGTTAGGTGCATCGAGGAGGCTCAAGCACGTGGGGAGATCCCGTCCGAACTGACCCCCGTCCGGACGGAATTCCTCATCGGCGCCAAACCCCGGAACCTCCCTCGGGGGCCGGCGCCTCACAACTTGAGCCGCCTCGGGGAAATCCCCTCCGTGCCTTTCAGTTCCGCGCGGAGGGGTTTCCTGTACGGGCTGCTCCTGCACACTCTCAACTTTGCCATCCTCGCCGGCCGTCCGGACACGCCATGGCGTATCATCTTGCCGTCCGGAGGAGGCGGGGGTCCCGATGGAGGGCACTCTACGCAGGGGTCCTCCCACTATTCATCGGGGACTTGGCCTGGAGGGTGGTGCACGGAGCAGTGCCGTGCAATAAATTTTTAAGCCGGTTCACGGACTCCCAGGCCGCCTGCAATTTCTGCGGTCTGGAGGAGTCCGTGTTCCATGTTTTTATCGAGTGCACGAGGTTGCAGCCCCTGTTCCATTATTTGAAGGGGCTGCTCCTGAAATTCTGGCTGCACTTCAGTCCCACTCTCCTGATCTTTGGGCACCCTGTGCGGAGGGGAGCGGGTAGGTCCGAAGGCCTCCTCGTAGGACTGCTCCTAGGCACGGCCAAGGGTGCCATCAGCCGGTCCAGGCAGCGGGCGGTCGAGGGGGTCGTTCAACCTGACTGCCTGCCTCTCTTCCGCTCTTACATCCGGTCCAGGGTGTCCTTGGAGATGGAGCACGCGGTGTCCACCGGTACGCTCGCGGCCTTCCGCGAGAGGTGCATCATCACGCCCGGCAACCAAATTTTAATTTGATTTTACGTTTTAAAGTTTAATTTGTTTTAATTGCCGGTGCTTTTAGTGTCCCCTTCCCTTTTATAGGGGGCACTGGAAAAATGTGATTTTAGCGCCCCAAAAAAAACCCCCAAAAAATGAAAAACACAAAAAAAAAGGAAAAAAGGGCCTTGTAAATGTCTGGTGTGTCACCCAGGTCGGGTGGCACGGTTTAATGTTTTATGTTTTTGCAGGTGAACTCCAAAAAGAGTTTCATGCACAAGGACCCCCAGGTCCCTCTGCACCGCAGCATGTTGCAATTTCTCCCCATTCAAATAATATTCCCTTTTACTGTTTTTTTTTCCAAGGTGGATTACCTCACACTTTCCGACATTGTATTCCATCTGCCAAACCTTAGCCCATTCGCTTAACCTATCTAAATCTCTTTGCAGCCTCTCTGTGTCCTCTGCACAACACGCTTTCCCACTAATCTTTGTGTCATCTGCAAATTTTGTTACACTACACTCTGTCCCCTCTTCCAGGTCATCTAGGTATATTGTAAACAGTTGTGATCCCAGCACCGATCCCTGTGGCACAGCACTAACCACCGATTTCCAACCCGAAAAGGACCCATTTATCCCGACTCTCTGCTTTCTGTTAGCCAGCCACTTCTCTATCCATGCTAATACATTTCCTCTGACTCCGCGTGCCTTTATCTTCTGCAGTAACCTTTTGTATGGCACCTTATCGAATGCCTTTTGGAAATCTAAATACACCACATCCATCGGTACACCTCTATCTACCATGATCGTTATATCCTCAAAGAATTCCAGTAAATTAGTTAAACATGATTTCCCCTTCATGAATCCATGTTGCGTCTGCTTGATTGCACTATTCCTATCTAGATGTCCCTCTATTTCTTCCTTAATGATAGCTTCAAGCATTTTCCCCACCACAGATGTTAAACTAACTGGCCTATAGTTACCTGTCTTTTGTCTGCCCCCTTTTTTAAACAGAGGCGTTACATTAGCTGCTTTCCAATCCGCTGGTACCTCCCCAGAGTCCAGAGAATTTTGGTAGATTATAACGAATGCATCTGCTATAACTTCCGCCATCTCTTTTAATACCCTGGGATGCATTTCATCAGGACCAGGGGACTTGTCTACCTTGAGTCCCATTAGCCTGTCCAGCACTACCCCACTAGTGATAGTGATTGTCTCAAGGTCCTCCCTTCCCACATTCCTGTGACCCAGCAATTTTTGGCATGGTTTTTGAGTCTTCCACTGTGAAGACCGAAGCAAAATAATTGTTTAAGGTCTCAGCCATTTCCACATTTCCCATTATTAAATCCCCCTTCTCATCTTCTGAGGGACCAACATTTACTTTAGTCACTCTTTTCCGTTTTATATATCTGTAAAAGCTTTTACTATCTGTTTTTAGTTTTGCGCAAGTTTACTTTCGTAATCTATCTTTCCTTTCTTTATTGCTTTCTTAGTCATTCTTTGCTGTCGTTTAAAATTTTCCCAATCTTCTAGTTTCCCACTAACCTTGGCCACCTTATACGCATTGTTTTTAATTTGATAATCTCCTTTATTTCCTTGGTTATCCACGGCTGGTTATCCCTTTTCTTACCGCCCTTCTTTTTCACTGGAATATATTTTTGTTGAGCACTATAAAAGAGCTCCTTAAAAGTCCTCCACTGTTCCTCAATTGTGCCACCATTCAGTCTGTGTTTCCAGTCTACTTTAGCCAACTCTGCCCTCATCCCACTGTAGTCCCCTTTGTTTAAGCATAGTACGCTCGTTTGAGACACTACTACCTCACCCTCAATCTGTATTACAAATTCAACCATACTGTGATCACTCATTCCAAGAGGATCTTTTACTAGGAGATCGTTTATTATTCCTGTCTCATTACACAGGACCAGATCTAAGATGGCTTGCTCCCTTGTAGGTTCTGTAACATACTGTTCTAAGAAACAATCCCGTATGCATTCTATGAATTCCTCCTCAAGGCTACCCCGTGCGATTTGATTTGACCAATCGATATGTAGGTTAAAATCCCCCATGATTACTGCCGTTCCTTTTTCACATGCCTCCATTATTCCCTTGATTATTGCCCGCTCCACCGTGAAGTTATTATTTGGGGGCCTATAAACTACGCCCACCAGTGACTTTTTCCTCTTACTATCTCTAATCTCCACCCACAATGATTCAACATTTTGTTCATTAGAGCCAATATCGTCTCTCACAACTGCCCTGATATCTTCCTTTATTAACAGAGCTACTCCACCTCCTTTCCCTTCTTGTCTATCTTTCCGAATTGTCAGATACCCCTGTATGTTTAATTCTCAGTCTTGGCCACCCTGCAACCACGTTTCTGTAATGGCCACCAAATCATACCCATTTGTAATGATTTGTGTCGTCAACTCATTTACTTTATTTCGAATGCTGCATGCGTTTAGGTAGAGTGTTTTAATACTCGTTTTTAAGCCATGATTTTTAGTTTTGACCCCTCCTGCAGCCCCTTTATATTCATACATATTGTCCCTTCCTATCACCTTGTGGTTTACACTTACCCCAGTGCTACTCTGCTCTGTTGTCTCCTGCCTTTTGCATTCTTTCTTGGGATCCTGTTCATCTGAGCTCTCACCCATTCTAACGAGCTCAGAGCCCTCTCCTATGTTCCGAATACTCCTTGCATTGAGGCACCGAGCTTTCATGCTTGCCTTTTTATTACACTTTGACCCTTTAGAATTTTGCTGTACAGTGGCCCTTTTTGTTTTTTGCCTTGGGTTTCTCTGCCCTCCACTTTTACTCATCTCCTTTCTGTCTTTTGCTTTTGTCTCCTTTTTGTTTCCCTCTGTCTCCCTGCATTGGTTCCCATCACCCTGCCATATTAGTTTAATCCTCCCCAACAGCACTAGAAAACACTCCCCCTAGGACATTGGTTCTGGTCCTGCCCAGGTGCAGACCGTCCGGTTTGTACTGGTCCCACCTCCCCCAGAACCGGTTCCAATGCCCCAGGAATTTGAATCCCTCCCTGCTGCACCACTGCTCAAGCCACGTATTCATCTGAGCTATCCTACGATTCGTACTCTGACTAGCACGTGGCACTGGTAGCAATCCCAAGATTACTACTTTTGAGGTCCTAAGTTTTAATTTAGCTCCTAGCTCTTTAAATTCGTCTCGTAGGACCTCATCCCTTTTTTTACCGATATCGTTGGTACCAATGTGCACCACGACAACTGGCTGTTCACCCTCCCTTTTTAGAATGTCCTGCACCCGCTCCGAGACATCCTTGACCCTTGCACCAGGGAGGCAACATACCATCCTGGAGTCTCGGTTGCGGCCGCAGAAACGCCTATCTATTCCCCTTACAATCGAATCCCCTATCACTATCGCTCTCCCACTCTTTTGACAAGGTCCCACATGAGATCAGTATGCAAAATTAAAGCACATGGTATTGGGGGTAATGTATTGACATGGATAGAGAACTGGTTGGCAGATAGGAAGCAAAGAGTAGGAATAAACGGGTCCTTTTCAAAATGGCAGGCAGTGACTAGTGGGGTACCGCAAGGTTCAGTGCTAGGCCCCCAGCTATTTACAATATACATTAATGATTTGAACGATGGAATTGAATGTAATATCTCCAAGTTTGCAGATGACACTAAGCTGGGTGGCAGTGTGAGCTGTGAGGAGGATGCTAAGAGGCTGCAGAGTGACTTGGACAGGTTAGGTGAGTGGGCAAATGCATGGCAGATGCAGTATAATGTGGATAAATGTGAGGTTATCCACTTTGGTGGCAAAAAGAGGGAGGCGGAATGTTATCCGAATGGTGACAGATTAAGAAAAGGGGAGGTGCAACAAGACCTGGGTGTCATGGTATAGTTATTGAAAGTTGTCATGCAGGTACAGCAGGTGGTAAGGCAGCAAATGGCATGTTGGCCTTCATAGCAAGAGGATTTGAGCGTAGGAGCAGGGAGGTCTTACTGCAGTTGTACAGGACCTTGGTGAGGCCACACCTTGAATATTGTGTTCGGTTTTGGTCTTCTAATCTGAGGAAGGACATTCTTCCTATTGAGGGAGTGCAGCGAAGGTTCACCAGACTGATTCCCGGGATGGCAGGACTGACATATGAAGAAAGACTAGGCTTATATTCACTGGAATTTAGAAGAATGAGAGGGGATCTCATAGAAACATATAAAATTCTGATGGGATTGGACAGGTTAGAAGAATGTTCCCAATGTTGGGCAAGTCCAGAACCTGGGGTCACAGTCTAGGGATAAGGGGTAAACCATTTAGGATCGAGATGAGGAGAAACCTCTTCACTCAGAGAATTGTGGGCATGTGGAATTCTCTACCACAGAAAGTTGTTGAGGCCAGTTCATTGGATATATTCAAAGGGGAGTTAGATGTGGCCCTTAAGGCTAAAGGGATCAAGGGGTATGGAGAGAAAGCAGGAATGGGGTACTGAAGTTACCTGATCAGCCATGATCATATTGAATGGTGGTGCAGGCTCGAAGGGCCGAATGGCCTATTCCTGCACCTATTTTCTATGTTTCTATGTACATTGCATACACAAGTTCTTTATGTGTTTCTTGGGTTAGATCATTTAGTCGCACACTTATCTTATTGATAGTTTGGGCATGAGGCTCTCGGATTTCCTCGATTTGCAGCATTTGTCTGGTGACCTCGTCCCCGATTTCTGACAACTGCAAAGTCCGATTGTTTCCCTTTAATAAAAGGGTTCTCAAACGTTGGGCTAAGTCTTGAACTTCATGGTCTATACTGGCTATGTGAAATGTGTTAACAGTTGCCACCCTCGTCGCATACCGATAGTGTCTGTCGGTTGTTGTTACACAATAGGTAACATAAAAACCACACACAGTCTCGTGGTTCATTGTCGGACGATCTCGATCATATGTACCGTAAGTATCACCTCAGCGTCTAGCCGTTGTGACCCTCTGTTCCCCATTTCGCTTAATGCCCATTGTACTTGGTCCTCAATTGTCCCAATTAACTATCCAAATTCATTATATCTTCCCTTTGGCAGTTACACTTTTAACTCCTTTCTCAGTGATACTTATTGCCTACACAAATAATTACTTAATGAACCCCGCGCCCCAAGTCTCACAGTTTGGGCTGGGGCAATACAAAAGGTTCCTGTCGCAATGGGACAAGTCAGGTTGGTACCGTACTGGTATTCCCAGTGTATGGTGCTGACACAATATTCACCCTTCCCTCTTTATACAGATCGTACAGGAAAATGCTGTCCCGCAATTAGCTTCATGGTGCAATTCCATGTTATCCCATCCATCCGGGTTAATTTCCCTAATATATTGTATCCTACTAAATTTTCTCCGGCATGCTTGTATAATACCCTACTATCTGTAACAGGGTGATGTCATTCTGTTCCTGTAAATTACACTCGTGCCACCGGGTACACTTGTACCAACCTTCTGACTTGGCACAGAGTCTTAGTCCGTTGATAAGTGGGTATTGCCCTAGATCTCGATCAGTTACCCAGAAAGAGAGCTTTCCCTCTGCAATATGCTGCAGGTTTCCTTGGGCTTGTTCCACTAACCAAGATCCATACATTACTTCGAGCCGTTTCATTAAAGGTGATTTGTTCCCCCTCTATAATCTGGTTTACCCACTTTTTAGCATTAAACCAGCTGCAACACATTAATCAGGCCTCACCGCCTTCTGTTATGAATCTCCCCAATAGTCTCGGCACCATTCTTATCAAGGTACGATCAAGCCCCTCACTCTCCCTGAACTCAGTGCAGGTTGTACTGGTCCTCTGCCAAACTCCCTTGCTCAGTCCCCCATGTAGCCGTGCTGTTTTAGGCTTGCAACACCCAGGTAGTCCCAGTTTGGTCAAATTCACTATTACAGGTAGCACTTTGTGATGCACATCATGGTACAATATACCCGAGTTGAGATTACCATTAGCCCATTTGTTTCCCTGGGATGTGTTTATGACAAACAATTCGCTTTTCCCACAAATCTGTTTATTCGTTGGAGAAGGAGCCTTTGGATGAGTCATTTAAAAAAAAACTACTCCTTGTACAACCGCGCTCCCGTCCTTGCACCCCTTGATATAATGGGCGGTTACAGTGGTATGATTACCATGCCACTGTAAATGTACCCCTATCCTATATCCTCGGTCGTCCCTACTTCTACCATTCACGATATGTCTCTTACTACTCTGAGATTGGCGAGGTTTGCGAGGTATGTCTGTGGACAGGAGGTAGTTCCAAATCTGGGACCTGAGGAGATTCTTCCAGCTCCAGTGTCCTGTCCACTTCCCTTTGGATCATACTGCACCTGATTAGGTGGGGTATACCATTAGGCACCCCTTCTTCCTCATTCCCCTGGAGAGGACGAATCCCACTTCTGAGATTTACTCTGGTGTGCCCTCCTGACCCCTCAGGCACAATCCACTAACCCCTTTAAACAACAATCGCTTCTTCCCAATGGTCACCTACTTAAAACAAAAGAAACAGAATCTCTGGTGATTCTCTTCAAATTAAGAAGATTTCCAATATTCTAAAGGTATAACCCGCTGAGTTAAAACAGAGTTCACAGCTGCCCGTGAAAGAGTTAACTTCCTTTGTTTCGAAAGCTGACAAACACAGACACCATCAATCCATGTCGACTTCAGCCTGCAGCCTTTTTCAGTTTAAACTCTCCAGTTAAAACTTTTACTTTTGTAAAGTGCCCGTGTTTTTATTCTCAAAATAAACATTCAGGAAAACAACTTTGCACATAATAGTATTTCATCATTTTCTCCCCAGTTACACATTGGTCAGAATTTAAAAAACTATACCAATTATTAATGTGAAATGCCTTATGTCCAGAACTAAAGACTCTCGACACAATTTACATCAGGGCCATAATAAAAGTCTGGTTTTTAATAGGTTAATTAACCTCAGTAACTCCAATATTAAACTTCCCAATGTCACTTGGAAAAGGGGGAGGAGCCACAGCCAAACAAAGGAAGAGTAGCACATGTTTTCCTAAAACTTTACTGAAACATCAAGGAAAAACACGAGAACAGTAAGAAAGAAACATGATCTTCCCTTTTCTCCTTTTGATTCAGTATAACTATTTATCCATTATTCCTTAAATCAATTTTCATTTTCTGATCCCTATCATATTTCCTCTAAACCTCCTTCAATTACTTTAAACCCATAGAAACATAGAAACATAGAAAATAGGTGCAGGAGCAGGCCATTCAGCCCTTCTAGCCTGCACCGCCATTCAATGTGTTCATGGCTGAACATGAAACTTCAGTACCCCCTTCCTGCTTTCTCGCCATACCCCTTGATCCCCCGAGTAGTAAGGACTTCATCTAACTCCCTTTTGAATATATTTAGTGAATTGGCCTCAACTACTTTCTGTGATAGAGAATTCCACAGGTTCACCACTCTCTGGGTGAAGAAGTTTCTCCTTATCTCGGTCCTAAATGGCTTACCCCTTATCCTTAGACTGTGACCCCTGGTTCTGGACTTCCCCAACATTGGGAACATTCTTCCTGCATCCAACCTGTCCAAACCCGTCAGAATTTTAAACGTTTCTATGAGGTCCCCTCTCACTCTTCTGAACTCCAGTGAATACAAGCCCAGTTGATCCAGTCTTTCTTGATAGGTCAGTTCCACCATCCCGGGAATCAGTCTGGTGAATCTTCGCTGCACTCCCTCAATAGCAAGAATGTCCTTCCTCAAGTTAGGAGACCAAAACTGTACACAATACTCCAGGTGTGGCCTCACCAAGGCCCTGTACAACTGTAGCAACACCTCCCTGCCCCTGTACTCAAATCCCCTCGCTATGAAGGCCAACATGCCATTTGCTTTCTTAACCGCCTGCTGTACCTGCATGCCAACCTTCAATGACTGATGTACCATGACACCCAGGTCTCGTTGCACCTTCCCTTTTCCTAATCTGTCACCATTCAGATAATAGTCTGTCTCTCTGTTTTTACCACCAAAGTGGATAACCTCACATTTATCCACATTATACTTCATCTGCCACGCATTTGCCCACTCACCTAACCTATCCAAGTCACTCTGCAGCCTCATAGCATCCTCCTCGCAGCTCACACTGCCACCCAACTTAGTGTCATCCGCAAATTTGGAGATACTACATTTAATCCCCTCGTCTAAATCATTAAGATACAATGTAAACAGCAGGGTCCCCAGCACAGAACCCTGCGGTACCCCACTAGTCACTGCCTGCCATTCCGAAAAGTACCCATTTACTCCTACTCTTTGCTTCCTGTCTGACAACCAGTTCTCAATCCACATCAGCACACTACCCCCAATCCCATGTGCTTTAACTTTGCACATTAATCTCCTGTGTGGGACCTTGTCGAAAGCCTTCTGAAAGTCCAAATATACCACATCAACTGGTACTCCTTTGTCCACTTTATTGGAAACATCCTCAAAAAATTCCAGAAGATTTGTCAAGCATGATCTCCCTTTCACAAATCCATGCTGACTTGGACCTATCATGTCACCATTTTCCAAATGCGCTGCTATGACATCCTTAATAATTGATTCCATCATTTTACCCACTACTGAGGTCAGGCTGACCGGTCTATAAATTCCTGCTTTCTCTCTCCCTCCTTTTTTTAAAAGTGGGGTTACATTGGCTACCCTCCACTCGATAGGAACTGATCCAGAGTCAATGGAATGTTGGAAAATGACTGTCAATGCATCTGCTATTTCCAAGGCCACCTCCTTAAGTACTCTGGGATGCAGTCCATCAGGCCCTGGGGATTTATCGGCCTTCAATCCCATCAATTTCCCCAACACAATTTCCCGACTAATAAAGATTTCCCTCAGTTCCTCCTCCTTACTAGACCCTCTGACCACTTTTATATCCGGAAGGTTGTTTGTGTCCTCCTTAGTGAATACTGAACCAAAGTACTTGTTCAATTGGTCTGCCATTTCTTTGTTCCCCGTTATGACTTCCCCTGATTCTGACTGCAGGGGACCTACATTTGTCTTTACTAACCTTTTTCTCTTTACATACCTATAGAAACTTTTGCAATCCGCCTTAATGTTCCCTGCAAGCTTCTTCTCGTACTCCATTTTCCCTGCCCTAATCAAACCCTTTGTCCTCCTCTTCTGAGTTCTAAATTTCTCCCAGTCCCCAGGTTCGCTGCTATTTCTGGCCAATTTGTATGCCATTTCCTTGGCTTTAATACTATCCCTGATTTCCCTAGATAGCCACGGTTGAGCCACCTTCCCTTTTTTATTTTTACGCCAGACAGGAATGTACAATTGTTGTAATTCATCCATGCGGTCTCTAAATGTCTGCCATTGCCCATCCACAGTCAACCCCTTAAGTATCATTAGCCAATCTATCTTAGCCAATTCATGCCTCATACCTTCAAAGTTACCCTTCTTTAAGTTCTGGACCATGGTCTCTGAATTAACTGTTTCATTCTCCATCTTAATGCAGAATTCCACCATATTATGGTCACTCTTCCCCAAGGGGCCTCGCACAATGAGATTGCTAATTAATCCTCTCTCATTACACAACACCCAGTCTCAGATGGCCTCCGCCCTAGTTGGTTCCTCGACATATTGGTCTAGAAAACCATTCCTTCTGCACTCCAGGAAATCCTCCTCCACCGTATTGCTTCCAGTTTGGCTAGCCCAATCTATGTGCATATTAAAGTCACCCATTATAACTGCTGTACCTTTATTGCATGCACTCCTAATTTCCTGTTTGATGCCCTCCCCAACATCACTACTACTGTTTGGAGGTCTGTACACAACTCCCACTAACGATTTTTGCCCTTTAGTGTTCTGCAGCTCTACCCATATAGATTCCACATCATTCAAGCTAATGTCTTTCCTAACTATTGCATTAATCTCCTCTTTAACCAGCAATGCTACACCACCTCCTTTTCCTTTTATTCTATCCTTCCTGAATGTTGAATACCCCTGGATGTTGAGTTCCCAGCCCTGATCATCCTGGAGCCACGTCTCCGTAATCCCAATCACATCATATTTGTTAACATCTATTTGCACAGTTAATTCATCCACCTTATTGCGGATACTCCTTGCATTAAGACACAAAGCCTTCAGGCTTGCTTTTTTAACACCCTTTGTCCTTCTAGAATTTTTCTGTACAGTGGCCCTTTTTGTTCTTTGCCTTGGGTTTCTCTGCCCTCCACTTTTCCTCATCTCCTTTCTGTCTTTTGCTTTTGCCTCATTTTTGTCTCCCTCTGTCTCCCTGCATAGGTTCCCATCCCCCTGCCATATTAGTTTAACTCCTCCCCAACAGCACTAGCAAACACTCCCCCTAGGACATTGGTTCCGGTCCTGCCCAGGTGCAGACCGTCCGGTTTGTACTGCTCCCACCTCCCCCAGAACCGGTTCCAATGCCCCAAGAATTTGAATCCCTCCCTGCTGCACCACTGCTCAAGCCATGTATTCATCTGCGCTATCCTGCGATTCCTACTCTGACTAGCACGTGGCACTGGTAGCAATCCCGAGATTACTACTTTTGAGGTCCTACTTTTTAATTTAGCTCCTAGCTCCTTAAATTCTTTTCGTAGGACCTCATCCCTTTTTTTTACCTATGTCGTTGGTACCAATGTGCACCACGACAACTGGCTGTTCTCCCTCCCATTTCAGAATGTCCTGCACCCGCTCCGAGACATCCTTGACTCTTGCACCAGGGAGGCAACATACCATCCTGGAGTCTCGGTTGCGTCCGCAGAAATGCCTATCTATTCCCCTCACCATCGAATCCCCTATCACTATCGCGCTCCCAATCTTTTTCCTGCCCTCCTTTGCAGCAGAGCCACCTACGGTGCCATGAACTTGGCTGCTGCTGCCCTCCCCTGATGAGTCATCCTCCCCAACAGTACTCAAGCAGTGTATCTGTTTTGCAGGGGGATGACCGCAGGGGACCCCTGCACTATCTTTCTTGCACTGCTCTTCCTGCTGGTCTTCCATTCCCTATCTGGCTGTGGACCCTTCTCCTGCGGTAAGACCAACTCACTACACGTGATACTCACGTCATTCTCAGCATCGTGGATGCTCCAGAGTGAATCCACCCTCAGCTCCAATTCCGCAACGCGGACCGTCAAGAGCTCGAGGCGGATACACTTCCCACACACGTAGCGCCCAGGGACACCGGAAGTGTCCCCGAGTTCCCACATGGTACAGGAGGAGCATATCACGTGACCGAGCTCTCCTGCCATGTCTTAACCTTAGATACCCTTAAATTGGTAATAACAATGTTACAGTTCACTTACTGATATAAAAAATAAAAGAAAAGCTACTCACCAATCACCAGCCAATCACTTACCCCATTGGCTGTGACGTCACTTTTTGATTACTTTCTACTTCTATTTTGCTTTCTCTCCCGCTGTAGCTGCACCGGTACGCTGGCTCTCGATCTCCCGCTGGGCCTTTTATAGGTCGCTCCGACACTGCTCCCACCTCTCACCGACTGCCGCTGGCTCTCGATCTCCCGCTGGGCCTTTTATAGGTCGCTCCCCTCTCACCCACTGCCGCTGGCTCTCGATCTCCCGCTGGGCTTTTGACTCGCTGGTTGTTGACCTCTCCGCCAAGGGACACAGGACCTTCCTATCGCTCTATTCAGGCCCCACCTAATTTTATACACCTCAATAAAGTCTCCCCTCAGGCCTCCTCTATTCCAAAGAAAAGAGACCCAGCATCTCTAATCTTTCCACACAGCCAAAATTCTCCAGTCCAGGCAACATTCTTGTAAATCTCCTCTGCACTCTTTCCAGTGCAATCCCATCTTTCCTGTAATGTGGTGACCCAACTCGAGTTTTCTACAGTTCAAGCATGATGTCTCTGCTCCTGTATTCCATGCTGTGACTAATAAAGGCAAGTATTCCATACACCTTCTTAACCACCTTATCTACCTAGCCTGCTAGCTTCAGGGGTCGGGGGTCTACACTCCAAGGTCCCTTTGTTCCTCTACACTTTTCAGTGTCGTACCATTTAATGTTTGTTTTATAATCTGCAACGTAATCTGTTGCCCTGTAGATTTTAGCACTTTTTGCTGCTAAATGCCTACAATTCATGGTTTGGATTCCCACTGAACATCTTTTAGAATTGCTTCCTGCTTTTTTTATTTAAAAACAGTCGCCGTAGCAACTAACTTTGACCCCTCATTTCTTGCATTACAAAGAGCCTCTCTCTCTACATTTCCACCACATTTGTCAGTCTGTTGCAGTTAGAACAGACTCCGAGTGTCCTTCCCCCGTCCCACTCTCTCTCACTGATGGGGGCTGCTGGCAGTTGTTCCTTTTTGTGTGTCCTGATGGATGCTGTGATCATCACATCTACTGTCAGTTTATTTCCTCACTTTCTCCGTCAATAGTTCAGTCCATTTACTTCATTCATAATACGGCGAGTGACTAAAACCAGGGCTTTCTCCTCCTTTTGTTTCTTTTCCGACTCCCACCATTTTCTTTGTTCAGCGGGTGGGTCGTCTGGTTTCCAATTTTGTTTAATCATTTCAATTAGTTTTCGATTTTTGTCTGCTAGGTACCGTGTCAGGGACCCCTGGTCCCCACTCGAGTTTCTCACTTCCCAAGGCTATAGGTTGTCAGTGGTACATCCCTTACTGACTCACCCTGAGTGAGACCAATACTTGCAATCTATAGGTTGTCAGTGGTACATCCCTTACTGACTCACCTTGAGTGAGACCAATACTTGCAACCTATTGGTTGTCAGCGGTATGTCCCTCAGCTTATATTCACTGGAATTTAGAAGAATGAGAGGGGATCTCATAGAAACATATAAAATTCTGAGATGATTGGACAGGTTAGATACAGTAAGAATGTTCCCGATGTTGGGGAAGTCCAGAACCAGGGATCACAGTCTAAGGATAAGGGGTAAGCCATTTAGGACTGAGATGAGGAGAAACTTCTTCACTCAGAGAATTGTGAACCTGTGGAATTCTCTACCGCAGAAAGTTGTTGAGGCTAGTTCGTTAGATATATTCAAAAGGGAGTTAGATGTGGCCCTTACGGCTAAAGGGATCAAGGGGTATGGAGAGAAAGCAGGAAAGTACTGAGGTGAATGATCAGCCATGATCATATTGAATGGTGGTGCAGGCTCGAAGGGCCGAATGGCATACTTCTGCACCTATTTTCTATGTTTCTATATTACTTACCTACTCCTCACGAGTGAGACCGTTACTTGCAACCTTATCAATTATCAATCGCAACGTTACACAGACACACTTCTGTATAACCGATCGCAATTGTTTCACCTGAGATCTTCCGCTGACTACTTGAAGTCTCGGCCAGACCTGCAGATTCAGATCTTTCAGGCAGCTGACACCAGACAGATATCTGCCCTTTTCCTAACTGTGCGTGGTAATTAAAGCATACTCACACCTTTGACATGGTTTCCATCAGCCAGTGTCCGCCGTCCATTTGAGATCCTGTTCGCAGCGCCAATTGTAGTGCAGTATTTAAAATTAACACTCAACACCAGGTCTGGAGTCTAAGATTCAAGTCGTCTTTCATTTCTTTCAAGGGAGAGTCTGCAGTCAATCTGTTGCTGAGTTGTTGTCGAGGAAATTTCTAAGTTAAATTAACTCAAGCGGAGATTTCAGAGTCTTGCTTCAAGAGATTCTTTATTTTACACGCGAGATATCTCGGAGAGCTGCTTGGTCGTTACCAAGGCAATACTCTGAATTCTACAGAAAACTCATTCTATCTTTATACAGAAACAAAGGAATTTTATCTCATACAATTGATAACCTCATTATTCATAAACATTACTAATTCTAAACAGGGCACAAAGGTCAGTTCGAAAAGCATGACTTTATCTATTCGGGGACATTAATCATTTCTTCTGAGGGTCAGCAAGCTGATCATGAAAAGCCCCTCTTATCAGTTCCTGCAGAGTTGAGAAATCTGTCTGCCTCCAGGCCATGGGGGTATCTTATCATATACAAATACCAGATGTACAGCCTTCATGTTATCTGTTCTTTTCTGTAATTTAAGGAACATTAAGTATTTTCTGGCTTTGCTGGATTCTGCTGTCTCAGCAAAGAAGCAAACTCAATTTACAGAAAGGAATTTAACCCCTTCTTATACTGTGAAAGCGGCTGGTTACTTTCTTCCACAACTCCCTCCTTGTTGATCTTTTTTAATTGATCAACATATTTTCTTTCTCAACTAAAAAGGGAGGCTCATATCCCTCGGGGTAAGGTCTCATCTCTAAGCATTCTTTTTCATTATAGTCATCTAACTGTCCTTCTATTCGGTTTAACCTTCCCTTCCCGATCATATTTTTCTGTTCCATTCTATCTACTAGGTTCATTACTTGACCTAATAGAGATTTTACTTTCAGCCCCATTCCACAAACGACTAGTAGTAGAAGTAGCATGATCACACCTAATACTACTATAGGATGTATTGCAAGCTTTAATACGGCTGTTGCCTTGGGGGACCAGCCTAGGAATATATCCCACCAGTGATGTGCTGTTATTGAGGTGACTGTGTTTGCTATTCGTACTAACTGTCCCTTTTTGAAACTCATTTCTATCTCAAACTGGTGGATGTCTCGGCCCCGTTTTGACAATGCCTCTTCAATTTGTTTGTCATTTTGTATTAAATAATGCAGTCGTGTCAAATTAATTGTAGGGGGTAATGGTTCAATTCTGTGCACGGTTAAATAATTCTCTACATTTTTCCACTGTCCAAAAGTATAAGTTCTTTTTTCTTCTGAGTCATATAGAGTGTAGACTTCTGTCACACAAGTCTTAATAGGAGGCATATATAAAATTCCGTCCAAATAGACGGGTTTATTTCCTGTAAAGCAAACTTCGTTTTGTCCTATTTCTGAGACCTCTGTGTCATTGGCTTGTTTTAGTTCCCACTTGCATATTCCTGTTGGGTGTTGTAGGGAGCATGGTTCGTGTATGGCGGTTCGGTAAGGACATACCATCCCGAATGGCCATTTAACACATCCCCTATCGTGATGTGTTCGATTCCTTTCATCGACCCAGTCCCCTTTAAATTTTGGGTACCAGAAGTTCTGTCCAAACAGTTGGGGTATTACTTGGTACTGACACCAAATTTCCTTCTTAGTCATACTTATTATTTCCATAGTAATATTACATCCTTCTACATCACATCTGGTATATTTTTCTTGAGGTTTAAGGGCGAGATCAGGAAATTTATTTCTCTGTTTGATTCCCAGTAATCTTTCCCAGGTCTCAGCGTGGAAAGATAGTATTTTCCTTTCTAACTCGGCTCTCAATAACTGTCTGATTGTCTCTTTAAACATGCAATTGGTGTACCAATTCACCCCCTTTTGTTCCTTCATTAGGTTCTCTATTTCCTTTTCTATTTCTTTACTTTGTTTCCAAGTCATTTTATCTGTTATGTAGCCGGATACCTGCTAGTTGCTGTAGTCCTTCATCCCAAACATTTCTTAATTCTATACTTTCCCCTACTAGTCCTCCGACGACCTGGATTTTATTTTGTAAGGTCTCTATATCCATTGAGTTTAACGCTCCCATCCCTGCTCCTACTCCACCCAATACAGTTCCCAACACATCCCGCTTCCTTCTCGGGGATCGGTCCAGTGTGACTCCAACACTTGTTGTGTTGCAGCCATCCTTTTCCCTTGGTGGATACATGATTTGTATTGTTAAATTTACTATACCTGGGGATCTTACTACCGAGATGCAGGTGGTCAACACCCGTTTTAAATGGCCCGGATCCCGGGGGGAATGCTTATTTTTATTGTGCGTCCACTGTTTGATATAGGTTCCTCCATTTAGTATTCGTTAAAATAATAGCTTACTAGCACAATAGTAACAGTGATCCAAAAAAAAAATAAAGGCCCAAATTGGTATACAGGCAAGTTCTGACATTTAGCTCTGTACTTCTGGGTGTCGCACTCTTAGTTCAGTCTGGTTTTATAAAAAGGGGAGATGAGTACAGTTCTTTTGCGGGGTATACTGCCGTCTCTGGCGTGGGTCACCGCTGCCCGTCCTAGCTCTGTATTTCTTCTTCTTTCTGCGTTTCATCTGGAAAGTAGTATTTACATCGGGTGGCGTGTACCCAGTTTGGATGTTTTTCCAGTTTCAGGGCGGTTCTTGTCGTGAGGATTATTTGATATGGTCCTTTCCACCTAGGAGAAAAAGATTCTTTGTTTAGAGTTTTTACTCATACTTGCTCTCCTGGCTTAAAAGGGTGCATATTTCCTTCTGACGGGGGCACTTGGGTCTGCTTTATTCGTTCATGCAGGCTTCTTGCTATTTCACACATGGCCCGAGCATATTTTAGCGACTTCTCATCATTCCAAATTAATGCTACCTTTTCCGCTCCCAGTGGTGGTTTTACACCCGTAGGCATTGGCCTTCCTAATAAGGCTTCATGGGGTGTCAAACCAGTATTTCGGTTTTTCTGGTTTCTTATAGTATATAGTACCAATGGAAGGGCATCTGGCCATTTTACTCCTGTTTCTTGACATACTTTGGTAAGGGTGGATTTTATTACTCCATTTACTCTTTCCACCATTCCTGAGGACTGAGGTTGATACGGTATGTGCAATTTCCACTGGAAACCTAACGCTTCGGCTAGATTCTGTACTATTTTCCCTGTAAAGTGTGTTCCTCTATCACTGTTAATTCCCACAGGTATCCCATATCTTGGCACTATTTCTTTAAATAGAATCTTCACTCCCGTTCGGGCGTCATCCTTCCTCGTTGCATATGCCTCTACCCATCTTGTAAACATATCTACTATGACTAATAGATACTTGAAACCTAATACTGGAGGCATGTGGACAAAATCAATTTGCAAATTTTCAAAAGGCACGTTTGGTTGGGGTAGATGGTCATATTCTGCAGGTGTTTTACCTCTATTGTTTTGTTGGCAAATTTGGCAGGTTCTAGCAATTTTTTCAATTACTACTGTTATTCCTGGTGCATACCACTGCGCATTGATAGCATGTATCATCCCTCCTTTGCCCATGTGAGCCTGACCGTGCGCTAGGCGAGACAGGGGCAAAAATAAGGATCTAGGGCATACAGTTCACCCATCAGGATGAGACCATATATCATTTTTTAAAAAACAACCTTGATTCTCCCATGTTTTTCTTTCCTGCACGGTAACTTGTTGTTGTGCTGTTTTAAGTTGTTGGGTGCTTAGTGTTTGTGGAGGGGAGACTGAAACTGCTTGAAGGCAGTATGCCTGTGCTAAAGCGGCCTGTCTGGCTGCTTCATCAGCCCTCCTATTTCCTATTGACACTTCATCCTCACCGGTTGTGTGAGCTGCACATTTAACAACAGCCACCTTGCTTGGCAACTGAATGGCATCTAACAGGTTTAGTACCAACTGTGAATGCTTGATGTGTTTTCCACCAGAGGTGATGAAGCCTCTGTTTTTCCACAGTTGTCCAAAATCATGAACCACACCGAATGCATATCTAGAATCGGTATAAATATTAGCGGTTTGATTTCTGGCCAATATACAAGCTCTAGTGAGGGCAAACAATTCAGCAGCCTGTGCCGAGGTTCCGGGAGGCAGGGCAAATGCTTCAATGGTTTCATGCTGGTTTACAATAGCATAGCCGGACAATAGCAAATTGTCTGACGGTCTATGTGATGACCCATCTGTATAGAGAATAAGATCGGGATTGTCCATTGGCTCTGTAAGCAAATCTGGTCTGGGAAAGGTGACTATTTCCACGGTTAGCAGACAGTCGTGTTGATCTGGGTCCTCTATTTCTCTGGTGAGACTGGTGGGAACAAAAACCGCAGGGTTCACTACCGGTGCACATCGAAAGGTGTAGTTAGGATGCGACAACAGCAGCACTTCATATCCTGTTCTCCGGGATGTTGTGAAGTGCTGAGTGGCTGCGGAGTTTAACAACAAAAGCACCGCGTGCGCTGTTATAACAGTGCACGGATAGTCCAAAACAATCGGTCCTGATTTTTCCACCATAACCGCAGTAGCGGCTATAGCACGCAAGCAGGCGGGCATTCCCCTTACTACTGGAGGGAGCATTACTGAGTAATAAGCAACTGGTCTATTTCCCCCACCATGTTCCTGGGTTAGTACCGCTGTTGCAAATCCTTCTTTCTCGTTTACATACATCTGAAATGGTTTCGAATAGTTCGGTAGTCCCAGTGCCGGGGCGTTAGTGATAGCTGTCTTTAACTGTTTGAACGCTTCTTCCCTTTCAGGGGTCCATTCTACTTTGGGTGGGGCCTCTTTTAGGGCAGCTGATCGTAAGACTGCATCCCATTCTCGATAGTCGGGGATCCATTGTCTACAGTACCCCACCATTCCTAGAAAGGATAAGATATCCTTCTTTGTCTTCGGTATAGGGGTGCTTTGAATAGTCTGAATTCTTTCAGGTCCCAATTGCCTCTGGCCATGGGATATGCGAAAACCTAAGTACTGCACTTGGACCTGGCAAAATTGTAGCTTTTGTAAGGATACCCGATGCCCTCTTTCACATAGGTGCTGTAATAGTTTCAGAGAGTCTTGCATGCATCCGTACCCGTGGCTGGACGCCACAAGCAGATCGTCCGCGTATTGCAATAGTACAGATTGGTCCGATAGCGAGCAGTCTTCGAGGTCTCTTTTTACGGCTGCTGCATATACTGCGGGACTTTCAGTGTACCCCTGGGGCAGCCTAGTCCATGTGTACTGTTGTTTCTTGTACGAAAATGCGAACAAATACTGACTTTCTCGTTTTAATGGAATGGAGAAAAAGGCGGAACATAGATCTACTACAGTAAAGACAGTAGCTGTGGGTGGGATAGCAGATAGTATGATGTTGGTGTCCGGTACCACAGGGGTGATAGGGACTACTATCTTATTTATAGCTCTTAGATCTTGTACAAATCTCCACTCATTTGGCCTATTAATCTTTGGTATAGGCAGTATCGGCGTGTTACACGGGCTTTGTGTCTTCTCCAGCACGCCTTGTTCTAATAGTGCTAAAATGACTGGCTCTATCCCTTCTTCCGCCTCTGGTGGCAGTCTGTACTGCCTTATGCTTGGTAGCACAGCATTTTTTAATAATTGTACCCGATGGGGTACTGCAGAATATACTTGTCCAACATGGTTTTTATGTTTTGCCCAGAGTTCAGGGGATACCTGATTCAATGCCATTGGTATGTTAGGGCTTGTTTGTCCGGGGGGTTGCTGTTTTTTAAACGTGGAGTCATGTCTTTTTATCTTCCATTGAAGAATTCCCCGGGCACGGGTGATAAATTCTACCCGAATATTCTGCAGTTCTATAATTGCCCAAGGTTGATAGCCTGGTTGCTGTTTTTTCTCTTCTATCTTTAAGATCATCTCGCCCATATCTCTGGGTTTTGCTGGTGGTTTTACAGCCAAGATCAGATGGGGTGTCGAGTTCTCTTCTTTAAACCGTTTTTGTTGTAACGGTGTTAGCTCCACGGCCACCCCCAACCCTTCAAGTCCGAAATAAATGTGGGGAGTAGCTTCTATTACTTTGTTTTTATTTAAGAACGGTTGCACAAAGCGCTGATAGTCTTCAGCCCTGTGTCGAGTATACCAGGCTGTACAGTGAAGCTGAACTGCCTCAAAGCTTGTTAAGATGATATACAATAACTCTTTAATATTAGGGTCAATTTTAATCTTTAAGTTTTCCACTGCCTCTTTTATCAGGGGGGAGTAGAAGTTGCCACTCAGTTGCCAACTATAAAGGGCAGCACTTTCTTCATTCTTTTCCTCTTTCTCTCTTTCTATCCCATTAAAGAACTGATGAATGTTATTTGGAGGGATCTCCATAAACATCCCTTCCTTTGTGCAATATATTGTGGCTCCTAGTTTGCACAAAGTCTGTCTTCCTAATAGAGGGAGAGGCGTTGTCTTAGAGACTATCAGGGTCTCGTCATTAACTTGTTGTCCTTCAATTGTCAATTTAGTAGGTTCGGATAAAAAATCTTTCAAGGGGACGCCGGCCACACCCATGCTTAAAACAGTGGTGTTGCTTACGGGTAATCCCACAGAGGGCGGTACAGAAGACATAGTAGCGCCGGTATCCACCAGAAACTTCACATAAGTGTTTCCTACTTTTAGTATTGCCAAGGGATTTTCTTCTATGTCTGTTGATAAGCGGAGAGTTGCTGCCTGTACCATTACGCCTCTGGGGCATCCCTATGCTGACTGATACGGATTGGGATTAGAAAAGGAAAATTGAGGGGCCAGTGGAGGTGGAGGTTCGGAAAAATTCCCTTGTGACCCTCCAGACTGTTTGGGCGGACATCTGCAATCTCGAGCCCAATGCCCCTTCCTTCCGCAATTTCTACACTCGTCTTGAGAGCGGTCTCGCTGGGACCACTGTCCTCTCCCTCTTCCTCTACCCCCAAACCCTCCTCGATTCTGCGTCTGTCCTCTGCCTCTCTGCTGATAGTATTGTCTTGTTACTTTGGTTTTACTTACGTAGGTGAATAATCCCTCCCTATCCATGTTAGCCAAGACAGTGACTGTCTCTTTCCAGGTTTTTCCTTGCCAATCCAAAACTTTAATCTTGTAGGTTTTGGCATGCTGTGGTAACATACAATTCAGCAGAATTTGTACTGCTAAAGGTTCATTTGTATCCAAGGGTATTCCTGCATGCTCCTCCCAGCTATTTTTCCACCTGGCTGCGAAATCTATCATTGATTCTTCCGCTTTCTGCAGACAGCGGGTGACTTCCCCAATATCCCCATGTTTTTTAGCCCCTTGCAGAATTGCGTTCCGTCCTCTATTTTGTAGCCAGTGCGTTAAAGATTCATTTCCCTCATTTAACAAGTCATTATCTGCTCTCCAATTCCCTCCCTCCCCGGGCGGGATAGAGAACATGTCTTTTACTCCCTGCCAGGAGGATCCATAGGCTGCTTGTAATAATAATTTAATATCCCCGGGTAGCGGATTGAAAATCATACATGTCTGCTCAAGCCAGTTGTGAAATGCAATCGGTTTCTTTACCGGATTAGGGGCGGCAGAGATCATATCTCTGGCCTCTCCCGGAGACCAGGGTTTTAAAACCGCTGTGGTTCCTATCATTACTCGGAGATTTTGGAGGAGGAGGGTAGAGTCGGCTTCTGCCTGAGCTGGGGTTGTTTGTGACCTTAGGACCATCCCAGATCTCTGATTGACTTCCCCTCCCTCTGCTGCTTCAGCCCCTGCTCCTAATACCTCCGGGTTTCCTCCATCAGCTCCTCCATTAGGTGGTGGGGCCGGGAGGACAGCTAGTTCTCTCCGGGCTTGATCTCTATGGGCAATAACCATTTCTATCATTTCCTGCCAGCTATTTCGCTTTGGGGGTTCTATGCGAGGATAGAGTCCCACGGTGGGTGCTGAGGGGATAGGGAGGTTTGGAGGGCTATAAGAGGGAGGTTTTTCAGTTTCCCCCTTTTCTTTCTCTCCTGATTTATTCTCTGATATTTTTACTTTCGGAGGCTGATGTCTTTTTGCAACCTCTAGCCATTTAATAAAACATTTATCCATATAATCTTTGTCCCAAGTAGGGTCTCCTCCCCCTTCCTTAGTTATTTTCCTCCATTCTTCGATTAAAGACAATTTAAAACTTCCTCCATATGGCCAGTCCCCATCAGACCAACCGTATAAATCGCTACTAAACGTTACCGCGTATCGGTCATCTCCTGTTTCTTTAATTATTGTGTCCGCCGGTGAGCCGGGCGGCACAATGGGATCTCCTACCTTCTCTCGTTGCTTGACTACCTGACGGATCCTTTTCTCAGTTTCACGCTGTATACTCATTCCTTTGTTTGGAAGGTCGTTTTTCTTTCCTTTTCTAGGAGCTGGATGCAAGCATCCTGCTCGACTAGAGCTGTTTCCCATTCTTTCCGGGTTCAGTGTCTCGCGGTGTTTTCCTGAAATTAGAATTTAAGACACACCTACAAAAATATATATACACAGTACTTTACAAAGCGCTCACCGGTGCTCTCTTTTCGGCTCGGCTCGGATCTCCTTTAGCTTTCTTGTTATTCTAGCTTCTTATGGTAGCTACCCTAATGCCTCACCCTTCAGGGATCTTGGCGGCTTGTCCCCTTTTTCTAGGACAGCCTAGGCATTTTTCCCCCTTTAGCTAGGAAAGTCCTTTTTTAAAATTCCTCTTTTTCTTTTAAGCCAATCTTACTTTTGTTCGTTTTGGATCTCGTTATCAGAGATCCTGCCGACTACGCCAGAAACTGTCGAGGAAATTTCTAAGTTAAATTAACTCAAGCGGAGATTTCAGAGTCTTGCTTCAAGAGATTCTTTATTTTACACGCGAGATATCTCGGAGAGCTGCTTGGTCGTTACCAAGGCAATACTCTGAATTCTACAGAAAACTCATTCTATCTTTATACAGAAACAAAGGAATTTTATCTCATACAATTGATAACCTCATTATTCATAAACATTACTAATTCTAAACAGGGCACAAAGGTCAGTTCGAAAAGCATGACTTTATCTATTCGGGGACATTAATCATTTCTTCTGAGGGTCAGCAAGCTGATCATGAAAAGCCCCTCTTATCAGTTCCTGCAGAGTTGAGAAATCTGTCTGCCTCCAGGCCATGGGGGTATCTTATCATATACAAATACCAGATGTACAGCCTTCATGTTATCTGTTCTTTTCTGTAATTTAAGGAACATTAAGTATTTTCTGGCTTTGCTGGATTCTGCTGTCTCAGCAAAGAAGCAAACTCAATTTACAGAAAGGAATTTAACCCCTTCTTATACTGTGAAAGCGGCTGGTTACTTTCTTCCACAGTTGTCCTCACATGCTCTCTCTGAATAAAGAAAACACGGTTTTTATACAATTCCTCAGCCTATAATGGCCGGACATTCAATACATGAGACATACATTGATTTGGTCAAAACCCTTGTCACTCAAAGTAAAGGTACAATCCTGACCACGCCTATCTCCAGTACTTTTCCATAAACCTCACTGTGTCCCAAAAGTTCATTGGTACATTGGAATGTTATCTTATCTCTCTTGCCTTGACCAGATGGAGTTTTTCCATTGTGTCACTTTTGACCCCTTGCCCTGTTTATCTGCCCCTCTGGGTTTCCTGTGGTTCAACAGTTGGGCTTCCTGTAATTGTCCTCAGGCTACACAGCTTGTAACAATTAATCATTCTGATATGTAAAGTTGACCACTACAAAAGCCTATGTCAGCTCGTTTTAATTCCGAGATCCATTCTTAACCCTTCAATTATAACAGAGCTTGATAGCCCCACTTCAGGGCAGTCTAGCAAGGCAAGGCAATACGCATCAAATGGTACGACACTGAAAAGTGTACAGGAACAAAGGGCCCTTGGAGTGCAAGTCCACAGATCCCTGAAGGTAGAAGGCCAGATGGATAAGATTGTTAAGCGACATATGGAATATTTGCCTTTATTAGTCGAGGCATGGAATACAGGAGCAAGGAGGTTATGCTTGAACTGTATAAAACACTGGCCAGGCCACAGCTGGAGTATTGTGTGCAGTTCTGGCCACCACATTACAGGAAAGATGTGATTGCACTGGAATGGGTGCAGAGAAGATTTACAAGAATGTTACCTGGACTGGAGAATTTTTGGCTATGAGGAAAGATTGGAGATGCTGGGTCTGTTTTCTTTGGAACAGAGGAGGCTGAGGGGAGACCTGATTGAGGTGTATAAAATGATGAAGGGCCTGGATAGAGTGGATAGGAAGGACCTGTTTCCCTTGGCAGAGGGGCTCAACAATCAGGGGACACAGATTTAAAGTAATTGGTAGAAGGTTTAGAGGAGTTATGAGGGCAAATTTCTTCACCCAGAGAGGTAGGGGTCTGGAACTCACTGCCTGAAAGGGTGGTAGAGGCAGAAAACATCATCACATTTAAAAAATACTTGGATGTGCACTTGAAGTGCCGTAACCTGCAGGGCTACGGACCAAGAGCTGGAAAGTGGGATTATGCTGGAGAGCTCTTGGTCAGCCAGCGCAGACACGATGGGCAGAATAAAGCTCCCTCTGCACTGTCCCATCAAACACTCCCAGGGCTGGTACAGGGGGTTAGATACAGAGTAAAGCTCCCTCTACACTGTCCCATCAAACACTCCCAGGGCAGGTACAGGGAGTTAGATACAGAGTAAAGCTCCCTCTACACTGTCCCATCAAACACTCCCAGGGCAGGTACAGGGGGTTAGATACAGAGTAAAGCTCCCTCTACACTGTCCCATCAAACACTCCCAGGGCAGGTACAGGGAGTTAGATACAGAGTAAAGCTCCCTCCACAGTGTCCCATCAAACACTCCCAGGGCAGGTACAGGGGGTTAGATACAGAGTAAAGCTCCCTCTACACTGTCCCATCAAACACTCCCAGGGCAGGTGCAGCACTGATGCTGAGTGAAGCTCCCCTGAAGCCCCGCCCCTCGGGGCCCCGGATTGGTTGGAGGACCTGCCGTGCTCTCTGTCCTCCAGGCACCGCCCACTCACTGTGGTGCTGTGCGGATCACGTGGCTGCGGTCAAACGGAATCAGCTCGCGGCCAGGATAGTCCGCCCGGGACTCTCGGGGGCCAATTTTCAGGCTCGGCCTCGATCGCATTCGGATGTTGAGCAAACGTCACTCCCCCCGCCCCCCGGAGAGCTTCCGGCCGCCCGCCACGGAGTATCGGGTAAAGGCCGCCAGCGCACAGGTGAGAGCGAGCTGGATGGATGGGGGAGTGGTCTTGCGCTGAGCATGCGCGATGTGGTCGTGTGCTGAGCATGTGCGGTGTGGTCGTGTGATGAGCATGTGCGGTGTGATCGTATGCTGAGCATGCGCGATGTGGTCGTGTGCTGAGCATGTGCGGTGTGATCGTGTGCTGAGCATGCGCGGGCTGGTCGTGTGCTGAGCATGTGCGGTGTGATCGTATGCTGAGCATGTGCGGTGTGGTCGTGTGATGAGCATGTGCGGTGTGATCGTATGCTGAGCATGCGCGATGTGGTCGTGTGCTGAGCATGTGCGGTGTGATCGTGTGCTGAGCATGCGCGGGCTGGTCGTGTGCTGAGCATGTGCGGTGTGGTCGTGTGCTGAGCATGCGCGGTGTGGTCGTGTGCTGAGCATGTGCGGTGTGGTCGTGTGATGAGCATGTGCGGTGTGGTCGTGTGCTGAGCATGTGCAGTGTGGTCGTGTGATGAGCATGTGCGGTGTGGTCGTGTGCTGACCATGTGCGGTGTGGTCGTGTGCTGACCATGTGCGGTGTGGTCGTGTGCTGAGCATGTGCGGTGTGGTCGTGCCAATGACATCTTGTCATCTTGTATTTATATAATATATTGCTTTTCTCAAAAAATGTGACACTGACCACATATGGTGAAATTAGGGCAGGTGACCAAAAGCTTGGTCAAAGTAGTAGGTTTTAAGGAGCATCTTAAAGGAGGAAAGAGAGGTAGAGAGGCACAGCGGTTTAGGTAGTGAGTTCCAGAGCTTGGGGTCTCAGCAACAGAAGACAAGGCCACCAATGGTTGCGTGATTATAATCAGGGATGCTCAAGAGGGCAGAATTAGAGGAGTGCAGACATGGTGGGGTTGGGGGGGGGGTGGTGTTGTGGGGCTGGAGGACATAAGAGATAGGGAGGGACGAGGCTATGGAGGGATTTGTAAACAGGGATGAGAATCTTGAAATTGAGGTGTTGCTTAACTGGGATCCAATGTAGGTCAGTGAGCACAGGGGTGATGGGTGAGCGGGACTTGGTGCGAGTTAGGACACGGGCTGCCGAGTTTTGAATGAGCTCAAGATTATGTCGGGTAGAATGAGGGAGGGCAGCCAGGTGTGTGTTGGAATAGTCAAGTCTAGAGGTAACAAAGTCATGGATGAGGGTTTCAGTAGAGGGTGAGCTGAGGCAGGGGCGGAGACGGCCGACGTTGGAGGTGGAAATAGTGGGGTCTTGGTTTTCTGGCTATATGTGGTCTCAGCATAGAATGAAACAGCGCAGAAAGAGGCCATTCAGCCCATCATGTCTGCGCTGGCTCTATGGTAGAGCTATCCAGTTAGTCCCACTCCCCTGCTCTTTCCCCGTAGCTCTGCAAATATTGTCCCTTTAGTATTTATCCAATTCACTTTTGAAAGTTACTACTAAATCTGCTTCCATCACCCTATCAGGCAGTGCATTCCAGATTGCAACAACTCGCTGCTTATAAAATGTCTCCTCATGTCTCCTCTGCTTCTTTTGCCAATCACCTGAACTCTGTGTCCTCTGGTTACCGACCCTTCTGCCACTGGAAAGTGTTTCTCCTTATTTAGTCTATTAAAACCATTCATGAATTTGAACACTAACAAATCTCCTCTTAACGTTTTCTGCTCCAAAGAGAATAACTGCAGCTTCTCCAGTATCCCCACATAACTGAAGTCCCTCATCCTTCGTACCATTCTAGTAAATCTCTTCTCCACCCTCTCTGAGGTGTAGACATCCTTCTGAAAGTGTGGTGCCCAGAATTGAACACAATGTGTCAGCTGAGGCCTAACCAGTGTTTTATAAAGGTTTAACATAACTAAACATCAAATGCCGATATTTGTGTGATGGGGTTTAGACGGGCGAGGTTTATCCAGTCAGTTGGATGTGAGCTGAAACATGTTCACTTGGAGCGGGGAGCCAGAGACACGCTGTGTAACCGGGCACAGACACTCTGCACAGCCCACACATCACTTGTTTCCCACTTGGCCCAAAAGGAATACATTAAATGCAACAATTCATTTGATTTGACTTTAAATAGTTTTGTTTATAAATCTAATCATCGCTTCTCTAATTTTATTTCTTAACTCAGATTCACGGCCTCATTTTATTTCTTCCTCTGAGCCCCTCAACTACATCTGGCAGCGTAATGTTGGCGAGTGGTGATTGATTGCCCTGGGAACCAACAGGAAGAGAGCTCAGAGGTCGGAGGGCCCAGGGAGCAGCGTGTTCTGCAACCAATCGCGGTGCTTGAGGGGTAGATCCTGAGTCGGCCAGTCAGGTGAGTCTGTGTGAACCCTTGTTAAACAATTCATCTTTTAAAAGTTAAATCGAGATTTCTTTTGTCAACCAAACAGTTTAATATTTGTCAGCATTTTGTTTCCCTGGAGTTGCTATTATGAGTTTCAGACACTTCAATGCCAAGTGGACCAGATGTTTAAAGGTCATTCATTTCCCTCATGTTGCTGTTAGTTAAAGGGACAGAGATTGATTTCCCCTCATTATGCATCCTTTGTAGTTAAACAAAAATCCTTCCTGTTAGCAGTGAGTCACATTCTGCACTGGGGGAGAGGGCTGGTGGCTTCAGCCTTTAAAATACTCCCCCTCTTGTTCAAATCCCTCCAAGGCCTCGCTCCTCCCTATCTCTGTAACCTCCTCCAGCCCACCAACCACCTTAATAAGGAGAAACAATTTTCAGTGTCAGAAGCTTCAGTAACCAGAGGACACCGATTTAAGGTGATTGGCAAATGAACCAGATGCTACACGAGGGGACAAATTAAGCCGCGAGATGTTATGGCCTGGAATGCACTGCCTGCAAGGATGGTGGAAGTAGATTCATTTGTAATTTTCAAAAGAGATAAATATGAGTTGAAAAAATTTGCAGCGTTATTGGCAAGTTGGACAGGAGTTCCCTGAGTGCATCTCGCTCGCTAACCGGTTTTCAGTTCTGGATACTGGTGAGGGCGATGGTTCCTCTGGGGAGTGCAGCCAGAGCCATGTCCACGGCACCATGGGTGGCTCAGCTGCACAGGGCGGGGAGGAAGCAGGCTGGAAGAGCAACAGTGGTAGTGGATTCGATAGTTAGGGGAACAGACAGGCACTTCTGCAGCCACAGACATGACCAATGACATCGAGACCAATGACATCGGTAGAAAGAGGGATGCGATCCTGCAGGCAGATTTTAGGGAGCCAGGAAAGAGATTAAAAAGCAGGACCTCAAAGGTAGTAATGTCCGGATTACTCCCGGTGCCACGTGCTGGTGAGTACAGAAATAAGAGGATAGAACAGATGAATGCGTGACTGGAGAGATGGTGCAGGAGGGTTGGCTTTAGATTCCTGAGGCATTGGGACCGTTTCTGGGGGAGGTGAGACCTGTACAAGCCGGACAGGTTGCACAGGACCGGGACCAATAACCTCATTGGGATTTTTGCTAGTGTTTGAAAGGCAGAGGAAACAAAGGCTAGAAAATAGACAACAAGGGAGTTTGGCAGTGCTAAATGCCAGTGACAGTGTGTTTCAATGCTTTCACCTCTCATTCGTTTAAACTCCAGAGAGTATAGGCCCATTCTACACAAACTGTCATCACAAGTTAGTCCTCTCATCACAGGAATCAATCTAGAAATACTTCAATGCCAGTGCAAGGAGTCTAGGGAATAAGGCAGATGAGCTGAGAGCACAGACAGACACATGGGGGTATGATATTGTAGCTATTAGTGACTCATGGATAAAAGGGCAAGAATGGCAGCTCAACATTCCTGGTTACAGGGTTTTAAGACGAGATAGAGGCGGGGATAAAATAGGAGAGGGCGTCGCAGTATTGATTAAAGTAACAATTACAGCTGTGAGGAGGGATGATATGTTCGAAGGATCATCAAATGAGGCCTTAATGGGATGAACTGAAGAACAAAAAATGAACAGTCACACTGCTGGGAGTGTACTCTAGACCCCCAAATAGTCAGAGGGAGATAGAAGAGCAAATATGTCGGCACATTTCTGATATGTGCAAAAATAATAGGGCAGTCATAGTGGGGGATTTCAACGATCCTAATATTAACTGGGATAGAATTAGTGTGAAAGGTATAGAGGGAGCAGAATTCTTAAAATGCATTCAGGCGAACTTTTTTAGCCAGTACGTAGCAAGCCCAACAAGTGAGGGGGCGGTTCTGGACTTAGTTTTACGGAATGAAGCTTGGGCAGGTGGAAGGGGTATCAGTGGGAGAGCGTTTTGGTGCTGGTGATCATAATTCAGTTAGATTTAGGGTAGTTATGGCAAAGGACAAAGATAGACCAGGAATATAAGTTCTCAACTGGGGGAAAACAAATTTTACTAAGCGGAGATGTGATTTAGCCAAAGTGGACTAGAAACAGCTACTTGAAGGTAAATCAGTGTCAGAATAGCGAGAGACATTCAAGGAGGGAGTTAGTGAGGGTACAGAGTAAGTATATTCCCTTAAGGTAAAGGGTGGGACTATTAAATCTAGAGCCCTTTGGATGTCAATATTAGAATATAAGAAATAGGAGCAGGAGTCGGTCATACGGCCCCTCGAGCCTGCTCTGCCATTCAATAAGATCATCGACCTCAACTCCATTTTCCCACCTGATTTTCATATCCCTTGATTCCCCTAGAGTCCAAAAATCTATCTCTCTGAGCCTTGAATATATTCAGAGACTCAGCATCCACAGCGCTCTGGGGCAGAGAATTCCAAAGATTCACAACCCTCTGAGTGAAGAAATTCCTCATCTCTGTCTTAAATGACCTACCCCTTATCTTGAGCCCCGGGTTCAAGACACTCCATCCAGGGGAATCAACCGCTCAGCATCTACCCTGTCAATCCCCTTCAGTACCTGGTATGTTTCAATGAGATCACCTCTCATTCTTCTAAACTCCAGAGAGTATCGGCTCATTCTACACAATCTCTCATCATAAGACAGCCCTCTCATCCCAGGAATCAATCTCGTGAACCTCCGTTGCACCGTCTCCAAGGTAAGTGTTTCCTTTCTTCGATAAGGAGACCAAAACTGTGCACAGTACTCCAGGTGTGGTCTCGCCAAGGCCCTGTACAATTGTAGCAAGACTTCCTTACTCTTATACTCCACCCCCTTATTACTTGCTGTACCTGCATGCTCGCTTTCTGTGTTTCTTGCACGAGGTCACCCAAATCTCTCTGAACACCAACATTTAAAAGTTTCTCACCATTTAAAAGATAGTCTTTTTCTATTCCTACCAAAGTGAATAACCTCACATTTCCCTGCGTTATACTCCATCTGCCACCTTACTGCCCACTCACATCGTCTATCTATATCTCTTTGCAATCTTGTGTTCTGCTCACTGTCTCACCGAGCTTTGTATCATCAGCAAATATTGCACTCGGTCCCTTCATCTAGGTCATTATTATAGATTGTAAATAGCTGAGGCCCCAGCACTAATCCTTACGGCACCCCACTGGTACAACCTGCCGGAAGCCCCGCCCCTCACACACTCCGATTGGTTGGAGGACCAACCACTCACTCAGTCCTCCAGCCCCTCCCCACTCTTCCTATTGGTTGGGAGCTGCCATCAATCACCCGGGCAGTGTGAGCTGAGCATGTGCAGGCGGCGGTGGCAGACGCTGACGCAGGAGGTGAGCGAGCTCCAGGGAGCGGGTTAAAGAAACACTGGGGACAACAACACCGAGTGCAGCCCCGGGCCCAGATATAAACCGGGGAACATTCTCCCCACACCGGGGGGGATATAAACCGGGGAACATTCTCCCCACACCGGGGGAGGGGGGGATATAAACCGGGGAACATTCTCCCCACACCGGGGGGGATATAAACCAGGGAACATTCTCCCCACACCGGGGGGGATATAAACCGGGAACATTCTCCCCACACCGGGGGGGATATAAACCGGGAACATTCTCCCCACACCGGGGGGGGATATAAACCGGGAACATTCTCCCCACACCGGGGGAGGGATATAAACCGGGAACATTCTCCCCACACCGGGGGGGATATAAACCGGGAACATTCTCCCCACACCGGGGGGGATATAAACCAGGGAACATTCTCCCCACACCGGGGGATGGGGGGGATATAAACCGGGGAACATCCTCCCCACACCGGGGGGGATATAAACCGGGGAACATTCTCCCCACACCGGGGGAGGGGGGGATATAAACCGGGGAACATTCTCCCCACACCGGGGGGGATATAAACCGGGGAACATTCTCCCCACACCGGGGGAGGGGGGGATATAAACCGGGGAACATTCTCCCCACACCGGGGGAGGGGGGGATATAAACCAGGGAACATTCTCCCCACACCGGGGGAGGGGGGGATATAAACCAGGGAACATTCTCCCCACACCAGGGGGGGGATATAAACCGGGGAACATTCTCCCCACACCGGGGGGGTATATAAACCGGGGAACATTCTCCCCACACCAGGGGGGGGATATAAACCAGGGAACATTCTCCCCACACCAGGGGGGGGATATAAACCGGGGAACATTCTCCCCACACCGGGGGAGGGGGGGATATAAACCGGGGAACATTCTCCCCACACCGGGGGAGGGGGGGATATAAACCGGGGAACATTCTCCCCACACCAGGGGGGGGATATAAACCGGGGAACATTCTCCCCACACCAGGGGGGGGATATAAACCGGGGAACATTCTCCCCACACCGGGGGAGGGGGCCGGATATGTCATAATGCAGGAAACGCAGCAGCCAATTTGCAATGTGATCATGACCAGATAATCTGTTTTACTGATGTTAAGGGAAAATATTGGCCAGGACATCGGGGATAACTCCCCTGTTCTGCTTGAAATAGTGCAATGGGATCTTTTACGAGGGAGCAGACGGTTCCTCGGTTTAACATCTCATCCAAAAGACAGCACCTCCGACAGTGCAGCAGTCCCTCAGCACTGCACTGGAGCATCAGCCGAGATTTCTGTGCTCATGTCTCTGGAGTGGGACTTCAACCCACAACCTTGTGACTCAGAGGCAAGGGTGTTAGCGACTGAGCCACGGCTGACACAAATACTAGACGTAGTTAGAGCAGGTTAGCTCAGTTGGACATATTAGATGATGTATTTATCAATGCTTAGATATTTTTTCTATTCCTCAAAATCAGTAACATTTTGGAACGTTCAGGTCAAGGTTCACAGATTAATAATAAGAAATAGGAGCAGGAGTAGGCCATTTGGCCCCTCGAACCTGCTCCACCATTCAATAAGATCCTGGCTGATCTGATCTTGATCTCAACTTCACTTTCCTGCCTGCTCCCCATAACCCTTGACTCCCCCTTAGTTCAAAAATCTGTCTATCTCCCCTTTAAATATATTCAATGACCCAGCCTCCACAGCTATCTGGGGTAGAGAATTCCAAAGATTCACGACCCTCTGAGAGAAGAAATTCCTCCGCATCTCAGTTTTAAATGGGCGAACCCTTATTCTGAAACTGTGCCCCCTAGTTCTAGATTCCTGCATGAGAGGAACCATCCTCTCTGCATCTACCCTGTCAAGCCCCCTCAGAATCTTATACGTTTCAATAAGATCACCTCTCATTCTTCTAAACTCCAATGAGTATAGGCCCAACCTGCTCAAGCTTTCTTCATAAGACAACCCCTTCATCTCAGGAATCAATCTAGTGAACCTTCTCTGAACTGCCTCCATTGCAAGTATAATAAGGAGGCCAAAACTGTACGCAGTATTCCAGGTGTGGTCTCACCAATACCCTGTGCAGTTTTAGCAAGACTTATCTACTTTTATACTCTCTCCCCCTTGCAATAAAGGCCAATATTCCATTGGCTTTCCTGATTACTTGCTGTACCTGCATACTAACTTTTTGAGTTTCATGCACAAGGACCCCCAGGTCTCTCTATACCGCAGCATTTTGTAGTTTTCATTTAAATAATAATTTGCTTTTTTATTCTTCCTACCAAAGTGGATAATCTCACATTTTCCCACATTATACTCCATCTGGAAAATTTTTGCCAACTCACTTAACCTGGGCCCAAGTTTCGACTAAAGTTGCTCCTATTTTTTTTGAGCAACTAGTCTTTTTTGGAGTATCCTAAAAATCGCAATTCTCGACATTTAGTTTGCTCCAGTTTCAGTGAGTTAGTTCCGTTTCTTTTTAGTTCAGTTTTCTTTTTCAAAAGGGGGCGTTACCAGCCACTTACGCCTGTTTTGGCCATTTATGCAAGTGTAGACTCCTAAAAGTTACTCCAAACTAACTTAGGGCAGCGTATGTGTCCACTTTTGTACGCTCAGAAAATCCTTGTGTAGACTTAAGAAATCAGTGCAGGTAGCCGGAGATAGTGGGGTGGGGGGGGGGAGGAAGGGAAGAGAGAGGATTTTGCAAAGCACTAAATACCTTCACAACAACATTAAAGAAGCATAAGTACATTTAAGCACTAAGCACTAAACAAAACAGTGCATGTAAAGCACTAAGTACCAAATAAACCACAAAAATAAGCATTCAATAACAAATAAAAAATACAAGCAAGCTGAGAGGACCTGCACCAAGACTTACAAAGCACTAAACAAAGTACAAAAAGTAATAAGCAATTAATTAACAAATAAAAGATAGAAGGAACCCTGCACCTAAAGCACCAAGACCAAAGTAATAAGCAATCAATCAATCAATCAATAACAAATAAAAAATTAGAAGTCTTACCTTTATGTGAAGGGAAGGCAGCAGGCCGCTGATCAGGGAGCCCATTCGGCCAGGGCTAGGGGCAGTAAGACACACACCGCGAGACGAGGCTCAACGCGGCATCAGTGAGGGGAGGAGGGAGGAGGGGGAGAGGAGGGAGAGGGAGGAGGGAGGAGGGGGACCTCTCAGAGGTGCGCCGTTCTAATGGTCAGTCGAAACTTGTGCCCTATATCCCTTTGCAGATTCTTTGTGTCCTCCTCACAACTTGCTTTTCCACCTATCTTTGTATCAGCAGCATATTTGGCTGCAGTGCACTCCGTCCCTTCATCCAAGTCATTAATATAGATTGTGAATAGTTGAGGCCCCAGCACTGATCCCTGTGGTAGCCCATTAGTTACAGTTTGCCAACCTGAAAATGACCCATTTATCCCGACTCTCTGTTTTCTGTTAGTTAGCCAATCCTACATCTATACTAATATATTGCCCCCAACCCTGTGAGCTCTTATATTGTGCAGTAACCTTTTATCTGGCACCTTATCGAATGTGTTCTGGAAATCCAAATACACAACATCTACTGGTTCCTCTTCATCCACCCTGCTCGTTACATCCTCAAAGAGCTCTAGCAAATTTGTCAATCGTGATTTCCCTTTCCTAAAACCATGCTGTCTCTGCTCGATTGTATTATGATTTTCTAAATGTCCTGCTACTATTTCCCTAATAATGGACTCCAGCATTTTCCCAATGATAGATGTTAGGTTAACTGGTCTATAGTTTCCTGCTTTCTGTCTCCCTCCCTTGTTGAATAGGGACGTTACATTTGAGGTTTTCCAATCCACTGGGACCTTGCCAGAATCCAGGGAATTTTGGTAGATTACAACCAATCCATCCACTTTCTCTGCAGCCACTTCTTTTAGGACCCTAGGATTCATGCCTCAGGTCCAGGGGACTTGTCCACCTTTAGTCCCAATAGTTTGTCCAGTACTTTTTCTCTAGTGATAGTGATTATTTTACATTCCTCGCTCCCTGTGACCCCTTGATTATCTATTATTATTGGGATGCTTTTAGTGTCCTCCAACATGAAGACCGATTAAAAAAATATTTGTTCAAAATCTCTGCCATTTCCCTGTTTCCTATTATTAATTCTCCCGTCTCATCCTCTAAGGGACCAACGTTTACTTTAGCTATCTCTTCCTTTTTACATACGTGTCGAAGCTCTGACTAGTTTATATCTCTTGCTAGTTTACTCTCAATCTACCTTCTCCCTCTTTATTATTTTTATTAAGTCAATACTTAAAACCACACAGCAGCAGGAAAGAATGTTCCATAGAAACTAGATGTGTCTGTTCTGAATTTCTGTCCTGTACTTAATGATGACTTTTGTAAACTCCTTTTACAGGGTGTTAGAAGGGGAGGATTTGCAGGAGGGAAACTCAAACCAAACATCACATCAAGATCTGATAGAGTCACTCGATTCATCCGGACCTGAATATCATCGGCCTTTGAATGTGGAAGAAGAAATGTTTGTCTGTTCTGTCTGTGGGAAAAGATTTCAAACATCAGTGTGACTGGAAAAGCACCGAGACACACACACACCCGAGTGAGAGTGTTCCAGTGCACTGCCTGTGGAAAGAGCTTTAACCAGTTACACAGCCTGAAAAAACATCGCACCATTCACAGTGGGGAGAAACTGTAAACGTGTTCTGTGTGTGGATCAGGCTTCAACTGATCGTCCAACCTGGAGAGAGACAAGGACACCCGCACCACGGAGAAACTGTGGGAATGTGGGGACTGTGGGAAGGGATTCAGCTACCCGTCCCAGCTGGAAGTTCATCGGCGCAACCACACTGGGGAGAGACCGTTTACCTGCTCTCAGTGTGGGAAGGGATTCACTGAGTCATCCAACCTGCTGCCACACCAGCGAGTTCACACTGGGGAGAGGCCGTTCACCTGCTCTGAGTGTGGGAAGCGATTCACTGGGTCATCCGACCTGCTGCCACACCAGCGAGTTCACACTGGGGAGAGGCCATTCACCTGCTCCGTATGTGGGAAGGGATTCACTACGTCATCCTACTTAATGACACACCAGCGAGTTCACACTGGGGAGAGGCCGTTCACCTGCTCAGAGTGTGGGAAGGGATTCACTCGGTCATCCACCCTGCTGAAACACCAGTGTGTGAGGCCGTTCAGCTGCTCTGAGTGTGGGAAGGGATTCAATCGGTCACCCCACACTGCTGAGACACCAGTGAGTTCCCAAGTGACTGCAGGGGTTGGATTCTGCTATCATTGCTGCTGTTAATCACATCCCGACTGAATCGTGTCCATTCTGACAGTTGAAGTTTGTTTCTGATGATAATAACCCCTCTAACTCGGCTGGAATATAATATTTTGATGTTTCAATAACAGTGTGTCGATATTTAATGTTCCAAGATAAGAGGAGACTAATTGATTTCCTGTTACTGACTGCACCATATTGGGGCCTTTTCTCCTTTCTAGCTCTGGATTATTTCAGTTCTTATACCTTTGATTACTGTCGTGGACAAGTGCCAGTCCTCCCTACCTTCCAGCGTGCCTCTCCTAGCCTTGATATCGAGGGAAGGTATCAGTAACACGCCCGAGATCACTGAACACAAAACCCAGTCTGTTAATCACTTTCAGATACTGGACTTAGTGTGTGCCCCACAACATCCCTCTCACATTTGATGTGTGAATGGAGCATCATGCCTGCAAACCTGGGTTTAATTTAAATTTGAACCCACTCAATAAATGTATTTAAGAAAATACAGATCACATCAAATAATTGGCAACGATTTAAGAGTCAACAAAATAAACAAGTAAACACATCCCGGCCCAATAATCCAGCTCGACATTCACAGGAGAAAGTCTGTTATCAAACTCCTCGAGTAGACAGAATAGAGAACGATGCTAACTCTAAGAATATCTAGAATCTGTTGTAAATATCTTTCAAATCCCGACCGATGCAATCTGGTGTTTTCCTTTCAATTGAAGTGAATGGAAGGTGAGAGGGGTGTTGGCATAGGGAACTCAGTTAATTCAGCTTCTGAAAGGTGTTCATGTTTAGTTCATTCCATAGCGGGAAAAATGTGGTGGGTATCATTAGAGAGAGATTTCACTGAGCAACAGCTGGTGTTTGCAACCAACTGGCCGTGGATATTTTCATCATAGAATGTTTAGATTAGAAATATTATGTTAGAATAAGGAAAGTTCAGAGACTAGTGGTTTGTGCTTGCCACAGGAAGATCAGCGTTTTATGTGCTTCTAACATTGTTGATGTATGTTGAAGAAAATACAGACTTGTGTCTCTGGACTATGCCGTAGCCAAAGACTACCATATAAGGCAATGCCAGCTCCAGTTGGATAAGAGGTTGATGGCATAGCAAGAGATCCAGCAGTTAAAACAAAATTATCTCTAGTTATCTGCAGACATCGAATGTCGCAGCATGCTGACAAAGTTGGACTTAAGACTTTAAACAATTGAGTTAAATTATTGGGATTGATTGTTATAGAATTGAATTGTTATAGAATGGAAAAGTAGTGAAGTTATGCTAAACTTGTATCGAATCTTGGTTAGACTTTGTGTGTGCAATTCTGGTCCCCATATTATAAAAAGGATATCGAGGCACTGGAGAGGGTGCAGAGAAGATTTATAAGGATGATACCAGAAATGCGAGGGTATACCTATCGGGAAAGGATGGACAGGCTGGGGCTCTTTTCCCTTGATAAAAGGCTGAGGGGTGACATAATGTCTCTAAAATGATGAAAGATTTTGATAGAGTAGATACAGTGTTTCCACTTGTGGGGACGAGCATAACTAGAGGTCATCAACATAAGATAGTCACCAAGAAATCAAATCGGGAATTCAGAAGAAACCTCTTTACCCAGAGAGTGGTGAGAATGTGGAACTCGCTGCCACAAGGAGTGGTTGAAGCGAATAGTACAGATGAATTTAAGGTGAGGCTAGACAAGCGTATGAGGGAGAAGGGAATAGAGGGTTATGCTGATATATTTCGATGAGGAAAGAAGGGAGGAGGCTCGAGTGGAGCGTAAACACCGGTATGGACTGGTTGGGCCGAATGGCCTGTTTCTGTGTCGTATATCGATGTAATCCTATTCTCCAAGACACACTGCTCGAGGGGGAAGATAAATGAAGCATCCAAACGCAATTGTCGTCTTTGTAAAATGACAAAGTCTGGGCATAATTTGTTTGTGAAATTAAAACGGATTATATAAATTGATAAAAGTTTGTGTTCAAACACATGGGAAGGGAAATTTAGCTAAAAATTAAGGAGACAATTAAGTTTTATTTTGAAAAGGTGCAGTCTCTGTGGTTCTGTCCAAACTGTGTATTCAGAAATAAGTTTTTGTGGGAGACTGTTGTGCTAAAGGTAACTAACATCCTTCCTCTTGTAGACTGAATCGCTCTCTGGCATATTTTGGGGAATAAAAGGTCCAAGAAGAGGTTCAGTTAAATAAAATTAAACAAAGAAAATGGGTCAAAACTTGGACCAAGTGGGAATGTTTGATCGATGTTTAAAGACAGTATGATAATATTGTATTCGACAGTAAAATTCCTCCTGGGTTCATGAATGAAATGGTGAACACTGTATAAAATGTAATGAGAGGAAGTGAGTGAGAATATAAGAGGAAAACAGGAAAATTACACCTCCAAATAGAAATGTTTCTTCACTCATTGTTCCTGTGTGAATTGTCATAAATCACCTGGGTACAATCTGGTGTTAATGTAAATTCTTGTTAAAGTCAGGGAAGTGTAGGAAATTGGTAAGATTTCTCTCGGAGATGTTTGTGTCATTGCCTACACTGAACAATAAGAAAACGGAATTTGATCGCCTGGCCACTACCCGAGATATCGGGACCGTGCAGAGGGAGATGAGCAAAGATCTTCAGACACCCCACGATTTATTGGTAAGATCACCTCAAATGGCTTGGATCAGATGTCACATGTGGCATGATACTGGGATGTGTGTGTGTGTGTGTGTGTGTGTGTGTGCGTGTGTGCGTGTGCGCGTGTGAACGTGTGTGTGTGTGTGCGTGTGTGTGTGTGAACGTGTGTGTGTGCGTGTGAACGCGCATGTGTGTGTGTGTGTGCGTGTGAACGCGCATGTGTGCGTGTGTGTGTGTGAACGTGTGTGTGCGCGTGTGTGTGTGAACGTGTGTGTGTGCGTGTGTGTGTGAACGTGTGTGTGTATGTGTATGTGTGTGTATGTGTGTGTGTGTGTGCGTGTGTGTGTGAACGTGTGTGCGTGTGTGTGTGTGTGTGTGAACATGTGTGTGTGTATGTGTGTGCGTGTGAACGTGTGTGTGTATGTGTGTGTGAACGTGTGTGTGTGTGTGCGTGTGTGAACGAACGAGCCTCAGGCATGCTCAGTTATCGACAACAGCACAACATGAAATGGCTAATGTGGCTCAGGAAAGTGAGAACTTTTTAAACCATCAAGGCCATGACACATTCGCCATAGAGAAACCGACTTTGAAATAATCAGGATAGAGTTAAACACACTGCTACCTGTCAGAGGCATTAGAATTAAAAGTAAAGCGAATGCTGATGAAATTCGGATTTCCTTATAGCTAGAATGGTCGTCAGTTTCAAGGCCTCCACTAAGTACTGAACAAAGAAAGCTTGTCGGGAGGCTAATAACAAAAACATAGTCAGTCTGTCTCTGCCTGGACAAGGTGGCCATGGCTGTGCACAGATCAGCTACAAGCTGAAGGTGGGAGACAAGGAGGCCAGACCTTACAGGCTCCATAACAAAACATGGATCCAAGTGAGAGGCGACCTCCAGGAGGAAGCAGAGGACCTCAAAAGGATTAGGTTTGGAATCTGTGATAAACCGAGGTATAGTCTCTCAAAAGCATAATTTTGGTGGTAATAGAGAAAGAACCCGAAAGCGGGCTCCTTGGCAAGATTGGGAGTCCCATATGTGGGAGACCAGGGAGAATCCCCTGAACCAGGTGGGCTGGGACATACCCTGACCCCAAACACTAAATTAATAGGGTTCAGTTAAAGAGTATCACACTAGTACAATCAGTAATTCAAGAACATTGTAAAATACTTCAATACAGACTTAAAAGGTAATGATAGCAGGTTATTTTAAAGTAAGAAATGTCTTGTGTTGATAAGTAATGTTAACTATTGGTTTACCAAGTACAGACGCTGATAGTGATCATCATATTTGGTGATCACCACCTCACAAAAAGAACTCTGCCTGTCCGATCCAGCAAAAGGACCCAAATGTTAATGGACTAGAAGTCATTGAATCAGGAAATGTCTAACAATGTGTGTTTTGAAATTGTAGCGGTTGCATTTAAACATGAGCTTGAATCTGTCAACTAGATTATGTGAAGAGCGTTATTCACATTTAATAGACAAAATGGGAAGAGAATTAGTAAAGGATGTGTTAGTAAAGAATAGAAAACAGGAACCAAGGGATGAGGAAGATGGCGAACATAAGGAGAAGCAGTTTAAATCAGAAAGAAAGCGAGAGCTGACAGGATAGCTTGGAATAGGAGCCACGGCAAGGTTAGCAGGAGTAAACAGAATAGATATAGAAAGTATGTGGGAACATGATGTGGCTTATGGGAGGAATCGTGTGTAGTCTCTGTGACATTTGTGATAAATGTGAAATGTGGTAATGAAGGAACTGAACAACATCATCATCATCATAGGCAGTCCCTCGGAGTTCTCAGGTGACTGAAGATGCTGGACCTGCAGTCTCTGTCACAGGTGGGACAGACGGTGGCTGAAGGGACGGGTGGGTGGATGAGGAACCTGGGTTGCCGCACACTCCTTCCGCTGTCTATGCTTGGCTTCAGCTTGCTCTTGGCGATGATACACGAAGTGTTCAGCGCCTTCCCAGATGCTTCAGTTGAGCAGTCAGTCGAGGAGGTGGGAGCTCGGAGCAGCGCGAGTCCGGGGTCAGTGAGAGGCCTATAAAGGCCAGCGGGAGTCGAGCAGTTCGAGCAGTCAGTCGAGGAGGCGGGAGCTCGGAGCAGCGCGAGTCCGGGGTCGGCGAGAGGCGTACCGGTGCAGCTACAGGGAGAAGGCAAAGATACAAAGGTGACGTCACAGCCTAGGGGGTAAGTGATTGGCTGGTGATTAGTGAGTAGTTTTTCTTTTTCTTCTTATATTGGTCAGTAACTTTTAACATTGTTATTACCAGTTTAAGTGTATCTAAGGGTTAAGACATGGCAGGAGAGCTCGGTCGGGTGTTATGCTCCTCCTGTACCATGTGGGAACTCAGGGACACTTCCGGTGTCCCTGACGACTACGTGTGCGGGAAGTGTGTCCACCTCCGGCTCCTGACGGTCCGCGTTACGGAATTGGAGCTGAGGGTGGATTTACTCTGGAGCATCCACGATGCTGAGAATGACGTGAGTAGCACGTGTAGTGAGTTGGTCTTACCGCAGGGAAAGGGTCCACAGCCAGATAGGGAATGGAAGACCAGCAGGAAGAGCAGTGCAAGGAAGGTAGTGCAGGAGTCCCCTGTGGTCATCCCCCTGCAAAACAGATACACCGCTTTGGGTACTGTTGAGGGGGATGACTCATCAGGGGAGGGCAGCAGCAGCCAAGTTCATGGCACCGTGGCTGGCTCTGCTGCACAGGAGGGCAAGAAAAAGAGTGGGAGAGCGATAGTGATAGGGGATTCAATTGTGAGGGGAATAGATAGGCATTTCTGCGGCCGCAACCGAGACTCCAGGATGGTATGTTGCCTCCCTGGTGCAAGGGTCAAGGATGTCTCGGAGCGGGTGCAGGACATTCTGAAATGGGAGGGAGAACAGCCAGTTGTCGTGGTGCACATTGGTACCAACGACATAGGTAAAAAAAAGGGATGAGGTCCTACGAAACGAATTTAAGGAGCTAGGAGCTAAATTAAAAAGTAGGACCTCAAAAGTAGTAATCTCGGGATTGCTACCAGTGCCACGTGATAGTCAGAGTAGGAATCGCAGGATTGCGCAGATGAATACGTGGCTTGAGCAGTGGTGCAGCAGGGAGGGATTCAAATTCCTGGGTCATTGGGACCGGTTCTGGGGGAGGTGGGACCAGTACAAACCGGACGGTCTGCACCTGGGCAGGACCGGAACCAATGTCCGAGGGGGAGTGTTTGCTAGTGCTGTTGAGGAGGATTTAAACTAATATGGCAGGGGGATGGGAACCAATGCAGGGAGACAGAGGGAAACAAAAAGGAGACAAAAGCAAAAGACAGAAAGGAGATGAGGAAAAGTGGAGGGCAGAGAAACCCAAGGCAAAGAACAAAAAGGGCCACTGTACAGCAAAATTCTAAAAGGACAAAGGGTGTTAATAAAACAAGCCTAAAGGCTTTGTGTCTTAATGCAAGGAGTATCCGCAATAAGGTGGATGAATTAACTGTGCAAATAGATGTTAACAAATATGATGTGATTGGGATTACGGAGACGTGGCTCCAGGATGATCAGGGCTGGGAACTCAACATTCAGGGGTATTCAACATTCAGGAAGGATAGAATAAAAGGAAAAGGAGGTGGGGGAGCATTGCTGGTTAAAGAGGAGATTAAGGCAATAGTTAGGAAAGACATAAGCTTGGATGATGTGGAATCTATATGGGTAGAGCTGCAGAACACCAAAGGGCAAAAAACGTTAGTAGGAGTTGTGTACAGACCTCCAAACAGTAATAGGGATGTTGGGGAGGGCATCAAACAGGAAATTAGGGGTGCATGCAATAAAGGTGTAGCAGTTATAATGGGTGACTTTAATATGCACATAGATTGGGCTAGCCAAACTGGAAGCAATACGGTGGAGGAGGATTTCCTGGAGTGCATAAGGGATGGTTTTCTAGACCAATATGTTGAGGAACCAACTAGGGGGGAGGCCATCTTAGACTGGGTGTTGTGTAATGAGAGAGGATTAATTAGCAATCTCATTGTGCGAGGCCCCTTGGGGAAGAGTGACCATAATATGGTGGAATTCTGCATTAGGATGGAGAATGAAACAGTAATTTCAGAGACCATGGTCCAGAACTTAAAGAAGGGTAACTTTGAAGGTATGAGGCGTGAATTGGCTAGGATAGATTGGCGAATGATACTTAGGGGGTTGACTGTGGATGGGCAATGGCAGACATTTAGAGACCGCATGGATGAATTACAACAATTGTACATTCCTGTCTGGCGTAAAAATAAAAAAGGGAAGGTGGCTCAACCGTGGCTATCTAGGGAAATCAGGGATAGTATTAAAGCCAAGGAAGTGGCATACAAATTGGCCAGAAATAGCAGCGAACCTGGGGACTGGGAGAAATTTAGAACTCAGCAGAGGAGGACAAAGGGTTTGATTAGGGCAGGGAAAATGGAGTATGAGAAGAAGCTTGCAGGGAACATTAAGGCGGATTGCAAAAGTTTCTATAGGTATGTAAAGAGAAAAAGGTTGGTGAAGACAAACGTAGGTCCCCTGCAGTCAGAATCAGGGGAAGTCATAACGGGGAACAAAGAAATGGCAGACCAATTGAACAAGTACTTTGGTTCGGTATTCACTAAGGAGGATACAAACAACCTTCCGGATATAAAAGGGGTCAGAGGGTCTAGTAAGGAGGGGGAACTGAGGGAAATCTTTATTAGTCGGGAAATTGTGTTGGGGAAATTGATGGGATTGAAGGCCGATAAATCCCCAGGGCCTGATGGACTGCATCCTAGAGTACTTAAGGAGGTGGCCTTGGAAATAGCGGATGCATTGACAGTCATTTTCCAACATTCCATTGACTCTGGATCAGTTCCTATGGAGTGGAGGGTAGCCAATGTAACCCCACTTTTTAAAAAAGGAGGGGGAGAGAAAACAGGGAATTATAGACCGGTCAGCCTGACCTCAGTAGTGGGTAAAATGATGGAATCAATTATTAAGGATGTCATAGCAGTGCATCTGGAAAATGGTGACATGATAGGTCCAAGTCAGCATGGATTTGTGAAAGGGAAATCATGCTTGACAAATCTTCTGGAATTTTTTGAGGATGTTTCCAGTAAAGTGGACAAAGAAGAACCAGTTGATGTGGTATATTTGGACTTTCAGAAGGCTTTCGACAAGGTCCCACACAAGAGATTAATGTGCAAAGTTAAAGCACATGGGATTGGGGGTAGTGTGCTGACGTGGATTGAGAACTGGTTGTCAGACAGGAAGCAAAGAGTAGGAGTAAACGGGTACTTTTCAGAATGGCAGGCAGTGACTAGTGGAGTGCCGCAAGGTTCTGTGCTGGGGCCCCAGCTGTTTACATTGTACATTAATGATTTAGACGAGGGGATTAAATGCAGTATCTCCAAATTTGCGGATGATACTAAGTTGGGTGGCAATGTGAGCTGCGAGGAGGATGCTATTAGGCTGCAGAGTGACTTGGATAGGTTAGGTGAGTGGGCAAATGCATGGCAGATGAAGTATAATGTGGATAAATGTGAGGTTATCCACTTTGGTGGTAAAAACAGAGAGACAGACTATTATCTGAATGGTGACAGATTAGGAAAAGGGAAGGTGCAACGAGACCTGGGTGTCATGGTACATCAGTCATTGAAGGTTAGCATGCAGGTACAGCAGGCGGTTAAGAAAGCAAATGGCATGTTGGCCTTCATAGCGAGGGGATTTGAATACAGGGGCAGGGAGGTGTTGCTACAGTTGTACAGGGCCTTGGTGAGGCCACACCTGGAGTATTGTGTACAGTTTTGGTCTCCTAACTTGAGGAAGGACAATCTTGCTATTGAGGGAGTGCAGCGAAGGTTCACCAGACTGATTCCCGGGATGGCGGGACTGACCTATCAAGAAAGATTGGATCAACTGGGCTTGTATTCACTGGAGTTCAGAAGAATGAGAGGGGACCTCATAGAAACGTTTAAAATTCTGACGGGTTTAGACAGGTTAGATGCAGAAAGAATGTTCCCAATGTTGGGGAAGTCCAGAACCAGGGGTCACAGTCTGAGGATAAGGGGTAAGCCATTTAGGACCGAGATGAGGAGAAACTTCTTCACCCAGAGAGTGGTGAACCTGTGGAATTCTCTACCACAGAAAGTAGTTGAGGCCAATTCACTAAATATATTCAAAAGGGAGTTAGATGAAGTCCTTACTACTCGGGGGATCAAGGGTTATGGCGAGAAAGCAGGAAGGGGGTACTGAAGTTTCATGTTCAGCCATGAACTCATTGAATGGCGGTGCAGGCTAGAAGGGCTGAATGGCCTGCTCCTGCACCTATTTTCTATGTTTCTATGTTTCTATGTTTCTCCTCCACTTTGGGCTTGCTTGGGCCAGGGATTCCCAGGTGTCAGTGGGGATGTTGCATTTTTTCAAGGAGTCTTTGAGGGTGTCCTTGAAGCATTTCCTCTGCCCACCTAGGTTTCGCTTGCCATGTCGAAGCTCCGAGTAGAGCACTTGTTTGGAAGTCTTGTGTCAGACATGCGGACGATGTGGCCCGCCCCATGGAGCTGATCGAGCGTGGCCAATGTTTCGATGCTGGGAATGTTGGCCTGAGCGACAACACTGATGTGGCTGCAACTATCCTGCCAATGGATTTGCAGGATCTTGTGAGGCAGCGCTAGTGGTACTTCTCTAGCACCTTGAGGTGCCTGCTGTATATAGTCCATGTCTCTGAGCCATATAGGAGGGTGGGTATTACTACTGCTCTTTAGACCATGAGCTTGGTGCTGGCTTTGAGGTCCTGGTCTTCAAACACTTTCTTCCTCAGGCAACCAAAGGATGCACTGGCACACTGAAGGCAGTGTTGGACCTCATCGTCGATGTCTGCTCTTGTTGACAGTAGGCTCCCGAGGTATGGAAAACGTTTCACGTTGTCCAAGGCCTCATCGTGGATTTTGATAACTGGGGGGGGGTCAGTGCTGTGTGGTGGGGGCCGGATGGTAGAAGACCTTTGCCTTACTGATGTTTAGTGCAAGGCCTATGCCCTCGTACGCCTCAGTGAAGGTGTTGACGGTGGCTTGGAGTTCGGCCTCTGAGTGAAGGCAGACGCAAGCGGTACACAATGTGGTACAGAAGGGACTGGACAACATCGAGGGGAGTCAAATCCCTTTGTTTATTTATGAAGAGCAACTGTGAGAATGGTTTAAAGGAACCAAGACATAGATTATGATGTGATGCAGCCAATGGGATTGGGGATTTTGGCCCCCAGGAAGGGGAAAGAAGTGAAGATATCAGACCAGTGGGATTGGTCTTGCCTTTGTTAAGGAAAAAAGGAAATGAGACGAAATTTTGGAAGGTGTATCGGGTAGAATCGTTTGCAAGGGTGGAACACTCTGAGCTAGGTCCGATCCATAAATAGTATGAGGAATATCCAAGATATCTGATTAAGAAGGGAGGAACTTGGAGAGCACCAGATATGCAGTGTTGTACTCTGAAAGGGACAACATGGGTTTGTAGATGTTCCAGCTTGTGGGTTCACCCTCGATAAAATCTCCAGAATGCCAGATTGGAATAAGTAAATGGGGCGAAGACCATGTATAAAGGAAAAGGTACATCACCATAACTCCACTAGTCTGCAAATGAGACTGCCTCTAGAGGATGAAGCCATTTGAGCCATTCCACATATAGGACACTATATATCTCCCCTGTCTCTAGCTTTAAAGTCCTTACTACTAGGGGGATCAAGGGGTATGGCGAGAAAGCAGGAATGGGGTACTGAAGTTGCATGTTCAGCCATGAACTCATTGAATGGCGGTGCAGGCTAGAAGGGCCGAATGGCCTACTCCTGCACCTATTTTCTATGTTTCTAATTAGTCTCTTATCTTGGAGACATCAAATATCGACTCACTCTGTTATTTGAAATATCAACATATTAAACTCCAGCCCAGTTATAGGGGTTATTAACATCAGCAGGAACAAACATGATTCAGTCAGGATGCGATTAACAGCAGCAATGATAGTAGAATACAACCCCTGCAGCCACTTGTGAACAAGTTGGTGTCTCAGCAGGTCGGATGACCGCGTGAATCCCTTCCCACATACAGAGCAGCTGAACGGCCTCTCCCTGGTATGACTGTGACGATGCATTTCCAGCTTACATGGTTTGGTTCAGTTCTGAACCCGCTGTGCGCAGAGTGCGAATAAAATCAATGAGCTGCTGCTTTTCTCTGCTCAACACTGGTTCTATTGTGCTGACCCAATAGGGTGAGCCCGTGCTGGCCCAATATGGTGAGCCCGTGCTGGCCCAATGGAGTGATGTGGTGACCAGAACTGTACAAGTATTCTCGCTGTGTCCTAACTAATGTTTTACAAAATTCTAGCAGAACCTCCAGAGGGAGGTGGGAGTCTGGAACTTACTGCCTGAAAGAGTAGTAGAGGCAGAAACTCTCATCACATTTACAAAAGTACTTGAATATGCACTTAAAGTGCCGTAACCTACAAGGCTACGGACCAAGAGCTGGAAAGTGGGATAAGGCTGGATAGCTCTTTTTCAGCTGCACAGTCATGATAGGCCACATTGCCTCCTTCTGTGTTGTAAACTGCTATGATTCCATGACACCAATCCCCTCCTGTCTGATATAAACCCACCCCACAGTCACTGACAACAATCTCCTCCTGTCCGATATAAAACAACCCCACAGTCACTGACACCAATCTCCTCCTGTCTGATATAAACCCACCTCACAGTCACTGACACCAATCCCCTCCTGTCTGATATAAACCCACCACACAGTCACTGACACCAATCTCCTCCTGTCTGATATAAACCCACCCCACAGTCACTGACAACAATCTCCTCCTGTCCGATATAAAACAACCCCACAGTCACTGACACCAATCTCCTCCTGTCTGATATAAACTAAATATTATCATCATAGGCAGTCCCTCAGAGTCCAGAATGACTTGCTTCCACATTAAAAATGAGGTCTCAGATGGCTAAGTCCAATGCGGGAGCTACAGTCTCTGTCGCAGGTTGACAGATGGTAATTGAAAGTACGTTGGTTGTAGTGCTGGCTTGTTGAAGTGCTTGGGTTGTCGTGCGCTCCACCCGCTGTATGTGCTTGGTCTCCACTTGCTCCAAGCAAGGAGATTCATAGTGTTCGACGCCCTCACGGATTATTCTCTTCCATTTTCAGCAATCTTGCGCCAGGGATTCTCAGGTGTCGGTGAGGATATTGAACTTCTTCAAGGAGGCCTTGAGGGTGTCCTTGAAGCGTTTCCTCTGCACCCAGTGTCAAAGCTCCGAGCAGAGCGCTTGCTTCGGGAGTCTCATATCGGGCATATGGACGATGTGGCCCGTCCATGGTAGCTGATCGAGCGTGGTCAGTGCTTCAATGCTGAGGATGTTGGCCTGCGTGAGAACAGATGTTGGTGCACCTATCCTACCAATGGATTTGCAGGATCGTCCAGAGGCAGCGTTGATGGAACTTCTCCAGTGCTTTGATGTGCCTGCTGTACATAGTCCATGTCTGAGAAGCATGTCTGAGGGCAGGTATCACTACTGCTCTGTAGACCATGAACTTTGTGCCGGTTTTAAGGTTCTGGTCTTCAAACACTCTATTCCTTAGGCAACCAAAGGCTGTGCTAGCATACTGAAGACGATATTGGGCCTCATCATCAATATCTGCCCTTGTTGTCATTAGGCTCCTGAGGTATGAAAAATGGTCCATGTTATCCAAGGCCTCATCATAGATTTTGATCATTGGGAGGGCAGTACTGTGTGGCGAGAGAAGGTTAATAGAGCACCTTTATTTTATGGATGTTTAGTGTAAGGCCTATGCTCTCAGATGCTACGGTGAATGTGTTGACGATGGTTTGAAGTTCGTCCTCTGAGTGAGAGCAGACGCAATACCATCTGAATATTGTAATTCGCTGACAGAGGATGGCACCACCTTGGATCTGGTCTGAAGGCAATGGAGGTTGAACAGTTTCCCGTTTGTTCTGTAGATTATCTCCACTCCAGCGGGAAGCTCACTGACGGTGAGATGTAGCATTGCAGCAAGGAAGATCGAGAAGAGCTTCGGTGTAATGACACAGCCTTGCTTCTCCCCGGTCCGTACATGAACTGGGTCTGTGGTGGATCCAGTGGTCAGGATCACAGCTTGCATGTTATCACGAAGCAAGTGGAGGATGGTGACACATTTTTGAGGACAGCCGAATTTGAAGAGTACACTCCATAATCCCTCACGGTTGACGGTGTCAAAGGCCTTGGTCAGGGCAATGATGGTTAAGCCAACCCCACAGTCACTGACACCGATCTCCTCCCATGTGATATAAACCAACCCTTGTCTCTGACTCCAAGTGAACTGGGTAAATATGTTAAAGGGTAAGACTGTAGAAACGCAGTGGCAAACATTTAAGGAGATATTTCATAACTCTCAGCAAAGATTTATTCTAGTGAAAAATAAAGCTGCTAAGAGAAGGATGAACCATTCCTGGCTCACTCAGGAAGTAAAGGATGGTATCAAATTGAAAAAAAATGCATACAATGATGCGAAGGACAGTGGAAGGCCAGAAGATTGGGAAATTTTTAGAAACCAGCAAAGGATCACTAAAAAAATGATAAAGACAGAGAAGATAGCAGATGAGAGCAACCTAGCAAGAAATATAAAAGCACAGTAAGAGCTTCTACAGGGATATAAAAAGGAAACGAGCAGCTAAAGTAAACATTGGTCCCTTAGAGGTTGAGACTGGAGAATTAATAATGGGAAACACAGAAATATGGCAGAGATTTTGAACAAATATTTTGTATCGGTTTTCACGGTGGAGCATACTAAAAACGTCCCAATAGTTGATAATCAAGGAGCTATTGCAGGGTGGGGGGACTTAAAACAGTCACTATCACAACAGATAAAGTATTAAGCAAACTAATGGGACTAAAGGTGGACAGGTCCCCTGGACCTGATGGCATCCATCTTAGGGTCTTAAAAGAAGTGGTTGCAGAGATAGGGGATGCATTGGTTGTAATCTGCCAAAATTCCCTGAATTCAGGAGAGGTCCCAGCGGACTGGAAAACCACAAATGTTACACTCGTATTTAAGAAAGAAGGGAGACAGAGAGCAGGAAACTATAGACCAGTTAGCCTACCATCTGTCATTGGGAAAATACTGGAGTCCATCATTAAGGAAGTAGGAGCAGGAAATTTAGAAAATAATGTTGCAGTCAAGCAGAATCAGCATGGTTTTATGAAAGGGAAATCACGTTTGACAAATTTGCTGGAGTTGTTTGACGATGTAACGAGCAGAGTGGATGAAGGACAACCAGTTGATGTATATTTGCATTTCCAGAAAGCATTCGATAAGGTGCCACACAAAAGGTTACTGCACAAGCTAAGAGTTCACGGGGTTGTGGATAATATATTAGCATGGATAGAGGATTGGCTCACTGACAGAAAACAGAGAGTAGGGATAAATGGGTCATTTTCAGCTTGGCAAACTGTGACTAGTGAGGTGCCGCAGGGATCAGTGCTGGGGCCTCAACTATTTATAATTTATATTAATGACTTGGATCTCGGGTAATGCAGCCAAATTTGCTGATGATGCAAAGATAGGTTGGAAAGCAAGTTGTGAGGAGGACGCAAAGAATCTACAAAGGGATATAGATAGGCTCAGTGAGTGGGCATAAATCTGGCAGATGGACTATAATGTGGTAAAATGTCAGGTTATCCCCTTTGGTAGGAAAAATAAAAAAGCAATTTATTATTTAAATGGGACAACTACAAAATGCTGTAGTACAGAGGGATCTGGGGGTTCTTGGACATGAAACTCAAAAAGTTAGCATGCGGGTACAGCAAGTAATCAGGAAGGCAAGTGGAATGCTGGCCTTTATTGCAAGGGGAATGGAGTATAAAAGTCGGGAAGTCCTGCTACAACTGTACAGGACATTATTAAGACCACACCTGGTGTACTGCGCACAGTTTTGGTCTGGACTTGTCTCCATTCCTGTTCCGAGGGGATTGCTACACCAGATGGGAGGGGCAACATTTGGGGACACTGATTCCCCCCAATTCCCATTCCCCTTCTTTCTGGTGGATAATGGAGGGGCCACTATGTGTAATGTGCAAGTCAGTAAGAATTGTCAGCAAGCTCTTTCTAATTGGAGATTTTATTTGGTGGAAATTTTGACACTAATTTAGATTTTGTACCAAAGATCATTTTAGGATTGAAGTAAAAGTTCATAATTTTATTTCAAACTGAACTTCTGTTGAGAGTTGCTGAATTAAGGGGAAAGTTAACACACAGCATTTCTTAAATGGACACTGCAACCCCGAGAACACAATCAGCAATATATCCAGAATATTAAAGTCCAGACCATTAATAGAGTTAGTAACATCAGCAGAAACAAACCCCAACTGTTAGAATGAACATGATTCAGTCAGGATGTGATGAACAGCAGCAATAACAGCCGATTCCAACCCCTGCAGTCACTTGTGAATTCGCTGGTGTGTCAGCAGGTCAGATGACTGAGTGAATCGCTTCCCACACTCAGAGCAGGTGAACGGCATCTCCCCATGTGACCTCGCTGGTGAGATACAAGGTGGGATGACTGAGTGAATCCCTTCCCACACACGGGGCAGGTGAATGGCCTCTCCCCAGTGTGACTGCGTCGATGAATTTCCAGCTCAGACGGTGATCTGAATACCTTCCCACAGTCACCACATTTCAACAGTTTCACATGATGTGAGTATCCTTGTGACTTTCCCTGGTTGGATGATCAATTGAAGCCTCGCCCACACACAACACGTTTACAGTTTCTCCCCGCTGTGAATGGTGCGATGTTTTCTCAGGCTGTGTAACTGGAACTGGCTCATTCCACAGGCAGTGCACTGGAACACTCACTCGGGTGTGTGTGTGTCTCGGTGCCTTTCCAGTCACACAGATATCTGAAAGCTTTTCCCACAGGCAGAACATTTCTCCTTCCACTTTCAAAGGCCGATGATATTCAGGTCCTGATTAATCGATTGACTCCGTCAGCGAGTTCACACTGGGTAGAGGCCGTTCACCTGCTCAGTGTGGGAAGGGATTCACTCGGTCATCCAGATCTTGACGCGACGTTAGGTTTGTGTTTCCTGTCTGAAAATCTCCTCTCTAATACGCCGTAAAAGGAGATAACAAAACTCATCACTGTAAGTACAAGACAGAAATTCAAAATAGATAAACCTAGTTTCCATGGAATATTCCTCTCTTGTTCTTCCAAAGCTGTAAATCCCTGTCCCATATATTGTCCCTCCTGCTGTGCTGAAATCCAAACCAATCTCACATTTCGGAAGAACAGACAAAGGAAAAGGAGGTGGGGTAGCACAGTTAATAAAGGATGGGATCAGTGCATTACTGAGAAACAATATTGGCTCAGAGGATCAAGATGTTGAATCAGTTTGGGTGGAGATAAGGAATAATAAAGGGAAAAAGTCACTGGTGGGCTTAGTCTATAGGCCCCCTAAGAGTAGCTACACTGTTGGAATGAGTATAAATCAAGAAATAATGGAAGCTTGTAATAAAGGAACAGCAATAATCTTGGGTGATTTTAACCTTCATATTGATTGGACAAGCAAATTGGCCAAGGTAGCCTTGAGGAAGACGTCATAGAGTGTATCCGGGATAGTTTCCTTGAACAGTATGTTGTGGAACGAACCTGGAAACAGGCTATCTTAGATCTGGTACTGTGTAATGAGGCAGGATTAATAAATGATCTCTTAGTAAAAGATCCTTCAGGAATGAGTGACCATAATATGGTTGAATTTCAAATTCAGTTGGAGGGTGAGAAAATTGGTTCTCAAACCAGGGTCCTAAGCTTAAATAAAGAAGACTTCAAAGGCATGTGGGCAGAGTTGGCTCAAGTGGACTGGCAAAATAGATTAAAGAATGGGACGGTTGATGAGCAGTGGCAGACAGTTAAGGAGATATTTCATAATGCGCAACAAAAATATATCCCAATGAGAAGGAAAGAGTAGGGATAACCATCCATGACTAGGGAAATAAGGGAGGGTATCAAATTGGCCAAGACTAATGGGAAGCCAGAGGATTGGGAAACTTTTAAAAGGGAGCAGAGAATGACTAAAAAAATGATTGAGAAGGAAGATAGATTACGAAAGTAAACTAGCATGAAATATAAAAAGAGATAGTAAGCGTTTCTGCAGGTAAAGAAAGAGTGGCTAAAGTAAATGTTGGTCCCCTGGAGGATGAGACTGGGGAATTAATAATGGAGAACAGGGAAATGGCAGAGACATTGAACAAATATTTTGTATTGGTCTTCATGGTAGAAGACACTAAAAATATCCCATTAGTGAATAATCAAGGGGCTATAGGTAGGGAGGAACTTACAATCACCATCACTAATGAAGTAATACTGGGTAAAATAATGGGACCAAAGGTGGACAAGTCCCCTGGACCTGATGCCTTATATTCTAGGGTCATAAGAGAAGTGGCTGCAGAGATAGTGGATGCGTTGGTTTTTATCTACCAAAATTCCCTGGATTCTGGGGCAGTCTCAGCAGATTGGAAACCGCAAATGTAACGCCCCCATTTTAAAAAGGAGGCAGGCAAAAAGCAGGAAATATAGACCAGTTGGCCTAACATCTGTCTGGGAAAATGCTGGAGGCCATTATTAAGGAAGCAGTAGCGGGACATTTGGAAAAGCATAATTCAATCAAGCAGAGTCAGCATGGTTTTATGAAAGGGAAATCATGTTTGACAAATTTGCTGGAGTTCTTTGAGGATGTAACAAGCAGGGTGGATAAGGGGGAAACCAGTGGATGTGGTGTATTTGGATTTCTAGAAGGCAATCGATAAGGGGCTGCATAAGAGGTTACTACACAAGATAAAAGCTCACGGGGTTGGGGCAATATATTAGCATAGATAGAGGATTGGCTAACTAAAAAAGAGTCAGGATCAATTGTTCATTTTCCGGTTGGCAAACAGTGACTAGTGGGGTGCCGCAGGGATCGGTGCTTGGTCCTCAACTATTTACAATCTATATTAATCTATAATAACATATGGATGAAGGGACCGAGTGTAATGTAGCCAAGTTTGCTGATGATACAAAAATGGGTGGGAAAGCAAATTGTGAGGAGGACACAAAAAATCTGCAAAGGAATATAGACAGGCTAAGTGAATGGGCAAAAATTTGGCAGATGGAGTATAATGTGAGAAAATGTGAGGTTATTCACTTTGGCAGAAATAATAGAAATGGAAATTATAATTTAAATGGAGAAAAATTGCAAAGTGCTGCAGTACTGAGAAACCTTGGGGTCCTTGTGCATGAAACACAGAAAGTTAGTATGCAAGTACAGCAGGAAGGCAAATGGAATGTTGGCCTTAATTGTAAGGGGGATAAAGTATAAAAGCAGAGAAGTCCTGCCACAATTGTACAGGGTATTGGTGAGGCCACACCTGGAGTACTGCGTACAGTTTTGGTCTCCGTATTTAAGGAAGGATATACTTGCATTGGAGGCTGTTCAGAGAAGGTTCACTTGGTTGATTCCGGAGATGAAGGGGTTGACTTATGAGGAAAGGTTGGGCCTATACACACTGGAGCTCAGAAGCATGAGAGATGATCTTCTTGAGACTTATAAGATAATGAGGGAGCTCAAAAAGGTGGATGCAGAGAGAATATTTCCACTCATAGGGGAAATTAAAACTAGGGGACATAGTCTCAGAATAAGGGACCACCCATTTAAAACTGAGATGATGAGAAATTTCTTCTCTCGGAGGGTTGTAAATCTGTGGAATTCTCTGTCCCAAAGAGCTGTAGAAGCTGGGTCATTGAATATATTTAAGGTGGAGATAGGCACATTTTTGAGCAATAAGGGAGTGAAGGGTTATGGGGAGCGGGCAGGGAAGTGGAGCTGAGTCCATGATCAGATCAGCCATGATCTTATTGAATGGCAGAGCAGGCTCGAGGGGCCAAATGGCCTACTCCTGCTTCTATTTCTTATGTTCTTATGTCTGGACTGTTTCTCCTCCATTTCCAGTTTTCACCATCAATTCTGGCTGCGTTCAGTTCGACACATACTGGTTCCATTCTCTCTCCTCCCCTTAAGGTGCTGACTCTGGCTGGGTTCAGTTCTACACTCACTGGTTCTCCTCCCTCTCCCTCCCCTTAAGGTGCTGCCTCTGGCTGGGTTCAGATATAGACTCTCTGGTTCTCCTCCCTCTTCCCTCCTGAAGGTGTTAACTCTGGCTGGGTTCAGTTGTACAATCACTGGTTTCCACTCCCTCCTCCCCTGATGGTGCTGACTCTGGCTGGGTCAGTTCCACGCTCACTGGTTCCCCTCCTTCTTCCCTATAGGTGCTGACTCTGACTGGGTTCAGATATAGACTCTCTGGTGCCCCTCCCTCTCCTCCCCTAAATGTGTAGACTCTGGCTGGGATCAGTTCTACACTCAGTGGTTCCCCTCACTCCCATATCTCTCCTCCCCTGAAGTTGCTGACTCTGGCTGTGTTGAATTCCACACTCACTGGTTCCCCTGCCCTGAAGGTGCTCACACTGACTGGGTTCAGTTCCACATTCACTTGTTCCCCTCCCTCTCCTTCCCCTGATGGTGTTGCCTCTGGCTGGGTTCTGATCTACACTCATTGGTTCCACTCTCCTCCCCTGAAGACACTGTCTCTGTCTGGGTTCTGTTCTACACTCACTGGTTCCCCTCCCTCTCCTCCCCTGAAGGTGATGACTCTGACTGGGTTCAGTTCTACGCTCACTGGTTCCCCTCCCTCTCCTCCCCTGAAGGTGATGACTCTGACTGGGTTCAGTTCTACACTCACTGGTTCCCCTCCCTCTCCTCCCCTAAAGGTGCTGATTCTGGCTGGGTTCAGTTCTACACTCACTGGTTCCCCTCCCTCTGCTCCCCTGATGGTGCTGATTCTGGCTGGGTTCAGTTCTACACTCACTGGTTCTCCTCCCCTGAAGGTGCTGACTTGGCTGGTTTCTCTTCTACAGAAACAGTTTCCCCTCTCCTCCCCTCGAGGTGCTGATTCTGGCTGGGTTCAGTTCTACACTCACTGCTACCCCTCCCCTCCAGGTACTGACTCTGACTGGGTTCAGTTCTATACCCACTGGTTCCCCTCCCCTGAAAGTGCTGACTCTGGCTGGCTTCTCTTCTGCACTGACATCGCTCGCTTTATTCCTGCACCAGATGGCTGTGCATGCGCTGTGCTACTCACTGAGTCAAGATGGCAGAGCGCTGAACCTGCCTCCTGTACCAAGATGGCCACCATTCGCCTGGGCTAGTGACCGGGGAAAGCCCCAAAGCTGCAACCGCCGATATTCTGGTTATTATTCCAGGCTTGCGGTGGGAATCAGTTGTTTATAAAGCCTCCGCCGCTCCACACTGGTCCATTACTCTCCTCTGTGCCACTAAAAATGACACCTCTGTGGAGCTTGTATGAACTATGTCTCCTGCACCATTACATGCATTGCGCATGCTTCAAACAGAGCCAGGACCTTCGCCTGCGCACTGAGCTCCTGTAGTCTGGGTACGGCACATTCTTCCCGCGGGGCTTGCTGAGTTCATAAGGACATAAGAAATAGGAGCAGGAGTGGGGATTCACCCCACCGAGCCTACTCCCCCATTCAATAAGATCATGGCTGGTCTGATCATGGACTCAGCTTCACTTCCCTGCCCACTTCCCATAACCCCTTAATCCCTTATCAGTTAAGAAACTGTCTATCTCTGTCTTAAATATATTCAATGTCCCAGCTTCCACAGCTCTCTGAGGCAGCGAATTCCACAAATTGACAACCCTCTGAGAGAAGAAATTCCTCCTCAACTAGCTTTAAATGAGTGAATAGAACAGGATTTACTGGGATTGCATTGGGCACTGAACCATGTTCATTCTGGCAGCTCTTGTTTGTTTCTGATGGTCTTAATAACCCCTATACCTGAGCTGGAGATCAATATTGTGTATAAATGTTGACCAAATTATATTTGTTTCAAACACAGTTTGTTGAATATTTGATCCCTCCATGATCAGAGGAGACTGATTGATGTTCTGTTACTGACTGTTCCATTTTAGGGCTTTTTCTTAATCACATCTCACCTAGTTCGCCTTCTGTCATATCAAACACCAAACTTGTTCCGTTTGAGTACATGAGTTGTGGTTGTAGTGGACTGAACTGCAGGGTCTCACTTTAAACTCAGCTGAAATCCTTTGAACCACCGCTTTATTGACCTGTCTTGCATAAGATTTGAAATCTGTTACTTTCTGTATCAGTTAGCCTGTTTTTGGAACCGATTTAATTTAAAAAATGAATCCACACATTTTGCACGTGATAACCTTTGAAATATTCTGATATTTGTAATTGTCATTGCCACAAACTCTGTTCCCTAGCCACTGACTCCATCCTTCTCCCCAACTTCTGTCTGAGGCTGAACCAGACTGTTTGCAACCTTGGCGTCATACTTGACCCTGAAATAAGTATTTGACCACATATGCACAGCATAATGAACACTGCCTATTTCCACCTCTGTAACATCGCCCATCTATGGTCTTGCCTCAGCTCATCCACTGCTGAAGCCCTCATCCATGCCTTTGTTACTTCTGAACTTGTCTATTCCAACGCACTCCTCCCACATTCTACCCTACATAAACTAGAGTTGATCCAAAACTCGGCTGCCCATGTCCTAATTCGCACCAAGTCCCGCTCATCCATCACCACTGTGCTCGCTGACCTACATTGGCTTCTGGTTAAGCAATGGCTTGATTTCAAAATTCTAATACTTATTTTCAAATCCCTACATGGCCTCGCCCCTCCCTAGCTCTGTAATCTCCTCCAGCCCCACAACACCCCCACCCCCCAACCCCCCTGCCCCACCCATGGGATGCCTGTCTTCCTGAGCTTCCCTGATTATAATTGTTCAACCATTGGTGGCTGTGCCTTCTGTTGCCCAGGCTCCAAGTTCTGGAACACCCAGCCTAAATCTTTCTATCTAACCCGTACAGTACCTGTCCTGGCAGTTTTTGATGGGATAGTGTAGTGCAAGTTTTTCTCTGTATCTAATCCATGCTGTATCTTCCCTCGGAGTGTTTGGGACAGTGTAGAGTGAGCTTGACTCCGTATCTAGCCTGTGCTGTTCCTGCCCTGGGTGTGTTGGGTGGAACAATGTAGAGGGAGATTTACTTTGCATCCAACCCGTGCTTTACCTACCCTGGGAATGGTTGATGGTAAAATGTAGAGGGATATTTAATCTGTATTTAATCAGTGCTGTACTTGCCCTGGAAATGTTTGATGGGATAGCATAGAGCAAGCTTTACTATGCATTTAACGTGTGCTGTACCTGCCCCGGGAATATTTGATTAGACAGTGTAGAGGGAGCTTTACTCTGTATGTAACCGGTGCTGTACCTGCCCTGGGAGTGTTTGATGGGCAGCATAGAGGGAGTTTAACTCTGTATCCAACCAATGCTGTCCATATCCTGTGAGTGTTTGGGACAGGCTATAGGGAGATTGAATCTTTAAATAACCCAGGCTGTACCTGCCTTGGAATGGTTTATGGGACAGTGTAGAGAGAGCTTTATTCTGTATCGAACCCATGCTGTACCTGCCCTGGGTTTATCCAGTGGAACAATATCTAACAAATGCTGTATCATCCCTGGAATGGCTGGGACAGGTTAGAGGGAGATGTACTCTGTGTCTAACCTGTGCTGTACCTGCCCTGGGAAGGTCTGGTGGAACAGTATCAAGCGAGCTTTACTCTGTATTTAATCCATGTTGTATCTGCCCTAGAAGAGTTTGATGGGACAGTGTAGAGGGAGAAATTATTCTGTATTTATCTCATGCTGTTCCTGCCCTGGAGTGCTTGGGGAAGATATACTCAATGTCTAACTTGTGCTGCACCAGCCCTGGCAGTGTTTGATGTGACAGTGCAATGCAGCGAAGGTTCACCAGACTGATTCCCAGGATGGCAGGACAATGTAGAGGAGAGACTGGATCGACTGGGCCTGTATTCACTGGAGTTTAGAAGAATGAGAAGGGATCTCATAGAAACATATAAAATTCTGACGGGAGTGGACAGGTTCGATGCAGGAAGAATGTTCCCGATGTTCGGGAAGTCCAGAACCAGGGGTCACAGTCTAAGGATAAGGGGTAAGCCATTTAGGACCGAGATGAGAGAAACTTCTTCACTCAGAGGATTGTGAACCTGTGGAATTCTCTACCACAGAAAGTTGTTGAGGCTAGTTCGTTAGATATATTCAAAAGGGAGTTAGATGTGGCCCCTACGGCTAAAGAGATCAAGGGGTATGGAGAGAAAGCAGGAATGGGGTACTGAAGTTGCATGATCAGCCATGATCATATTGAATGGTGGTGCAGGTTCGAAGGGTCGAATGGCTTACTCCTGCACATATTTTCTATGTTTCTATGTTTATCAAATGCTTTCTGGAAATCCAAATATATGACATCAACTGGTTCTCCTTTATCTACTCTGCTCGTTACATCCACAAAGAACTCCCGCAAATTTGTCAAACATGATTTCCCTTTCATAAAACTATGCTGTCTCTGGTTGACTGCAATATGATTTTCTAAATGTCCTGCTACTACTTCCTTAATGATGTACTCCAGCATTTTCCCAATGACAGATGGTAGGCTAACTGGTCTATAGTTTCCTGCTCTCTGTCTCCCTCAACCAATGCATCCACTATCTCTGCAGCCACTTCTTTTAAGACCCTAGGATGCATGTCATCAGGTCCAGGGGACTTTCCCACCTTTAGTCCCATTAGTTTTCTTATTACTTTATCTCGAGTAATAGTGACTGTTTTAAATCCCTTCCCCCTCCCCCACCCCACCAATAGCTCCTTGATAATCAACTATTGGGATGTTTTTAGTGTCCTCTGCCATGAAGACCGATACAAAATATTTGTTCAAAGTCTCTGCCATTGTTTCCGTGTTTCCCATTGTTAATTCCCCAGTCTTATCTAAGGGACTAACAATTACTTTAGCTACTCGTTTCCTTTTTATATAACTGTAGAATCTCCTACTGTCTGTTTTTATATTTCTTGCTAGTTTACTCTCATATGCGATCTTCTCTATCTTTATCATTTTTTTAGTTGTCCTTTGCTGGTTTCTAAAAAGTTCCTAATCCTCTGACCTTCCACTGTCCTTTGCAACATTGTATGCCTTTCTTTTCAATTTGATACCATCCTTTACTTCTTTAGTTAGCCAGGGATGGTTCATCCTTCTCTTAGCATCTTTATTTCTCACTTAAATAATCTTTGCTGAGGGTTATGAAATATCGCTTTAAATGTTTGTCACTGCATTTCTACAGTCTTACTGGGGGGCAGTGCTGTGCAGCAGGGACAGGTTGGTGGAGAACCTTTGTCTTACAGATGTTTAGCGTAAGGCCCATGCTTTCGTACGCCTCAGTAAATACATTGACTATGACTTGGAGTTCAGCCTCTCTGTGCGCAGACGCAGGTAGCTCAACAACAGAGGTTGGGGTGGTCGTGGACCTGGCCTGGAGACGCCAAAGGTTGAACAGGTTCCCACTGGTTCTGTAGTTTAGTTCCACTCCAGCTTGTTGACTGTGAGGTGGAGCATGGCAGCGAGGAAAATTGAGAAGAGGGTTGGGGCAATGACGGGAGCCCTGTTTGACCCAGGTCCTGACGTGGATTGGGTCTGTGATGGATCCATTGGTAAGGATCACGGCCTCCATGTCGTCATGGAGCAGGTAGATTCCAGCAAACAAGCCAAAGGTTGGCAGAGGAAACATTACAAGGACACCCTCAAAGCCTCCCTGATAAAGTGGAACATCCCCACCGACACCTGGGAGTCCCTGGCCAAAGACCGCCCTAACAGCAGGAAGTACATCCAGAAGGGCGCCAAGCACCTCAAGTCTCATCGTCGAGAGCATGCAGAAATCAATCGCAGGCAGCGGAAAGAGCGTGTGGCAAACCCGTCTCTCCCACCTCTTCCCTCAATGACTATCTGTCCCACCTGTGACAGGGACTGTCACTTAAGGACTCATTTATAGAGTGGAAGCAAGTCTTCCTCGATTCTAAGGGATTGCCTATGATGAAGACAGTCTTACCCTTTAACATATTTTCCCAGTCGACTTGGTGTCAGTGACAAGCGTTGGTTATTATCACATGGGAGGAGATTGGTGTCAGTGACTGTGGGATTGGATTATATCAGACAGGAGGAGATTGGTGTCAGTGACTGTGGGATTGGATTATATCAGACAGGAGGAGATTGGGAACATGAAATTATAGCAGTTTGCAACACAGAAGGAGGCCATTTGGCCCATCATGTCTGTGCGGCCGATAAAGAGCTATCCAGCCAAATCCCACTTTCCAGCACTTGGTCCATAGCCCTGTAGGTTATGGCACTTCAAGTGCATATCCAAGTACTTTTGTAAATGCGATGAGGGTTTCTGCCTCTACTACTTTTTCAGGCAGTAAGTTCAAGACTCTGGAGGTTATGCTAAAACACTAGTTAGGCCACAGCTGGAGTATTCACACAATGCTGGTCACCACATTATAGGAAAGATGTGATTGCACTTGAGAGGGTACAGAGCATATTCACGAGGATGTTATCTGGACTGAAGAATTTTAGCTGAGGAAAGTTTGGATGGGCTGGCATTGTTTTCTTTGGAATAGAGGAGGCTGAGGGTAGACTTAATTGAAGTGTATAAAATTATGAAGGATGCACATGGAGTGGATAAGAAGGACATAAGGACATAAGAACATAAGAAAAATAAATAGGAGCAGGAGTAGGCCATCTGGCCTCTTGAACCCGCTCTGCCATTCAATAAGATAATGGCTGATTTGATCTTGGCCTCAACTTTCTCCACCTTAAATATATTTAATGACCCAGTGTCCACAGCTCTCTGGGGTATAGAATTCCAAAGATTCACAACCCTCTGAAAGAAGAAATTCTTCCTCATTTCCATTTTAAATGGGAGACCTCTTATTCTGAAACTACACCTCCTAGTTCTAGATTCCCCCTCTCTGCATCAACTCAGAATCTTATACATTTCAATAAGATCAACTCTCAGTCTTCTAAACTCCAATGCGTATAGGCCCAACCTGTTTAACCTTTCTTCATATGACAGCGTCTTCATCTCAGGAATCAACCACATGAACCTTCTCTAAACTGTCACCAGGTGCCAGGCCCGGTCAGTGAGCACCCAGTCAGGGTGGGGGGAAGCTGGCTCAACGGCCGCCATCTTGGTCAGGGCGGGGGGGAGCGGGCTGAGCGGCCGCCATCTTGGTCAGGGCGGGTCTTGCGGTGCATGCCTGGCCCTTTGGCCAGGGACAATGGGTGGGCGGGGCTTCAGGGTGTCTGTCAATCTGATTTGACCACATGTTTCTGCCTCTGTCAGTGGCCCCTGAAAGGGAGCCTTGTTGTGCTGATTGTTGTCTGTTGACCCTGGGCCAGGCTCACCCTATTGGGCCAGCCCAGGCTCACCCTATTGGGCCAGCCCAGGCTCACCCTATTGGGCCAGCACAGGCTCACACTATTGGGCCAGCCCGGGCTCACCCTATTGGGCCAACACAGGGTTTATTCTCACTCTGCGCACAGCAGGTGCAGAACTGAACCCAACCATGTAAGCTGGAAACTGCTGCGGCCGCGTGGCTGAATGGATAAGGCGTCTGACTTCGATTGCAACCGCGATGTTATCAGAAGATTGCAGGTTCAAGTTTTCACCGGTACGCTCGCGGCCTTCCGCGAGAGGTGGGCACCGGAGGGACTGGAGTGCATCATCACCCCCGGCAACCAAATTTTAATTTGATTTTATGTTTTAAAGTTTAATTTGTTTTAATTGCCGGTGTTTTTAGTGTCCCCCTCCCCTTTTATAGGGGGCACTTGGAAAAAAAAATTGATTTTAGTGCCCAAAAAAAAAAATACAAAATAAACAAAAAAAAACACCAAAAAAAGGGCCTTGAAAATGTTTGGTGTGTCCCCCAGATCGGGGGGCACGATTTAATGTTTAGTTTTTCTCCCAAAAGAGTAGTAAGCTGGAAACTGCTCCTGGGCACGGCCAAGGGGGCCATCAGCCGGTCCAGACAGCGGGCGGTCGAGGGGGTCATTCAGCCTGACTGCCTGCCTCTCTTCCGCGCCTACATCCGGTCCAGGGTGTCCCTGGAGATGGAGCACGCGGTGTCCACCGGTCCGCTTGCGGCCTTCCGCGAGAGGTGGGCACCGGAGGGACTGGAGTGCATTATTACCCCCGGCAACCAAATTTTAATTGGATTTTATATGTTTTAAAGTTTAATTTGTTTTAAATGCCGGTTTTAGTGTCCCCCTCCCCTTTTAAAGGGGGCACTTGTAAAATATATGGTTTTAATGTCCCAAAAAAAACCCAAAAAAACTACAAAAACCCCCCCCAAAAAAAATATTTTTAAAAGGAGCAGTTAAGTGTCTGGAGTGTCCCCCAGACCGGGGGGCACTTGATCTAACGTTATTTTGTTCCCCCAAAAAGAGTTGTAAGCTGGAAATTTTTAAAAAAACATTTATTAGAAAAAGGGGCAGTTAAGTTTCTGGAGTGTCTCCCAGATCAGGGGGCACTTGATCTAATGTTTATTTTGTCCACCCCCCCCCCCAAAAGAGTGGTAAGCTGGAAATGATTTTAATGCCCAAAAAAAATCACAAAAAAAAGGCCTTGGGAAATGTTTGTAGTGTCCCCCAGATCGGGGGGCACTTGATCTAATGTTTGTTTTGTTTACTTTAAAAGAGTTGTAAGCTGGAAATGATTTTAATGCTCACAAAAAAATCACAAAAAAACCCACAAAAAAAAAGAGGGCAGTTAAAAGTGTCCCCCAGATCGGGGGGCACTCGATCTAATGTTTATTTTGTCTCCCCAAAAAGAGTTGTAAGCTGGAAATGCATCATCACAGTCACACTGGGGAGAGGCCGTTCAGTTGCTCTGAGTGTGGGAAGGGATTCACCCATTCATCCCACCTGCTGAGATATCAGCGAGTTCACAAATGACTGCAGGTTTGGATTTTACTGTTATTGCTGGTGTTAATCGCATCCTGACTGAATCATGTTTGTTCTGTCAGTTGGGGTTTGTTTCTGCTGATGTTACTAACCCCTATAACTGGGCTGGAGTTTAATATTTTGATATTTCAAATAACACTGTGTCGATAATTGATGTCTCCAAGATAAGATGAGATAAATTGATGTCCTGTTACCGACTGCATTTTGTGCATTTTCTCCTTTCCAACCCTAGATTATTTCAGTTATCATACCTTCAATTACTCTCATGGATAAGTCGCAGTTCCCTATATCTTCCAGAGTGCCTTTCCTTGCCTTGGTATTGAGCAAAGGTGTTGGTAACACGCCTAGGATCACTAAACACAAAACCCAGTCTGTTAATCACTTTCAGATACATTCTGCCTCCATCCTTACTGTCTAAAATCAACATTTTGTGATTTTTTTTATCTCCAGAAAGTGCTGAATCTGGCTGGATGCAATTCCTCAGACATTATTAACCTCTAGTGCCTCATCAGCAGTCGACTCAGTGAGTGCCAGAAGAATTTCCACTGTGATAGGCATCACAGCCTCAAATCCTGTCCTCAAATGACATCCATACACTTCCCAGTTGAGGTCACTGGATCGGTATGAAGAGCAGGGGTACTGGCTGATTTTTACTCTTATTTAGCCCAGTGGTACTGACGACAATTATAACTCCTGAACTGTTGCCTTGCCTGAGATCAGCTCACAGCCCAGATCAAGGATCGAACTTGGGACCTTCCCAGTACTGAGAGTGTTCTAAAATTTGGGGGATTGAGGGAGGGTTAGAACTGAATATTTTGAAACAAATTTGACTCCACCTTTAAATGAAACCTTTGTCACACTGCACAATTCTGAACTCCTTCCAAATTAGACAAGCAAGTTAAATGGATCATCAAAAACAGCGAGACATTTTTAGAAAGGCTCAAGTCACTGAAATCGACAAAGGGGAGTCCCTGTCCCTTTAAATATCTGCCCCATTCCCCCAGGCAGTGGGAGGAGGAACAGCGCACGGTCTCTTTATATCCAGACCCAGCAAGCACCGCCAGATGGGCTAAAGAATGTAGAATGTGGATCACATAAGGTTTAGCAGAACAACTAAAAAGAGCATACAAATATAATATGTGTGTGTGTGTGTGTAAACAAAACACATCATTCTTAATGTTTGCTAGTCAATTCCACAGAGACAAATTATTATCTTCACTAACTATTTTCCAGCATTTTATTTCCCTTTTCTTTACAATGTAATTGCAGAGTGTTTAATTCCTTTACCATTTATTGATAATCCTTTGTCTTGTGTGCTGTTGTTTAGAAAGTGATGTCACACTGACCATTCCGTTACCAAGGTGACCATGTCTGTCTGCAGTATTCAGTGGGAAAGGGGATTAAACCACACCGAGGATAATGAGCAGCCCCCCACTGGTCTCTGTGCTTTATTGTCCAGTGATCACCTCACCATCACACAGAAGCTCCTGATATTTACATCCAGTGTGGATCCACCTCCAGTGCTCCAGTGCAGCCTTCGGACACCTGATGAAAAGAGTGTTTGAAGACCAGTCCTTCAAACCTACCACCAAACTCCTGGTCTACAGGGCTGTAGTAATACCCGCCCTCCTGTATGGCTCAGAGACATGGACCATGTACAGTAGACACCTCAAGTTGCTGGAAAAATATCACCAGCGATGTCTCCGCAAGATCCTACAAATCCATTGGGAGGACAGATGCACCAACATCAGTGTTCTTATTCAGGCTAACATCCCCAGCATTGAAGTACTGACCACATTCAATCAGCTCCGCTGGGCAGCCCACATAGTTCACATGGCAGACACGAGACTCCCAAAGCAAGCGCTCTACTCTGAACTCCTTCACAGCAAATGAGCCAAAGGTGGGCAGCGGAAACATTACAAGGGCACCCTCAAAGCCTCCCTGATAAAGTGCAACAGCCCGCTGATACCTGGGAGTCCCTGGCCAAAGACCGCTCTAAGTGGAGGAAGTGCATCCGGGAGGGCGCTGAGCACCTCGAGTCTCAACATCGAGAGCATGTAGAAATCAAGTGCAGGCAGCGGAAAGAGCGTGCGGCAAACCAGTCCCACCCACCCCTTCCCTCAATGACTATCTGTCTCACCTGTTACAAAGTCTGTGGCTCTCATATTGGACTTTTCAGACGCCAAAGAACTCACTTCAGGAGTGGAAGCAAGTCTTCCTCGATTCCGAGAGACTGCCTATGATGATGATGATGATGGGATCATTGGTGTAAGTGATGGTAAAAATGAAATTGTTGGGGTGAGGAGTTGGAGGGTAGGGGTGAAGGACGTGTATATAGAGAGGGAGTTGGAGAGTAGGGGTGAAGGACGTGTTGTAGAGAGGGAGTTGGAGAATAGGAGTGAAAGAGGTGTATGTGAGGAGGATGTACTGCCCATTAATCACCTCTGTTGAGCTGTGATGGGGTTTATTTTTCCTTTAAAATGTTTTGAATTGTGTGATACACTGAAGTTAGATGCGGGGCTGCTGTTACTGGTGAATTAATGTGGACAGTGTTAATTGGGAATAGATTTGAATGGAATCATTCTGTGCTGAACGCGTTGTTGGGCTGCGGGTTTGCCCTCAGTCCCAGTGACGAGGTGCTTTTGACAACAAATCCAGGGACCACTTGCATCATGACACCAAATCCAGGGACCACTTGCACCGTGACACCAAATCCAGGGAGTACTTACACTGAGACTCCAAATCTAGGAACCACTTGAACTGAGACTACAAAATTACATAGGATATACAGCACAGAATTGGATGAACCAGTCCATGCTGGTGTTTATGCTTCACTCAGGAATTAGAGAGCCTCAGTGTGGGAAATGGTCCTACTGGTGATGATGAAAGGCGGGTAATGGATAAAGATATGATGATGGAATCACGCGATGACTGGTGGGGCCTGGTGACAGCTAATTGTTAGAAGCCCTTTTCAGACAGGCTGATAATTCGATGTAACCAGCGCAACAAATGTATCTGTCTGTTCTTGTTCCAAAATGGCCAAATAATGTCCCTAATTAAATGTTCTGTGAGAAATATCGAGATGTGAAAGAAGGTCGAAGATGTGGGTATGCTTCTTAATGAACACTTTGCATCTGTTTTCACAAACGGGAGGGGTGATGCAGGCAGTACTATCGAGGAGAAGGGTGAAATATTAGATTAAATAAACAGTGAGAGAGGAGGTATTAAGGGGTTTAGCAGCTTTGAAAGTGGATAAATGAATGAAATGTATCCCAGGCTGGTAAGCGAAGCGAAAGAGGAAAAAGCAGAGGCTTTGATGATCATTTTCCAACCCTCTCTGGCGTCTGGTGTGGTGCCAGAGTGACTGGGGGACTGTTAAAGTGGTACCTTTGTTTAAGAAGGTAGAAAGGGATAGATTGAGTAATTACCAGACAGTCAGCCTAAACTCAATGGTGGGAAAATTATTGGGAAAAATCCTGAAGGACAGGATAAATCTTCACTTAGAAAGACACGGATTAATCAAGTACAGTCAGCGCGGATTTGTTAAGGGTAGGTCATGTCTCACTAACTTGATTGAATTTTTCGAGGTAGTAACCATGAGGGTCGATGAAGGCAAAGTGTATGATATAGTGTATACCGATTTTAGCAAAGCTTAAGTTGGATCCAAAATTCGCTCAGAGGCAGGAAGCAAAGGGTAATGGTTGATGGGTGTTTTTGCGACTGGAACGATTTTTCCAGTAGGGTTCCAAAGAACTCAGTACTAGGTCCCTTTGTGATATATATCAATGATCTAGACTTGGATATAGGAGATATGATTAAGAAGTTTGCAGATGATAAAAAAAATAGGCTGTGTGGTTGATAATAAAAAAGAAAGCTGCAGACTGCAGGAATATATTAATCAACTGGTCAGGTGGGCAGAACAGTGGCAAATGGAATTTAATCCAGAGAAGTGTGAGGTAATGCATTTGGGGAGGGCTAGCAAGGAAATGGAATACACATTAAATGGTAGGACACTAAAGTGTAGAGGAACAAAGTGACCTTGGAGTGTATGTCCACAGATCCCTGAAAGTCGCAGGCCAGGTAGAGAAGATGGTTCAGAAAGCATATGGAATGCTTGCCTATATTAGCCGAGGCACAGAATACAACGGCAGGGGGGTTATACTTGAACTGTATAAATACTGGTTAGGCCACAGCTGGAGTACTGCATGCAGTTCTGGTCATCACATTACAGGAAGGACATGATTGCACAGGAGAGGGTACAGAGGAGATTGACAAGGATGTTGCCAGAAGTGCAGAATCTAAGCTATGAGGACAGATTAGATAGGCTGGATTTATTTTCATTGGAACAGAGGAAGCTGAGGGGAGACTTCATTGAGGTGTATAAAGTTATGAGGGGTCAAGCTATAGTGGATAGAAAGGGCCTATTTCCCTTAGCCTCGGGGTCAACAACCAGTGGGCATAAATATAAAGTAATTGGTCGAAGGTTTAGAGGGGATTTGAGGGGAAATTTCTCCCACTCAGAGGGTCATGGTGGTCTGGAACTCACTGCCTGAAAGGATGGTATAGGCAGAAACCCTCACCAGATTTTAAAAGTTCTTGGATGTGCACTTGAAGTGCCATAACCTGCAGGGATACAGATCTAGAGCTGGAAAGTGAGATTAGGCTGGATCACCTCTTGTTGGCTGGCATGGACACGATGGGCTGAAATGGCCTCCTTCTATGCTGTAAACTTCTATGCGGGACTTTTGACAAGGTCCCGCACAAGAGATTGACTTTTGACAAGGTCCCGCACGAGAGATTGGTGTGCAAAATCAAAGCACATGGTATTGGGGGTAATGTACTGACGTGGATAGAGAACTGGTTGGCAGACAGAAAGCAGAGAGTCGGGATAAACGGGTCCTTTTCAGAATGGCAGACAGTGACTGGTGGAGTGCCGCAGGGCTCAGTGCTGGGACCCCAGCTCTTTACAATATACATTAACAATTTAGATGAAGGAATTGAGTGTAATATCTCCAAGTTTGCAGATGACACTAAACTGGGTGGCGGTGTGAGCTGTGAGGAGGATGCTAAGAGGCTGCAGTGTGACTTGGACAGGTTAGGTGAGTGGGCAAATGCATGACAGATGCAGTATAATGTGGATAAATGCGAGGTTATCCATTTTGGAAGTAAAAACACGAAGGCAGAATATTATCTGAATGGCGGCAGATTAGGAAAAGGGAAGGTGCAATGAGACCTGGGTATCATGGTTCATCAGTTATTGAAAGTTGGCATGCAGATACAGCAGGCGGTGAAGAAGGCAAATGGTATGTTGGCCTTCATAGCTAGGGGATTTGAGTATAGAAGCAGGGAGGTTTTACTGCAGTTGTACAGGGCCTTAGTGAGGCCTCACCTGGAATATTGTGTTCAGTTTTGGTCTCCTAATCTGAGGAAGGACGTTCTTGCTATTGAGGGAGTGCAGCGAAGGTTCACCAGACTGATTTCAGGGATGGCTGGACTGTCATATAAGGAGAGACTTGATCAACTGGGCCTTTATACATTGGAATTTAGAAAGATGAGAGGGGATCTCATAGAAACGTATAAGATTCTGACAGGATTGGACAGGTTAGATGCGGGAAGAATGTTCCCAATGTTGGGGAAGTCCAGAACCAGGGGACATAGTCTTAGGATAAGGGGTAGGCCATTTAGGACTGAGATGAGGAGAAATTTCTTCACTCAGAGAGTTGTTAACCTGTGGAATTCCCTGCCACAGAGAGTTGTTGATGCCAGTTCATTGGATATATTCAAGAGGGAATTAGATGTGGCCTTTACGGCTAAGGGGATCAAGTGGTATGGAGAGAAAGCAGGAAAGGGGTACTGAGGGAATGATCAGCCATGATATTGAATGGCGGTGCAGGCCCGAAGGGCCGAATGGCCTACTCCTGCTCCTATTTTCTATGATTCTAAGGGAGGAAATGAGGCTTGCAGGAAATAAGATTCCTTGAATGAACAGTTTGTGAGGCGGTTTTGTGACTCATCTGCATGAGGTTAAAAACATGAAATGGAAAAAGGCACGTCCAGTGATACTTATATTGTCAATAGTGCTTTCTAAGCCTAATAACCCATTGACTACCTCAACCACTAATCCCTATCCTAACAAATAACAACAACCACTAACCCTTAAACCTAACCAAGGATTGTTGACAGCTATCAGTGGAGGAACTAAAGACCTGACAATGGAAGTATTTAAACAATTATCTTGATGCAAGAAATACTGCAAAGTATGTAGTAACAAGTAATTATATCAACAAAACTATCAAAAACAGCAAATTACAAAGTCAGAACATTTCGAAGGCAGAACATGCATTAACCGCATTCAAAAAGCGTTAAACAATATACAAAATAACGGATTTATAGTCTTAAGCAGATAGTTCTTTCAAGGGTTGGTTGAAAGGAACGTCAGAGGAGTGTAATGTGAGACACTCCGGTTCAGTCTATGACACCCACAAGCCGTATCCTCAAATGGAACAACCTTGGGATTTGATATCGTTAAAGATGAACTGGGTGAGAAGTGAAATAATCCAGAGTAAGAACAGTCGGTAAGGGAACACTAATTAGTGTCCTCTTATTATGGAGAAATCAAATATTCGACACACTGTTTGAAACAAGCTGATTTAGTCAATATTTATACAGGATAATAATCTCCAGCTCACGGGTTTATTAACATCAGCACAAACAAAGTCGAACTGCTAGAATGAATGTGGTTCAGTGACCAATGCAATCACAGTAAATCATGCTCTATTCACGAATGAAGCCCTTCAATGGCGTGGGACGATACCCAGCATTCGCCGCGGGAAGAATGTGCCGTACCCAAACTACAGGAGCTCAGTGCGCAGGCGCGGTGCGTGTGATGGCGGACGAAAGACGCAAAACACGTGCTGCGCGGAAGCGCTCCTTTTCAGCGGGACTGAGCGGAGCAATGGACCAGCGCGTCGCGAGGGCGGCTTCATAAACAACTGGTGCCCGCCGCAAGCCCGGAATAACAACCGGACTATCGGCGGTTGCAGCTTTGGGGCTTTCTTCCGGTCACAGACCCAGGCTAACGGCGGCCATCTTTGTGCAGGAAGGCAGGTTCAGCGCTCCGCCATCTTAATTCAGTGAGTAGCTAGGCGCATGCGCGGCCATCTTTGTGCAGGAACAAAGTGAGCGCTTTCAGTGTCTGTTTACAACCGGGTCCTAGTGGGTAAAGGAATGTCTCAGTTATTTCATTCTCACCCTCCACACCTCGGATTTCTGACCGTCCCTCCTAAAGGCGCTACTTAGTGCCGAGCTAACATAAGAAATAGGAGCAGGCCATGAGGCCTCTCCAGCCTGCTCCGCCATTGAATACATTTTTTGAGGATGTAACGAGTTAGTGGATGTGGTATTGTAGTGGGATTTTTTTGGCTATTCCTGCTATGAACCTAATATGAGGCCTGATGGGAAAATGGTCAAGCAGAATTCATTTGCCTGGCAGAGAGGAAAAAAACTACTTAGACTCCAACATCCGCTGACCCCGAGTCATGAAGATAATGGAAGCAAGATTAGAGACGGATGGAGGGGGTACACGGCTGTACATTTGTTCTTGCTGATATCTGCTTGTTTTTCTGCTGATAAAGGGGAACTGAATGTTTAAACAATGACCTCAGGGTCTCACGTACCTTGTTGCGGATTGTGTCTATTCTGCTGTAACCTTGATGATGCACACATTTGTAGTTTGCAAGCTTCAATATGGGCCAGTCGCGGAGTTTCTAGGGTTATAGGTTGCGGAACCTAAGCACAGATCTCCGACGTGGCCACGTCTACGAATACGTATATTAAACTAGTGTATTTTCCCACTTGAAGCAGACGGGTGTCTCAAGTCTTGTTCTTTGACATAGATTTGTACCCCAACAGGTGTATTTGGACTTTCAAAAGGCTTTTGACAAGGTCCCAAACAAACAATTAGTGTTCAAAATTAAAGCACATGGTATTGGGGGTAATGTATTGATGTGGATAGAGAACTGGTTGGCAGACAGGAAGCAAAGAGTGGGAATGGCAGGCACTGACTAGTGGGGTACCGCAAGGTTCAGTGCTGGGACCCCAACTATTTACAATATATATTAATGATTTAGATGAAGGAATTGAACGTAATATCTCTAAGTTTGCAGATGACACTAAGCTGGGTGGCAGCGTGAGCTGTGAGGAGGATGCTAAGAGGCTGCAGGGTGACTTGCACAGGTTAGGTGATTGGGCAAATGCATGGCAGATGCAGTATAATGTAGATAAATGTGAGGTTATCCACTTTGGTGGCAAAAACAGGAAGGCAGAATATTATCTGAATGGTGACAGATTAGGAAAAGGGGAGATGCAACGAGACCTGGGTGTCATGGTACATCAGTTATTGAAAGTTGGCATGCAGGTACAGCAGGCAGTGAAGAAGGCAAATGGCATGTTGGCCTTTATAGCGAGAGAAATTGAGTATCGGAACAGAGTGGTCTTACTGCAGTTGTACAGGGCCTTGGTGAGGCCACACCTTGAATATTGTGTACAGTTTTGGTCTCCTGATCTGAGGAAGGACATTCTTGCTCTTGAGGGAGTGCAGCAAAGATTCACCAGACTGATTCCTGGGATGGCAGGACTGACATATATGAAGAAAGACTGGATCGACTAGGCTTATATTCACTGGAATTTGGAAGAATGAGAGGGGATCTCATAGAAACATATTACATTCTGACGGGATTGGACAGGTTAGATGCAGGAAAAATTTTCCCGATGTCGGGGAAGTCCACAACCAGGAGTCACAGTCTAAGGATAAGAGGTAAGCCATTTAGGACCGAGATGAGAAGAAACTTCTTCACTGAAAGAATTGTGAACCTGTGGAATTCTCTACCGCAGAAAGTTGTTGAGGCTAGTTCGTTAGATATATTCAAAAGTGAGTTAGATGTGGCCCTTACAGCTAAAGGGATCAACGTGTATGGAGAGAAAGCAGGAATGGGGTACTGAAGTTGCATGATAGCCATGATCATATTGAATGGTGATGCAGGCTTGAAGGGCTGAATGGCCTACTCCTGCACCTATTTTCTATGTTTCTATGTTTAATACAATCATTGCTGATCTGATCATGGACTCAGGTCCACTTCCCTGCCCGCTCCCCATAACCCCTTATACCCTTATCGGTTAAGAAACTGTCTATCTCTGTCTTAAATTTATTCAATAACCCAGCTTCCACAGCTCTCTGAGGCAGCGAATTCCACAGATTTACAACCCTCTGAGAGAAGAAATTCCTCCTCATCTCAGTTTTAAATGGGCAGCCCCTTATTATGAAATTATGCCCCCTTGTACTAATATCTCCTATCAGTGGAAACATCCTCTCTGCTTCCGTCTTGTCAAGCCCCCTCATAACCTTATATGCTTCGATAAGATCGCATCTCATTCTTCTGAATTCCAATGAGTAGAGGCCCAACCTTCTCAACCTTTCTTTATAAGTCAACCACCTTATCTCCGGAATCAACCTAGTGAACCTTCTCTGAACTGCCTCCAAAGCAAGTATATCTTTTCTTAAGTATGCAAACCAAAACTGCACGCAGTATTCCAAGTGTGGCCTCACCAATACCCTGTATAACTGTAGCAAGACTTCCCTGCTTTTATATTCCATCCCGTTTGCAATAAAGGCCACGATTCCATTGGCCTTCCTGATCACTTGCTGTACCTGCTTACTAACCTTTTATGTTTCATGCACCAGGACCCCCAGGTCCCGCTGTACTGCAGCACTTTGCAATTTTTCTCCTTTTAAATAATAACTTGCTTCTTGATTTTTTTCTGCCAAAGTGCATAACCTCACACTTTCCAACATTATACTCCATCTGCCAAATTTTTGCGCACTCACTTAGCCTGTTTATGTCCTTTTGCAGGTATTTTGTGTCCTCACACATTGCTTTTCCTCCCATCCTTATATCGTCAGCAAACGTGGCTACATTACACTCGGTCCCTTCATCCAAGTTGTTAATATAGATTATAAATAGTTGGGGTCTCAGCACTGATCCCTGCGGACCCCACTAGTTACTGATTGCCAACCCAAGAATGAACCATTTATCCCAACTCTCTGTTCTCTGTTAGTTAGCCAATCCTCTATCCATGCTAATATATTACCCCAACCCTGTGAATTTTTATCTTGTGCAGTAACCTTTTCTGTGGCACCTTATCTAATGCCTTCTGGAAGTCCAAATACACTACATCCACTGCTTCCCCTTTATCCACCCTGTTCGTTACATCCTCAAAAACTTCCAGTAAATTTGTCAAACATGGCTTCCCCTTCATTTACGGTTTATGTCCCACACAAGTAACAAAAAAGCCCCAGAGCTGTTCACTCACTGGGTTATAATACCTATGTACAGTCCCAGGATTGGAATCCCCATGTACAGGCCCGGGGATCAGCGTGTTCTGCAACCAATCGCGGTGCTTGAGGAGTGGATCCTGAGTTGGCCTGTCATGTGGGTCAGTGTGAACCCGTTAAGCAATTTATCTTTTAAAAGTTAAATTGAGGTTTCTTTTGTCAACAGAACAGTTTAACATTTGTCAGTATTTTGTTTCCCTGGAGTTCCTATTATGAGTTTCAGACACTTCAGTGCCAAGTGGACTTGGTGTTTAAAGGTCAGTCAATTCCCTCTTTCCATGTCGCTATTAGTTAAAGGTACAGAGATTGATTTCCTCTCATTATGCATTTGTAGTAGTTAAAGTAACATCCTTCCTGTTGGTAGTGAGTCACATGCTGTGTTGGGCGAGATGGCTGGTAGCATCATTGTTTAAAATATTCATCCTATTGTTCAAATCTCTCCTCTCCCTTTCTCTATAACCTCCTCCGGCTCACCAACCCTCTTAATAGGCTGGGTTTGTTTTCTTTGGAACAGAGGAGTCTCAGGGGATAATTTAACATGTATAAAATTATGAGAGGCCTAGTTAGAGTGGATAGGAAGGACCTATTTCCCTTCGCAGAGGGGTCAACAATCAGGAGGCATAGATTTAAAGTAAATAATAGGAGGTTTAGATGCGATATATGAGGGGAAATTTCTGCACCCAGAGGGTGGCGGGGGTCTGAAACTCACTGCCTGAAAGGGTGGTAGAGGCAGAAACCCTCACCACATTTATAAATACTTGAATGTGCACTTAAAGTGCCATAACCTACAGGGCTACGGACCTAGAGCTGGAAAGTGGGATTAGGCTGGATAGCTCTTTGCCAACTGGTGCAGACATGATGGGCCGAAATGTTCTCCTTCCGTGCTGTAAATTTCTATGATTATATAATAGGCAGAAACAATCTTCAGTGTCAGAAAGATCGGTAACCCGAGGTCACGGATTTAAGGTGACTGGCAAATGAACCAGATGCTACACAAGGGCAAAAAATTAAGCAGCGAGATGTTATGGCCTGGAACACACTGCTTGAAAGGGTGGTGGGAGCAGATTCACATGTTACTTTCAAAAGGGATAAATATTTGAGTTGGAAAGATTTGCAGGGTTATGAGGCAAGAGCAGGGGAGTGGGTCTAATTCTACAGCTGAGGAGAGACAAGAGAGGAAAGAATGTTCCAGAGAAACTAGAACTGTCTGTTCAGAATTTCTATCCTGGGCAGGGTAGCTCAGTCCCATGGAATGTACATCCTGGGCAGGGTAGTTCAGTCCATGGAATGTACATCCTGGGCAGGGCAGGTCAGTCCATGGAATGTACACCCTGGGCAGGGTAGGTCAGTCCATGGAATGTACACCCTGGGCAGGGTAGGTCAGTCCATGGAATGTACACCCTGGGCAGGGTAGGTCAGTCCATGGAATGTACACCCTGGGCAGGGTAGGTCAGTCCATGGAATGTACACCCTGGGCAGGGTAGGTCAGTCCATGGAATGTACACCCTGGGCAGGGTAGGTCAGTCCATGGAATGTACACCCTGGGCAGGGTAGGTCAGTCCATGGAATGTACACCCTGGGCAGTGTAGGTCAGTCCCATGGAATGTACACCCTGGGCAGGGTAGGTCAGTCCATGGAATGTACACCCTGGGCAGGGTAGGTCAGTCCCATGGAATGTACATCCTGGGCAGGGTAGGTCAGTCCATGGAATGTACACCCTGGGCAGGGTAGGTCAGTCCATGGAATGTACACCCTGGGCAGGGTAGGTCAGTCCATGGAATGTACACCCTGGGCAGGGTAGGTCAGTCCCATGGAATGTACATCCTGGGCAGGGTAGGTCAGTCCATGGAATGTACACCCTGGGCAGGGTAGGTCAGTCCATGGAATGTACACCCTGTGCAGGGTAGGTCAGTCCATGGAATGTACACCCTGGGCAAGGTAGGTCAGTCCATGGAATGTACACCCTGGGCAGGGTAGGTCAGTCCATGGAATGTACACCCTGGGCAGGGTAGGTCAGTCCATGGAATGTACACCCTGGGCAGGGTAGGTCAGTCCATGGAATGTACACCCTGGGCAGGGTAGGTCAGTCCATGGAATGTACATCCTGGGCAGGGTAGGTCAGTCCATGGAATGTACACCCTGGGCAGGGTAGGTCAGTCCATGGAATGTACACCCTGGGCAGGGTAGGTCAGTCCATGGAATGTACATCCTGGGCAGGGTAGGTCAGTCCATGGAATGTACATCCTGGGCCATGTGGGAAGTCCTCGATGACCACGTTGCGGGAAGTGTCACCAGCTGGAGCAGCTCGAGTTCCGGGTTTCGGAGTTTGAGCAGCTGCTAATGTTACTGCAGTGCATCCGCGAGGCTGAGAACTTCGAGGATAGCATGTTTCAGGAGCTCTTCACCCCGCAGCTTAAGAATGTGCAGGCATAGAGGGAATGTGAGACCACCAGACAGAAAAGTAGAAACATCGAAACTTAGAAAATCGGTGCAGGAGTAGACCATTCGGCCCTTTGAGCCTGCACCGCCATTCAATAAGATCATGACTAATCCTTCACCTCAGTACCCCTTTCCTGCTTTCTCTCCATACCCTTTGATCCCTTTAGCTGTAAGAGCCATATCTAACTCCCTCTTGAATATATCCAATGAACTGGCCTCAACAACTCTCTGCAGTAGGGAATTTCACAGGTTAACAACTCTCTCAGTGAAGAAGTTTCTCCTCATCTCAGTCCTAAATGGCTTACCCCTTATCTTTAGACTATGTCCCCTGGTTCTGGACTTCCCCAACATCGGAAACATTCTTTCTGCATCTAACCTGTCCAGTCCCGTCAGAATTTTATATGTCTTTATGAGTAGGACTAGGCAGGCAGGGCAAGAGTTCACTGACTCACTAACCGGTTTTCAGTTCTGGATACTGGTGAGCGCGATGGTTGCTCTGGGGAGTACAGCCAGCGCCAAGACCACAGCACCATGGGTGGCTCAGCTGCACAGGAGGGAAGGAAGAAGAATGAAAGAGCAATAGTGGTCGGGGATTCGATAGTTAGGGGAACAGACAGGTGCTTCTGCAGCTGCAGACGTGACTCCAGGGTTAGTATGTTGCCTCCCTGGTGCAAGGGTCAAGGTTGTCACTGAACGGCTGTATCATCAGCAAACTTGGCTACATTACACTCAGTCCCTTCATCCAAATCATTAATACAGATTGTAAATAGTTGAGGCCCCAGCACCGATCCCTGTGGCACCCCACTAGTTACTGTTTGTCAACTGGAAAATGACCCATTTATCCCGACTCTCTGTTTTCAGTTAGTTAGCCAATCCGCCAGCCATGCTAATCATCATCATCATTATCCCCAACCCCGTGAACATCTGGAAATCCAAATATACCACATCCACTGCTTCCCCCTTATCCACCCTGATCGTTACATCCTCAAAGAACTCCAGCAACTTTGTCAAACATGATTTCCCTTCCATGAAACCATGCTGACTCTGCTTGACTGAATCATGCTTTTCCAAATGTCCTGCTACTGCTTCCTTAATAATGGACTCCAGCATTTTCCCAACGACAGATGTTAGTCTATAGTTTCCTGCTTTCTGTCTGCCTCCTTTTTTAAATAGGGGCATTACATTTGCGGTTTTCCAATCTGCTGGGAATCCAGGGAAACAGAAACATAGACAATAGATGCAGGAGCAGGCCATTCGGCCCTTCGAGCCTGCACCACCATTCAATATGATCATGGCTGATCATTCTCTCAGTACCCCTTTCCTGCTTTCTCTCCATACCCCTTGATCCCTTTAGCCGTAACTCCCACTTGAATATATCCAATGAACTGGCATCAACAACTCTCTGCGGCAGAGAATTCCACAGGTTAACAACTCTCTGAGTGAAGAAGTTTCTCCTCATCTCAGTCCTAAATGGCTTACCCCTTATCCTAAGTCTGTGTCCCCTGGTTCTGGACTTCCCCAACATCGGGAACAATCTACCCGCATCTAACCTGTCCAGTCCCGTCAGAATCTTGTATGTTTCTATGAGATCCCCTCTCTTCCTTCTAAACTCCAATGAATAAAGGCCCAGTTGATCCAGTCTCTCCTCATATGTCAGTGCGGCCATCCCGGGAATCAGTCTGGTGAACCTTCGCTGCACTCCCTCAATAGCAAAAACGTTCTTCCTCAGATTAGGAGGCCAAAATTGAACACAATATTCCAGGTGAGGCTTCACCAAGGCCCTGTACAACTGCAGTAAGACCTCCCTACTCCTATACTCAAATCTCCTAGCTATGAAGGCCAACATACCATTTGCCGCCTTTACCGTCTGCTGTACCTGTATGCCAACTTTCAATGACTGATGAACCATGACACCCAGGTCTCATTGCACCTCCCCTTTTCCTAATCTGCCACCATTCAGATAATATTCTGTCCTCGCGTTTTTGCCAAAATGGATAACCTCACATTTATCCACAATATACTGCATCTGCCATGCATTTGCCCACTCACCTAACCTGTCTAAGTCACCCTGCAGCCTCTTAGCATCCCCCTCATAGCTCACACCGCCACCCAGCTTAGTCTGCAAACTTGGAGATATTACACTCAATTCCTTCATCCAAATCATTAATGTATATTTTAAAGAGCTGGGGTCCCAGCACTGAGCCCTGCAGCACCCCACTAGTCACTGCCTGCCATTCTGAAAAGGACCCGTTTATCCCAACTCTCTGCTTCCTGTCTGTCAACCAGTTCTCTATCCACGTCAGTATATTACCCCCAATACCATATGCTTCGATTTTGCACACTAATCTCTTGTGTGGGATCTTGTTAAAAGCCTTTGAAAGTCCAAATACACCACATCCACTGGTCCTCCCTTGTCCACTCTACTAGTTAAATGCTCAAAAAATTCCAGAAGATTTGTCAAGCATGATTTCCCCTTCATAAATCCATGCTGACTTGGACCGATCCTGTTACTGCTTTCCAAATGCACTGCTATTTCATTCTTAATAATTGATTCCAACATTTTCTCCATTACTGATGTCAGGCAAACTGGTGTGTACTTACCCGCTTTCTCTCTCCCTCCCTTTTTAAAAAGTGGTGTTACATTAGCTATCCTTCAGTCCGTAGGAACTGATCCAGAGTCAATAGAATGTTGGAAAATGATCACCAATGCATCCACTATTTCTAAGGCCACTTCCTTAAGTATTCTGGGATGCAAATTATCAGGCCCCGGGGATTTATCGGCCTTCAATCCCATCAATTTCCCTAACACAATTTCCCGCGTAATAAGGATATCCTTTTGTTCTTCAGTTCCTCCTTCTCACTAGACCCTCGGTCCCCTTGTACTTTCAGAAGGTTATTTGTGTCTTCCTTCATGAAGACAGAACAAAAGTATTTGTTCAATTGGTCTGCCATTTCTTTGTTCCCCATTATAAATTCACCTGAATCCGACTGCAAGGGACCTACGTCTGTCTTCACTAATCTTTTTCTCTTCACATATCTATAGAAGCTTTTGCAGTCAGTTTTTATGTTCCCGGCAAGCTTCTTCTCGTACTCTATTTTCCCCCTCTTAATTAAACCCTTTTGTCTTCCTCTGCTGTTTTATAAATTTCTCCCAGTCCTCAGGTTTGCGGCTTTTTCTGGCCAATTTATATGCCTCTTCCTTGGATTTAACACTATCCTTAATTTCCCTTATAGCCACGGTTGAGCCACCTTCTCTGTTTTACTTTTACTCCAGACAGGGATATACAATTGCTGAAGTTCATCCATGTGATCTTTAAATGTTTGCCATTGCCTATCCACCGTCAACCGTTTAAGTCTCATTTGCCAGTCTATTCTAGCCAATGCACGCCTCATACCATCGAAGTTACCTTTCCTTAAGTTCAGGACCTTAGTTTCTGAATTAACTGTGTCACTCTCCATACTAATAAAGAACTCTACCATGTTATGGTCACTCTTCCCCAAGGGGCCTCACACAACAAGATTGCTAATTAGTCCTTTCTCATTACACATCACTCAGTCGAGGATGGCCAGCTCTCTGGTTGGTTCCTCGACATATTGGTCTAGAAAACCATCCCTAATACACTCCAGGAAATCCTCCTCCACCGTATTGCTACCAGTTTGGTTAGCCCAACCAATATATAGATTAAAGTCACCCATGATAACTGCTGTACCTTTATTGCACGCATCCCTTATTTCTTGTTTGATGCTGTCCCCAACCTTACTACTACTGTTTGGTGGTCTATACACAACTCCCACTAGCGTTTTCTGCCCCTTGGTATTCCACAGCTACACCCTTACCAATTCCACATCATCCAAGCTAATGTCCTTTCTTACTATTGCATTAATTTCCTCTTTAACCAGCAATGCCACCCCGCCTCCTTTTCCCTTCTGCCTATCCTTCCTAAATGTTGAATACCCCTGGATGTTGAGTTCCCAGCCTTGGTCACCCTGGAGCCATGTCTCCATGATGCCAATTACATCATACCCGTTAACTGCTATCTGTGCGGTTAATTTGTCCACCTTATTCCGAATACTCCTCGCATTGAGGCACAGAGCCTTCAGGCTTGCCTTTCTAACACACTTTGCCCCTTTAGAATTTTGCTGTAATGTGGTCCTTTTTGCTTTTTGCCTTAGGTTTCTCTGTCCTGCACTTTTACTTTTCCTCTTTCTATCTTTTGTCTCTGCTCCCATTCTACTTCCCTCTGTCTCCCTGCATAGGTTCCCATCCCCCTGCTGTATTAGTTTAACTTCTCCCCAACAGCACTAGCAAACACTCCCCCTAGGACATTAGTTCCGGTCTTGCCCAGGTGCAGACCGTCCGGTTTGTACTGGTCCCACCTCCCCCAGAACCGGTTCCAATGTCCCAGGAATTTGAATCCCTCCCTGCTGCACCACTCCTCAAGCCATGTATTCATCTGAGCTATCCTGCGATTCCTACTCTGAGCAGCACGTGGCACTAGTAGCAATCCTGAGATTACTACTTTTGAGGTCCGACTTTTTAATTTAGCTCCTAGCTCCCTAAATTCGCATTGTCGGACCTCATCCCTTTTTTTACCTATATCATTGGTACATATATGCACCACGACAACTGGCTGTTCACCCTCCCTTTTCAGAATGTCCTGACCCGCTCCGAGACATCCTTGACCGTTGCACGAGGGAGGCAACATACCATCCTGGAGTCTCGGTTGCGGCTGCAGAAACGTGTCTCTATTCCCCTTACAATTGAATCCCCTATCACTATAGCTCTCCCACTCTTTTTCCTGCCCTCCTGTGCAGCAAAGCCACCCACGGTGCTATGAACTTGGCTGCTGCTGCCCTCCCCTGGTGAGTCATCCCCCTCAACAGTACTCAAAGCGGTGTATCTGTTTTGCAGGGGGATGACCGCAGGGGACCCCTGCACTACCTTCCTTCCACTGCTCTTCCTGTTGGTCACCCATTCCCTATCTGCCTGAGTAACCTTTTCCTGCGGTAAGACCAACTCGCTAAACCTGCTATTCACATCATTCTCAGCATCGTGCATGCTCCAGAGTGAATCACCCTCAGCTCCAGTGCCGCAATGCGGTCCGTCAGGAGCTGCAGCCGGATACACTTCCCGCACACGTAGTCGTCAGGGAAGCGTTAGCGTCCCTGACTTCCTACATAGTACAAGAGGAGCATAACACGTGTCCGAGCCCTCCTGCCATGACTTATCCCCTAGATAAATTTAAATTGGCAACAACAATGCCAAAGTTTACTTACTGATGAAGAAAAAGAAAAACTACTCGCCAATCACTTACCTCCTTGGCAGTGACGTCACCTTTCGATTTCTTTCTACTTTTTTGCCTTCTCACCCTGCTGCAGCTGCACCAGCTGGCCTCTTGTAGGCCTCAGCGATCTCCCCGCTCCACCTCCCGACGATGCTCAGAATTTTGGTAGATTACAACCAATGCATCCACTCTCTGCAGCCACTACTTTTAAAACCATGGGATGCATGTCATCAGGTCCAGGGGACTTGTCCACCTTTAGTCCCATTAGTGACAGTGATTTTTTTTTAAAGTTTCTCCTTCCCTATAGCCCCTTGATTATCCATTATTGGGATGTTTTTAGTGACTTCTACCGTGAAGACTGACACAAAATATTTGTTCAAAGTCTCTGCCGTTTCCATGTTCCCCATTATTAATTCCTCGGTCTCATCCTCTAAGGGACCAACATTTACTTTAGCCACTCTCTTCCTTTTTATATACCTGTAGAAACTCTTGCTATATGTTTTTATATTTCTTGCTAGTTTACTTTCACCATCCACCTTCCCTCTTTATTTTTTTTTAGTCGTTCTTTGCTGGTTTTTAAAAGTTTCCCAATCCTCTGGCCTCCCACCAATCTTGGCCATTTTGGATGACATTGTTTTCAATTTGATACCATCCTTCATTTCCTTAGTTAGCCACGGATGGTTATCCCTTTTCTTCAAGTCTTTCCTTCTCATTGCAATATATTTGTGTTCAGAGATATGAAATATCTCCTTAAATGTCTGTCACTGCTCATCAACCGTCTTACACTTTAAATCTATTTTACCAGTCCACTTTAGCCAACTCTGCCTTCATACCTTTGTAGTCTCCTTGATTTAAGCTTATTACACTGGTTTGAGATCGAACTTTCTCACCCTCCAACTGAATTTGAAATTCAACCATGCTATGATCACTCTTTCCTAGAGGATCCTTTACTAGGAAATCATTTATTAACCCTGTAAAAATGATGAGGACAGGTTGCAGAGACTAGACTTGTATTCCCTTGAATATAGAAGATGAAGGGGTGATCTAATTGAGGTGTTTAAGATGATTAAAGGAGCTGATAGGATGGACGGAGAGAAACTATTTCCTCTGGTGAGGGAGTCCACAACAAGGGGACACAACCTTAAAATCAGAGCCAGGCCGTTCAGGGTGATGTCAGGAAGCACTTCCTCACACAAATGCTGATTGGCTGTTCTCTTTGCCCGAGAGTCTAGAACTAGGGATCAGAGTCTCAGGATAAGGGGTCGGCCATTTAGGACTGAGATGAGGAGAAATTTCTGTACTCAGAGGGTTGTGAATCTTTAGAATTCTCTACCCCAGAGGACTGTGGATGCTGAGTCGTTGAGTATATTCAGGGCTGAGATAGAACGTTGTTTGGACACTAAAGGAATCGAGGGATACGGGGAAACTGGAGCTGAAGTACAAAATCAGCCTTGATCTTATTGAATGGTGGTGCAGGCTCGAGGGGCCGTATGGCCTACTCCTGCTCCTGTTTCTTATGTTCTTAAAGGGTAGTGGAAATCCGGAATTCTGTTCAACATTAAACGGAGGCTGGGGGCCAATTGAAAATTCCAAAACTGTGATTGATAGATTTCCTTAGGCAAGGGTATTAAGGGCGATGGAACCAAGGCAGGTAGACGGAGTTAAAATACTGATCAGCTGAATGGCCTTTTCCTGTTCCTATGTTCCTACTTACAGTGATGACTTTTGTAAACTCCTTTTACAGGGGATTAGAAAGGGAGGATATGGAGATGGGATTAAAACTGGGCCCCTCCTGTTCCTATGACTCAGTCACTCTGGTCAGTGCCTGTAGCCACTGAGCCATTGGGAGGAGGGTCCAGTGACCCTGCTGGAAAATGCACGTGTGAGGCCTCAGGTGAGGATAGTGGAATAGCCTGTCGACACTCACTGTCGAGGTTCACACAGGGAGATTGGGCACATGGGTCACATATTGGAGAGAAACTGGTGACTGTCGAACTGAACCCAACCAGATTCAGCACATTCAGGGGAGGGGAACCAGTGAGTGTAGAACTGAACCCAGCCAGAGTCAGCACCTTCAGGGGAGGAGAGGAACCAGTGAGTGTAGAACTGAACCCAGCCAGAGTCAGCACCTTCAAGGGACGAGTGGGAGGGGAACCAATGAGTGTAGAACTGAACCCAGACAGAGTCAGCACTTTTAGTTGTAGAACATAACAATATAAGAACATAAGAAATAGGAGCAAGAGTAGGCCATTTGGCCCCTAGAGCCTGCTCTGCCATTCAATAAGTTCATGTCTGATCTGATCATGGACTCAGCTCCACTTCCCTGCCCACTCCCCATAACCCTTACTCCTTTATCGCTCAGAAATCTGTCCATCTCCGTCTTAAATATATTCAATGACCCAGACTCCACAGCTCTCTGGGGCAGAGAATTCCACAGATTTACAACCCTCTGAGAGAAGAAATTCCTCCTCATCTCAGCTTTAAATGGGCGGCCCCGTATTCTGAGACGATGTCCTCTAGTTTTACTTTCCCCTACGTGTGGAAATATCCTCTCTGGATCCACCTTGTTGAGCTCTCTCATTATCTTATTAGTTTCAATAAGATTACCTCTCATTCTTCTGAACTCCAATGTGTATAGGTTCAACCTATCCTCATAAGACAACCCCCTCATATCCAGAATCAACCGAGTGAACCTTCTCTGAACAGCCTCCAATGCAAGTATATCCTTCCTTAAATACGGAGACCAAAACTGTACGCAGTACTCCAGGTGTGGCCTCACCAATACCCTGTACAGATGTAGCAGGACTTCTCTGCTTTTATACTCCATCCCCCTTGCAATAAAAGCCAACATTCCATTTGCCTTCCTGATCACTTGTTGTACCGACATAGTAATGTTTTGTGTTTCATGTACCAGGCCCCCCCAGGTCTCCCTCTACTGCAGCACTTTGCAATTTTTCTCTATTTAAATTATAATTTGCTCCTCTGTTATTTCTGCCAAAGTGGATAACCTCACATTTTCCCACATTATACTCCATCTGCCAAATTTTTGCCCATTCACTTAGTCTGTCTATATTCCTTTGCAGATTTTTTTGTGTCCTCCTCACAATTTGCTTTCCCACCCATTTTTGTATCATCAGCAAACTTGACTACATTACATTCTGTCTCTTTATCCAAGTCATTAATAGAGATTATAAATAGTTGAGGACCCAGCACCGATCCCTGCGGCATCCCACTAGTCACTGTTTGCCAATCGAAAATTACCCATTTATCCCGACTTTATGTTTTCTGTAGCCAATCCTCTATCCATGCTGATATATTACCCCCAACCCTGTGAGCTTTTATCTTGTGCAGGAACCTTTTATGGGGCACCTTATCGAATGCCTTCTGGAAATCCAAATAGACCACATCCACTGGTTCCCCCTTATTCACGCTGCTTGTTACATCCTCAAAGAACACCAGCAAATTTGTCAAACATGATTTCCCTTTCATAAAACCATGCTGACTCTGCTTGATTGAATTATGCTTTTCCAAATGTCCTGCTACTGCTTCCTTAATAATGGACTCCAGCATTTTCCCAACGACAGATGTTAGGCTAACTGTCAATAGTTGCCTGCATTTTGTCTGCTTTCTTTTTTAAATAGGGATGTTACATTTGCGGTTTTCCAATCTGCTGGGACCACCCCAGAATCCAGGGAATTTTGGTAGATTACAACCAATGCATCCACTATCCCTGCAGCCACTTCTTTTAAGACGCAAGGATGGTCCAGGGGACTTGTCCGCCTTTAGTCCCATTATTTTACCGAGTACTACTTCATTCGTGATTTATTCAAAGTCTCTGCCATTTCCCTGTTCCCCCGTTATTAATTCCCCAGTCTCATCCTCCAGGGGACCAACATTTACTTTAGCCACTCTTTTCCTTTTTATGTATCTATCTATTTTTATATTTCGTGCTAATTTACTTTCATAATCTATCTTCCCTCTCTTAATCATTTTTTAGTCGTTCTCTGCTGACTTTTAAAAATTTCCTAATCCTCTGTCCTCCCACTAGTCTTGGCCACATTATATGCCTTTGTTTTCAATTTGATACCATCCTCTTTTCCTTAGTTAGCCACAGATGGTTATCCCTTCTCTTACAGTCTTTCCTTCTCATTGGGAGATATTTTTGTGCGAGTTATGAAATATCTCCTTCAATGTCTGTCACTGCTCATCAACCGTCCCACACTTCAATCTATTTTCCCAGTCTACTCCAGCCAACTCTACCCTCATACCTTTGTCCACTGGACCAAGACCTCGCTCTGTCAAACCCGTGTGGGGGCTGGTATGCAACGGCCACCACACGTTAAAAAAATCCACGCACAGGCATCTTCCACCCTTCAAGATTTTGTTTGGAACCTGGAATATTAGGTTCTTCATTGAAACACCTGTGAACTTCTTGAGGTGGAAGCAAGTCATCCTCGATTCGAGGGGCTGCCGATGAATGATGCATAGCTTTGTAATCCACTTTATTTAAGCTTAGGACACTGGTTTGAGAACCAACTTTCTTACCCTCCATCTGAATTTGAAATTCAACCATATTATGATCACTCATTCCTAGAGGGTCTTTTACTGCGAGATCATTTATTAATCCTGCCTCATTACACAGTACTCGATCTAAGATAGCCTGCTTCCTCATTGGTTCTGCAACGTACTGTTCAAGGAAACTATCCCGGATACACTCTATAAACTCTTCCTCTAGGCTACCCTGGCCAATTTGCTTTGTCCAATCAATATGAAGGTTAAAATCATCCATGATTATTGCCATTCCTTTTCACAAGCCTCCATAATTTCTTGATTTATACTCCGTCCAGCCATGTAGCTACTATTAGGGGGGCCTATAGACTACGCCAACCAGCAACTTTTTCCCTTTATTATTCCTTATCTCCACCCAAACTGATCTCTTGATCCTCTGAGCCAATATCGTTTCCCACTAACACACTGATCCCATCCTTTATTAACAGAGCTACCCCACCTCCTTTTTCTTTCTATTTGTCCTTCTGAATTGTCAAATACCCCTCAATATTTAGTTCCCAGTCCTGGTCACCTTGCAACTACATCTTTGTAATGGCTATCAGATCATACCTAGTTGTATTTATTTATGCTGTCAACTCATCTATTTTGTTATGACTGCTACGTGCATTTAGACAAGGAGCTTTTAAATTTGTTTTTTTACCCTTTTTTCCTGCTTGTTTTCTCTGACCTTCAAACTCACTTTCTTCATTTTTGCTTTTTAATTCCAGCTTTACTCCCCTCTCCACTGAATCTATTCTCAGGTTCCAATCCCCCCCTACCAAGCTAGTTTAAACCCTCCCCAACAGCACTAACAGACACCCCTCTGGTGAGGAGAGGGAGAGAAAACAGTGAGTGCAGAACTGAAAATTCTGAAAATATCAGCGGGTCAGACAGCATCTGTGGAGAGAAAACCAGAGTTAACTGCATCAGAACTGCCGAATGTTCGAAAAGAGCACATTGTTAAGCACTGGAAGGGGGAGGGGAAGAACAAAAGGGAAGGTTTGTGATAGGGTGGAAGGCAGGAGAGATTAGAGAGACAAAAGGGATGATGGGCCGAAATGAAATTTCCTCAGTAACTGTCTCCGCCTCAGACTTAATCCACGTGGATCCCAACTGAAATTCCACCCTTTATGTTTTGAATCCACCCAGGAATACAGATATCTCCCAGATATTCAGTGTTCCTCCAACCACTGGTCTCGTCACATCCTGGGATCCACACTCAATGCCATGCACCGCCATGCGCACACTCTCGCCCTTTCTGTTCAGCAGCACTGACTCCCTCTGTCTCGAAGCTGTCCTGGTCCGCAGTTCCATTTCATCCTTCGCCTCATCCGGCGCTTTAACCAAAAACTCTTCCCCTTCCTTTCAGGTGTCAAGGATCGTAAACTTCAACAACCCTTGGATACAACGCCTCTCTGGAACCTTCTTCCCCCACACTTCCCTCTGATCCCATCCCTTCTTCCAGTCTCACCCCCTGCTGTGTTTTCACTATCCCCTCTGATCCCCAACGATCAGCCCTCAGCAAAGGCCTGAGTTCATCCCCACCTCAATGAATTTTGAGCTCGACACGATGCTGAGCTCTTTTTCTGCCGTCTTCGCCTCCGTGCCCACTTCTTTGGCCAGGATTCTTCCCCCCGCACAGCTAACCCTTTCTCTCATTTTCAGAATTCTCGCTCGACCTGGACCCTCCCTCTGGCCTCTTGCCCTCTCTCTAGACCTTTTCATTGCAAACTGCCGATGGGACATCGGCCATCTCACTGCTCCCCTCACTCACTCCAACCTCCCTCCCTCTGAACTTGCAGCACTCCGCTCACACAGATCCAACCCCTACGTTGTCATTAAACCTGCTGACAAAGATGGCGCTGTCATTGTTTGGCGAACCGACCTCTACCTTGCAGAGGCTGATCACCAACTCTCTGACACTTCCTCCTACTCCCCCCACCTCCCACCGGACCACGACTCCACCAATGAACATCAAGCTATCATTTGGATAATCTGATATAGCAGTGCATTCGGAAAGCAGTGACAGGATCGGTCCAAGTCAGCATGGATTTATGAAGGGGAAATCATGCTTGACAAATCTTCTGGAATTTTTTGAGGATGTAATTAGCAGAGTGGTCAAGGGAGAACCAGTGGATGTGATGTATTTGGACTTTCAAAAGGCTTTTGACAAGGTCCCACACAAGAGATTGGTGTGCAAAATTAAAGCACATGGTATTGAGGGTAATGTACTGACGTGGATAGAGAACTGGTTGACAGACAGGAAGCAGAGAGTCGGGATAAACGGGTCCATTTCAGAATGGCAGGCAGTGACTAGTGGTGTGCCGCAGGGCTCAGTGCTGGGACCCCAGCTATTTACAATATACATTAATGATTTGGATGAAGGAATTGAGTGTAATATCTCCAAGTTTGCAGATGACACTAAACTGGGTGGCGGTGTGAGCTGTGAGGTGGATGCTAAGAGGCTGCAGAGTGACCTTAGACAGGTTAGGTGAGTGGGCAAATGCATGGCAGATGCAGTATAATGTGGATAAATGTGAGGTTATCCACTTTGGGGGCAAAAACACGAAGGCAGAATATTATCTGAATGGTGGCAGATTAGGAAAAGGGGAGGTGCAATGAGACCTGGGTGTCACTGAAAGTTGGCATGCAGGTACAGCAGGCGGTGTAGAAGGTAAATGGTATGTTGGCCTTCATAGCTAGGGGATTTGAGTATAGGAGCAGGGAGGTCTTACTGCAGTTGTACAAGGCCTTGGTGAGGCCTCACCTGGAATATTGTGATCAGTTTTGGTCTCCTAATCTGAGGAAGGACGTTCTTGCTATTGAGGGAGTGCAGCGAAGGTTCACCAGACTGATTCCCGGGATGGCCGGACTGATATATGAGGAGAGACTGGATCAACTAGGTCTTTATACATTGGAGTTTAGAAGGATGAGAGGGGATCTCACAGAAACATACAAGATTCTGACGGGACTGGACAGGTTAGATGCAGGTAGATTGTTCCCGATGTTGGGGAAGTCCAGAACCAGGGGACACAGTCTTGGGATAAGGGGTAGGCCATTTAGGACTGAGATGAGGAGAAACTTCTTCACTCAGAGAGTTGTTAACCTGTGGAATTCCCTGCAGCAGAGAGTTGTTGATGCCAGTTCATTGGATATATTCAAGAGGGAGTTAGATATGGCCCTTAGGGCTAAAGAGATCAAGGGGTATGGAGAGAAAGCAGGAAAGGGGTACTGAGGTGAATGATCAGCCATGAACTCATTGAATGGTGGTGCAGGCTCGAAGGGCCGAATGGCCTACTCCTGCACCTATTTTCTATGTTTCTGTTTCCCAGACCGTTACTGACCTCATCTCCTCTGGAGATCTTCCCTCCACAGCCACCAACCTCATAGTTCCCCAACCCCGCACAGCCCGCTTCTACATCCTTCCCAAGTTTCACAAACAGGACTGCCTCAGTAGACCCATCGTTTCAGCCTGTTCTTGCCCCACAGAACTTATTTCTTCCTATCGCAACTATTTTTTCCTCCCCTTCTCCACTCTCTTCCCACCTACATCCGCGACTCCTCCGACACCCTCCGGCACTTTAACAGTTTTCAGTTTCCCGGCCCCAACTGTCCCCTTTTCACTATGGACGTCCAATCCCTCTACACTTCCATCCCCCACCAGGATGGCCTGAGGGCGCTCCGCTTCTTCCTCGAGCAGAGACCCAACCAGTCTCCATCCACCACTCTCCTCCGCCTGGCCGAACTTGTTCTCACATTGAACAACTTCTCCTTTATCTCCACTCACTTCCTCCTAATTAAAGGTGTTGTTATGAGAACCCACATGGGTCCTAGCTATGCCTGCCTTTTCATGGGATATGTGGAACATTTTTTGGTCCAGTCCTACTCGGGTCCCCTCCCTCACCTCTTTTCCCAGTACATTGATGACTGTATCGGTGCCGTTTCCTGCTCTCGCCCTGAACTAGAAAATATCATTCACTTTACATCCAATTTCCACCCTTCCCTCAGCTTCACATGGTCCATCTCCGACTCTTCCCTTCCCTTCCTCGACTTCTCCGCTCCATCTCTGGGGATAGGCTTTCGACCAGTATCCACTATAAGCCCACTGACTCCCACAGCTACCTGGACTACACTTCCTCCACCCGCATCCTGTAAGGACTCCATTCCATTCTCCCAGTTTCTCCGTCTCTCTCGCATCTGCTCTGATGTCACCTTCCACACTAGTGCCTCTGACATGTCTTCCTTTTCCCTCATCCGAGGATTCCCCTCCACCGCGGTTAGTATGGCCCTCGACCGTGTCCATTCTATTTCCCGCACCTCTGCTCTCACCCCTCCCCCTCCCTCGCAGAACCACGACAGGATTCCCCTTGCCCTCGCCTTTCACCCCACCAGCCTCCATGTTCAACGGATCATCCTCCGCCATTTCCGCCACCTCCAGCGTGATCCCACCACCAATCACATCTTCCCCCTCCCAGCATTCCGAAGGGACCGCTCCCTCCGTGACACCCTGGTCCATGCTGCAGTCAACCCCAGCACTCCCTCCCCTTCCCAGGGCACCTTCCCGTGCAGGCGCAGGAGATGCAACACCTGCCCTTTTACCTCCTCCCTTCCCACTGTCCAGGGCCCCAAACACTCCTTCCAGGTGAAACAGCGATTTACTTGTACTTCTTTCAACCTAGTATACTGTATTCGCTGCTCACAATGTGGTCTCCTCTACATTGGGGAGACCAAATGCAGATCGGAAACTGCTTTGCTGAACACCTCTGTTCAGTCCGTAAGTGTGACCCTGAGCATCCGGTCGCCTGTCACTTTAATTCTCCACTCCCACTCTGACCTCTCCGTCCTCGGTCTCCTGCACTGTTCCAACGAAGCTCAACGCAAGCTCGAGGAACAGCACCTCATCTTTCGTTTAGGCACTTTACAGCCTCCTGGACTCAAGATCGAGTTCAACAATTTCAGAGCGTAACCTCTGCCCATCTATTGCTCCCTTTCCCTCCCCACCATCTTATGTTTTTTTTCTTCTTTTTTTTTCTCTTTGTCTATAATGGCAGCTGGTCATTACCACGCCATTCACATAATATCCAGATTAACATTTTTCTAACCTCTAACATTACCATTTCATTTCGGCCCATCATCCCTTTTGTCTCTCTAATCTCTCCTGTCTCCATGTCACAGACCATCCCTTTTGATCTTCCCCTCCCCCTTTCAGTGCTTAAGAATGTGCTCTTTTCGAACATTCGTCAGGTGTGACAAAGGGTCGTCAACCCAAAACTTAAACTCTGGGTTTTGTTTCTCCACAGATGCTGTCTGACCGGCTGAGATTTCCAGCATTCTTTGTTTTTATTTCAGATTCCAGCATTCGCAATATTTTGCTTTAGTATAGAATTGAACCCAGCCAGAGTCAGCACCTTCAGGGGAGGGGAGGGGAACCAGTGAGTGTAGAACTGAACCCAGCCAGAGTCAGCACCTTCAGGGGAGGGGAGGGGAACCAGTGAGTGTAGAACTGAACCCAGCCAGAGTCAGTACCTTCAGGGGAGGGGAGGGAGGGGAACCAGTGAGTGTAGAACTGAACCCAGCCAGAGTCAGCACATTCAGGGGAGGGGAGGGAGGGGAACCAGTGAGTGTAGAACTGAACCCAGCCAGAATTGGTGGTGAAAACTGGGAATGAAGGAGAAACAGTCTAGAAATGTGTGTTGATTTGGATTTCAGCCCAGTAGGAGGGACAGTGTGTGGGACAGGGATTTACAGCTTTGGAAGAACAAGAGAGGAAAGAATGTTCCATGGAAACTAGATGTGTCTATCCTGAATTTTTGTCTTGTACTGACAGTGATGAGTTTTGTTGTCTCCTTTTACAGCGTATGAGAAGGGGAGATTTTCAGACAGGAAACACAAACCAAACATCATGTCAAGATCTGACGGAGTCAATCGATTCATCAGGACCTGAATATCATCGGCCTTTGAAAGTGGAAGGAGAAATGTTTTTCTGTTCTGTCTGTGGGAAAAGATTTCAAATATCAGTGTGACTGGAAAAGCACCGAGACACACACACACCCGAGTGAGTGTTCCAGTGCACTGCCTGTGGAAAGAGCTTTAACCAGTTACACAGCCTGAAAAACATCGCACCATTCACAGCGGGGAGAAACTGTAAACGTGTTGTGTGTGGGCGAGGCTTCAACTGATCATCCAACCTGGAGAGTCACAAGGATATCCATACCATGGAGAAACTGTGGAAATGTGGTGACTGTGGGAAGGTATTCAGATCACCGTCTGAGCTGGAAATTCATCGGCGCAGTCATACCGGGGACAGGCCGTTCACCTGCTCAGATTGCAGGAAGGGATTTACTCAGTCATCCACCTTGCTGAAACACCAGCGAGTTCACACTGGGGAGAGACCATTCACCTGCTCTGAGTGTGGGAAGCAATTCACTCAATCATCTGACTTGGTGGTACACCAGCGAGCTCACACTGGGGAGAGACCATTCACCTGCTCTGAGTGTGGGAAGGGATTCACTCAGTCATCCGACCTGGTGGTACACCAGCGAGTTCACACAAGGGAGAGGCCATTCACCTGCTCAGAGTGTGCGAAGGGATTCACTCAGTCATCCGACCTGCTGAGACACCAGCGAGTTCACACTGGGGAGAGGCCATTCACCTGCTCTGAGTGTGCGAAGGGATTCACTCAGTCATCCGACCTGTTGAGACACCAGCGAGTTCACAAGTGACTGCAGGGGTTGGAATCTGCTGTTATTGCTGCTGTTAATCACATCCCGACTGAACCATGTTCATTCTGACAGTTGGGGTTTGTTTCTGCTGATGTTAATAACCCTATAACTGGGCTGGTCTTTAATATTCTGAATATATTGCTGATTGTGTTCTCGGGGCTGCAGTGTCCATTTAAGAAATGCTGTGTGTTATCTTTCCCCTTAATTCAGCAACTCTCAACAGAAATTCAATTTGCAATAAAATTATGAACTTTTACTTTAATTCTAAATTGATCTTTGGTACAAAATCTACAATAGTGTCAAAGTTTCCACTGAATAAAATCTCCAATTAGAAAGAGCCTGCTGACAATTCTTACTGACTTGCACATTACACACAGTGGCCCCTCCATTATCCACCAGAAAGAAGGAGAATGGAAATTGGTGAGGAATCAGTTTCCCCAAATGTTGCCCCTCCGTCTGGTGTAGCAATCCCCTCGGCACGGGAATGGAGACAATTCCAAACCACAACTGCACGCAGTACTCCAGGTGTGGTCTTACCAACGCCCTGCACAGTTGTAGCAGGAGACTTCTCTGCTTTTATACTCCATCCCCCTTGCAATAAAGGCCAGCATTCCATTTGCCTTCCTGATTACTTGCTGTACCTCCATGCTAACTTTGAGTTTCATGTACAAGAACCCCCAGATTCCTCATACTACAGCATTTTGTAATTGTCCCCATTTAAATAATTTGCTTTTTTTTCCTACCAAAGGATATAACTTATTTTACCACATTATAGTCCATCTACCAGATTTGTGTCCACTCATTGAACCTATCTATATTCCTTTGTAGATTCTTTGCTTCCTCCTCACAACTTGCTTTCCCACCTATCTTTGTATCATCAACTTCATTACACACATCCAAGTTATTAATATAAATTGTAAATAGTTGAGGCCCCAGCACTCATTCTCCAGTCTCATCCTCCAAGGGACCAATGTTCACTTTAGCTACTCGTTTCCTTTTTATATCCCTGTAAAAATACAGGGATATAAATATTTCTTGCTAGCTTGCTCTCATATGCTACATTCTCTGTCTTTATCATTTTTTTAGTCGTCTTTTGCTGGTTTCTAAAAGTTTCTCAATCCTCTGGCCTTCCACTGTCCCTCGCGACATTGTATGCCTCTTTTTCAATTTGATACCATCCTTTACTTCCTTAGTTAGCCAGGGATGGTTCATCCTTCTCTTAGCATCTTTATTTCTCACTTGAATACTTTGCTGAGAGTTATGAAATATCTCCTTAAATGTTTTCCACTGCATTTTTACAGTCTTACCCTTTAACATATTTTCCAGCCCACTTGGTGTCAGTGACAAGGATTGGTTTATATCACATGGGAGGAGATTGGTGTCAGTGACTGTGGGGTTGGTCCAGAACCAGGAGACACAGTCTAAGGATAAGGGGTAGGCCATTTAAGACTGAGATGAGGAGAAACTTCTTCACTCAGAGTTGTTAACCTGTGGAATTCCCTGCCGCAGAGAGTTGTTGATGCCAGTTCATTGGATATATTCAAGAGGGAGTTAGATATGGCCCTTACGGCTAAGGGGATCAAGGGGTATGGAGAGAAAGCAGGAAAGGGGTACTGAGGGAATGATCAGCCATGATCTTATTGAATGGTGGTGCAGGCTCGAAGGGCTGAATGGCCTAATCCTGCACCTATTTTCTATGTTTCTATGTTGACTCATTGGAGTTCAGAAGAATGAGAGGTAATCTTATTGAAACATATAAGATACTGAGGGGGCTAGACAAGGTAGATACAGAGAGGATGTTTCTACTCATGGGGGAGTCTAGAACTAGGGGGCACAGTTTCAGAATAAGGGGTCACCCATTCAAAACTGAGATGAGGGGCAATTTCTTTTTAGGGTTGTAAATCTTAGAATTCTCTGCCCCAGAGAGCTATGGAGGCTGGGTCATTGACTATATTTACGGCGGAGATAGACATATTTTTGAGCGATAAGGGAGTAAATGGTTATGGGGTGCGGGCAGGGAAGTGGAGCTGAGTCCATGATCAGATCAGCCATGATCATATTAAATGACGGCGCAAGCTCGAGGGGCCGAATGGCCTACTTCTGCTCTTATTTCTTATGTTCTCCTTAGAGCAGGAAATTTGATAAGAGGTGTTCAAAATCATGAGGGGTCTTGCCAGAGTAGATAGAGTGAAACTGTTCCCATTGGCAGAAGGGTCGAGAACCAGAGGACACAGATTTAAGGTGATTGGCAAAAGAACCAAAGGCGACACAAGAAAAACCCTTTTTGCGCAGCAAGTGTTTAATATCCAGAATGCACGGCCTGAGAGGGTGGTGGAGGCAGACTCAATCACAGCTTTCAAAAGGGAATTGGATAAATACCTGAGAGAAAACATGAGCAGGGCTGTGGGGTAAGGGCGGGGGAGTGGGACTAGCTGAGGTGCTCTTGCAGAGAGCTGACACGTGCTCGACGGGCCGAATGGTCATGTTCCGTGCTGTAACCATTCTCTGATTCTATGGTTCTAACTCTCTCAGCACAAGCCTCTATTCCCTTCTCCCTCATATACTGAACCTAAGTGCATCGATACTGGAAACACAGAGAGACCAATCCAGAGCCGCTCTGTATCAGGGTGGGCACTGGATACGGAAGTCGCTCCCTGGCCTCCTGTGTGGGTCTGTTTGTTGCATCAGTTTGAGCTGGAGTGGAGGGGGGGGAGAAGCTGCTGGGTTTCACCCCCAGTACCTCTGAGCCCAGTCGGGCCCAACAATTTCCAATGAGAGACTGTCAACGGCGGTGGATTCTAGGGGAGATTACTGTCCTCACAATGTAGAAGAGTATTGTTTTAGGAACAAGTATTTCTGTCGAGGCTTTCAATGTACAGATTTGTTTTAATCCATTCTTGTGATGTGGGAGTCGCTAGTAAGGCCAGAATATATTTCCAATTTCCATTTGCCCCTTGACAAGGTGATGGTGGGGCTTCTCGAACCGCTGCAGTCCGTGTGGTGAAGGTCCTCCCACAATGCTGTTAGGTGAGGAGTTCCAGGATTTTCACCCAGTGATTATGTAGGAATGGTGATATATGCCCAAGTCAGGATGTGAGACTTGGAGGGGAACTTGGAGGTGATGGATTTCCCATGTACCTGCTGCCCCGGTCCATCTAGGTGGTAGAGGTTGTGGGTTTGGGAGGTTCTGTCAAAGTTCTGGTCGAGTTGCAGATATTTAAATTCCCTCCCCTTTGCCCCGCCCACCTCTCCCTCCTCCCATAGAGGCCAGAGTCTTGTGTAGGCCCAGACCGGGTGGTGGGTTCCCGTCCCTGAAGGACATTAGTGACCAGTTGGGTTATTACAACAATCCGACAGCTTTCATGGTCACTTTTTTTCTGCAGACGGCCGCACAAATAACCAGGTTCATTCAGCTCAATTTCACAACCTGCCTTTGTGTTTTTGTGGGTTCTCCCTCACCCACCCTTTTACCCATTTGAAATTCACTTTACAGGGTATTAAAAGCAGAGGATTTGTTGATCGGAAGCTCAAACCAAACATCACATTAAGATCTGACGGAGCCACTCGATTCATCGGGAACGGAGTATCATCGCCCTTTGACCATGGAAGCAAAAAGCACCGTTCACAGCGGGGAGAAACAGTACACGTGCTCTGTGTGTGGACAAGGCTTCAGCCGATATTCTAACCTGGAGAGACACAAGTGCAGTGACACTGGGGAGAAACCGTGTAAATGTGGGGACTGTGGGAAAGGTTTCAACTCCCCATCCCAGCTGGAAACACATCGGCGAGTTCACACTGGGGAGAGGCCGTTCACCTGCCCTGAGTGTGGGAAGGGATTCACTCAGTTATTCAGTCTGCTGATACACCAGCGAGTTCACACTGGGGAGAGGCCATTCACCTGCTCTGAGTGCGGGAAGGGATTCACTCAGTCATCCAGCCTGCTGGCACACCAGCGAGTTCACACTGGGGAGAGGCCATTCACCTGCCCTGAGTGTGGGAAGGGATTCACTCAGTCATCCAGCCTGCTGGCACACCAGCGAGTTCACACTGGGGAGAGGCCATTCACCTGCCCTGAGTGTGGGAAGGGATTCACTCAGTCATCCAGCCTGCTGGCACACCAGCGAGTTCACAAGTAACTGCAGGGGTTGGAATCTGCTGTTATTGCTGCTGTTAATCACATCCCGACTGAATCTTGTTCGTTCTGACAATTGGGGTTTGTTTCCGCTGATGCTAATAACTCCTGTAACTGGACTGGAGTTTAATATTTGGGATATATACAAATAAATTAGTGTTGCTTTCAACACATTACTGTAGATTTTTGTCTTTCCCACCCGAGTGTTTAGCATCACCTGTCTGGAGCTCAGAGAGGACAATCTGGGGGGAGGATCGTATGGGGGGAGAACTTCAGTCTGGACACAGTCCTTCAGGGTCACACAGAGAGGGCCAAACGGGACTTTGGTCTTTCTCATCTCTCTTCACTGACAGCAAAGTCACTGTGCGGGTTAATCTTGACGCGTGTAAGGTGTGGATGATATCCACCCAAGGGTGTTTAAAGAGATGGGACGGGTGCTCTGTCAGCCCCTTGCCCATATCTCCAACAGCTCAGTAGAGTCATGGGTTGTTCCCTGAGATTGGAAGCACATGTAGTTCCCATTTTCCAAATTGGGCACAAGTCTGAGCTCGGGAACTGAAGGCCCATCAACGTGACCTCGATCACCGGGAAGGTGCTCGAAGGGATCCTGAGAGATGCTGTTTTCCATCATGGGGAAAGGGAAGGGGCCATTAGAGATACTGAACACGGATTCTGGTAAACATAGTCACATCTTACAAACTAGCTTGAGTTTGTAAAGAAGTTGTTAGGTTGGTGGATGGGGGAATCCGGTTAACATTGTCTACCTCAGGGTGTCAAACTCATTTTCTACGGTGGGCCTGATCCAATATCCTGGCACTTGGCCATGGGCCACATTCAGCAAAAGCTATTAAAATAGGAATAAATGAAGATAAACTACATCGGAATTTACATTTAGATTGTATTTACTGCCGCTGCTCCCGATCCCTGGCACCTCTTAGCTTGAGCATTCATGAACTGACCCTGCTCAAACTATAACCACAAGGATATCGGGACATTGTTCTGCCTGTGACCACAAGGCTATGTCACTGCCACACACAGATAGCGTTTCCTTGTTTCACATCTCCATACAAACACCATCACTTCACACATCCCCTTTCTACACAATGGCAGCAGACATGAGCAAGGACATGAGGCTTATTAAAAGACACATTTCATTACAGCAAAGGTTACACTGGGAGAAATGTTCAGTTATTTTCCATTACAGGCAAAATGCCGGACAAACCAGCAGCACACTGGCACCTGAACAGTGTCTCATCGGCCTACAGGCTTTTCTTAAATAGATTTGCTGCCTGGATATAAACTTAAACCAGCTTTGCAGGCGTGATGCTCTATTCACACATTGAAGGTGGAAGAGATGCTGTGGGGCACACGCTAAGTCCAGTAGCTGGAAGTGATTAACAGACTGGGTTTTGTGTTTAGTGATCCCGGGCATGTTACCAATACCAGCAAAGATGAAGATCATGGAATAAAAGGGACAGTGGCAGCATGGATACGCAGTTGGTTAATGAGAGGAAACAGAGAGTTGTGGGGAAGGGTTGTTTTTTGGACTGTAGAAAGGTACACAGTGGTGTTCCCCAGGGCTCAGTACTCGGGCCACTGCTTTTCTTGATCAATATTCATGACACAGACTTGGGTGTACAGGGCACAATTTCCATATCTGTAGATGGATCAAAACTTGGAAGTATAGTGAATGTTGAGGAGGATGGTGATAGACTTCAGGAGGACAGACAGGCTGGTGAACTGGGCGGACACGTGGCAGATGAAACTTCACACAGAAAAGTTTGAAGCGATACATTTTGGGAGGAAGAACAAGGAGAGGCAATATAAACTAAAGGGTACAATTTTAAAGGGGGTGCATGAACAGAGAGACCAAGGGGTCTATGCGCACAAATCATTGAAGGGGGCAGGGCAGGTCGAGAGAGCAGTTTAAAAATGCTTACAGGATCCTGGGCATCACAGAGGCAGAGATTACAAAAGCACGGATATTATGGTGAACCTCTATAAAATACAGGTTCGGCCTCAACTGGAGTATTGTGTCCAATTCTGGGCACCGCATTTTAGAAAATATGTGGAGGCCTTAGAGAGGGTGCAGAAAAGATTTGATTGATTCCAGGGATGAGGGACTTTAGTTACTTGGATAGACTGGAGAAGCTGGGATTGTTCTCCTGGGAGCAGAGAAGATTGAGAGGAGATTTGATCGAGATGGTCAAAATCATGAGTGGTCTGGCCAGAGGAGATAGAACCTGTTCCCACTGGCGGAAGGGTCGCGAACCAGAGGACACAGATTGAAGGTGATGGGCAGAAGAACCAAGGGCGACGTCAGAAAAACCCTTTTTACGCAGCGAGTGGTCAGTATCTGGAATGCAGCCGGAAAGGGAGGTGGAGGCCGATCCAGTCACAGCTTCCACAAGGGAGCAGGATAAGTCCGAGAAGGAGAGAGGTTTGTGGGGATCCGGGGAAAGAGCGGGGGAGTGGGACCAGCTAAACGTTCTTGCAGAGAGCCGGCACGGGCTCGATGGGCCAAATGGCTGTAACCACTCTCTGATTGGAAAGGTTTATGAAAAAGCTGTTGCCCATGATGCTCCATGTTCTGGGCACCTGGACCCAGTGAGGAACAGAGACCCTGAAGCCCCGCCCACTGTGGCCCGCAAGCCCCGCCCACTGTGGCCTGCAAGCCCCGCCCACTGTGGCCTGCAAGCCCCGCCCACTGGGGGGGAGGGGGTCTACAAGCTGACGGTTTCGACAGTTCTGCAGCTCATTTCTCACTGTGAGCGAGTCAGAATGAGAAGCTTTAACAACAGTCGATGTTTCACAAAGGAAGACCTCACCAGACCAAAGGACATTGGTGGCGTTTAACGGGCTGTTTGTGTCACTGGGCTACAGAAGGTTATTTGTGACAGAGAGAAAGCTGGTCACAGCAAACAAACAGTTCACCGGCCTGTCCAGGGCCCACTCTGAGCCCACCTTCTCTCTCTCACTATTGATGGACACTGCTGCAGTAATTGCTCCTCTGACCTTTCCTCTCTTGTCCCTCCTACATCCCTAATACACGGCCCGACACAATCTCCCTCCCCCTACATCCTCACTGTGCTGGAATCCACACCACTCTCCCCATCTGCTCCTTGTTCTCTCCCTGGATCCTGAAACTACCGAACTCGCTGATCCCTCCTGAAGTTTACAGGCTCTAAAACTGAAGCTTGGTGGCCCTCAGTCCCCACTCCTTCATTTACCTCCCCTTCTCTCTCCTCTTTCCCCCTGGGTTGTGTTCCACACTCTGGGCCTTGGGCCTTCCCAGGGATTCTCAGTATGAACAGGGGGATGTGTGTTGAGACAGGATGTCCCAGCTCTCCTCCCCCTGGGTTGTGTTCCATACTCTGGGCCTTGGGTCTTCCCCGGGGACTCTCAGTATGAACAGGGGGATGTGTGTTGAGACAGGATGTCCCAGCTCTCCTCCCCCTGGGTTTGTGTTCCACACTCTGGGCCTTGGGTCTTCCCCGGGGATTCTCAGTATGAACAGGGGGATGTGTGTTGAGACAGGATGTCCCAGCTCTCCTCCCCCTGGGTTGTGTTCCATACTCTGGGCCTTGGGTCTTCCCCGGGGACTCTCAGTATGAACAGGGGGATGTGTGTTGAGACAGGATGTCCCAGCTCTCCTCCCCCTGGGTTGTGTTCCACACTCTGGGCCTTGGGTCTTCCCCGGGGATTCTCAGTATGAACAGGGGATGTGTGTTGAGACAGGATGTCCCAGCTCTCCTCCCCCTGGGTTGTGTTCCACACTCTGGGCCTTGGGCCTTCCCCGGGGATTCTCAGTATGAACAGGGGGATGTGTGTTGAGACAGGATGTCCCAGCTCTCCTCCCCCTGGGTTGTGTTCCATACTCTGGGCCTTGGGCCTTCCCCGGGGATTCTCAGTATGAACAGGGAGATGTGTATTGAGACAGGATGTCCCAGCTCTCCTCCCCCTGGGTTGTGTTCCATACTCTGGGCCTTGGGCCTTCCCCGGGGATTCTCAGTATGAACAGGGGATGTGTATTGAGACAGGATGTCCCAGCTCTCCTCCCCCTGGGTTGTGTTCCATACTCTGGACCTTGGTTCTTCCCCGGGGATTCTCAGTATGAACAGGGGGATGTGTGTTGAGAAATGATGTCCCAGCTCTCCTCCCCCTGGGTTGTGTTCCACACTCTGGGCCTTGGGCCTTCCCCGGGGACTCTCAGTATGAACAGGGGATGTGTGTTGAGACAGGATGTCCCAGCTCTCCACCTTTAAAGGGACAAGGAGAGGACCAGCTGGGCTGAATGGCCCTGCTTTATGACATCACTGCAGTGCTGAGCAACCACCCTCCCTGAGCCCTGATCATTATGGGCTGGGTTGAGCTCAGTGATGTTACAGGAAGGGAAACAGGAGCAGGATTCGACCTGTGTGGAGCTCAGGATTAATGGGGAGAGGTACAGGATCAATTTATACCTTATTGAGTGAGAAATGTCAGTGTCCCGGACACTCCCTGTCCCTCAGTATCTGTGTTGGGGAGTGACCGATGAGTTCACTCTGTATCTAACCCGTGCTGTGCCCGACTGGAGAGTGTTTGATGCTGGCACGAGGTGCTCAGCTCGATGAGCACAACATTTAACCCAAAGATGATCAGATAAACCCATCAGCTTCTCCCCTGGACACAGGTCCTGAAGGGCAGGGAGTGTCTCTAATAATTTGTCTGGTGTCCTTGATCAAATTTAAACACCTCACTCATCTGTTTTTAAAAATTCATTCATGGGATGTGGGCATCGCCTCTCACCTCTCATTCTTCTAAATGCTGGAGAATATCGACCTAGTCTACTCAATCTCTCATAGAACAATCCCCTCCATCCCAGGAATCCGTCTGGTGAACCTTTGTTACACTCCCTCTATAGCAAGTTTATCTTTCCTTAGGTAAGGAGACCAAAACTGTGCACAATACTCCAGGTGTGGTCTCACCAGGGCCCTGTATAATTGCAGTAAGACATCTTTACTCTTATACTCAAATCCTCTTGTAATAAAGGCCAATATATCATATGCTTTCTTAATTGCTTGCTGCACCTGCATATTAACTTTTAGCGATTTGTGTGCAAGATCACCCGGGTCCCTCTGAACACCAACATTTCCCAATCTCTCCTCATTTAAAAAAATACTCTGCCTTTCTATTTTTACGATTACTGTATAAGGTAACGTTTCTTCACATTATATTCCATTTACCATGTTCTTGCCCACTCACTGAGCCTAAATATATCCCCTTGGAAACCTCTTTTCATCCTCCTCACAACTTACATTCCCAACTAGTTTTGTACCTTCAGCAAACTTCGCCGCGCGGCGCAGGGAGCGACAGGGGCGGGGCTTCCTCGATGTCACATGATTTCCATTGTCCCGTTACAGAGCAGGGAGCATGTGCGGCGGCCATCTTGCTGCAGGGAGGCCATCAGGTGCAGGATGGGGACCAGTGACATGAATACATGAGAACATCAGAAACAGGAGATGAGTCGGCCATTTGGCCCCTCGGGCCTGCCACCATTCAATAAGATGATGGCTGCAGCATCTGGGGTGGTTCTCCTTGGAGCAGTGAAGGTGCAGGGCAGGTTTAACAGGTGCTCACAGTCAGGAAGGCTTTAGATTGAGTCAGGGAACAGAGTGGTTCTGCGCACACAATCAGAGAATGGTTACAGCACGGAAGGCCATTCGGCCCGTCGAGCCCTTACCAGCTCCCAGCGAGTCCCACTGCCCCGCCCTTTCCTCCAGCCCTGCAAATGTTTTCCTCCAGATATTTTTCCAATTCCCTTTTGAAAGCTGTGATTGAGTCTGCCTCCACCTCCCTTTCAGGCCGTGTATTCCAGATCCTAACCACTCGCTGCGTAAAAGGAGAACAACCCCAGCTTCTCCAGTCTGTCCACGTAACTGAAGTCCCTCATCTCGTGAATCATTCTTGTCAATCTTTTCTGCACCCTCTCTAAGGCATCACATCCTAATGTGCTGTGCCCAGAATTGGACACAATACTCCAGTTGAGGTTGAACCAGTGTTTTACAAAGGTTCATCATAACCTCCTTGCCTTTTGTACTCTGTGATGCCCAGGATCCTGTAAGTTTTTTAACTGCTTTCCCAACCTGTCCTGCCACCTTCAGTGATTTGTGTACATATACCCGCAGGTCTCACTGTTCATGCACCCCCTTTAGGATTGTACCCTTTAGTTTATTTTGCCTCTCCTTGTTCATTTAATCATCGCTTCTCTCATTTTAATTCTTAACTCAGATTCACGGCCTCATTTTATTTCTTCCTCTGAGCCCCTCAACTACATCTGGCAGCGTAATGTTGGCGAGTGGTGATTGATTGCCCTGGGAACCAACAGGAAGAGAGCTCAGAGGCCGGAGGGCCCCGGGAGCAGCGTGTTCTGCAACCAATCATGGTGTTTGAGGGGTGGATCCTGAGTCGGCCTGTCAGGTGAGTCTGTGTGAACCCGTTAAACTATTTCTTTTTTTAAAGTTGAATGAAGATTTCTTTTGTCAACAAAACAGGTTAATATCTGTCACTATTTTATTTCCCTGGAGTTCCTATTATGAGTTTCAGACACTTCAGTGCCAAGTGGTCCAGGTGTTTAAAGGTCATTCATTTCCCTCTTTTCATGTCGCTGTTAGTTAAAGGGACAGAGATTGATTTTCCCGCATTATGCATTTGTAGTCGTTAAAGTAACGTCCTTCCCGTTGGTAGTGAGTCACATTCTGTGCTGGGCGAGATGGCTGGTGGCTTCAGCCTTTAAAATACTCAATCCTCTTGTTCAAATCCCTCCAGGGCCTCATCCCTCCCTATCTCTGTAACTTCCTCCAGCCCACCACTCCTCTTAATAGTTTGTTTTCTTTGGAACAGAGGAGGCTGAGGTGTTTAAAATTATGAGCGGCCGAGATAGAGTGGATAGGAAGGACCCATTTCCCTTCGCAGAGGGGTCAGTAACCAGGAGAACGTAGCAAGCCCAACAAGAGAGGGGGAAGTTTTGGATTTGTATTCGGGACTGGGCAGGTGGCAGGGCTATCAGTAGGAGCATGTTGGTGCTAGTGATCATAATTCAGTTGGATTTAGGGTAGTTATTGAAAAGGACAAAGATAGATCAGGAATAAAAGTTCTCAATTGGGGGAAAGCCAATTTTACGAAGCTGAGATGTGATTTAGCCAAAGTGGACTGGAAACAGCTACTTGAAATGGTGAGAGATTGTAAAATGTTGGTGTTCAGAGGGACCTTGGTGTCCTTGTACACATCATTGAAAGTTAATATGCAGGTACAGCAAGCAATTAAGAAAGCAAATAGTATGTTGGCCTTTATTACAAGAGGATTTGAGTACAAGAGTAAAGAGGTCTTACTGCAATTATATAGGGCTCTGGTGAGACTGCAGCTGAGTATTGTGTACAGTTTTTGCTACTTATCTAAGGAAGGATATACTTGCCATTGAGGATGGCAGCGAAGGTTCACCAGACTGAATTCCTGGGATGGGGGGATTGTCCTATGAGGAGAGATTGAGTAGACTAGGCCTATATTCTCTAGAGTTTAGTAGAATGAGAGGTGATCTCATTGAAACATACAAAATTCTTACAGGGCTTGACAGGATAGATGCAGGGAGGATGTTTCCTCTGGCTGAGGAGTCTAGAACCAGGGGTCACAGTCTCAGAATAAGGGGTTGGCCATTGAGGACTGAGATAAGGAGAAACCTCTTCACTCATTAATCTTTGGAATTCTCTACCCCAGAGGGCTTTGGAGGCTCTGTCTTTGAGTATATTCAAGACAAAGGTCGATAGATTTTTGGATATTAAGGAAATAAAGGGATATGGGAATAGTGCAGGAAAGTGGAGTTGAGGTAGAAGATCAGCCATGATCTCATTGAATGGCAGAGCAGGCTCGAGGGGCCGAATGGCATACTCCTGCTCCTAATTCTTATGTTCTTATGTTGAAGGTAAATCAGTCTCAGAGCAGTGGGAGGCATTCAAGGAGGAGATAATGAGGTTGAGAGGAAGTATGTTATCTTAAAGAAAAAGGGTGGGACTAATAAATCTAGAGCCCCCTGGATGTCAACATAAGAACATAGAAAATAGGAGCAGGAGTAGGCCATAAGGTCCCTCGAGCCTGCTCCACCATTCAGTAAGATCATGGCTGATCATCGATCTCAACTCCACTTTCCCTCTGATCTCCATATCCCTTGATTCACCGAGAGTCCAACAATCTACCTGTCTCAGCCTTGAATAGACTGAGCATCCACAGCCCTCTGGGGCAGAGAATTCCAAAGATTCACAACCCTCTGAGTGAAGAAATTCCTCCTCATCTCTGTCTTAATTGGCCGACCCCTTATCCTGAGCCTGGGCCCCCTAGTTCTCGACATTCTAGCCAGGGTCATCAACCTCTCAGCATCTAACCTGTCAGTCCCCTTCAGAACCTGGTATGTTTCAATGAGATCACCTCTCATTATTCTAAACTCAAGAGAGTACAGGCCCATTCTACACACTCTCTCATCGTAAGACAGCTCACTCATCCCAGGAATCAATCTAGTGAACCTTTGTTCACCGTCTCCAAGCCAAGTGTTTCCTTCCTTAGATAAGGAGACCAAAACTGTGCCCAGTACTCCAGGTGTGGTCTCACCTGTACAATTGTAGAAAGACTTCCTCACTCTTATACTCCAACCCCCTTGCAATAAAGGACAACATACCATTTGCCTTCCTTATTGCTTGCTGTACCTGCTCACTCACTTTCTGTGTTTCTTGCACGAGGACAGCCAAATCTCTCTCAACACCAACATTTAAAAGTTTCTCATCATTTAAAAGATATTCTGTTTTTCTATTGTTCCTACCAAAGTGAATAACCTCACATTTCCCTACATTATACTCCATCTGCCACCTTACTGCCCACTCACATTGTTTATCTATATAACTTGCAGACTCTTGTGTTCTCACAACTTATTGTTCCACCTAGTTTTGTATCATCAGCAAATTTGGATACATTACACTCGGTCCCTTCATCTAGGTCATTAATCATAAAATCATCAAAATTTACAGCCTGGAAGGAGGCCATTTCAGCCCACCATGTCCATGCTGGTCGACAAAGAGCTATCCAGCCTATTCCCACTCTCCAGCTCTTGATCCGTAGCCCTGTAGGTGACGGCACTTTAAGTGCACATCCAAGTATTTTTAACATGTGGTGAGGGTTTCTGCCTCTACCACCCTTCAGGCAGTGAGTTCCAGACCCCCGCCACCCTCTGGGTGAAGAAATTTCCCTTTGTATCTCCTCTAAACCACTTACTTTAAATCTATGCCCCCTGATTGTTGACCCCTCTGCCCAGGGAAACGGGTCCTTCCTATCCACTCTATCCAGGCCCCTCATCATTTTATACACTTCAATCAGGTCTCCCCTCAGCCTTCTCTGTTCTAAAGAAAACAGACCCAGCATCTCCAATCTTTCCTCGTAGCCAAAATTCTCCAGTCCAGATAACATTCTTGTAAATCTCCTCTGTACCCTTTCCAGTACAATCACATCTTTCCTGTAATGTGGTGACCAGAACTGCACACAGTATTCCAGCTGTGGCCTAACCAGTTCAAGCATAACCTCCCAGCTCTTGTATTCCATGCCTCGACTAATAAAGGCAAGTATTCCATATGCCTTCTTAACCACCTGATCTACCTGGCCTGCCACCTTCAGGGATCTGTGGACCTGCACTCCAAGGTCCCTCTGTTCATCTACAATTCTCAGTGTCGTACCACTTAATGTGTATCCCTTGCCTTGTTAGACCTCCCCAAATGCATTACCTCACACTTATCCAGATTGAATTCCATTTGCCACTGTTCTGCCCCCCTGACCAGTACATTGATATCTTCCTACAATCTGCAGCTTTCTTCTTAATTCTCAACCACATGGCCTATTTTAGTGTCACCTGGAAACTTCTTAATCATACCCCCAACATTCAAGTCCAAATCATTGATATATACCACAAAAAACAAGGGACCCAGCACTGAGCCCTGTGGAACCCCACTGGATACAGCCTTCCAGTCACAAAAACACCATCAACCATTACCCTTTGCTTCCAGCCTGAGCCAATTTGGATCCAACTTGCCACTTTGCCCTGGATCCCATGGACTTTTAATTTTGTGACCTGTCTGCCATGTGGGACCTTATTGCAAGGGAGATAGAGTATAAAAGCAGAGAAGTCCTGCTACAATTGTACAGGGTATTGGTGAGGCCACAACTGGAGTACTGCATACAGTTTTGGTCTCCGTATTTAAGGAAGGATATACTTGCATTGGACACTGGCTGTTCAGAGAAGGTTCACTCGGTTGATTCCGGAGATGAGGGGTTTGACTTATGAAGATTGGTTGGACCTATACCCATTGGAGTTCAGAAGAATGAGAGGTGATCTCATCGAAATAGATAAGATAATGAGGGGGCTCGACAAGGTGAATACAGAGAGGATATTTCCACTCATAGGGGAAACTAAAACTAGGGGACATAGTCTCAGAATAAGAGGCCACCCATTTAAAATTGAGATGAGGAGGAATTTCTTCTCTGAGGATTGTAAATCTATGGAATTATCTGCCCCAGAGAACTGTGGAGGCTGGGTCATTGAATATATTAAAGGCAGAGATAGACAGATCTTTGAGCGATAAGGGAATAAAGTGTTATGGGGAGTGGGCAGGGAAGTGGAGCTGAGCCCAAGATCAATCAGCCATGATCTTATTATATGGCGGAGCAGTTTCAAGGGGCCAAGTTACCCAGTCCTGCTCCTATTTCTTATATTATAATCGACCCTGTGCTGTACCTGCCCTTAGAGTATTTGATAGGGCAGTTTAGAGGGAGCTTTACTCTGTATTTAACCCGTGCTGTACCTGCTCTGGGATTGTTTGTTGGAACAGTGTAGAGGGAGCTTTATTCTGTATTTAACCCGTGCTGTACCTGCCTTGCGAATGTCCGGTGGAACAGTGTAGAGGGAGCTTTATTCTGTATCTAACTAATGCTGTACCTGCCCTGGAATAGTTGGGTCAGGTTAGAGGAAGATGTACTCCATGTCTAACCTGTGCTGTACCTGCCCTGGGAACATCTAATGGAACAGTATAGCGTGAGCTTCACTCTGTATTTAAACCATGTTGCACCTGCCCTGGGAGAGTTTGATGGGACAGAGTAGAGAGACCTTTATTCTGTATCTAACCCGTGCTGTAGCTGCCCTGGGAGTGCTTGATGGGACAGTGTAGAGGGAGCTTTATTATGTGTCTAACCAATGCAGTGTCTACTCTGGAATATTTGGAACAGTGCAGAGGGAGATATATGCGTATCTAACCTGTGTTGTACCTGCCCTTGGAATGTCTTGTGGGATGGTGTTTGAGGAAGCTTTACTCTGTATCAAAGCAACTCAAGTATATCCTTCCTTAGATAAGGAGACCAAAACTGTGCACAGTACTCCAGGTGTGGTCTCACCAAGGCCCTGTACAATTGTAGAGCGAAGTTAGAGAGAGGATTACTCTGTATCTAAATTATGCTGTACCTGCTGTAGGAGTGTTTATTTGGACAGTATAGGGGGAGCTTTACTTAGTATCTAACCAATGCAATACCTGCACTGGGAGTGGTTGATGGGATAATGTAGAGGGAGAATTACTCTGTATCTAAGCTGTGCTGTCCCTGCCCTGGGAATTCCGGTGGAATAGTGTAGAGGGAGATTTAGTCTATATCTAACAAATGCTGTATTTGCTCTGGAATGGCTGGATCAGGGTAGAGGGAGCTTTACTCTGTATCTAACCCATGCTGTACCTGACTTGGAAGTGTCTGGTGTGAAAGTGTATAGGGATCCTTACTGTGTATCTAACCTGCGTTGTACCTCTCCTGAGCATTTTTGAATTGGCTATTTAGAGAGAGATTTACCCTGCATCTAAATTATGCTGTACCTGCCCTGGGAGTGTTCAGACATTGTAGAAGAAGCTTTGCTCTGTATCTAACCAGTGATGTAACTGCTCCGGGAGTGTTTGATGGGACAGTGTAGAGAGAGCTTTATTCTGTATCTAACCAATGCGGTATCTACCCTGGAATATTGGGACAGGGTAGAGGGAGATATGTTCCGTATCTAACCTGTGTTCTTCCTGCCCTTGGAATGTCTGGTGGGATAAAGTTGATGGAGCTTTACTCTGTATCTTAACAAGGTAAGTATATCCTTCCTTAGATAAGGGGACCAAAACTGTGCACAGTACTCAGGGTGTGGTCTTACCAAGGCCCTGTACAATTGTAGAGAGAGATTAGAGTGAGAATTACACTGTATCTAAATTATGCTGTACCTGCCCTAGGAGTGTTTATTTGGACAGTGAAGAGGGAGCTTTCCTCTGTATCTAACCCATGCTGTACCTGCCCTGGAAATGTTTGATGGAACAGTGTAGAAGGAGATTTACTTTATATCTATCAAATGTTGTATCTGCAATGAAATGGCTGGGTCAGGGTGGAAGGAGATGTACTCTGCGTCTAATCTGTGCTATACCTACCCTGGGAGTGTTTGACTGCACAACATAGAGGGAGCTTTACTCTGTATCTAATCCGTGCTGTACCTGCCCTGGGAGTGTTTGATGGGACAGTGCAGAGGGAGCTTTACTCTGTATCTAATCCGTGCTGTACCTACCCTGGGAGTGTTTGATGGGACAGTGTAGAGGGAGCTTTACTCTGTATCTGACCCCTTGCTGTACCTGCCCTGGGAGTGTTTGATGGGATAGTGCAGAGGGAGCTTTACTCTATATCTGACCCATGCTGTACCTGCACATGGATTGTTTGTTGGGACAGTGTAGTGGGAGCTTTACTCTCTATCTGACCCGTGCTGTACCTGCCCTGGGATTGCTTGTTGGGACAGTGTAGAGGGAGCTTTACTCTGTGTCTAACCCCGTGCTGTACCTGCCCTGGGAGTGTCTGATGGGACAGTGTAGTGGGAGCTTTACTCTCTATCTGACCTGTGCTGTATCTGCCCTGGGATTGTTTGTTGGGACAGTGTAGTGGGAGCTTTACTCTATATCTAACCCATGTTGTACCTGCCCTGGGAGTGTATGGGCTATTGTAGACTGAGATTTCCTCTGCATCAACCCTGGTAGTGTTTGGGACAGGATGGAGTGAGATTTACTCTGTATCTAACCTGTGCATTACCGGTAGTCCTGACATCAGTAGAAGGGGAAATGCTAGAATCTATTATTAAGCACGTGGTAACAGGGCACTTCGGAAGTAATAACAGGATTGGGCAGAATCAATACGGATTTATGAAAGGGAAATTTTAGTTGACACATCTGTTAGTGTTTTTTGAGGCTGTAACTAGCAGGATAGATAAGGGGGAACCACTAGATGTGGTGTATTTAGATTTACAGAAGGCATTCGATGAGGTGCCACAAAAGAGGTTATTAAACAAAATTAGGGCTCATGGGATTGGGGTAATATACCAGCATGGATTGAGGATTGGTTAACGGACAGAAAACAGAGAGTAGGAATAAACGGGTCATTTCGGGTTGGCAGGCTGTAACTGGTGGGGTGTTACAAGGATCGGTGCTTGGGCCCCAGATATTCACAATCTATATCAATGATTTGTATCAGGGGACCAAATGTAATATATCCAAGTTTGCTAAGGATACAAAGTTAGTTGGGAATGTAATTTGTGAGGAGGATGAAAAGAGGTTTCCAAGGGGATATATTCAGGCTCAGTGAGTGGGCAGCAACATGGCAAATGGAATATAATGTGAAGAAACGTTGCGTTATACAGTAATCGTATAAATAGAACGGCAGAGTATTTTTTTAAATGATGAGAGATTGGGAAATGTTGGTGCTCAGAGGGACCTGGGTGTCCTTGTACATAAATCACTAAAAGTTAATATGCAGGTACAGTAAGCAATTAAGAAAGCAAAAGATTTGAGTATAAGAGTAAAGACGTCTTACTGCAATTATACAGGGCCCTGGTGAGACCACACCTGGAGTATTGTGCATAGCTTGGGTCTCCTTATCTAAGGAAAGATAAACTTGCCATAGAGGGCGTGTAACGAAGGTTCACCAGACGGATTCCTGGGATGGAGGGATTGTCCTATGAGAGATTGAGTAGACCAGGCCTATATTCTCTTGCGTTTAGAAGAATGAGAGGTGAGAGGCGATGCCCAAATCCCATGAATACATTTTTAAAAAGAGATGAGTGAGGTGTTTAAATTTGATCAAGGACACCAGACAAATTATTAGAGACACTCCCTGCCCTTCAGGACCTGTGTCCAGGGGAGAAGCTGATGGGTTTCTCTGATCATCTTTGGGTTAAATGTTGTGCTCATCGAGCTGAGCATCTCGTGCCAGCATCAAACACTCTCCAGTCGGGCACAGCACGGGTTAGATACAGAGTGAACCCATCGGTCACTCCCCAACACAGATACTGAGGGACAGGGAGTGTCCGGGACACTGACATTTCTCAATCAATAAGGTATAAATTGATCCTGTACCTCTCCCCATTAATCCTGGGCTCCACACAGGTCGAATCCTGCTCCTGTTTCCCTTCCTGTAACAGCACTGAGCTCAACCCAGCCCATAATGATCAGGGCTCAGGGAGGGTGGTTGCTCAGCACTGCAGTGATGTCATAAAGCAGGGCCATTCAGCCCAGCTGGTCCTCTCCTTGTCCCTTTAAAGGTGGAGAGCTGGGACATCCTGTCTCAACACACATCTCCCTGTTCATACTGAGAATCCCCAGGGAAGGCCCAAGGCCCAGAGTATGGAACACAACCCAGGGGGAGGAGAGCTGGGACATCCTGTCTCAACACACTTCCCCTGTTCATACTGAGAATCCCCAGGGAAGGTCCAAGGCCCAGAGTGTGGAACACAACCCAGGGGGAGGAGAGCTGGGACATCCTGTCTCAACACACATCTCCCTGTTCATACTGAGAATCCCCGGGGAAGACCCAAGGCCCAGAGTGTGGAACACAACCCAGGGGGAGGAGAGCTGGGACATCCTGTCTCAACACACATCCCCCTGTTCATACTGAGAATCCCCAGGGAAGGCCCAAGGCCCAGAGTGTGGAACACAACCCAGGGGGAGGAGAGCTGGGACATCCTGTCTCAATACACATCCCCCTGTTCATACTGAGAGTCCCCAGGGAAGACCCAAGGCCCAGAGTATGGAACACAACCCAGGGGGAGGAGAGCTGGGACATCCTGTCTCAATACACATCCCCTGTTCATACTGAGAATCCCCGGGGAAGGCCCAAGGCCCAGAGTATGGAACACAACCCAGGGGGAGGAGATCTGGGACATCCTGTCTCAATACACATCTCCCTGTTCATACTGAGAGTCCCCGGGGAAGGCCCAAGGCCCAGAGTGTGGAACACAACCCAGGGGGAGGAGAGCTGGGACATCCTGTCTCAACACACATCCCCCTGTTCATACTGAGAGTCCCCAGGGAAGACCCAAGGCCCAGAGTATGGAACACAACCCAGGGGGAGGAGAGCTGGGACATCCTGTCTCAATACACATCCCCCTGTTCATACTGAGAGTCCCCGGGGAAGACCCAAGGCCCAGAGTGTGGAACACAACCCAGGGGGAGGAGAGCTGGGACATCCTGTCTCAACACACATCCCCTGTTCATACTGAGAATCCCCAGGGAAGGCCCAAGGCCCAGAGTGCGGAACACAACCCAGGGGGAGGAGAGCTGGGACATCCTGTCTCAACACACATCTCCCTGTTCATACTGAGAGTCCCCAGGGAAGGCCCAAGGCCCAGAGTGTGGAACACAACCCAGGGGGAGGAGAGCTGGGACATCCTGTCTCAACACACATCCCCCTGTTCATAGTGAGAGTCCCCGGGGAAGTCCCAAGGCCCAGAGTGTGGAACACAACCCAGGGGGAGGAGAGCTGGGACATCCTGTCTCAACACACATCCCCTGTTCATACTGAGAATCCCTGGGAAGGCCCAAGGCCCAGAGTGTGGAACACAACCCAGGGGGAGGAGAGCTGGGACATCCTGTCTCAACACACATCCCCTGTTCATACTGAGAATCCCCGGGAAGGCCCAAGGCCCAGAGTGTGGAACACAACCCAGGGGGAGGAGAGCTGGGACATCCTGTCTCAACACACATCCCCCTGTTCATACTGAGAGTCCCCGGGGAAGACCCAAGGCCCAGAGTATGGAACACAACCCAGGGGGAGGAGAGCTGGGACATCCTGTCTCAATACACATCCCCTGTTCATACTGAGAATCCCCGGGGAAGGCCCAAGGCCCAGAGTATGGAACACAACCCAGGGGGAGGAGATCTGGGACATCCTGTCTCAATACACATCTCCCTGTTCATACTGAGAGTCCCCGGGGAAGACCCAAGGCCCAGAGTATGGAACACAACCCAGGGGGAGGAGAGCTGGGACATCCTGTCTCAATACACATCTCCCTGTTCATACTGAGAATCCCCGGGGAAGACCCAAGGCCCAGAGTATGGAACACAACCCAGGGGGAGGAGAGCTGGGACATCCTGTCTCAACACACATCCCCTGTTCATACTGAGAATCCCTGGGAATGCCCAAGGCCCAGAGTGTGGAACACAACCCAGGGGGAGGAGAGCTGGGACATCCTGTCTCAATACACATCCCCCTGTTCATACTGAGAGTCGCCGGGGAAGACCCAAGGCCCAGAGTATGGAACACAACCCAGGGGGAGGAGAGCTGGGACATCCTGTCTCAACACACATCTCCCTGTTCATACTGAGAGTCCCCGGGGAATGCCCAAGGCCCAGAGTGTGGAACACAACCCAGGGGGAGGAGAGCTGGGACATCCTGTCTCAACACACATCCCCTGTTCATACTGAGAATCCCTGGGAAGGCCCAAGGCCCAGAGTGTGGAACACAACCCAGGGGGAGGAGAGCTGGGACATCCTGTCTCAACACACATCCCCTGTTCATAGTGAGAATCCCCGGGAAGGCCCAAGGCCCAGAGTGTGGAACACAACCCAGGGGGAGGAGAGCTGGGACATCCTGTCTCAACACACATCCCCTGTTCATACTGAGAATCCCCGGGAAGGCCCAAGGCCCAGAGTGTGGAACACAACCCAGGGGGAGGAGTGCTGGGACATCCTGTCTCAACACACATCCCCCTGATCATACTGAGAAGGCCGGTAAACTGTTTGTTTGCTGTGACCAGCTTTCTCTTTGTCACAAATAACCTCCTGTAGACCAGTGACACAAACAGCCCGTTAAACGCCACCAATGTCCTTTGGTCTGGTGAGGTCTCCCTTTGTGAAACATCGGCTGTTGTTAAAGCTTCTCATTCTGACTCGTTCACAGTGAGAAATGAGCTGCAGAACTGTCGAAACCATCAGCTTTAAGGAGACATTTCCCTTTGATGATCAATTTCCCAATGAGTGTGACAAAATTGATAAACTAAAAATCCTGCTTTGCCCTGTGACAATAACAGATTATCAGAATATTTCCCATGGGTTAAAAAACAATATTTTCGGGACTCACCGCCCGGGATGCTTGAAGTGGACCCTGTGATATAATAGAATTTTCTGTCCTGTCAGACTTAGACATCTTGTGGATAGATCTTTAAAATTTGTGGGAACTCAGTTCTCAGATGATTCCACACAATTTGTAAAAAGTTCTCAATCAGCTCGGCTTATTGTCGAGACATCAAGGACTCAGCACACTGCGTGTGTGGGACACAAACCTGATTTATTGGACATTGATACAGAATAAACTCCGTCCCAGTTATAGGGGTTACTAACATCAGCTTTACCTAACACCTTACTGCCCGAATGAACATGGTTGAGTCGTGGATATGATTAGCAGCAACAATAACAGCAGAATCCAACCCCTGTACTCACTTGTGAACTCGGTGGTTGGTGCCTCAGCAGGTTGGATAAATTAGTGAATCCCTTCCCACACTCGGGGCAGGTCAACGGCATCTCCCCAGTGTGAATTCGCTGGTGTGTCAACAGTTCCTTTGTGCTTTTAAAGCTCTTCTCACAGTCAGAACGTTTAAAAGATCTATTATCAGTGTGAACGAGCTGGTGTGTCCGGAGGTTGGATGACGGAGTGAATCTCATCCCACACACGCAGCAGGAGAATGGCCTCCTCCCAGTGTGAACTCACTTGAGGGCCAGCAGGTTAGATGAACGAGTGACTCCCCTCCCACATATGGAGCAGGTGAACCATCTTTACCTGGTGTGAACTCACTGGTGTTTCAGTGGGGTGGATGAGTCAGCAAATATCTTTGCACAGTGACAGCACCTAAATGATCTCTTGTCAGTGTACATTTGCTGGTGTTTCAACAGGTTCGATGATTCTTTGAAAGTCTTCAGACAGCGAGAGCAACTGAATGGCCTCCCTGGTGTGACTGCGTCGATGAGTTTCCAGCTGCGATGGGGAATGGAATCCCTTCCCACAGTCCCCACATTTCCACGGTTTCTCCGTGGTGCCGGTGTCCTTGTGTCTCTCCAGGTTGGATGATCAGTTGAAGCCTGGTCCACACACAACACGTGTACGGTTTCTCCCCGCTGTGAATGGTGCAATGTTTTTTCAGGCTGGGTAACTGGTTAAAGCCCTTTCCACAGTCGCTGCACTGGAACACTCTCACTCGGGGGTGTGTGTTTGTCGGGGCTTTTGCAGTCACACTGATGTTTGAAATCTTTGCCCACACACAGAACAGACACACATTTGCCCTTCCACACTCGGAGCCCGATGATATTGGGGCCCTGGTGAATGCAGTGACTGTGTGAGACCTGGGTGTGATGTGGGCTGGGACTTTGTTCTGTAAATGCTGCCCCTCTTCTCTCACAGCCTGGAACACCAGTTGACAAAAGCCTTCAGTGTGAGTCCTGGACAGAAACTCACGACAATCCAAGTATGTGAGGGACAGGGGCTTGTGGCTCCCAGTGGGCGGGGCTGAGCCCGGGTGGGCAGGGCTCCCCCAGTGGGCGGGGCTGAGCAAAGGTGGGCAGGGCTCCCCCCAGTGGGCGGGGCTGAGCCCAGGTGGGCAGGGCTCCCCCCAGTGGGCGGGGCTGAGCCCGGGTGGGTGGGGCTTGAGGGCCCCCCCAGTGGGCGGGGCTGAGCCTGGGTGGGTGGAGCTTGCAGGCCACAGTGGGCGGGGCTTGCGGGCCACAGTGGGCGGGGCTTCAGGGTCTCTGTTCCTCACTGGGTCCAAGTGCCCAGAACATGGAGCATCATGGGCAACAGCTTTTTCATAAACCTTTACAATCAGAGAGTGGTTACAGCCATTTGGCCCATCGAGCCCGTGCCGGCTCTCTGCAAGAACGTTTAGCTGGTCCCACTCCCCCGCTCTTTCCCCGGATCCCCACAAACCTCTCTCCTTCTCGGACGTATCCTGCTCCCTTGTGGAAGCTGTGACTGGATCGGCCTCCACCTCCCTTTCCGGCTGCATTCCAGATACTGACCACTCGCTGCGCAAAAAGGGTTTTTCTGACGTCGCCCTTGGTTCTTCTGCCCATCACCTTCAATCTGTGTCCTCTGGTTCGCGACCCTTCCGCCAGTGGGAACAGGTTCTATCTCCTCTGGCCAGACCACTCATGATTTTGACCATCTCGATCAAATCTCCTCTCAATCTTCTCTGCTCCCAGGAGAACAATCCCAGCTTCTCCAGTCTATCCAAGTAACTAAAGTCCCTCATCCCTGGAATCAATCAAATCTTTTCTGCACCCTCTCTAAGGCCTCCACATACTTTCTAAAATGCGGTGCCCAGAATTGGACACAATACTCCAGTTGAGGCCGAACCTGTATTTTATAGAGGTTCACCATAATATCCGTGCTTTTGTAATCTCTGCCTCTGTGATGCCCAGGATCCTGTAAGCATTTTTAAACTGCTCTCTCGACCTGCCCTGCCCCCTTCAATGATTTGTGCGCATAGACCCCTTGGTCTCTCTGTTCATGCACCCCCTTTAAAATTGTACCCTTTAGTTTATATTGCCTCTCCTTGTTCTTCCTCCCAAAATGTATCGCTTCAAACTTTTCTGTGTGAAGTTTCATCTGCCACGTGTCCGCCCAGTTCACCAGCCTGTCTGTCCTCCTGAAGTCTATCACCATCCTCCTCAACATTCACTATACTTCCAAGTTTTGATCCATCTACAGATTTGGAAATCAAGCTAAGAGGTGGCAGGGCTCGGGAACAGCGGCAGTAAATACAATCTAAATGTAAATTCCGATGTAGTTTATCTTCATTTATTCCTATTTTAATAGCTTTTGCTGAATGTGGCCCATGGCCAAGTGCCAGGATATTGGATCAAGCCCACCGTAGAAAATGAGTTTGACACCCTGAGGTAGACAATGTTAACCGGATTCCCCCATCCACCAACCTAACAACTTCTTTACAAACTCAAGCTAGTTTGTAAGAGATGACCATGTTTACCGGAATCCATGTTCAGTATCTCTAATGGCCCCTTCCCTTTCCCCATGATGGAAAACAGCATCTCTCAGGATCCCTTCGAGCACCTTCCCGGTGATCGAGGTCACGTTGATGGGCCTTCAGTTCCCGAGCTCAGACTTGTGCCCAATTTGGAAAATGGGAACTACATGTGCTACCTTCCAATCTCAGGGAACAACCCATGACTCTACTGAGCTGTTGGAGATATGGGCAAGGGGCTGACAGAGCACCCATCCCATCTCTTTAAACACCCTTGGGTGGATATCATTCGCACCTTACACGCATCAAGATTAACCCACACGGCGACTTTGCTGTCAGTGAAGAGAGATGAGAAAGACCAAAGTCCCGTTTGGCCCTCTGTGTGACCCTGAAGAACTGTGTCCAGACTGAAGTTCTCCCCCCATACGATCCTCCCCCCAGATTGTCCTCTCTGAGCCCCAGACAGGTGATGCTAAACACTCGGGTGGGAAAGACAAAAATCTACAGCAATGTGTTGAAAGCAAAAATGATTTATTTGTATATTTCCCAAATATTAAACTCCAGCCCAGTTATAGGGTTATTAACATCAGCAGAAACAAACCCCAACTGTCAGAATGAACATGGTTCAGTCGGGATGTGATTAACAGCAACAATAACAGCAGATTCCAACCCCTGCAGTCACTTGTGAACTTGCTGGTGTCTCAGCAGGTAGGATGACCGAGTGAATCCCTTCCCACACACAGAGCAGGTGAACAGCTTCTCCCCCGTGTGAATTCGCTGGTGTATTAGCAGGGTGGTTGACCGAGTGAATCCCTTCCCACATTCAGGGCAGGTGAACGGCCTCTCCCCAGTGTGAACTCGCTGGTGCATCAGCAGGTGGGATGACCGAGTGAATCCCTTCCCACACACAGAGCAGGTGAACGGTCTCTCCCCAGTGTGAATTCGCTGGTGTATTAGCAGGGTGCATGACTGAGTGAATCCCTTCCCACATTCTGAGCAGGTAAATGGCCTCTCCCCGGCGTGAACTCGCTGGTGTGTCAGCAGGCTGGATGACTGAGTGAATCCCTTCCCACACTCAGAGCAGGTGAATGGCCTCTCCCCAGTGTGAACTCGCTGGTGTGCCAGCAGGTTGTATAACTGAGTGAATCCCTTCCCACACTCTGAGCAGGTGAACGGTCTCTCCCCAGTGTGAATTCGCTGGTGTTTCAGCAGGCTGGATGACTGAGTGAATCCCTTCCCACACACGGAGCAGGTGAACGGCCTCTCCCCAGTATGAACTCGCTGGTGTATCAGCAGGCTGGATGACTGAGTGAATCCCTTCCCACACCCGGAGCAGGTGAACGGCCTCTCCCCAGTGTGAACTCGCCGATGTGTTTCCAGCTGGGATGGGGAGTTGAAACCTTTCCCACAGTCCCCACATTTACACGGTTTCTCCCCAGTGTGACTGCACTTGTGTCTCTCCAGGTTAGAATATCGGCTGAAGCCTTGTCCACACACACAGCACGTGTACTGTTTCTCCCCGCTGTGAACAGTGCTTTTTGCTTCCATGGTCAAAGGCCGATGATACTCCGTTCCCGATGAATCAAGTGACTCCGTCAGATCTTATTGTGATGTTTGTTTTGAACCTTTGGTCGACAAATCCTCCCCTTTTAATACCCTGTAAAGAGAATTTCAAACAGGAAAAAGTTGGGTGAGAGAGAACCCACAAAAACACAAAGGCAGGTTGTGAAATTGAGCTGAATGAACCTGCTTATTTGTGCGGCCGTCTGCAGAAAAAAAGTGACCCTGAAAGCTGTCGGATTGTCATAAAAACCCAACTGGTCACTAATGTCCTTCAGGGAAGGGAACCCACCACCCGGTCTGGGCCTACACAAGACTCTGGCCTCTATGGGAGGAGAGAGAGGTGGCCAGGTGAGGGACTTTATACATCTGCAACTCGACCAGAACTTTGAAAGAACCTCCCAAACCCACAACCTCTACCACCTAGATGGACCGGGGCAGCAGGTGCATGGGAAATCCATCACCTCCAAGTTCCCCTCCAAGTCTCACATCCTGACTTGGGCATATATCACCGTTCCTACATCGTCACTGGGTGAAAATCCTGGAACTCCTCACCTAACAGCATTGTGGGAGGACCTTCACCACACGGACTGCAGCGGTTCGAGAAGGCCCACATCACCTTGTCAAGGGGCAAATGGAAATTGGAAATATATTCTGGCCTTACTAGCGACACCCACATCCCAAGAATGGATTAAAACAAATCTGTACATTGAAAGCCTCTACAGAAATACTTGTTCCTAAAACAATACTCTTCTACATTGTGAGGACAGTAATCTCCCCTAGAATCCACCGCAGTTGACAGTCTCTCATCGGAAATTGTTGGGCCCGACTGGGCTCAGAGGTACTGGGGGTGAAACCCAGCAGCTTCTCCCCCCTCTCCATTCCAGCTCAAACTGATGCAACACACAGACCCACACAGGAGGCCAAGGAGCGACTTCCGTATCCAGTGCCCACCCTGATACAGAGCGGCTCTGGATTGGTCTCTCTGTGTTTCCAGTATCGATGCACTTAGGTTCAGTATATGAGGGAGAAGGGAATAGAGGCTTGTGCTGAGAGAGTTAGAACCATAGAATCAGAGAATGGTTACAGCACGGAACATGACCATTCGGCCCGTCGAGCCCGTGCCGGCTCTCTGCAAGAGCACCTCAGCTAGTCCCACTCCCCCGCCCTTACCCCACAGCCCTGCTCATGTTTTCTCTCAGGTATTTATCCAATTCCCTTTTGAAAGCCGTGATTGAGTCTGCCTCCACCACCCTCTCAGGCCGTGCATTCCGGATATTAATCACTCGCTACTCAAAAAGGGTTTTTCTTGTGTCGCCTTTGGTTCTTTTGCCAATCCCTTAAATCTGTGTCCTCTGGTTCTCGACCCTTCTGCCAATGGGAACAGTTTCTCTCTATCTCCTCTGGCAAGACCCCTCATGATTTTGAACACCTCGATCAAATCTCCTCTCAATCTTCCCTGCTCCAAGGAGAACATAAGAAATAGGAGCAGGAGTCGGCCATTTGGCCCCTCGAGCCTGCTCCACCATTCAATAAGATCATGGCTGATCTGATCATGGACTCAGCTCCACTTCCCTGCCCACTCCCCATAACCCTTTCTTCCCTTATCCCTCAAAAATCTGTCTATCTCCACCTTAAATATATTCAATGACCTAGGCTCCACAGCAACCTGGGGCAGAGAATTCCACAGATTTATAACCCTCTGAGAAAAGAAATTCCCCCTCATCTCAGTTTTAAATTAGCGATCCCTTATTCTGAAACTATGCCCACTAGTTCTAAATTCCCCCATGAGTGGAAACATCCTCTCGAGCTCCCTCAGTATCTTATATGTTTCAATAAGATCACATCTCATTCTCCAATGAGTATAGGCCCAACCTACTCAACCTTTCTTCATAAGATATCCCCTTCATCTCAGGAATTAACCTAGTGAACTTTTTCTGAACTGCCTCCAATAAAAGTATATAGTTCCTTAAATACGGAGACCAAAACTGTACGCAGTACTCCAGGTGTGGCCTCACCAATACCTTGTACAGTTCGAGCAGGACTTCTCTGCTTTTATACTCGATCCCCATAGCAACCCCAGCTTCTCCAGTCTGTCCAGGTAACTGCAGTCCCTCATCCCTGGAATCATTCTTGTAAATCTTTTCTACATCCTCTCTAAGATGTTCACATCCTTCCTAAAGTGCGGTGCCCAGAATTGGGCACAATACTCCAGTGTTTTGTACAGGTTCATCATAATATCCACGCTTTTGTACTCTATATCTCTATTTATAAACAGAGAAACTGTCTAGTGTAATATAAACAGAGACAGGGTCTAGTGTAATATAAACAGGGACAGGGCCTCGTGTAATATAAACAGAGACAGAGTCTAGTGTAATATAAACAGAGACAGGGTCTAGTGTAATATAAACAGAGACAGGGTCTAGTGTAATATAAACAGAGACAGGGTCGAGTGTAATATAAACAGAGACAGGATCTAGTGTAATATTAACAGAGACAGGGTCTAGTGTAATATAAACAGGGACAGGGCCTCGTGTAATATAAACAGAGACAGAGTCTAGTGTAATATAAACAGAGACAGGGTCTAGTGTAATATAAACAGAGACAGGGTCTAGTGTAATATAAACAGAGACAGGGTCTAGTGTAATATAAACAGAGACAGGGTCTAGTGTAATATAAACAGGGACAGGTTCTAGTGTAATATAAACAGAGACAGGGTCCAGTGTAATATAAACAGAGACAGGGTCTAGTGTAATATAAACAGAGACAGGGTCTAGTGTAATATAAACAGGGACAGAGTCTCGTGTAATATAAACAGAGACAGGGTCCAGTGTAATATAAACAGAGACAGGGTCCAGTGTAATATAAACAGGGACATGGTCTAGTGTAATATAAACAGAGACAGGGTCTAGTGTAATATAAACAGAGACATGGTCTAGTGTAATATAAACAGGGACAGGGTCTAGTGTAATATAAACAGGGACAGGGTCTAGTGTAATATAAACAGAGACAGGGTCTAGTGTAATATAAACAGAGACAGGGCCGAGTGTAATATAAACAGAGACAGGGTCGAGTGTAATATAAAAAGAGACAGGGCCTCGTGTAATATAAACATAGACAGGGTCTAGTGCAATATAAACAGAGACAGGGCCTAGTGTAATATAAACATAGACAGGGTCCAGTGTAATATAAACAAGTCAGGGTCTAGTGTAATATAAACAGGGACAGGGCCTAGTGTAATATAAACAGAGACAGGGTCTAGTGTAATATAAACAGAGACAGGGTCTAGTGTAATATAAACAGGGACAGGGTCCAGTGTAATATAAACAGAGACAGGGTCTAGTGTAATATAAACAGGGACAGGGTCTAGTGTAATATAAACAGGGACAGCTTCTAGTGTAATATAAACAGGGACAGGGTCTAGTGTAATATAAACAGACAGGGTCCAGTGTAATATAAACAGGGACAGGATCTAGTGTAATATAAACAGAGACAGGGTCTAGTGTAATATAAACAGGGACAGGGTCTAGTGTAATATAAACAGAGACAGGGTCCAGTGTAATATAAACAGAGACAGGGTCCAGTGTAATATAAACAGAGACAGGGTCTGGTGTAATATAAACAGAGACAGGGCCGAGTGTAATATAAACAGAGACATGATCTAGTGTAATATAAACAGAGACAGGATCGAGTGTAATATAAACAGAGACAGGGTCCAGTGCAATATAAACAGAGACAGGGTCTAGTGTAATATAAACAGAGACAGGGTCTAGTGTAATATAAGCAGAGACAGAGTCCAGTGTAATATAAACAGAGACAGGGTCTAGTGTAATATAAACAGGGACAGGGTCTAGTGTAATATAAATAGAGACAGGGTCCAGTGTAATATAAACAGAGACAGGGTCTAGTGTAATATAAACAGAGACAGGGTCTAGTGTAATATAAGCAGAGACAGAGTCCAGTGTAATATAAACAGAGACAGGGTCTAGTGTAATATAAACAGGGACAGGGTCTCGTGTAATATAAACAGAGACAGGGTCCAGTGTAATATAAACAGAGACAGGGTCCAGTGTAATATAAACAGAGACAGGGTCCAGTGTAATATAAACAGAGACAGGGTCTAGTGTAATATAAGCAGAGACAGGGTCCAGTGTAATATAAACAGAGACAGGGTCTAGTGTAATATAAACAGAGACAGGGTGCAGTGTAATATAAACAGAGACAGGGTCCAGTGTAATATAAACAGGGACGGGGTCTAGTGTAATATAAACAGAGACAGTGTCTAGTGTAATATAAATAGGGACAGGGTCTAGTGTAATATAAACAGGGACAGGGTCTAGTGTAATATAAACAGAGACAGGGTGCAGTGTAATATAAACAGAGACAGGGTCTAGTGTAATATAAACAGGGACAGGGTCTAGTGTAATATAAACAGGGACAGGGTCTAGTGTAATATAAACAGAGACAGGGTGCAGTGTAATATAAACAGAGGCAGGATCTATTGTAATATAAACAGGGACAGGGTCTAGTGTAATATAAACAGGGACAGGGTCGAGTGTAATATAAACAGAGACAGGGTCTAGTGTAATATAAACAGGGACAGGGTCTAGTGTAATATAAACAGAGACAGGGTCCAGTGCAATATAAACAGAGGCAGGATCTATTGTAATATAAACAGGGACAGGGTCTAGTGTAATATAAACAGGGACAGGGTCGAGTGTAATATAAACAGAGACAGGGTCTAGTGCAATATAAACAGAGGCAGGATCTATTGTAATGTAAACAGGGACAGGGTCTAGTGTAATATAAATAGAGACAGGATCTATTGTAATATAAACAGAGACAGGGTCTAGTGTAATATAAACAGGGACAGGGTCTAGTGTAATATAAACAGGGACAGGGTCTAGTGTAATATAAATAGAGACAGGATCTATTGTAATATAAACAGAGACAGGGTCTAGTGTAATATAAACAGGGACAGGGCCTAGTGTAATATAAACAGAGACAGGGTCTAGTGTAATGTAAAAAGAGACAGGGTCTAGTGTAATATAAACAGAGACAGGGTCCAGTGTAATATAAACAGAGACAGGGTCTAGTGTAATATAAACTTGGACAGGGCCTAGTGTAATATAAACAGAGACAGAGTATAGTGTAATGTAAACAGAGACAGGGTCCAGTGTAATATAAACAGGGACAGGGTCCAGTGCAATATAAACAGAGACAGGGTCCAGTGTAATATAAACAGAGACAGGGTCCAGTGTAATATAAACAGAGACAGGGTCTAGTGTAATATAAACAGAGACAGGGTCTCGTGTAATATAAACAGAGACAGTGTAGAGTGTAATATAAACAGGGACAGGGTCTAGTGTAATATAAACAGAGACAGGGTCCAGTGTAATATAAACAGAGACAGGGTCTAGTGTAATATAAACAGAGACAGGGTCTAGTGTAATATAAACAGGGACAGGGTCTCGTGTAATATAAACAGAGACAGGGTCCAGTGTAATATAAACAGGGACAGGGTCCAGTGTAATATAAACAGAAACAGGTTTTAGTGTAATATAAACAGAGACAGGGGCCAGTGTAATATAAACAGAGACAGTGTCTAGTGTAATGTAAACAGGGACAGGGTCTAGTGTATTATAAAAAAGGCAGGATCTATTGTAATATAAACAGAGACAGGGTCTAGTGCAATATACACAGAGGCAGGATCTATTGTAATATAAATAGAGACAGGATCTATTGTAATATAAAGAGAGACAGGGTCTAGTGTAATATAAACAGGGACAGGGCCAAGTGTAATATAAACAGAGACAGGGCCTAGTGTAATATAAACAGAGACAGGGTCTAGTGTAATATAAACAGAGACAGGGCCTAGTGTAATATAAACAGAGACAGGGTCTAGTGTAATATAAACAGAGACAGGGTCGAGTGTAATATAAACAGAGACAGGATCTAGTGTAATATAAACAGAGACAGGGTCTAGTGTAATATAAACAGGGACAGTGTCTCGTGTAATATAAACAGAGACAGGGTCCAGTGTAATATAAACAGAGACAGGGTCCAGTGTAATATAAACAGAGACAGGGTCCAGTGTAATATAAACAGAGACAGGGTCTAGTGTAATATAAACTTGGACAGGGCCTAGTGTAATATAAACAGAGACAGGGTCCAGTGTAATATAAACAGAGACAGGGTCTAGTGTAATATAAACAGGGACAGGGTCTCGTGTAATATAAACAGAGACAGGGTCCAGTGTAATATAAACAGGGACAGGGTCCAGTGTAATATAAACAGAAACAGGTTTTAGTGTAATATAAACAGAGACAGGGGCCAGTGTAATATAAACAGAGACAGTGTCTAGTGTAATATAAACAGGGACAGGGTCTAGTGTATTATAAATAGAGGCAGGATCTATTGTAATATAAACAGAGACAGGGTCTAGTGCAATATACACAGAGGCAGGATCTATTGTAATATAAATAGAGACAGGATCTATTGTAATATAAAGAGAGACAGGGTCTAGTGTAATATAAACAGGGACAGGGCCTAGTGTAATATAAACAGAGACAGGGCCTAGTGTAATATAAACAGAGACAGGGTCTAGTGTAATATAAACAGAGACAGGGTCTAGTGTAATATAAACAGAGACAGGATCTAGTGTAATATTAACAGAGACAGGGTCTAGTGTAATATAAACAGGGACAGGGCCTCGTGTAATATAAACAGAGACAGAGTCTAGTGTAATATAAACAGAGACAGGGTCTAGTGTAATATAAACAGAGACAGGGTCTAGTGTAATATAAACAGGGACAGGGTCTAGTGTAATATAAACAGAGACAGGGTCCAGTGTAATATAAACAGAGACAGGGTCTAGTGTAATATAAACAGAGACAGGGTCTCGTGTAATATAAACAGAGACAAGGTCTAGTGTAATATAAACAGGGACAGAGTCTCGTGTAATATAAACAGGGACAGGGTCTAGTGTAATATAAACAGGGACAGGGTCCAGTGTAATATAAACAGAGACAGGGTCCAGTGTAATATAAACAGAGACAGGGTCTCGTGTAATATAAACAGAGACAGTGTCTAGTGTAATATAAACAGGGACAGGGTCTAGTGTAATATAAACAGAGACAGGGTGCAGTGTAATATAAACAGAGACAGGGTCCAGTGTAATATAAACAGGGACGGGGTCTAGTGCAATATAAACAGAGGCAGTGTCTAGTGTAATATAAACAGGGACAGGGTCTAGTGTAATATAAACAGGGACAGGGTGCAGTGTAATATAAACAGAGACAGGGTCCAGTATAATATAAACAGGGACAGGGTCTAGTGCAATATAAACAGAGACAGGGTCCAGTGTAATATAAACAGAGACAGGGCCTAGTGTAATATAAACAGAGACAGGGTCTAGTGTAATATAAACAGAGACAGGGTCTAGTGTAATATAAACAGAGACAGGGTCTAGTGTAATATAAACAGAGACAGGGTCTAGTGTAATATAAACAGAGACAGGGTCTAGTGTAATATAAACAGAGACAGAGTCTAGTGTAATATAAACAGAGACAGGGTGCAGTGTAATATAAACAGAGACAGGGTCCAGTGTAATATAAACAGGGACAGGGTCTAGTGTAATATAAACAGGGACAGGGTCTAGTGTAATATAAATAGAGACAGGATCTATTGTAATATAAACAGAGACAGGGTCTAGTGTAATATAAACAGAGACAGGGTCTAGTGTAATATAAACAGAGACAGGGTCTAGTGTAATATAAACAGAGACAGGGTCTAGTGTAATATAAACAGAGACAGGGCCTAGTGTAATATAAACAGAGACAGGGTCTAGTGTAATATAAACAGAGACAGGGTCTAGTGTAATATAAACAGAGACAGGGTCTAGTGTAATATAAACAGGGACAGGGCCTAGTGTAATATAAACAGAGACAGGGTCTAGTGTGAAATAAACAGGGACAGGGTGTAGTGTAATATAAACAGAGACAGGGTCTAGTGTAATATAAACAGAGACAGAGTCTAGTGTAATATAAACAGAGACAGGGTCCAGTGTAATATAAACAGAGACAGGGTCTAGTGTAATATAAACAGAGACAGGGTAAAGTGTAATATAAACAGAGACAGGGTCTAGTGTAATATAAACAGAGACAGGGTCCAGTGTAATATAAACAGGGACAGGGTCTAGTGTAATATAAACAGAGACAGGGTCTAGTGTAATATAAACAGAGACAGGGTCTAGTGTAATATAAACAGAGACAGGGTCTAGTGTAATATAAACAGGGACAGGGTCTCGTGTAATATAAACAGAGACAGGGTCTAGTGTAATATAAACAGACACAGGGTCTTGTGTAATATAAACAGAGACAGGGTGCAGTGTAATATAAACAGGGACAGGGTCCAGTGTAATATAAACAGAGACAGGGTCCAGTGTAATATAAACAGAGACAGGGTCTCGTGTAATATAAACAGAGACAGTGTCTAGTGTAATATAAACAGGGACAGAGTCTAGTGTAATATAAACAGAGACAGGGTGCAGTGTAATATAAACAGAGACAGGGTCCAGTGTAATATAAACAGGGACAGGGTCTAGTGCAATATAAACAGAGACAGTGTCTAGTGTAATATAAACAGGGACAGGGTCTAGTGTAATATAAACAGGGACAGGGTGCAGTGTAATATAAACAGAGACAGGGTCCAGTGTAATATAAACAGGGACAGGGTCTAGTGCAATATAAACAGAGACAGGGTCCAGTGTAATATAAACAGAGACAGGGTCCAGTGTAATATAAACAGAGACAGGGTCTCGTGTAATATAAACAGAGACAGTGTCTAGTGTAATATAAACAGGGACAGGGTCTAGTGTAATATAAACAGAGACCGGGTCCAGTGTAATATTAACAGAGACAGGGTCTCGTGTAATATAAACAGAGACAGTGTCTAGTGTAATATAAACAGGGACAGGGTCCAGTGTAATATAAACAGAGACAGGGTCTAGTGAAATATAAACAGAGACAGGGTCTAGTGTAATATAAACAGGGACAGGGTCTCGTGTAATATAAACAGAGACAGGGTCCAGTGTAATATAAACAGGGACAGGGTCCAGTGTAATATAAACAGAAACAGGTTTTAGTGTAATATAAACAGAGACAGGATCGAGTGTAATATAAACAGAGACAGGGTCCAGTGCAATATAAACAGAGACAGGGTCTAGTGTAATATAAACAGAGACAGGGTCTAGTGTAATATAAGCAGAGACAGAGTCCAGTGTAATATAAACAGAGACAGGGTCTAGTGTAATATAAACAGGGACAGGGTCTAGTGTAATATAAATAGAGACAGGGTCCAGTGTAATATAAACAGAGACAGGGTCTAGTGTAATATAAACAGAGACAGGGTCTAGTGTAATATAAGCAGAGACAGAGTCCAGTGTAATATAAACAGAGACAGGGTCTAGTGTAATATAAACAGGGACAGGGTCTCGTGTAATATAAACAGAGACAGGGTCCAGTGTAATATAAACAGAGACAGGGTCCAGTGTAATATAAACAGAGACAGGGTCCAGTGTAATATAAACAGAGACAGGGTCTAGTGTAATATAAGCAGAGACAGGGTCCAGTGTAATATAAACAGAGACAGGGTCTCGTGTAATATAAACAGAGACAGGGTGCAGTGTAATATAAACAGAGACAGGGTCCAGTGTAATATAAACAGGGACGGGGTCTAGTGTAATATAAACAGAGACAGTGTCTAGTGTAATATAAATAGGGACAGGGTCTAGTGTAATATAAACAGGGACAGGGTCTAGTGTAATATAAACAGAGACAGGGTGCAGTGTAATATAAACAGAGACAGGGTCTAGTGTAATATAAACAGGGACAGGGTCTAGTGTAATATAAACAGGGACAGGGTCTAGTGTAATATAAACAGAGACAGGGTGCAGTGTAATATAAACAGAGACAGGGTCCAGTGCAATATAAACAGAGGCAGGATCTATTGTAATATAAACAGGGACAGGGTCTAGTGTAATATAAACAGGGACAGGGTCGAGTGTAATATAAACAGAGACAGGGTCTAGTGCAATATAAACAGAGGCAGGATCTATTGTAATGTAAACAGGGACAGGGTCTAGTGTAATATAAATAGAGACAGGATCTATTGTAATATAAACAGAGACAGGGTCTAGTGTAATATAAACAGGGACAGGGTCTAGTGTAATATAAACAGGGACAGGGTCTAGTGTAATATAAATAGAGACAGGATCTATTGTAATATAAACAGAGACAGGGTCTAGTGTAATATAAACAGGGACAGGGCCTAGTGTAATATAAACAGAGACAGGGTCTAGTGTAATATAAAAAGAGACAGGGTCTAGTGTAATATAAACAGAGACAGGGTCTAGTGTAATATAAACAGAGACATGGTCTAGTGTAATATAAACAGGGACAGGGTCTCGTGTAATATAAACAGAGACAGGGTCCAGTGTAATATAAACAGAGACAGGGTCTAGTGTAATATAAACTTGGACAGGGCCTCGTGTAATATAAACAGAGACAGAGTATAGTGTAATGTAAACAGAGACAGGGTCCAGTGTAATATAAACAGGGACAGGGTCCAGTGCAATATAAACAGATACAGGGTCCAGTGTAATATGAACAGAGACAGGGTCCAGTGTAATATAAACAGAGACAGGGTCTAGTGTAATATAAACAGAGACAGGGTCTCGTGTAATATAAACAGAGACAGTGCAGAGTGTAATATAAACAGGGACAGGGTCTAGTGTAATATAAACAGAGACAGGGTCCAGTGTAATATAAACAGAGACAGGGTCTAGTGTAATATAAACAGAGACAGGGTCTAGTGTAATATAAACAGGGACAGGGTCTCGTGTAATATAAACAGAGACAGGGTCCAGTGTAATTTAAACAGGGACAGGGTCCAGTGTAATATAAACAGAAACAGGTTTTAGTGTAATATAAACAGAGACAGGGGCCAGTGTAATATAAACAGAGACAGTGTCTAGTGTAATATAAACAGGGACAGGGTCTAGTGTATTATAAAAAAGGCAGGATCTATTGTAATATAAACAGAGACAGGGTCTAGTGCAATATACACAGAGGCAGGATCTATTGTAATATAAATAGAGACAGGATCTATTGTAATATAAAGAGAGACAGGGTCTAGTGTAATATAAACAGGGACAGGGCCTAGTGTAATATAAACAGAGACAGGGCCTAGTGTAATATAAACAGAGACAGGGCCTAGTGTAATATAAACAGAGACAGGGCCTAGTGTAATATAAACAGAGACAGGGTCGAGTGTAATATAAACAGAGACAGGATCTAGTGTAATATTAACAGAGACAGGGTCAAGTGTAATATAAACAGAGACAGAGTCTAGTGTAATATAAACAGAGACAGGGTCTAGTGTAATATAAACAGAGACAGGGTCTAGTGTAATATAAACAGGGACATGTTCTAGTGTAATATAAACAGAGACAGGGTCCAGTGTAATATAAACAGAGACAGGGTCTAGTGTAATATAAACAGAGACAGGGTCTAGTGTAATATAAACAGAGACAGGGTCTAGTGTATTATAAAAAAGGCAGGATCTATTGTAATATAAACAGAGACAGGGTCTAGTGCAATATACACAGAGGCAGGATCTATTGTAATATAAATAGAGACAGGATCTATTGTAATATAAAGAGAGACAGGGTCTAGTGTAATATAAACAGGGACAGGGCCTAGTGTAATATAAACAGAGACAGGGCCTAGTGTAATATAAACAGAGACAGGGCCTAGTGTAATATAAACAGAGACAGGGCCTAGTGTAATATAAACAGAGACAGGGTCGAGTGTAATATAAACAGAGACAGGATCTAGTGTAATATTAACAGAGACAGGGTCAAGTGTAATATAAACAGAGACAGAGTCTAGTGTAATATAAACAGAGACAGGGTCTCGTGTAATATAAACAGAGACAGGGTCCAGTGTAATATAAACAGAGACAGGGTCCAGTGTAATATAAACAGAGACAGGGTCCAGTGTAATATAAACAGAGACAGGGTCTAGTGTAATATAAGCAGAGACAGGGTCCAGTGTAATATAAACAGAGACAGTGTCTAGTGTAATATAAACAGGGACAGGGTCTAGTGTAATATAAATAGAGACAGGGTCCAGTGTAATATAAACAGAGACAGGGTCTAGTGTAATATAAACAGAGACAGGGTCTAGTGTAATATAAGCAGAGACAGAGTCCAGTGTAATATAAACAGAGACAGGGTCTAGTGTAATATAAACAGGGACAGGGTCTCGTGTAATATAAACAGAGACAGGGTCCAGTGTAATATAAACAGAGACAGGGTCCAGTGTAATATAAACAGAGACAGGGTCCAGTGTAATATAAACAGAGACAGGGTCTAGTGTAATATAAGCAGAGACAGGGTCCAGTGTAATATAAACAGAGACAGTGTCTAGTGTAATATAAACAGGGACAGGGTCTAGTGTAATATAAACAGAGACAGGGTGCAGTGTAATATAAACAGAGACAGGGTCCAGTGTAATATAAACAGGGACGGGGTCTAGTGTAATATAAACAGAGACAGTGTCTATTGTAATATAAACAGAGACAGGGTCTAGTGTAATATAAACAGGGACAGGGTCTAGTGTAATATAAACAGGGACAGGGTCTAGTGTAATATAAATAGAGACAGGATCTATTGTAATATAAACAGAGACAGGGTCTAGTGTAATATAAACAGGGACAGGGCCTAGTGTAATATAAACAGAGACAGAGTATAGTGTAATGTAAACAGAGACAGGGTCTAGTGTAATGTAAAAAGAGACAGGGTCTAGTGTAATATAAACAGAGACAGGGTCTAGTGTAATATAAACAGAGACAGGGTCTAGTGTAATATAAACAGGGACAGGGTCTCGTGTAATATAAACAGAGACAGGGTCCAGTGTAATATAAACAGAGACAGGGTCTAGTGTAATATAAACTTGGACAGGGCCTAGTGTAATATAAACAGAGACAGAGTATAGTGTAATGTAAACAGAGACAGGGTCCAGTGTAATATAAACAGGGACAGGGTCCAGTGCAATATAAACAGAGACAGGGTCCAGTGTAATATAAACAGAGACAGGGTCCAGTGTAATATAAACAGAGACAGGGTCTAGTGTAATATAAACAGAGACAGGGTCTCGTGTAATATAAACAGAGACAGTGTAGAGTGTAATATAAACAGGGACAGGGTCTAGTGTAATATAAACAGGGACAGGGTCTCGTGTAATATAAACAGAGACAGGATCCAGTGTAATATAAACAGAGACAGGGTCTAGTGTAATATAAACTTGGACAGGGCCTAGTGTAATATAAACAGAGACAGAGTATAGTGTAATGTAAACAGAGACAGGGTCCAGTGTAATATAAACAGGGACAGGGTCCAGTGCAATATAAACAGAGACAGGGTCTAGTGTAATATAAACAGAGACAGGGTCTCGTGTAATATAAACAGAGACAGTGTAGAGTGTAATATAAACAGGGACAGGGTCTAGTGTAATATAAACAGAGACAGGGTCCAGTGTAATATAAACAGAGACAGGGTCCAGTGTAATATAAACAGAGACAGGGTCTAGTGTAATATAAACAGGGACAGGGTCTCGTGTAATATAAACAGAGACAGGGTCCAGTGTAATATAAACAGGGACAGGGTCCAGTGTAATATAAACAGAAACAGGTTTTAGTGTAATATAAACAGAGACAGGGGCCAGTGTAATATAAACAGAGACAGTGTCTAGTGTAATATAAACAGGGACAGGGTCTAGTGTATTATAAATAGAGGCAGGATCTATTGTAATATAAACAGAGACAGGGTCTAGTGCAATATACACAGAGGCAGGATCTATTGTAATATAAATAGAGACAGGATCTATTGTAATATAAAGAGAGACAGGGTCTAGTGTAATATAAACAGGGACAGGGCCTAGTGTAATATAAACAGAGACAGGGCCTAGTGTAATATAAACAGAGACAGGGTCTAGTGTAATATAAACAGAGACAGGGTCTAGTGTAATATAAACAGAGACAGGATCTAGTGTAATATTAACAGAGACAGGGTCTAGTGTAATATAAACAGGGACAGGGCCTCGTGTAATATAAACAGAGACAGAGTCTAGTGTAATATAAACAGAGACAGGGTCTAGTGTAATATAAACAGAGACAGGGTCTAGTGTAATATAAACAGGGACAGGGTCTAGTGTAATATAAACAGAGACAGGGTCCAGTGTAATATAAACAGAGACAGGGTCTAGTGTAATATAAACAGAGACAGGGTCTAGTGTAATATAAACAGAGACAGGGTCTAGTGTAATATAAACAGGGACAGAGTCTCGTGTAATATAAACAGGGACAGGGTCTAGTGTAATATAAACAGGGACAGGGTCTAGTGTAATATAAACAGGGACAGGGTCTAGTGTAATATAAACAGGGACAGGGTCTAGTGTAATATAAACAGAGACAGGGTCCAGTGTAATATAAACAGAGACAGGGTCCAGTGTAATATAAACAGAGACAGGGTCTAGTGTAATATAAACAGGGACAGGGTCTCGTGTAATATAAACAGAGACAGGGTCCAGTGTAATATAAACAGGGACAGGGTCCAGTGTAATATAAACAGAAACAGGTTTTAGTGTAATTTAAACAGAGACAGGGGCCAGTGTAATATAAACAGAGACAGTGTCTAGTGTAATATAAATAGGGACAGGGTCTAGTGTAATATAAACAGAGACAGGGTCCAGTGTAATATAAACAGGGACAGGGTCTAGTGTATTATAAATAGAGGCAGGATCTATTGTAATATAAACAGAGACAGGGTCTAGTGCAATATACACAGAGGCAGGATCTATTGTAATATAAATAGAGACATGATCTATTGTAATATAAAGAGAGACAGGGTCTAGTGTAATATAAACAGAGACAGGGTCTAGTGTAATATAAACAGGGACAGGGTCTAGTGTAATATAAACAGAGACCGGGTCCAGTGTAATATAAACAGAGACAGGGTCTAGTGTAATATAAACAGAGACAGGGTCTAGTGTAATATAAACAGAGACAGAGTCTCGTGTAATATAAACAGAGACAGGGTCCAGTGTAATATAAACAGAGACAGGGTCCAGTGTAATATAAACAGAGACAGGGTCCAGTGTAATATAAACAGAGACAGGGTCTAGTGTAATATAAGCAGAGACAGGGTCCAGTGTAATATAAACAGAGACAGTGTCTAGTGTAATATAAACAGGGACAGGGTCTAGTGTAATATAAACAGAGACAGGGTGCAGTGTAATATAAACAGAGACAGGGTCCAGTGTAATATAAACAGGGACGGGGTCTAGTGCAATATAAACAGAGACAGTGTCTAGTGTAATATAAATAGGGACAGGGTCTAGTGTAATATAAACAGAGACAGGGTCCAGTGTAATATAAACAGAGACAGGGTCTAGTGTAATATAAACAGGGACAGGGTCTCGTGTAATATAAACAGAGACAGGGTCCAGTGTAATATAAACAGGGACAGGGTCCAGTGTAATATAAACAGAAACAGGTTTTAGTGTAATATAAACAGAGACAGGGGCCAGTGTAATATAAACAGAGACAGTGTCTAGTGTAATATATAAACAGGGACAGGGTCTAGTGTATTATAAATAGAGGCAGGATCTATTGTAATATAAACAGAGACAGGGTCTAGTGCAATATACACAGAGGCAGGATCTATTGTAATATAAATAGAGACAGGATCTATTGTAATATAAAGAGAGACAGGGTCTAGTGTAATATAAACAGGGACAGGGCCTAGTGTAATATAAACAGAGACAGGGCCTAGTGTAATATAAACAGAGACAGGGTCTAGTGTAATATAAACAGAGACAGGGTCAAGTGTAATATAAACAGAGACAGGATCTAGTGTAATATTAACAGAGACAGGGTCTAGTGTAATATAAACAGGGACAGGGCCTCTTGTAATATAAACAGAGACAGAGTCTAGTGTAATATAAACAGAGACAGGGTCTAGTGTAATATAAACAGAGACAGGGTCTAGTGTAATATAAACAGAGACAGAGTCTAGTGTAATATAAACAGAGACAGGGTCTAGTGTAATATAAACAGAGACAGGGTCTAGTGTAATATAAACAGGGACAGAGTCTCGTGTAATATAAACAGGGACAGGGTCTAGTGTAATATAAACAGGGACAGGGTCTAGTGTAATATAAACAGGGACAGGGTCTAGTGTAATATAAACAGAGACAGGGTCCAGTGTAATATAAACAGAGACAGGGTCCAGTGTAATATAAACAGAGACAGGGTCTAGTGTAATATAAACAGGGACAGGGTCTCGTGTAATATAAACAGAGACAGGGTCCAGTGTAATATAAACAGGGACAGGGTCCAGTGTAATATAAACAGAAACAGGTTTTAGTGTAATTTAAACAGAGACAGGGGCCAGTGTAATATAAACAGAGACAGTGTCTAGTGTAATATAAATAGGGACAGGGTCTAGTGTAATATAAACAGAGACAGGGTCCAGTGTAATATAAACAGGGACAGGGTCTAGTGTATTATAAATAGAGGCAGGATCTATTGTAATATAAACAGAGACAGGGTCTAGTGCAATATACACAGAGGCAGGATCTATTGTAATATAAATAGAGACAGGATCTATTGTAATATAAAGAGAGACAGGGTCTCGTGTAATATAAACAGAGACAGGGTCTAGTGTAATATAAACAGGGACAGGGTCTAATGTAATATAAACAGAGACCGGGTCCAGTGTAATATAAACAGAGACAGGGTCTAGTGTAATATAAACAGAGACAGGGTCTAGTGTAATATAAACAGAGACAGGGTCTAGTGTAATATAAACAGGGACAGAGTCTCGTGTAATATAAACAGAGACAGGGTCCAGTGTAATATAAACAGAGACAGGGTCCAGTGTAATATAAACAGAGACAGGGTCTAGTGTAATATAAGCAGAGACAGGGTCCAGTGTAATATAAACAGAGACAGTGTCTAGTGTAATATAAACAGGGACAGGGTCTAGTGTAATATAAACAGAGACAGGGTGCAGTGTAATATAAACAGAGACAGGGTCCAGTATAATATAAACAGGGACAGGGTCTAGTGCAATATAAACAGAGACAGGGTCCAGTGTAATATAAACAGAGACAGGGTCCAGTGTAATATAAACAGAGACAGGGTCGAGTGTAATATAAACAGAGACAGTGTCTAGTGTAATATAAACAGGGACAGGGTCTAGTGTAATATAAACAGAGACCGGGTCCAGTGTAATATTAACAGAGACAGGGTCTCGTGTAATATAAACAGAGACAGTGTCTAGTGTAATATAAACAGGGACAGGGTCCAGTGTAATATAAACAGAGACAGGGTCTAGTGAAATATAAACAGAGACAGGGTCTAGTGTAATATAAACAGGGACAGGGTCTTGTGTAATATAAACAGAGACAGGGTCCAGTGTAATATAAACAGGGACAGGGTCCAGTGTATTATAAACAGAAACAGGTTTTAGTGTAATATAAAAAGAGACAGGGGCCAGTGTAATATAAACAGATACAGTGTCCAGTGTAATATAAACAGGGGCAGGGTCTAGTGCAATATAAATAGAGGCAGGATCTATTGTAATATAAAGAGAGACAGGGTCTCGTGTAATATAAACAGAGGCAGGATCTATTGTAATATAAACTGGGACAGGGTCTGGTGCAATATAAACAGGGATAGGGTCTAGTGTAATATAAATAGAGACAGGATGTATTGTAATATAAACAGAGACAGGGTCTAGTGTAATATAAACAGGGACAGGGTCTAGTGTAATATAAACAGGGACAGGGTCTAGTGTAATATAAATAGAGACAGGATCTATTGTAATATAAACAGAGACAGGGTCTAGTGTAATATAAACAGAGACAGGGTCTAGTGTAATATAAACAGAGACAGGGCCTAGTGTAATATGAACAGAGACAGGGTCTAGTGTAATATAAACAGAGACAGGGTCTAGTGTAATATAAACAGAGACAGGGTCTAGTGTAATATAAACAGAGACAGGGCCTAGTGTAATATAAACAGAGACAGGGTCTAGTGTAATATAAACAGAGACAGGGTATAGTGTAATATAAACAGAGACAGGGTCTAGTGTAATATAAACAGGGACAGGGCCGAGTGTAATATAAACAGAGACAGGGTCTAGTGTAAAATAAACAGGGACAGGGTGTAGTGTAATATAAACAGAGACAGGGTCTAGTGTAATACAAACAGAGACAGAGTCTAGTGTAATATAAACAGAGACAGGGTCCAGTGTAATATAAACAGAGACAGGGTCTAGTGTAATATAAACAGAGACAGGGTCTAGTGTAATATAAACAGAGACAGGGTCCAGTGTGATATAAACAGGGACAGGGTCTAGTGTAATATAAACAGAGACAGGGTCTAGTGTAATATAAACAGAGACAGGGTCGAGTGTAATATCAACAGAGACAGGGTCTAGTGTAATATAAACAGAGACAGGGTCTAGTGTAATATAAACAGAGACAGGGTCTAGTGTAATATAAACAGACACAGGGTCTTGTGTAATATAAACAGAGACAGGGTGCAGTGTAATATAAACAGGGACAGGGTCCAGTGTAATATAAACAGAGACAGGGTCCAGTGTAATATAAACAGAGACAGGGTCTCGTGTAATATAAACAGATACAGTGTCTAGTGTAATATAAACAGGGACAGAGTCTAGTGTAATATAAACAGAGACAGGGTGCAGTGTAATATAAACAGAGACAGGGTCCAGTGTAATATAAACAGGGACAGGGTCTAGTGCAATATAAACAGAGACAGTGTCTAGTGTAATATAAACAGGGACAGGGTCTAGTGTAATATAAACAGGGACAGGGTGCAGTGTAATATAAACAGAGACAGCGTCCAGTGTAATATAAACAGGGACAGGGTCGAGTGCAATATAAACAGAGACAGGGTCCAGTGTAATATAAACAGAGACAGGGTCCAGTGTAATATAAACAGAGACAGGGTCTCGTGTAATATAAACAGAGACAGTGTCTAGTGTAATATAAACAGGGACAGGGTCTAGTGTAATATAAACAGAGACCGGGTCCAGTGTAATATTAACAGAGACAGGGTCTCGTGTAATATAAACAGAGACAGTGTCTAGTGTAATATAAACAGGGACAGGGTCCAGTGTAATATAAACAGAGACAGGGTCTAGTGAAATATAAACAGAGACAGGGTCTAGTGTAATATAAACAGGGACAGGGTCTCGTGTAATATAAACAGAGACAGGGTCCAGTGTAATATAAACAGGGACAGGGTCCAGTGTAATATAAACAGAAACAGGTTTTAGTGTAATATAAACTGAGACAGGGGCCAGTGTAATATAAACAGAGACAGTGTCCAGTGTAATATAAACAGGGGCAGGGTCTAGTGCAATATAAATAGAGGCAGGATCTATTGTAATATAAACAGAGACAGGGTCTAGTGTAATATAAACAGGGACAGGGTCCAGTGTAATATAAACAGAGACAGGGTCTATTGTAATATAAACAGAGACAGGGTCCAGTGTAATATAAACAGAGACAGGGTCCAGTGTAATATAAACAGGGACAGGGTCTAGTGTAATATAAACAGAGACAGGGTCCAGTGTAATATAAACAGAGACAGGGTCCAGTGTAATATAAACAGAGACAGGGTCTAGTGTAATATAAACAGGGACAGGGTCTAGTGTAATATAAACAGAGACAGGGTCCAGTGTAATATAAACAGAGACAGGGTCTAGTGTAATATAAACAGAGACAGGGTCTAGTGTAATATAAACAGAGACAGGGTCCAGTGTAATATAAACAGAGACAGGGTCCAGTGTAATATAAACAGGGACAGAGTCTAGTGTAATATAAACAGAGACAGGGTCTAAATATAAACAGAGACAGGGTCTCGTGTAATATAAACAGAGACAGTGTCTAGTGTAATATAAACAGGGACAGGGTCTAGTGTAATATAAACAGAGACAGGGTCTAGTGTAATATAAACAGAGACAGGGTCCAGTGTAATATAAACAGGGACAGGGTCCAGTGCAATATAAACAGAGACAGGGTCCAGTGTAATATCAACAGAGACAGGGTCCAGTGTAATATAAACAGAGACAGGGTCTCGTGTAATATAAACAGAGACAGTGTCTAGTGTAATATAAACAGGGACAGGGTCTAGTGTAATATAAACAGAGACAGGGTCCAGTGTAATAATAACAGAGACAGGGTCTAGTGTAATATAAACAGAGACAGGGTCTAGTGTAATATAAACAGGGACAGGGTCCAGTGTAATATAAACAGAGACAGGGTCTAGTGTAATATAAACAGAGACAGGGTCTAGTGTAATATAAACAGGGACAGGGTCTCGTGTAATATAAACAGAGACAGGGTCTAGTGTAATATAAACAGAGACAGGGTCTAGTGTAATATAAACAGGGACAGGGTCCAGTGTAATATAAACAGAGACAGGGTCTAGTGTAATATAAACAGAGACAGGGTCTAGTGTAATATAAACAGAGACAGGGTCCAGTGTAATATAAACAGGGACAGGGTCCAGTGTAATATAAACAGAAACAGGGTCCAGTGTAATATAAACAGAGACATGGTCCAGTGTAATATAAACAGAGACAGGGTCCAGTGTAATATAAACAGAGACAGGGGCCAGTGTAATATAAACAGAGACAGGGTCTAGTGTAATATAAACAGAGACAGGGTCTAGTGTAATATAAACAGGGACAGGGTCTAGTGTAATATAAACAGGGACAGGGGCCAGTGTAATATAAACAGAGACATGGTCCAGTACAATATAAACAGAGACAGGGTCCAGTGTAATATAAACAGAGACAGGGTCCAGTGTAATATAAACAGAGACAGGGTCTAGTGTAATATAAACAGAGACAGGGTCCAGTGTAATATAAACAGAGACATGGTCCAGTGTAATATAAACAGAGATAGGGTCCAGTGTAATATAAACAGAAACAGGGTCCAGTGTAATATAAACAGAGACATGGTCCAGTACAATATAAACAGAGACAGGGTCTAGTGTAATATAAACAGAGACAGGGTCTAGTGTAATATAAACAGAGACAGGGTCTAGTGTAATATAAACAGAGACAGGGTCTAGTGTAATATAAACAGAGACAGGGTCCAGTGTAATATAAACAGAGACATGGTCCAGTACAATATAAACAGAGACAGGGTCTAGTGTAATATAAACAGAGACAGGGTCTAGTGTAATATAAACAGAGACAGGGTCTAGTGTAATATAAACAGACACAGGGTCCAGTGTAATATAAACAGAGACAGGGTCTAGTGTAATATAAACAGAGACAGGGTCTAGTGTAATATAAACAGACACAGGGTCCAGTGTAATATAAACAGAGACAGGGTCCAGTGTAATATAAACAGAGACAGGGTCCAGTGTAATATAAACAGAGACATGGTCCAGTGTAATACGGTGCGAACTGGTTTAAAAGCTCTGCAGATCTGATTCACCACCAGTGAGTTCACACTGACGGGAAACAGTTCAGTTGCTCTCGCTGTGGGAAGAGGTTCAGTCATTCACCCTCATTGCACACCGACACACACACTGGGGAGAGACCATTTACCTGCTCCATGTGTGGGAAGGGATTCACTTGCTCATCCACACTGCTGAATAAACGATCAGACATTTAGGACTGAGATGAGGAGAAATGTCCTCACTCAGAGGATGGTGAATCTTTGGAAATCTCTACTCCAGAGAGCTGTAGGTGCTCAGCCGTTGAGTAGATTCAAGACAGAAGGCGATCAGTTTGTGGAAACTAAGGGAATTAAAGGATATAGGGATAGTGCAGGAAGGTGGAGTTGAGGTAGAAGATCAGCCATGATCTTGTTGAATGGCAGAGCAGGCCTGAAGGGCCAAAATGGCCGACTCCGGCTCCTATCTGTTATGTTCTGATGTACCGGTGGACAAGGCCTGCTCCCTCTCCAGGGCCACCCGGACACAGACCAGACCGCAGGAAGAGAGGCAGGCAGCCAGAGTGACCCCCAGGTCCTGCCCATCCTGAACCTACAAATTGCTGTTCTAGCCAGGCCCAGGAGCAGGTCCAGGAGAAGATCCTCTGATGACCCACATCCTCCACACCAAAGATTAGGAACATGGGGCGAAATTGTAACCAAACATCAAAGAGCAAGTTCTTATTTAAATGGAGAAAAATTGCAAAGTGCTGCAGTACAGCAGGACCTGGGGGTCCCGGTGCATGAAACACAAAAGGTTAGTATACAGGTACAGCAAGTGATCAGGAAGGCCAATGGAACCTTGGCCTTTATTGCAAAGGGGATGGAGTATAAAAGCAGGGAAGTCTTGCTGCAGTTATACAGGGTATTGGTGAGGCCACACCTGGAATACTGCGTGCAGTTTTGGTTTCCATATTTAAGAAAAGATATACTTGCTTCGGAGGCTGTTCAGTGAAGATTCACGAGGTTGATTCTAGAGATGAGTGGGTTGACTTATGAGGAAAGGTTGAGTTGGTTGGGCCTCTACTCATTAGAATAAGGGGCCGTCCATTTAAAACTAAGCTGAGGAGGAATTTTTTCTCTCAGAGGGTTGTAAATCTGTGGAATTCGCTACCTCAGAGAGCTGTGGAAGCCGGGACATTGAATAAATATAAGACAGAGATAGACAGTTTCTTAACTGATAAGGGAATAAGGGATTATGGGGAGAGGGCAGGGAAGTGGACCCGAGTCCATGATCGGATCAGCCAAGATCGTATTAAATGGTGGAGCAGGCTCGAGATGCTGTATGGCCTACCCCTGCTCCTATTTCTTATGTTCTTATGTAAAACAATGACAAATGTTAAACTGTTTTGCTGACAAAAGAAATCTTGATTTAACTTTTAAAAGATGAATTGTTTAACAGGGGTTCACACTGACTCACCTGATTGGCCGACTCAGGATCCACCCCTCAAGCACCGCGATTGGTTACAGAACACGCTGCTCCCTGGGCCCTCCGACCTCTGAGCTCTCTTCCTGTTGGTTCCCAGGGCAATCAATCACCACTCACCAACATTACACTGCCAGATGTAGTTGAGGGGCTCAGAGGAAGAAATAAAATGAGGCCGTGAATCTGAGTTAAGAAATAAAATTAGAGAAGCATGATTAAATTTATAAACAAAACTATTTAAAGTCAAATCAAATGAATTGTTGCATTTAATATATTCCTTTCGGGCCAAGTGGGAAACAAGTGATGTGTGGGCTGTGCAGAGTGTCTGTGCCGGGTTACACAGCGTGTCCCTGGCTCTCCGCTCCAAGTGCACATGTTTCAGCTCACATCCAACTTACTGAATAAACCTCGCCCGTCTAAACCCCATCACACAAATATCAGCATTTGATGTTTAGTTATGTTAAACCTTTATAAAACACTGGTTAGGCCTCAGCTGACACATTGTGTTCAATTCTGGGCACCACACTTTCAGAAGGATGTCTACACCTCAGAGAGGGTGTAGAAGAGATTTACTAGAATGGTACGAAGGATGAGGGACTTCAGTTATGTGGAGATACTGGAGAAGCTGCAGTTATTCTCCTTGGAGCAGAAAAGGTTAAGAGGAGATTTGATAGAGTGTTCAAATTCATGAACAGTTTTAATAGACTAAATAAGGAGAAACACTTTCCAGTGGCAGAAGGGTCGGTAACCAGAGGACACAGAGTTCAGGTGATTGGCAAAAGAAGCAGAGGAGACATGAGGAGACATTTTATAAGCAGTGAGTTGTTGCAATCTGGAATGCACTGCCTGATAGGGTAATGGAAGCAGATTCAATCGTAACTTTCAAAAGTGAATTGGATAAATACTAAAGGGACAATATTTGCAGAGCTATTGGGAAAGATCAGGGGAGTGGGACTAACTGGATAGCTCTACCATAGAGGTAACAAGGAGGATCGATGAGGGGAGTGCATTTGATGTAGTGGCAATGGATTTTAGCAAGGCTTTTGATAAGGTCCCACATAAGAACAGAAGAAATAGGAGCAGGAGTAGGCCATATGGCCCCTCGAGCCTGCTCCGCCATTTAATATGATCTTGGCTGATCCGATCATGGCTGCCCGCTCCCATAATCCCTTATTCCCTTATCGGTTAGGACAGACTGTACTTAAGGAGGTGGCCTTGGAAATAGTGGATGCATTGACAGTCATTTTCCAACATTACATAGACTCTGGATCAGTTCCTATGGAGTGGAGGGTAGCCAATGTAACCCCACTTTTTAAAAAAGGAGGGAGAGAGAAAACAGGGAATTATAGACCGGTCAGCTTGACATCGGTAGTGGGTAAAATGATGGAATCAATTATTAAGGATGTCATAGCAGTGCATTTGGAAAGAGGTGACATGATAGGTCCAAGTCAGCATGGATTTGTGAAAGGGAAATCATGCTTGACAAATCTTCTGGAATTTTTTGAGGATGTTTCCAGTAGAGTGGACAAGGGAGAACCAGTTGATGTGGTATATTTGGACTTTCAGAAGGCTTTCGACAAGGTCCCACACAAGAGATTAATGTGCAAAGTTAAAGCACATGGGATTGGGGGTAGTGTGCTGACATGGATTGAGAACTGGTTGTCAGACAGGAAGCAAAGAGTAGGAGTAAATGGGGACTTTTCAGAATGGCAGGCAGTGACTAGTGGAGTGCCGCAAGGTTCTGTGCTGGGGCCCCAGCTGTTTATATTGTACATTAATGATTTAGACGAGGGGATTAAATGTAGTATCTCCAAATTTGCGGATGACACTAAGTTGGGTGGCAGTGTGAACTGCGAGGAGGATGCTATGAGGCTGCAGAGCGACTTGGATAGGTTAGGTGAGTGGGCAAATGCATGGCAGATGAAGTATAATATGGATAAATGTGAGGTTATCCACTTTGGTGGTAAAAACAGAGAAACAGACTATTATCTGAATGGTGACAGATTAGGAAAAGGGGAGGTGCAAAGAGACCTGGGTGTCATGGTACATCAGTCATTGAAGGTTGGCATGCAGGTACAGCAGGTGGTTAAGAAAGCAAATGGCATGTTGGCCTTCATAGCGAGGGGATTTGAGTACAGGGGCAGGGAGGTGTTGCTACAGTTGTACAGGGCCTTGGTGAGGCCACACCTGGAGTATTGTGTACAGTTTTGGTCTCCTAACCTGAGGAAGGACATTCTTGCTATTGAGGGAGTGCAGCGAAGGTTCACCAGACTGATTCCCGGGATGGCGGGACTGACCTATCAAGAAAGACTGGATCAACTGGGCTTGTATTCACTGGAATTCAGAAGAATGAGAGGGGACCTCATAGAAACGTTTAAAATTCTGATGGGGGTAGACAGGTTAGATGCAGGAAGAATGTTCCCAATGTTGGGGAAGTCCAGAACCAGGGGACACAGTCTAAGGATAAGGGGGAAGCCATTTAGGACCGAGATGAGGAGGAATTTCTTCACCCAGAGAGTGGTGAACCTGTGGAATTCTCTACCACAGAAAGTTGTTGAGGCCAATTCACTAAATATATTCAAAAAGGAGTTAGATGAAGTCCTTACTACTCGGGGGATCAAGGGGTATGGCGAGAAAGCAGGAATGGGATACTGAAGTTTCATGTTCAGCCATGAACTCATTGAATGGCGGTGCAGGCTAGAAGGGCCGAATGGCCTACTCCTGCACCTATTTTCTATGTTTCTATGTTTCTATGTTCACAAAAATAAAAGCCCATGGGATCCAAGGCAAAGTGACAAGTTGGATCCAAAATTGGCTCAGAAGCAGGAAGCAAAGGGTAATGGTTGATGGGTGTTTTTGTGACTGGAAGGCTGTTTCCAGTGGGGTTCTGCAGGGCTCAGTACTGGGTCCCTTGCTTTTTGTGGTATATATCAATGATTTTGACCTGAATGTAGGGGTATGACTAAGTAGTTTGCAAATGATACAAAAATTGGCTGTGTGGTTGATAATGAAGAAGCTGTAGACTGCAAGAAGATATCAAGACACGTGGGCAGAACAGTGGCAAATGGAATTCAACCCCGTGTGAGGTAATGCATGTGGGGAGGGCTAACAAGACAAGGGAATACACAATAAATGGTAGGACACTGAGAAGTGTAGAGGAACAGAGCAACCTTGGAGTGCTTGTACACAGATCTGTGAAGGGCGCAGGAGAGGTAGATAAGGTGGTTAAAAAAGCATTCGGGATACTTGCCTTTATTAGCTGAGGCATAGAATATAAGAGCAGGGCGATTATGCTTGAACTGTATAAAAAAACTAGTTCGGCCCCAGCTAGAGTATTGTGTGCAGTTGTGGTCACCACATTACAGGAAAGAAGTGATTGCACTAGACGGGTACAGAGATTTACAAGGATGCTGCCTGGACTGGAGAATTTTAACTATGAGGAAAGATTGAATAGGCTGGGATTGTTTTCTTAGGAAAAAAGGTGCTGATGGGAGACGTGATTGAGGTGTATAAAATTATGAGGGGCCTAGATAGAGTGGATAGCAAGGACCTATTTCCCTTAGCCGAGGGGTCAATAACTGGGGCATAGAGTTAAAGTAATTGGAAGAGGATTTAGAAGGGAGACCTAATTGAGGTATATAAAATTATGAGGGGCCTGGATAGAGTGGATAGCAAGGACCTATTTCGCTTAGCACAGGGGTCAGCTGTGTCTCAGTGGGTAGCACTCTCGCCTCGGAGTCAGAAGGTTGTGGGTTCAAGTCCCACTCCAGGGACTTGAGCACAGAAAGTGTCGGCTGACAGTGCAGTGCAGTGCTGAGGGAGTGCTGCACTGTCGGATGAGACGTTAAACTGAGGCTCCGTCTGCTCTCTCTCTCTGGTGGCTGTAAAAGATCCCATGTCCCAAATTCGATGAAGAGCAGGGGAGTTATCCCCGCTGTCCTGGCCAATATTTATCCCTCAACCACATGGCTGTCTGTGGGATCTTGCTGTGCACAGATTGGCTGCCGCATTTCCCACATTACAACAGTGACTACACTCCAGCAGAACTTCATTCTCTGTAAAGAGCTTTGAGACGTCTGGTGGCGGTGAGAGGCGCTATATAAATGTAAGCCTTATATCTCTGTAAGCCGAGAGCTGCACCGTGGGATCAGGCTGGAGAGCTCTGTGCCGGCAGGGACACGATGGGCCGAATGGCCTCCTTCTGTGATGTCACTGTCTGAGGTTCTGTGACGTCACAGGTCTCACCAGCAGCCGCACTGCCTGATGGGTGATTGACAGCCCAGAGTCCGCGCCTGCGCACCGGGAACCGCGCCCGGCACAGCGACCCCTGGCGGTCACGGTCGGTAATAATCGCGCATGCCCAGAGGACACCGAGCGCCCCCTCCCCCCCACACTGGGGAGCTGCGCCTGCGCGATCGGATCCTGTGGCGCGGAGTCGGGTCGGCGCGGGGCCTTCCGGGGAAAGGTGTTTGTGTCCGTTAAAGAGCCGCGATCGGTGACGTAACGTGAGTTTTCTCCGCTCCGATTGGGTAGAGAATGGCGCGGGGGGGGAGGGGAGAATAAAGGCAAATCCAAACCTGAGAGTCCGCACATCCGGGTCCTCACACCACGTCACAGTTCGGCGGAGCGCGCTCCAGGGACACGTGACCCGGGCCCACGGCCTGATTGACGGGAGCTTCCCACCAATGGGGAGCGAGCGGGCGGCGGGTCCTCCAACCAATCGGGGAGCCCGAGGGGCGGGACCTGTGCCGCTGATTGGCTGAGCCGCAACAACAACAACTTGTCTTTGTCCAGGTGAGAGCGCGCGGTGTGAGAGTGTTCCCGGACAAAGACATTGGGCCCCGAGACACAACAATCAGTGAAGGCCGGGGAGCGACAGGCCGCTCACAGAGGGGCTTTTAAACAGCGGCTTCCCGAGCCTGGGGCCCAGGCAGCTCAAGGCCAGAGTTAGAGGCTGTCTCAGGGGGAGGGAGGGTCAAGGCCAGAGTTAGAGGCTGTCTCAGGGGGAGGGAGGTCACAGAGATAGGGAGGGTCAAGGCCAGAGTTAGAGGCTGTCTCAGGGGGAGGGAGGGTCAAGGCCAGAGTTAGAGGCTGTCTCAGGGGGAGGGAGGTCACAGAGATAGGGAGGGTCAAGGCCAGAGTTAGAGGCTGTCTCAGGGGGAGGGAGGTCACAGAGATAGGGAGGGTCAAGGCCAGAGTTAGAGGCTGTCTCAGGGGGAGGGGGGTCACAGAGATAGGGAGGGTCAAGGCCAGAGTTAGAGGCTATCTCAGGGGGAGAGGGGTCACAGAGATAGGGAGGGTCAAGGCCAGAGTTAGAGGCTATCTCAGGGGGAGAGGGGTCACAGAGATAGGGAGGGTCAAGGCCAGAGTTAGAGGCTGTCTCAGGGGGAGGGAGGTCACAGAGATAGGGAGGGTCAAGGCCAGAGTTAGAGGCTGTCTCAGGGGGAGGGAGGTCACAGAGATAGGGAGGGTCAAGGCCAGAGTTAGAGGCTGTCTCAGGGGGAGGGGGGTCACAGAGATAGGGAGGGTCAAGGCCAGAGTTAGAGGCTATCTCAGGGGGAGAGGGGTCACAGAGATAGGGAGGGTCAAGGCCAGAGTTAGAGGCTGTCTCAGGGGGAGGGAGATCACAGAGATAGGGAGGGTCAAGGCCAGAGTTAGAGGCTGTCTCAGGGGGAGGGAGGGTCACAGAGATAGGGAGGGTCAAGGTCAGAGTTAGAGGCTGTCTCAGGGGGAGGGAGGTCACAGAGATAGGGAGGGTCAAGGCCAGAGTTAGAGGCTGTCTCAGGGGGAGGGGGGTCACAGAGATAGGGAGGGTCAAGGCCAGAGTTAGAGGCTGTCTCAGGGGGAGGGGGGTCACAGAGATAGGGAGGGTCAAGGTCAGAGTTAGAGGCTGTCTCAGGGGGAGGGAGGTCACAGAGATAGGGAGGGTCAAGGCCAGAGTTAGAGGCTGTCTCAGGGGGAGGGAGGGTCAAGGCCAGAGTTAGAGGCTGTCTCAGGGGGAGAGGGGTCACAGAGATAGGGAGGGTCAAGGCCAGAGTTAGAGGCTGTCTCAGGGGGAGAGGGGTCACAGAGATAGGGAGGGTCAAGGCCAGAGTTAGAGGCTGTCTCAGGGGGAGGGGGGTCACAGAGATAGGGAGGGTCAAGGCCAGAGTTAGAGGCTGTCTCAGGGGGAGGTCACAGAGATAGGGAGGGTCAAGGCCAGAGTTAGAGGCTGTCTCAGGGGGAGGGAGATCACAGAGATAGGGAGGGTCAAGGCCAGAGTTAGAGGCTGTCTCAGGGGGAGGGCGGGGTGTGAGACTGAGGGAGGGTCAAGGCCAGAGTTAGAGGCTGTCTCAGGGGGAGGGCGGGGTGTGAGACTGAGGGAGATCACAGAGATAGGGAGGGTCAAGGCCAGAGTTAGAGGCTGTCTCAGGGGGAGGGAGGTCACAGAGATAGGGAGGGTCAAGGTCAGAGTTAGAGGCTGTCTCAGGGGGGAGGGAGGTCACAGAGATAGGGAGGGTTAAGGTCAGGGTTAGAGGCTGTCTCAGGGGGAGAGGGGTCACAGAGATAGGGAGGGTCAAGGTCAGAGTTAGAGGCTGTCTCAGGGGGAGGGAGGTCACAGAGATAGGGAGGGTCAAGGTCAGAGTTAGAGGCTGTCTCAGGGGGAGGGAGGTCACAGAGATAGGGAGGGTCAAGGCCAGAGTTAGAGGCTGTCTCAGGGGGAGGGAGGTCACAGAGATAGGGAGGGTCAAGGTCAGAGTTAGAGGCTGTCTCAGGGGGAGGGGATCACAGAGATAGGGAGGGTCAAGGTCAGAGTTAGAGGCTGTCTCAGGGGGAGGGGGTCACAGAGATAGGGAGGGTCAAGGCCAGAGTTAGAGGCTGTCTCAGGGGGAGGGGGTCACAGAGATAGGGAGGGTCAAGGCCAGAATTAGAGGCTGTCTCAGGGGGAGGGAGGTCACAGAGATAGGGAGGGTCAAGGCCAGAGTTAGAGGCTGTCTCGGGGAGGGGGATCACAGAGATAGGGAGGGTCAAGGCCAGAGTTAGAGGCTGTCTCGGGGAGGGGGGTCACAGAGATAGGGAGGGTCAAGGCCAGAATTAGAGGCTGTCTCAGGGGGAGGGAGGGAGGTGTGAGACTGAGGGAGATCACAGAGATAGGGAGGGTCAAGGCCAGAGTTAGAGGCTGTCTCAGGGGGTGGGAGGTCAGAGAGATAGGGATGGTCAAGGCCAGAGTTAGAGGCTGTCTCAGGGGGAGGGAGGTCACAGAGATAGGGAGGGTCAAGGTCAGAGTTAGAGGCTGTCTCAGGGGGAGTGAGGTCACAGAGATAGGGAGGGTCAAGGTCAGAGTTAGAGGCTGTCTCAGGGGGAGGGAGGTCACAGAGATAAGGAGGGTCAAGGTCAGAGTTAGAGGCTGTCTCAGGGGGAGGGGGGTCACAGAGATAGGGAGGGTCAAGGCCAGAGTTAGAGGCTGTCTCAGGGGGAGGGAGGTCACAGAGATAGGGAGGGTCAAGGTCAGAGTTAGAGGCTGTCTCAGGGGGAGGGAGGTCACAGAGATAGGGAGGGTCAAGGCCAGAGTTAGAGGCTGTCTCAGGGGGAGGGAGGTCACAGAGATAGGGAGGGTCAAGGTCAGAGTTAGAGGCTGTCTCAGGGGGAGGGGATCACAGAGATAGGGAGGGTCAAGGTCAGAGTTAGAGGCTGTCTCAGGGGGAGGGGGTCACAGAGATAGGGAGGGTCAAGGCCAGAGTTAGAGGCTGTCTCAGGGGGAGGGGGTCACAGAGATAGGGAGGGTCAAGGCCAGAATTAGAGGCTGTCTCAGGGGGAGGGAGGTCACAGAGATAGGGAGGGTCAAGGCCAGAGTTAGAGGCTGTCTCGGGGAGGGGGATCACAGAGATAGGGAGGGTCAAGGCCAGAGTTAGAGGCTGTCTCGGGGAGGGGGGTCACAGAGATAGGGAGGGTCAAGGCCAGAATTAGAGGCTGTCTCAGGGGGAGGGAGGGAGGTGTGAGACTGAGGGAGATCACAGAGATAGGGAGGGTCAAGGCCAGAGTTAGAGGCTGTCTCAGGGGGTGGGAGGTCAGAGAGATAGGGATGGTCAAGGCCAGAGTTAGAGGCTGTCTCAGGGGGAGGGAGGTCACAGAGATAGGGAGGGTCAAGGTCAGAGTTAGAGGCTGTCTCAGGGGGAGTGAGGTCACAGAGATAGGGAGGGTCAAGGTCAGAGTTAGAGGCTGTCTCAGGGGGAGGGAGGTCACAGAGATAAGGAGGGTCAAGGTCAGAGTTAGAGGCTGTCTCAGGGGGAGGGGGGTCACAGAGATAGGGAGGGTCAAGGCCAGAGTTAGAGGCTGTCTCAGGGGGAGGGAGGTCACAGAGATAGGGAGGGTCAAGGTCAGAGTTAGAGGCTGTCTCAGGGGGAGTGAGGTCACAGAGATAGGGAGGGTCAAGGCCAGAGTTAGAGGCTGTCTCAGGGGGAGAGGGGTCACAGAGATAGGGAGGGTCAAGGCCAGAGTTAGAGGCTGTCTCAGGGGGAGGGAGGTCACAGAGATAGGGAGGGTCAAGGCCAGATTTAGAGGCTGTCTCAGGGGGAGGGGATCACAGAGATAGGGAGGGTCAAGGCCAGAGTTAGAGGCTGTCTCAGGGGGAGGGGGGTCACAGAGATAGGGAGGGTCAAGGCCAGAATTAGAGGCTGTCTCAGGGGGAGGGAGGTCACAGAGATAGGGAGGGTCAAGGCCAGAGTTAGAGGCTGTCTCAGGGGGAGGGGGATCACAGAGATAGGGAGGGTCAAGGCCAGAGTTAGAGGCTGTCTCGGGGAGGGGGGTCACAGAGATAGGGAGGGTCAAGGCCAGAATTAGAGGCTGTCTCAGGGGGAGGGAGGGAGGTGTGAGACTGAGGGAGATCACAGAGATAGGGAGGGTCAAGGCCAGAGTTAGAGGCTGTCTCAGGGGGAGGGGGGTCACAGAGATAGGGAGGGTCAAGGCCAGAGTTAGAGGCTGTCTCAGGGGGAGGGAGGTCACAGAGATAGGGAGGGTCAAGGTCAGAGTTAGAGGCTGTCTCAGGGGGAGGGAGGTCACAGAGATAGGGAGGGTCAAGGTCAGAGTTAGAGGCTGTCTCAGGGGGAGTGAGGTCACAGAGATAGGGAGGGTCAAGGTCAGAGTTAGAGGCTGTCTCAGGGGGAGGGAGGTCACAGAGATAGGGAGGGTCAAGGTCAGAGTTAGAGGCTGTCTCAGGGGGAGGGGGGTCACAGAGATAGGGAGGGTCAAGGCCAGAGTTAGAGGCTGTCTCAGGGGGAGGGAGGTCACAGAGATAGGGAGGGTCAAGGTCAGAGTTAGAGGCTGTCTCAGGGGGAGTGAGGTCACAGAGATAGGGAGGGTCAAGGCCAGAGTTAGAGGCTGTCTCAGGGGGAGAGGGGTCACAGAGATAGGGAGGGTCAAGGCCAGAGTTAGAGGCTGTCTCAGGGGGAGGGAGGTCACAGAGATAGGGAGGGTCAAGGCCAGATTTAGAGGCTGTCTCAGGGGGAGGGGATCACAGAGATAGGGAGGGTCAAGGCCAGAGTTAGAGGCTGTCTCAGGGGGAGGGGGTCACAGAGATAGGGAGGGTCAAGGCCAGAGTTAGAGGCTGTCTCAGGGGGAGGGAGGTCACAGAGATAGGGAGGGTCAAGGCCAGAGTTAGAGGCTGTCTCAGGGGGAGGGGGATCACAGAGATAGGGAGGGTCAAGGCCAGAGTTAGAGGCTGTCTCGGGGAGGGGGGTCACAGAGATAGGGAGGGTCAAGGCCAGAATTAGAGGCTGTCTCAGGGGGAGGGAGGGAGGTGTGAGACTGAGGGAGATCACAGAGATAGGGAGGGTCAAGGCCAGAGTTAGAGGCTGTCTCAGGGGGAGGGGGGTCACAGAGATAGGGAGGGTCAAGGCCAGAGTTAGAGGCTGTCTCAGGGGGAGGGAGGTCACAGAGATAGGGAGGGTCAAGGCCAGAGTTAGAGGCTGTCTCAGGGGGAGGGAGGTCACAGAGATAGGGAGGGTCAAGGCCAGAATTAGAGGCTGTCTCAGGGGGAGGGAGGTCACAGAAATAGGGAGGGTCAAGGCCAGAGTTAGAGGCTGTCTAAGGTGGAGGGAGGTCACAGAGATAGGGAGGGTCAAGGCCAGAATTAGAGGCTGTCTCAGGGGGAGGGAGGGGGGTGTGAGACTGAGGGAGATCACTGAGATAGGGAGGGTCATGGCCAGAATTAGAGGCTGTCTCAGGGGGAGGGAGGGGGGTGTGAGACTGAGGGAGATCACTGAGATAGGGAGGGTCATGGCCAGAATTAGAGGCTGTCTCAGGGGGAGGGAGATCACAGAGATAGGGAGGGTCAAGGCCAGAATTAGAGGCTGTCTCAGGGGGAGGGAGATCACAGAGATAGGGAGGGTCAAGGCCAGAATTAGAGGCTGTCTCAGGGGGAGGGAGATCACAGAGATAGGGAGGGTCAAGGCCAGAATTAGAGGCTGTCTCAGGGGGAGGGAGGTGTGAGACTGAGGGAGATCACAGAGATAGGGAGGGTCAAGGCCAGAATTAGAGGCTGTCTCAGGGGGAGGGAGGTCACAGAGATAGGGAGGGTCAAGGCCAGAATTAGAGGCTGTCTCAGGGGGAGGGAGGGAGGGGGGTGTGAGACTGAGGGAGATCACTGAGATAGGGAGGGTCAAGGCCAGAATTAGAGGCTATCTCAGGGGGAGGGAGGTCACAGAGATAGGGAGGGTCAAGGCCAGAATTAGAGGCTGTCTCAGGGGGAGGGAGGTGTGAGACTGAGGGAGATCACAGAGATAGGGAGGGTCAAGGCCAGAATTAGAGTCTGTCTCAGGGGGAGGGAGGTCACAGAGATAGGGAGGATCAAGGCCAGAGTTAGAGGCTGTCTCAGGGGGAGGGAGGTCACAGAGATAGGGAGGGTCAAGGCCAGAGTTAGAGGCTGTCTCAGGGGGAGGGGATCACAGAGATGGGGAGGGTCAAGGCCAGAATTAGAGGCTGTCTCAGGGGGAGGGAGCGGGGTGTGAGACTGAGAGAGATCACAGAGAGGGAGGGTCAAGGCCAGAATTAGAGGCTATCTCAGGGGGAGGGAGGGGGGCGTGAGACTGAGGGAGATCACACAGATAGGGAGGGGCGAGGCCGTGGAGGGATTTGTAAACAAGGAGGAGAATTTTGAAATCGAGGCGTTGCTTAACCGGGAGCCAATGTTGGTCAGTGAGCACAGGGGTGGTGGGTGATCCTTACCAACGGATCCATTACAGACCCAATCCACGTCCAGACCGGGGTCAAACAGGGCTGTGTCATCGCCCCAACCCCTCAGTCTTCCTCACTGCCCTGCTCCACCTCACACTCAACAAGCTCCCCGCTACAGACCCAGTGGGAACCTGTTCAACCTGCGCCATCTCCAGGCCAGGTCCAAGACCACCCCAACCTCTGTCGTCGAGCTACAGTACGCAGATGACGTCTGTGTCTGTGCACATACAGAGACTGAACTCCAGGATATAGTCAACGTATTGACTGAGGCGTACAAAACAATAGGCCTTATGCTAAACATCCGTAAGACAAAGGATCGCTACCAACCTGTCCCCGCCGCACGGTGCGGCCCTGGACAACGTGGACCATTTGCCATACCTCAGGAGCCTCTTATCAACAAAGGCAGACATTGACGAGATTCAACACCGCCTCCAGTGCGCCAGTTCAGCCTTCGGCCGCCTGAGGAAAAGAGTGTTCGAAGTCCAGGCCCTCAAATCTGCCACCAAGCTCATGGTCTACAGGGCTGTAGTGATACCCGCCCTCCTGTATGGCTCAGACATGGACCATGTACAGTCGACACCTCAAGTCGCTGGAGAAATACCACCATCGATGTCTCCGCAAGATCCTGCAAATCCTGGGAGGACAGACGCACCAACATTAGCATCCTCGACCAGGCCAACATCCCCAGCATTGAAGCACTGACCACACTTGATCAGCTCCGCTGGGCAGGCCACATTGTTCGCATGCCAGACACAAGCTTCCCAAAGCAAGCGCTCTACTCTGAACTCCTTCACTGCAAAAGAGCCCAAGGTGGGCAGAGGAAACGTAACAAGGACACCCTCAAAGGCTCCGTGATAAAGTGTAACATCCCCACCGACACCTATGGAGGAAGTGCATCCGGGAGGGCGCTGAGTACCTTGAGTCTCATGGCCAAGAACATGCAGAAACCAAGCACAGGCAGCGGAAAAAGTGTGCGGCAAACCTGTCCCACCCTCCCCTTCCCTCAACCACATCTGTGACAGAGTCTGCTGTTCTCGTATTGGACGGTTCAGCCACCTAAAGACTCATTTTTAGAGTGGAAGCAAGTCTTCCTCGATTCCGAGGGACTGCCTATGATGCTCCTTCACGATCTGCCCTTTGCCAACACTCCAGTTGTGACCCACCATTCCCTGTTGCTGCCTGAGCCGCGGACACTTGCAGCATCTTGTGTTTGTGTGGCCACAGACACTTTCCCTGCATTGTTCGCCCATTGATTGATGGGTGCCGCGGCCCCGCCCCCCCGTCACTGATTGGTGCGGAGCAGCGCGCGCTGGGTGGGCTGGTGCCCCGCGCCGCCTCGCCATTGGCTGCGGGCTGAGTGCTGCGGGCGGTTTGTTGTCGGGCTCCGCTGGCGGCCTTTGAGCTCGGGGCCCGGGTGAGGTGGGGCGGAGTTGTGCGCAGGCGCGGGGGCCAGCCCATTGTGGGAGATTGCCGGCGGACGGACGATGTTTCGCACCTGCCGCGGAGATTGGAGGAGCGGCCCGGGCAGCGCGCCCAGCCTCCCTGCGGACTCGCGTACACGCGGGTGGTGAGATTTGGCCGCCGAGTCGGAGGCTGTGGGGCGTGGACGGGCCTTGGTTACTGTCGGGGGTTACAGGCGGTCGGCCGCCATCTTTGGGGAGCACGGGTCCGCCCGCCGCGGGCAGCAGGGAGCGACAGGGGCGGGGCTTCCTCGATGTCACATGCTTTCCATTGTCCCGTTACAGGGCAGGGAGCATGTGCGGCGGCCATCTTGCTGCAGGGAGGCCATCAGGTGCAGGATGGGGACCAGTGACATGAATACAGGAGAACATCAGAAATAGGAGATGAGTCGGCCCTTTGGCCCCTCGGGCCTGCCGCCATTCAATAAGATGATGGCTGCAGCATCTGGGGTGGTTCTCCTTGGAGCAGTGAAGGTGCAGGGCAGGTTTAACAGGTGCTCACAGTCAGGAAGGCTTTACATTGAGTCAGGGAACAGAGTGGATCGGAATTTCTATCCTGTACTTAATGATGTCTTTTGTATACTCCTTTTACAAGGTGTTAGAAGGGGAAATATGTAAATAGGAAACTCAAACCAAACATCACGTCAAGATCTGACAGTCACTCGATGCATCAGGACCTGAATATCATCGGCCTTTGAAAGTGGAAGGAGAAATGTTTGTCTGTTCTGCCTGTGGGAAAAGATTTCAAACATCAGTGTGACTGGAAAAGCACCGAGACACACACACACCCGAGTGAGTGTTCCAGTGCACTGACTGTGGAAAGAGCTTTAACCAGTTACACAGCCAGAAAAACATTGCACCATTCACAGAGGGGAGAAACCGTACACGTGTTGTGTGTGGACCAGGCTTCAACTGATCATCCAACCTGGAGAGACAACAGGACACCCGCACTACGGAGAAACCGTGAAATGTGGGGACTGTGGGAAGGGATTCAATTAACCGTCCTGGCTGGAAACTGGGGAGAGGCTGTTCACCTGCTCAGTGTGTGGGAAGGGATTCGCCTGTTCATCCACCTTTTGCGATACCGGCGTATTCACTCCGGGGAGAGGCCGTTCACCTGCTCCATGTGTGGAAAGTGATACACTCGGTTATCAATCCAGGTAGGGCACCAGAAAGTTCACTCTCTGATAAGAGACCGTTTAAATGTTCTGATTGTAAGAAGACCTTTAAAAGAAATAATAACCTGCTGATACACCAACTCACTCACACTGGGGAGAAACTGTACACCTACTCCATGCGTCAGAAGGGATTTGTTGCATCATCCCAGCTGCTGATACACCAGCGAGTTCACACTGGGGAGAGGCCGTTCACCTGCTCCGTGTGTGGGAAGAGATTCACTCAGTTATCCAACGTGTTAAAACACCGGCGAGTTCACGCATTTCGACCAAAGTTGGATTCTGCTGTTATTGCTGCTGATAATCACAACCGTGTTCATTCTGACAGTTTCTCTTGATAATGAACCCATAACTGGCTGGAGATTAATATTCTGGATCAATGCCAAATAAATCGGTTTTGTTTCAAATACACAGTGTGTCAAATATTTGATGTCTCCAAGATAAAAGGGGACTAATTGATCATCATCATCATCATCATAGGCAGTCCCTCGGAATCGAGGAAGACTTGCTTCCACTCTTAGCATGAGCTCTTCGGTGGCTGAACAGTCCAATACGAGAACCACAGTCCCTGTCACAGGTGGGACAGATAGTCGTTGAGGGAAAGGGTGGGCAGGAAGCCTGGTTTGCCGCACGCTCCTTCCGCTGCCTGCACTTGATTCCTGCATGCTCTCGGCGATGATACACAGAGTTCAACACCCTCCCGAATGCACTTCCTCCACTTAGGGCGGTCTATGGCCAGGGACTCCCAGATGTCAGTGGGGATGTCGCACTTTATCAGGGAGGCTTTGAGGGTGTCCTTGTAACGTTTCCTCTGCCCACCTTTGGCTCGTTTGCCGTGGACGAGTTCCGAGTAGAGCGCTTGTTTTGGGAGTCTCGTGTCTGGCATGCGGACTACGTGGCCCGCCCAGCGGAGCTGATTAAGTGTGGTCAGTGCTGAGGATGTTGGCCTGGATGAGGACACTAATATTTGTGCATCTCTCCTCCCAGGGGATTTGCAGGATCTTGCGGAGACATCGCTGGTGGTATTTCTCCAGTGACTCGAGGTGTCTACTGTACATGGTCCACATCTCTGAGCCACACAGGAGGGCGGCTTTTACTACGGCCTTGTAGACAGTGAGCTTGGTGACAGTTTTGAGGGACTGATCTTCAAACACTCTTTTCCTCAGGCGGCCGAAGGCTGCACTGGCGCACTGGAGGCGGTGTTGGATCTCACCATCAATGCCTGTTCTTGTTGATAGGAGGCTCCCGAGATAGGGGAAGTGGTCCACGTTGTCCAGGGCCACGCCGTGGATCTTGATGTTTGGGGGGCAGTGCTGTGCGGCGAGGACAGGCTGGTGGAGGACCTTTGTCTTACTAAGGTAAATACGTCGACTATGTCCTGAAGTTCAGCCTCTGTGTGTGCACAGTTGCAGGCGTCGTCCGCGGACTGAAGCTCGACGACAGAGATTGGAGCGGTCTTGGACCTGGCCTGGAGACAGCAAAGATTGAACAGCTTCCCACTAGTTCTGTAGTTTAGCTCCACTCCAGCGGGGAGCTTGTCAACTAGTTGATATCCTGTTACTGACTGCTCGAAGGGCCGAATGGCCTACTCCGGCACCTATTTTCTATGTTTCTATGCTCCATTTTCAGCCTTTTCTCCTTTCTAATTCTAGATTATTTCAGTTCTCAGACCTCGGTTACTCTCAGGGACAAGTCCCAGTTCCCCATAGCTTCCAGTGTACCTCTCTTGGATTTGGGATCAGGAAAGGTGTTGGTAACATGCCCGGGATCACTAAACACAAAACCCAGTCTGTTAATTATTTTCAGCAACTGGACTTACCCTGTGTCCCACAACATCTCTCTCCCCTTCAATGTGTGAATGGAGCATCACGCCTGCAAACTTAGTTTTCAATTTAAATCCATCCAGCAAATGTATTGAACAAAAGATGAACAAGTAACCAGATGATGGTCCAATAATCCTGCTGTATATTGCAGGCCGATGAGACTCTGTTAAGCTGCCAGTCAGCTGCTGGACTGCTCTGTATTTTGCCTGAATGAAACAGACTGAAGATTTATCCCAGTGTAACCTTTGCTGTTATGAAATGTGTGTCTTTGAATGAGCCTTGTGTCCCTGCTCATGTCTGCTGCAATTGTGTAGAAAGGGGATGTGTCAAGAGATGGTGTTGTATGGAGATGTGAACCAAGGAAACGCTATCTGTGTATGGCAGTGACATAGCCCTGTGGTCACAGGCAGAACAATGCCCCGATAACCTTGTGGTTATGGTTTGAGCAGGGTCAGACCAGGGATGTAGCAAACAAGTTCAGTATAAATATCGCCAGTGTAGTCACAGCTTGTTAGACACACCTGGGGAGAGGAGAGCTCTGAATCCACTGCATTATCCCTGTTCTCCAGATCCGGTAACTATACTGTCTCTGTATTTTTGCAGTGCTGTTCATAATGTCAGTAAAAGACAATCTGTTGTTGTGAGCTTGATTATCTGGTGTCCGAAACCACAAGATTCAATATTTAGAGACACCATTATCATAGGCAGTCCCTCGGGATCAAGGAAGACTTGCTTCCACTCTTAAAATGAGTTCTTTGGTGGCTGAACAGTCCAATACGAGAGCCACAGTGTCTGGCACAGGTGAGACAGACAGTCGTTGAGGGAAGGGGTGGGTGGGACAGGTTTGCCGCACGCTCTTTTCCTCAGGTGGCCAATGGCTGCACTGGCACACTAGAGATGGTGTTGAATCTCTTTGTCAATGTCTGCTCTTGTTGATAAGAGGCTCCCGACATATGGGAAATGGTCCACCTTGCCCAGGGCCGCGCCGTGGATCTTGATGACTGGGGGGCAGTGCTGTGCGACGAGGACAGGCTGATGGAGGCCCTTTGTCTTATGGATGTTTAGCGTAAGGCCCATGCTTTCGTAAGCCTCAGTAAATATGTCGACTATGTCCTGGAGTTCAGCCTCTGTATTTGCGCAGATTATCTGGTGTCTGAAACCACAGGATTAAATATTTGGAGACAACAAACTGAACAAGTAAACACATCACAACCCAATACTTCATCTCTATATTCACAGGAAAAAGTCTGTTATCTAACTCCTCGAGTGGACAGAATAAAGAAAGATCCCAACTGAAAGCGCCCCTTGATGCAGTTATACATAGCTTTCAAATCCTGACATATCAATTGGGGGTTGGAGAGTAGGGGTGAACGAGGGGTTGGGGTGAAAGGAGGGGTTGGAGAGTAAGAGTGGAGGAGGGATTGGGCTGAGGGTGTTGGAGAGAAGGGGTGAAGGAGGGATTGGGGTGAAGGAGGGATTGGGCTGAGGGGATTGGAGAGAAGGGGTGAAGGAGGGATTGGGGTGAAAGGAGGGGTTGGGCTGAGGGGATTGGAGTGTAGGGGTGAAAGGAGTTGCGGTGAGCAGGGTTGGAGATTTGGGGTGAAAGAGGAGTTGGGGTACATAAGAAATAGGATCAGGAATCGGCTATTTGGATCCTCAAGCCTACTCCGCCATTCTATAAGATCATGGCTGACCTGGTCTTGGCCTCAACTCCACTTCCCTGCCCGCTCCCCATAACCCTTGACTGCCCTATCTCCACTTTAAATATATTTAATTACCCAGCCTCCACAGCTCTCTGGGGTAGACAATTCAAAAGATTCACGACCCTCAGAGAAGAAATTCCTCCATCTCTGTTTTAAATGGGTGACCCCTTACTCTGAAACTATGCCCCCAAATTCTAGTGTCCCCTATGAGCAGAAACATCCACTCTGCATCTACCCTGTCAAGCCGCCTCAGAATCTGAAATGTTTCGCTAAAATCACCTCTCATTCTTCTAAACTTCAATGAGTATAGGCCCAACCTTATTTCATAAGACAACCCCTTCATCTGAGGAATCCACCTAGTGAACCAATGCAAGTATATATTCCTCCTTAAGTAAGGAGATCAAAACTGTACGCAGTACTCCAGGTGTGGCCTCACCAATACCCTGTACAGTTGTAGCAGGACTTCTCTGCTTTTATATTCCATCCCCCTTGCAATAAAGGCCAACATTCCATTTGCCTTCCTATTACTTGCTGTACTTGCATGCTAACTTTGTCTTTCACGTACAAGAACCCCCAGATCCCTCTGTACCGCAGCATTTTGAAGTCTCCATTTAAATAATAATTTGCTTTTCTATTCTTCCTAGCAAACCTCACATTTTCCTACATTATACTCCCATCTGCCAAATTTTTGCCCACTCACTTAACCACTCTATATCCCTTTACAGATTCTTTGTGTCCTCTTCACAACTTGCTTTCCCACCTGTCTTTGTATCATCAGCAAATTTGGATTCGTTACACTCGGTCCCTTCATCCAAGTCTTCGATATAAATTGTAAATAGTTGAGACCCCAGCACTGATCCCTGCAGCACCCCGCTAGTTACAGTTTGCCAACCTGAAAATGACCCATTTATCCTGGGGTGAGGGGGACTCACTGCCCACGAATAGACTGTTGAACTATAATGAGGTTTGTTTTCTCTTCACACTGTTTTGAATTGTGTGTTTAACTGAAGTCAGACGTGGGCTGCAGTTACTCGCGGGCACTGGGCTGTTTCTAGTGAATGAATGTGGCCGGTGTTAGTGGGGAATAGATTTGTGTGGGATAGAAACTATAGGTGCAGGAGTAGGCCATTCGGCCCTTCGAGCCTGCACCACCATTCAATATGATCATGGCTGATCATGCAACTTCAGTACCCCATTCCTGCTTTCTCTCCATAACCCTTGATCCCTTTAGCTGTAAGGGCCACATCTAACTCCTTTTTGAATATCTCTAACGAACTGTGATAGAGAACTTTCTGTGGTAGAGAATTCCACAGGTTCACAATTCTCTGAGTGAAGAAGTTTCTCATCTCGGTCCTAAATGGTTTACCCCTTATCCTTAGACTGTGACCCCTGGTTCTGGACTTTCCCAACATCAGGAACATTCTTCCTGCATCGAACCTGTCAATCCCGTCAGAATTTTATATGTTTCTATGAGATCCCCTCTCATTCTTCTAAATTCCAGTGAATATAAGCCTAGTCGATCCAGTCTTTCTTCATATGTCAGTCCTGCCATCCCAGGAATCAGTCTGGTGAACCTTCGCTGCACTCCCTCAATAGCAAGTATGTCCTTCCTCAGATTAGGAGACCAAAACTGTACACAATATTCAAGGTGTGGCCTCACCAAGGCCCTGTACAACTGCAGTAAGACCTCCCTGCTCCTAAACTCAAATCCTCTTGCTATGAAGGCCATCATGCCATTTGCCACCTTCACCACCTGCTGTACCTGCATGCCAACTTTCAATGACTGATGTACCATGACACCCAGGTCTCGTTGCACCTCCTCTTTTCCTAATCTGTCACCATTCAGATAATATTCTGCCTACCTGTTTTTGCCACCAAAGTGGATAACCTCACATTTATCTACACTATACTGTGTCTGCCATGCATTTGCCCACTCACCTAACCTGTCCAAGTCATCCTGCAGTCTCTTAGCATCCTCCTCACAGCTCACACTGCCACCCAGCTTAGTGTCATCTGCAAACTTGGAGATATTACACTCAACTCCTTCATCTAAATCATTGATGTATATTGTAAATAGCTGGGGTCTCAGCACAGAACCTTGCGGTACCCCTCTTGTCACTGCCTGCCATTCTGTGCTAAACACATTGCTGGCTGCAGGTTTGCCTCAGTCCCAGTGAAGAAGTTGAAACACAAACCCACCAGAGATTTAAACCCCGAGGGCAATGCTCAGTGATAGAAACATAGAAACATAGAAAATAGGTGCAGGAGTAGGCCATTCGGCCCTTCGAGCCTGCACCACCATTCAATAAGATCATGGCTGATCATTCAACCTCAGTACTCCTTTCCTGCTTTCTCTCAATACCCCTTGATCCCTTTAGCCATAAGGGCCATATCTAATTCCCTCTTGAATATATCCAATGAACTGGTATCAACAACTCTCTGCGACAGGGAAGTCTACAGGTTAACAACTCTCTGAGTGAAGAAGTTTCTCCTCATCTCAGTCCTAAATGTCTTACCCCTTATCCTAAGTCTGTGTCCCCTGGTTCTGGACTTCCCCAACATCGGGAACATTCTTCCCGCATCTAACCTATCCAGTCCTGTCAGTATCTTATACGTTTCTATGAGATCACCTCTCATCCTTCTCCAGTGTATAAAGGCCCAGTTTATGCAGTCTCTCCTCATAGGTCAGTCCAGCCATCCCTGGAATCAGTCTGCTGAACCTTCGCTGCACTCCCTCAATAGCAAGAACGTCCTTCCTCAGATTAGGAGACCAAAACTGAACACAATATTCCAGGTGAGGCCTCACCAAGGCCCTGTACAATTGGAGTAAGACCTCCCTGCTCCTATACTCAAATCCCCTGATGCCATTTGCCTTCTTCACCACCTGCTGTACCTGCATGCCAACTTTCAATGACTAATGTACCATGACACCCAGGTCTCATTGCACCTCCCCTTTTCCTAATCTGCCACCATTCAGATAATATTCTGCCTTCCTGTTTTTGCCCCTAAAGTGGATAACCTTGCATTTATCCACATTATACTGCATCTGCCATGCATTTATCCACTCACCTAACCTGTCCAAATCACCCTGCAGCCTCTTAGCATCCTCCTCACAGCTCACACCGCCACCCAGTTTAGTATCATCTGCAAACTTGGAGATATTACACTCAATTCCTTCATCCAAATCATTAATGTATATTGTAAAGAGCTGGGGTCCCAGCACTGAGCCCTGCGGCACTCCACTAGTCACTGCCTCCCATTCCGAAAAAGACCCGTTTATCCCGACTCTCTGCTTCCTGTCTGCCAACCAATTCTCTATCCACACCAGTACATTACTCCTAATACCATGTGCTTTGATTTTGCACACCAATCTCTTATGTGGGACATTGTCAAAGGCCTTTTGAAAGTCCAAATACACTACATCCACTGGTTCTCCATTGTCCAATCTGCTAGTTAAATCCTCAAAAAATTCCAGAAGATTTGTCAAGCATGATTTCCCTTTCATAAATCCATGCTGACTTGGACCAATCCGGTCACTGCTTTCCAAATGTGCTGCTATTTCATCCTTAATAATTGATTCCAACATTTTCCCCACTACTGATGTTGGGCTAACCGGTCTATAATTACCTGTTTTCTCTCTCCCTCCTTTTTAAAAAAGTGGTGTTACATTAGCTACCCTCCAGTCAATAGGAATTGATCCAGAGTTGATAGATTGTTGGAAAATGATCACCAATGCATCCACTATTTCTAGGGCTACTTCCTTAAGTACTCTAGGATGCAGACAATCAGGCCCCGGGGATTTATCAGCCTTCAATCCTATCAATTTCCCCAACACAATTTCCCACCTAATAAGGATATCCTTCAGTTCCTCCTTCTCACTAGACCCTCAGTCCTCTAGTACATCCGGAAGGTCGTGAAGACAGAACCAAAGCATTTGTTCAATTCGTCTGCCATTTCTTTGTTCCCCATTATAAATTCACCTGAGTCCGACTGCAAGGGACCTACGTTTGTCTTCACTAATCTTTTTCTCTTCACATATCTATAGAGAGGTAGAGAGTATTCCATCACACTCTTGACTTGTGCCTTGTTGATGGTGGAAAGGTTATGGGGAGTCAGGTGAGTTACTCACCACAGAATACCCAGCCTCTGACCTTGACTTATAGCCACAGTATTTATGTGGCTGGTCCAGTTAAGTTTCTGGTCAGTGGTGATCCCCCAGGATATTGATGGTGCGGGATTTGACGATGGCAATGCCATTGAATGTCAAGGTGAGGTGGTTAGATTTTTTTCTTATTGGAGATGGCCATTGCCAGGCAATTGTGTGGCGCGAATGCAACTTGCCACTTTTCAGCCCAAGGCTAAATGTCGTCCAGGTCTCGCTGCATGCGAGCACGGACTGCTTCATTACCTGGAGTTGCGAATGAAATGGGACACTATGCAATCATCTGCGAACATCCCCACTTCTTATAATGGAGGCAAGGTCATTGATAAAACAGCTGAAGGAGGTTGGGTCGAGGGCACTGTCGTTGTGGCTGGGAGATAGATTCCTTCCTGTCTGTCCAGGGACCACTTACAGTGAGACAGCAAATCCTGGGACCACTTGCACTGAGAGAGACACAATCCTGGGACCACTTGCACTGAGACACACAATCCTGGGACCACTTGCACTGAGACACACAATCCTGGGACCACTTGCACTGAGACACACAATTCTGGGACCACTTGCACTGAGACACATAATCCTGGGACCACTTGCACTGAGACACACAATCCTGGGACCACTTGCACTGAGACACACAATCCTGGGACCATTTGCACTGAGACACACAATCCTGGGACCACTTACACTGAGACACACAATCCTGGGACCACTTGCACTGAGACACACAATCCAGGGACCACTTGCACTGAGACACACAATCCTGGGACCACTTACAGCACCAGCAGGAAGAGTAGTGCAAGGAAGGTAGCGCAGGGGTCCCCTGTGGTCATCCCACTGCAAAACAGATACACTGCTTTGAGTGCTGTTGAGGGGGATGACTCATCAGGAGAGGGCAGCAGCAGCCAAGTTCATGGCACCGTGGCTGGCTCTATTGCACAGGAGGGCAGGAAAAAGAGTGGGCGAGCGATAGTGATAGGGGATTCAACTGTAAGGGGAATAGATAGGCGTTTCTGCGGCCACAACCGAGACTCCAGGATGGTATGTTGCCTCCCTGGTGCAAGGGTCAAGGATGTCTCGGAGCGGGTGCAGGACATTCTAAAAAGGGAGGGAGAACAGCCAGTTGTCGTGGTGCACATTGGTACCAATGACAGGTAAAAAAAGGGATGAGGTCCTACGAAATGAATTTAAGGAGCTAGGAGCTAAATTAAAAAGTAGGACCTCAAAAGTAGTAATCTCGGGATTGCTACGTGCTAGTCAGAGTAGGAATCGCAGGATAGCTCAGATGAATACGTGGCTTGAGCAATGGTGCAGCAGGGAGTGATTCAAATTCCTGGGGCATTGGAACCAGTTCTGGGGGAGGTGGGACCAGTACAATCCGGACGGTCTGCACCTGGGCAGAATCGGAACCAATGTCCTCGGGGGAGTGTTTGCTAGTGCTGTTGGGGAGGAGTTAAACTAATATGGCAGGGGGATGGGAACCAATGCAGGAAGATAGAGGGAAACAAAAAGGAGGCAAAAACAAAAGACAGAAAGGAGATGAGGAAAAGTGGAGGGCAGAGAAACCCAAGGCAAAGAACAAAAAGGGCCATTGTACAGCAAAATTCTAAAAGGACAGAGGGTGTTAAAAAAAACAAGCCTAAAGGCTTTGTGTCTTAATGCAAGGAGTATCCGCAATAAGGTGGATGAATTAACTGTGCAAATAGATGTTAACAAATATGATGTGATTGGGATTACGGAGACGTGGCTCCAGGATGATCAGGGCTGGAAACTCAATATCCAGGGGTATTCAACATTCAGGAAGGATAGAATAAAAGGAAAAGGAGGTGGGGTAGCATTGCTGGTTGAGGAGGAGATTAAGGCAATAGTTAGGAAGGACATTAGCTTGGATGATGTGGAATCTATATGGGTAGAGCTGCAGAACACCAAAGGGCAAAAAACGTTAGTGGGAGTTGTGTACAGACCTCCAAACAGTAGTAGTGATGTTGGGGAGGGCATCAAACAGGAAATTAGGGGTGCATGCAATAAAGGTGCAGCAGTTATAATGGGTGACTTTAATATGCACATAGATTGGGCTAACCAAACTGGAAGCAATACGGTGGAGGAGGATTTCCTGGAGTGCATAAGGGATGGTTTTTTAGACCAATATGTCGAGGAACCAACTAGGGGGGAGGCCATCTTAGACTGGGTGTTATGTAATGAGAGAGGATTAATTAGCAATCTCGTTGTGCGAGGCCCCTTGAGGAAGAGTGACCATAATATGGTGGAATTCTGCATTGGGATGGAGAATGAAACAGTTAATTCAGAGACCATGGTCCAGAACTTAAAGAAGGCTAACTTTGAAGGTATGAGGCGTGAATTGGCTGGGATGGATTGGCGAATGATACTTAAGGGGTTGACTGTGGATGGGCAATGGCAGACATTTAGAGACCGCATGGATGAACTACAACAATTGTACATTCCTGTCTGGCATAAAAATAAAAAAGGGAAGGTGGCTCAACCGTGGCTATCTAGGGAAATCAGGGATAGTATTAAAGCCAAGGAAGTGGCATACAAATTGGCCAGAAATAGCAGCGAACCTGGGGACTGGGAGAAATTTAGAACTCAGCAGAGGAGGACAAAGGGTTTGATTAGGGCAGGAAAAATGGAGTATGAGAAGAAGCTTGCAGGGAACATTAAGACGGATTGCAAAAGTTTCTATAGATATGTAAAGAGAAAAAGGTTAGTAAAGACAAACGTAGGTCCCCTGCAGTCAGAATCAGGGGAAGTCATAACGGGGAACAAAGAAATGGCGGACCAATTGAACAAGTACTTTGGTTCGGTATTCACGAAGGAGGACACGAACAACCTTCCGGTTATAAAAAAGGGTTGGGGGGTCTAGTAAGGAGGAGGAACTGAGGGAAATCCTTATTAGACGGGAAATTGTGTTGGGGAAATTGATGGGATTGAAGGCCGATAAATCCCCAGGGCCTGATGGACTGCATCCCAGAGTACTTAAGGAGGTGGCCTTGGAAATAGTGGATGCGTTGACAGTCATTTTCCAACATTCCATTGACTCTGGATCAGTTCCTATGGAGTGGAGGGTAGCCAATGTAACCCCACTTTTTAAAAAAGGAGGGAGAGAGAAAACAGGGAATTATAGACCGGTCAGCCTGACATCGGTAGTGGGTAAAATGATGGAATCAATTATTAAGGATGTCATAGCAGTGCATTTGGAAAGAGGTGACATGATAGGTCCAAGTCAGCATGGATTTGTGAAGGGAAAATCATGCTTGACAAATCTTCTGGAATTTTTTGAGGATGTTTCCAGTAGAGTGGATAAGGGAGAACCAGCTGATTTGGTATATTTGGACTTTCAGAAGGCGTTCGACAAGGTCCCACACAAGAGATTGATGTGCAAAGTTAGAGCACATGGGATTGGGGGTAGTGTACTGACATGGATTGAGAACTGGTTGTCAGACAGGAAGCAAAGATTAGGAGTAAATGGGTACTTTTCAGAATGGCAGGCAGTGACTAGTGGGGTACCGCAAGGTTCTGTGCTGGGGTCCCAGCTGTTTACACTGTACATTAATGATTTAGATGAGGGGATTAAATGTAGTATCTCCAAATTTGCGGATGACACTAAGTTGGGTGGCAGTGTGAGCTGCGAGGAGGATGCTGTGAGGCTGCAGAGCGACTTGGATAGGTTAGGTGAGTGGGCAAATGCATGGTCGATGAAGTATAATGTGGATAAATGTGAGGTTATCCACTTTGGTGGTAAAAACAGAGAGACAGACTATTATCTGAATGGTGACAGATTAGGAAAAGGGGAGGTGCAAAGAGACCTGGGTGTCATGGTACATCAGTCATTGAAGGTTGGCATGCAGGTGCAGCAGGCGGTTAAGAAAGCAAATGGCATGTTGGCCTTCATAGCGAGGGGATTTGAGTACAGGGGCAGGGAGGTGTTGCTACAGTTGTACAGGGAATTGGTGAGGCCACACCTGGAGTATTGTGTACAGTTTTGGTCTCCTAACCTGAGGAAGGACATTCTTGCTATTGAGGGAGTGCAGCGAAGGTTCACCAGACTGATTCCCGGGATGGCGGGACTGACCTATCAAGAAAGACTGGATCAACTGGGCTTGTATTCACTGGAGTTCAGAAGAATGAGAGGGGACCTCATAGAAACATTTAAAATTCTGACGGGGTTAGACAGGTTAGATGCAGGAAGAATGTTCCCAATGTTGGGGAAGTCCAGAACCAGAGGTCACAGTCTAAGGATAAGGGGTAAGCCATTTAGGACCGAGATGCGGAGGAACTTCTTCACCCAGAGAGTGGTGAACCTGTGGAATTCTCTACCACAGAAAGTTGTTGAGGCCAATTCACTAAATATATTCAAAAAGGAGTTAGATGTAGTCCTTACTGCTAGGGGGATCAAGGGGTAATGGCGAGAAAGCAGGAATGGGGTACTGAAGTTGAATGTTCAGCCATGAACTCATTGAATGGCAGTGCAGGCTAGAAGGGCCGAATGGCCTACTCCTGCCCTATTTTCTATGTTTCTATGACACACAATCCTGGGACCACTTACACTGAGACACACAATCCTGGGACCACTTACACTGAGACACACAATCCTGGGACCACTTACACTGAGACACACAATCCTGGGACCACTTGCACTGAGACACACAATCCTGGGACCACTTACACTGAGACACACGATCCTGGGACCACTTACACTGAGACACACAATCCTGGGACCACTTACACTGAGACTATAAAATGGGAATGGGAGAGCCTCAGTGTGGGGAATGGTTATGGTTGTGAATCCAGCTGTAGTGGGGGCAGAAGGTGGGTAATGGATGAAGTTGTGACGGTGGAATTCGATGGGGACTGGTGGGGCCTGGTCACAGGTTATTGTCAGAAGCCCTTTTCAGGCAGGCCGATAATTGGATGGAACCAGCACAACACCTGGATCCAGCTGTTGTCCCAAAGTCTAATGTCCCTGATGTTTTTTTCTCTGACAAATTTCAAGATGTGAAAGGAGGGAGGGAAGCGGACTCTGTCAGAAAGAAGGTTCCTGGAATGAACAATTCATGAGGCTGTTTTCTGACTCGTCTGTGAGGTTTATAAAAAAAATTAAATTAAAATCGATGGGTCTAGTGACACTGTGTTGTCAATAGTGGTTTCTAACCCTAATCACTAACTCGTAAACTGAACATTGTATCGACTATCCCCAACCGATAACCAGTGGCCCCAACCATTATCCCCAATCCTAACCAATAACCAATGGCCCCAACCACGAGCCCCAATCCTAACCAATAACCACCAACCCCAACCATTAACCCCCAATCCTAACCAATAACCACCAGCCCCAACCCCTAAACCTACACCCAAACCCCAGCCCATTATTGAAGGGATCAATGGAGGACCTAATGACATGATAAAGGAAGTATTTGAAACAATGATCTCGATTAAAGAAATAGTGCAAGATATGATAGTAACAAGAGATTAAATCAACGAGACCATCAAAATCAGCAGTGACAATTACAAAGATCAGCACATTTCAAAGACTGTCACATTCAGCATGTGTGGAGGAGTTTAAAAAATCAGATCCAATAAAGGATAACTAACAAAAAATAACAGATTTAAAATCTTATGCAAGATAGTTCTATAAAGGGGTGGGTGAACAGAATGTCAGATGAGTGTAAAGTGAGACACTGCAGTTCAGTCTATCACACCCACAAGCCATGTACACAAACAGAACAAGTTTAGGATTTGATATGATAGAATGCAAACTCTATCTGAAATAATCTAGTGTAAAAAAAAAGGCCCAAAAATGGAACAGTCAGTAACAGAACATCAATTAATCTCTTATCATGGAGAAATCAAATATTCGACGCACTGTGTGTTTGAAAAAAGCTGATTTATTTCATATTTATCCAGAATATTAAACTCAAGCCCAGTTATAGGGGTTATTAATCGCAGCGGAAATAAAGCACAATTGCCAGTGAACATGATTCAGTTCTGGATGTGATTCTTAGGCGGTCCCTCATATCGAGGATGACTTGCTTCCACGCCAAAACGGGATGAGTTCACAGGTGTTTCAATGACGGACCTGACATTCCAGATCCCGAACTACATTTGAAGGGTGGAAGATTCCTGTGTGTGGATTTTTTTAATGAGTGGTGACCATTGCACACCAGCCACCACACGGGCTTGACAGAGCGAGGTCTTGTTCCAGTGGTGAGGATTAACCAAGGCGACTGGAGACCAGCTCTTCTGCACAGACCTCGTGCACACACATATCGCAGTGTGGGCTGGCCCGTGCTGCCCCTGGGCCCACGCCTCTCCTGGGCCCCGATCACGTCGCTCTACAATCTCTCACCGTTCCTCTGCACCAGCTCGCGCTGCTCCCGGGCTGCCGCATCTCCACTCCTTTTGTGGCCCCGACCTGCGGCTGGTGGTTTCTCGCAGGTTGGAGCCTCCACGCTGCCGTAATTAACAGCAGAATCCAACCGCTGTAGTTAGTTGTGAACTCGCTGGTGTCTGAGCAGCGTGCATGACTGAGCGAATCCCTTCCCACACGGCGCGGGTGAACAGCCTCTCCCCAGCGTGAGGACCTGGTGCATCAGCAGATCCTTTGTGCTTTTAAAGCTCTTCACACAGTCAGAACATTTAAATGATCTCTTTAACAGTATGAACAAGTCGGTGTGTCAGAAGATACCCACACTCAATGCAGGTGAACAGTCTCTCCCCAGTGTGAACTCACTGGTGTGTCTGGAGCTTGGATAACTGAGTGAATCCCTTCCCACACACTGAGCAAGTGAACAGCCTCTCTCCAGTGTGAATGCATCAATGAATCTCCAGCTGGGACGGGTAATTGAATCCCTTCCCACAGTCCCCACATTCCCACGGTTTCTCTGTGGTGCAGGTATCCTTGTGTCTTTCCAGGTTGGACGATCAGTTGAAGCCTCCTTTTTTTCAGGCTGTGTAACTGGTTGAAGCTCTTTCCACAGTCAGTGCACTGGAACACTCTCACTCGGGTCTGTGTGTGTCTCGCTACTTTTCCAGTCACACTGATGTTTGAAATCTTTTCCCACAGACAAACATTTCTCCTTCCAAATTCAAAGGCCGATGATATTCAGGTCCTGAGGAATCGAGTGACTATCACATCTTGATGTGAAGTTTGGTTTGATTTGAGCTAAAACTATGTCTTATTAATTAGCAAGTTCGAAATTCTAGTGTCAGCAACTTTAATACCTCAATAAGAAATTTAGATGAGCAGTTTCTCAGTCGACTGCCGTACCTTATACTGATCCATCAATCAGAGTAAAGAAGCAAGTCCCACGTGTTCACAGTAACTGACACCAGGTCAGCCCGCTGGATGGAACCTCGGGGGCCCTGAGCTTGATCTCCGGTGTCTCCAGTCCCCACTGCCCCCTTACATCAGTCTCCCCTCACTTTTATACCCTGCACTGATCCACCTCTGGCACCGGACTCTGCTTTGTCTTCTCTGCTGGGTTTGGGCAGGAAATGAGGAAAAGACAGCTGGAACTTCTCTAATCTGTGATTTACACGGTCACTTTCCCTGGTTCCCAGCAGTTACTTTTCTTCAGTAATTTTCTCATTATTCCTAAACTCCCCTGCCTGCTGTTAATTCTTATTTCTTATAGTTTCACAATTATAGATATACACATCACACATTATAATCTAATCTATTGTGTTACTCTGGTTTGAGCTTACATTGTGGATACTAACAGACAAACCCTGTTCTTTCCCCTGATCTGATTACAGATTCCAACAGTGGGTTCAGTGAATGGAATGTCTCAGTGTTACCATGGTGACCTGTCTGCAGTGAATCGATTGTTTGAGTTTCTAACTCAGACTAAACTTCTCTTTCCCATGATGCACATTATACCAGCCAGTTTATGTCAATGTGTTTTAGCCATGTTATGTTAATATCTCTCAAACATAACAGGGGTTCAGGTAAACAAATCTTTAAAAGTGGGAGGGCAAGTTGATAAAGTGGTAATAAAGAAAATGGCGTCCTAGGTTTTATAAATAGGATTGTGGAGCACAAAAGGGCAGAGGTCATGTAAACCTGCACAAATCATTGGTTAGGCTGCAGTTCGAATATTGTGTCAAGTTTTGGGGATCTTACACCAGGAAGGATGTGGAGGCCATGGAGAGGGTGCAGAGAGATTCACTGAGATGATACCAGGGAAGAGAGGCTTTAGTTATCAGGGGAGATTGGAGAAACTGGGGCTCTTTTCATTAGAACAAAGGGTAATGGGAGATTTGTGGGAGCTGTTCAAAATTTGATCAGGTAACTGAAGATAAACTATTTCCACCAGTCGGTGAGTCAGTAACTCGAGGGCATCAAATAATCACCAAAAGGCTCAGACCCAGGGATGAACTATCGAGCACTCTGTACAACAAGGTTCGGGACACTCACTGTCCCTCCGCATCTGTGTCCAGGCGAGGAACTGATGGGTTTCTCTTATCTTTGGGTTAAATGATGTTCTCATCGAGGTGATGGATGTCCGTGCTGGGGAATGGGTCATTCTGAGCACCTAGTGTCTGTCTAAAGCACTCTGCAGTCAGGTACCGCATGGGTTAGATACAGAGTAAAGCTCCCTCTACACTGTCCCATCAAACACTCCCAGGGCAGGTACAGCACGGGGTTAGATACAGAGTAAAGCTCCCTCTACACTGTCCCATCAAACACTCCCAGGGCAGGTACAGCACGGGGTTAGATACAGAGTAAAGCTCCCTCTACACTGTCCCATCAAACATTCCCAGGGCAGGTACAGCACGGGTTAGATACAGAGTAAAGCTCCCTCTACACTGTCCCATCAAACACTCTCAGGGCAGGTACAGGGGGTTAGATACAGAGTAAAGCTCCCTCTACACTGTCCCATCAAACACTCCCAGGGCAGGTACAGCACGAGGTTAGATACAGAGTAAAGCTCCCTCTACACTGTCCCATCAAACACTCCCAGGGCAGGTACAGGGGGTTAGATACAGAGTAAAGCTCCCTCTACACTGTCCCATCAAACACTCCCAGGGCAGGTACAGCACGGGGTTAGATACAGAGTAAAGCTCCCTCTACACTGTCCCATCAAACACTCCCAGGGCAGGTACAGGGGGTTAGATACAGAGTAAAGCTCCCTCTACACTGTCCCATCAAACACTCCCAGGGCAGGTACAGGGGGTTAGATACAGAGTAAAGCTCCCTCTACACTGTCCCATCAAACACTCCCAGGGCAGGTACAGCACGAGGTTAGATACAGAGTAAAGCTCCCTCTACACTGTCCCATCAAACACTCCCAGGGCAGGTACAGGGGGTTAGATACAGAGTAAAGCTCCCTCTACACTGTCCCATCAAACACTCCCAGAGCAGGTACAGCACGGGGTTAGATACAGAGTAAAGCTCCCTCTACACTGTCCCATCAAACACTCCCAGGGCAGGTACAGGGGGTTAGATACAGAGTAAAGCTCCCTCTACACTGTCCCATCAAACACTCCCAGGGCAGGTACAGGTGGTTAGATACAGAGGAGAGCTCCCTCTACACTGTCCCATCAAACACTCCCAGGGCAGGTACAGCACGGGGTTAGATACAGAGTAAAGCTCCCTCTACACTGTCCCATCAAACACTCCCAGGGCAGGTACAGCGTTGCCATCTTTTAGATGAGTCGTTCAACTGAGGCCCCTTCAGCTCTCAACCAATATCACTCAAACAAATTATCTGGACATTGCTGTTCATGGTAGCTTGCTGTGTGCAAATTATCTGCTGCACGCTATACTACAACAGTGAATGCACTTCAAATGTACTTTAATGTTGTACTTCATTGGCTGTAAAGCACTTTGGGACATCCTGAGGTCATGTGAGGCGCTACATAATGACAGGTCTTTGTTAAATGAAGGAGAAAAGTTCCAAAAAAGGAATAGTCGGTAACAGGAAAACAATGAGACTCCTCTTACATTGGAGAAATCAAGGAATCGACACACTGTGTTGGAACCAAAGCTGATTTACTTGTCAGATATCCAGAAAATTAAACTCCAGCCCAGTTACAGGGGAAACACAGCTCGACTGTCAGAATGAACACTGTTCAGTCCAGATATGATTCACAGCAGAATCCAACCCCTGCAGTCACTTGTGAACTCGCTGGTGTGTCAGCAGGTTGGATGAACAAGTGAATCCCTTCCCACACATGGAGCAGGTGAATGGTCTCTCCCCAGTGTGAGTGTGTTGGTGCATCATCAGACTATTTCTTTTAAAGCTCTTCTCACAGTCAGAACATTTAAAAGGCTTCTTACTGGTGTGAACAAGGAGGTATGAAGTGAGGCAGGAGAGCTGAGTGAATCCATTCGCGCACACGGCACAGGTGAATGGTCTCTCCCCAGTGTGAACTCACTGGTGTCTCAGCAGGGTGGATGAACGAGCGAATCCCTTCCCACACACGGGGCAGGTGAACAGCCTCTCCCCAGTGTGAACTCACTGGTGTCAGCAGATCCATTTTGGTTTTAAAACTTTTCTCACAGTCAGAACATTTAAAAGCTCTATCATCAGAGTGAACAAGTTTATGGCGCCTCAGGTGCCTGGAACTTTTAAAGCATTTCCCGCAGTCCAAACATTTGAAAGGTCTCTCCCCAGTGTGAACTCGCTGGTGTGTCTTCAGGTGGGATGACCCAGTGAATCCCTTCCCACACACGGGGCAGGTGAACGGCCTCTCTCCGGTGTGAATGCGTCGATGAGTTTCCAGATCAGACAGGTAGCTGAATCCCTTCCCACAGTCCCCACATTCCCACTGTTTCTCCATGGTGCCGGTGTCCTTGTCTCTCTCCAGGTTGGACGATCAGTTGAAGCCTGGTCCACACACAGAACACGTGTACGGTTTCTTCGCACTATGAATAGTGCGACGTTTTTTCAGGCTGTGTAACTGGTTAAAGTTCTTTCCACAGGCAGTGCACTGGAACATTCTCACTCGGGTGTGTGTGTGTCTCGGTACCTTTCCAGTCACACTGATGTTTGAAATCTATTCCCACAGACAAACATTTCTCCTTCCACATTCAAAGGCCGATGATATTCAGGTCCTGATGCATCGAGTGACTCTGTCAGATCTTGACACGATGGTTCGAGTTTCCTGTCTGCAAATCCTCCCCTTCTAATACCCTGTGAAAGGAGTTTATAAAACTCATCACCAAGTACTGGTTAGAAATTCAGAACAGACAATTCTAGTTTCTATGGAACATTCTTTCCTGTCTTGTTCCAGCAACACTGTAAATCCCCGTCCCACACACACTCGCTCCTCCCTGTGCTGAAACCCAAACCCATCGCACCATCTCCATCATTTCTTCCTCCTCACTGTTTTCTTCCTCCCCTCTGGCTGCGTTCAGTTCTACACTCACTGATTCCCCTCCCTCCCCTGAAGGTGCTGACTCTGGCTGGGTTCAGTTCTACACTCACTGGTTCCCCTCCCCAGGAGGTGCTGACTCTGGCTGGTTTCACGTCTACACTGTATTCTACGAGTATTCTGAGCACCGAGTGTGTGCGTGAAACAGGCTCCGGTCAAGTACACAGTAAAGCTTCCTCTACACTGTCCCATCAAACACTCCCAGGGCAGGCACAACATGGGTTAAATACAGAGTAAAGCTCACTCTACACTGTCCCATCAAATACTCCCAGGGCAGGTACAACATGGGTTAAATACAGAGTAAAGCCCACTCTACACTGTCCCATCAAACACTCCCAGGGCAGGTACAACATGGATTAAATACAGAGTAAAGCTCACTCTACACTGTCCCATCAAACACTCCCAGGGCAGGTACAGGGGGTTAGATACAGAGTAAAGCTTCCTCTACACTGTCCCATCAAACACTCCCAGGGCAGGTACAGGGGGTTAGATACAGAGTAAAGCTCCCTCTACACTGCCCCATCAAACACTCCCAGGGCAGGTAAAGCACGGGGTTAGATACAGAGCAAGTCTCCCTCTACACTGTCACATCAAACACTCCCAGGGCAGGTACAGCACGGGGTTAGATACAGAGCAAGTCTCCCTCTACACTGTCCCATCAAACATGTAGAAAGTGAGTTTGAAGGACAGAGGAAACAAGCAGGAAAAAAGGGTAAAAAAACAAATTTAAAAGCTCTTTGTCAAAATGCACGAAGCATTCGTAACAAAATAGATGAGTTGACGGCACAAATAGATACAAATGGGTGTGATCTGATAGCCATTACAGAGACATGGTTGCAAGGTGACCATGACTGGGAGCACAATATTCAGGGTATTTGACAATTCAGAGGGGCAGACAGAAAGGAAAAGGAGGTGGGGTAGCACAGTTAATAAAGGATGGGATCAGTGCGTTAGTGAGAAACGATATTGGCTCAGAGGATCAAGAGCTTGAATCAGTTTGGGTGGTGATAAGGAATAATAAAGGGAAAAAGTCGCTGGTGGGCGTAGTTTGTAGGGCCCACCAACAGCTACACGATTGGACGAAGCATAAATCAAAAAATCATAGAGGCTTGTAAAAAAGGAATGGCAATAATCAGGTGATCTTAACCTTCATATGTTGTGGTCACCGTATTTAAGGAAGGATATACTTGCATTGGAGGCAATTCAGAGAAAGTTCACTAGGTTGATTCTGGAGATGAGGGGGTTGACTTATGAGGAAAGGTTGTGTAGGTTGGGCCTATACACATTGAAATCCAGAAGAATGAGAGGTGATCTTATTGAAACTTATAAGATAATGAGGGGGCTCGACAAGGTGGATGCAGAGAGGATATTGCCACTCATAAGGGAAACTAAAAATAGGGGACATAGTCTCAGAATAAGGGGCCGCCCATTTAAACCTGAGATGAGGAGAAATTTCTTCTCTCAGAGGGTTATAAATCTGTGGAATTCGCTGCCCCAGAGAGCTGTGGAGGCCGGGACATTGAATATATTTAAAGCAGAGATCGACAGATTTTTGAGCGATAAGGGAGTAAAGGGTTATGGGGAGAGGGCAGGGAAGTGGAGCCGAGTCCATCATCAGATCAGCCATGATCTTATTGAATGGCGGAGCAGGCTCAAGGGGCCAAATGGCCTACTCCTGCTCCTATTTCTTATGTTCTTAAACACTCCCAGGGCAGGTACAGCAGGTTAGATACAGAGTAAAGTTCTCTCTGCACTGTCCCATCAAACGCTAAGCCCAGCCCATAATGAGCAGGCCTCAGGGAGCTTGGTTGCTAGGCACTGTAGTGATGTCATAAAGCAGGGCCATTCAGCTCAGCTGGTCCTCTCCTTGTCCCTTTAAAGGAGGAGAGCTGGGACATCCTGTCTCAACACACATCTCCCTGTTCATAATGAGAATCCCCGGGGAAGGCCCAAGGCCCAGAGTATGCAACACAACCCAACCCAGGGGGAAAGAGGAGAGAGAAGGGGAGGTAAATGAAGGAGTTGGGACTGAGGGCCACCAAGCTTCAGCTTTAGAGCCTGTAGACTTCAGATGGGGAAGAGCGAGTTCAGTAGTTTTACGATCCAGGGAGAGCAAGGCACGAATTCCTACTATTTTATCCTTCTCTCCTCTCCACCCCTTAAGGTGCTGACTCTGGCTGGGTTCAGTTCTACACTCACTGGTTCCCCTCCCCTGAAGGTGCTGACTCTGGCTGGGTCCAGTTCTACACTCACTGGTTCCCCTCCCTCTCCTCCCCTGAAGGTACTGACTCTGGCTGGGTTCAGTACTATACTCACCAGTTTCTCTCCAATATGTGACCCATGTGCCCAATCTCCGTGTGAACCTCGACACTGAGTGTCGACAGGCTATTCCACTGTCCTCACCTGAGGCCTCACACGTGCATTTTCCAGCAGGGTCACTGGACCCTCCTCCCAATGGCTCAGTGGGTAAAGATAACGCCCAGTGTGACTGAGTCATAGGAACAGGAAGGACCCAGGTTTAATCCTGTCTGCATATCCACCCTTCTAATCCCCTGTAAAAGCTGTTTACAGAAGTCATCACTGGAAGTAGGAACATAGGAACAGGAAAAGGCCATTCAGCCCCTTGAGCCTGTTCCGACATTCAATTAGATTGTGGCTGATCAGTATTTTAACTCCGTCTACCGGCCTTGGTTCCATCGCCCTTAATACCCTTGCCTAAGAAGAATTTATCAATCTTGGGATTTTTAATTGGTCCCCAGCCTCCGTTTTATGGGGAACAGAGTTCCGGATTTCCACTACGCTTTAAGAACATAAGAAATAGGAGCAGGAGTAGGCTAAACAGTCCCTTGAGCCTGCTCCGCCATTCAATAAATTCAAAGCTGATCTTCTACCTCAACTCCACTTTCCCGCACTATCCCCGTATCCCTGGATTTCTTTAGTGTCCAAACATCTATCGATCTCAGCCCTGGATACACTCAACGACTGAGCATCCACAGCTCTTTGGGGCAGAGAATTCCAAAGATTCACAAACCTTTGAGTGAAGACATTTCTCCCCATCTCAGTCCTAAATGGCCATCCATTATCCTGAGACTATGACCCCTAGTTCCCGACTCTCCAACCAAGAGAACAGCCAATCAGCATTAGTGTGAGGAAGTGTTTCCTGACATCACCCTGAACGGCCTGGCTCTGATTTTGAGGTTGTGTCCCCTTGTTGTGGACTCCCTCACCAGAGGAAATGGTTTCTCTCCAGCCATCCTATCAACTCCTTTAATCATCTTAAACACCTCAATTAGATCACCCCTTAATCTTCTATATTTCTCATGATTTACAAACATCATCACTGTAAGTACAGGATCATAGAATCACACAAGTTTACAGCATTGAAGGAGGCCATTCAGCCCATCGTGTCCGTGCCGGCCGACAAAGAGCTATCAAGTCAAATCCCACTTTTCAGCTCTTGGTCCATGGCCTTGTAGGTCACGGCACTTCAAGTGCATATCCAAGTTTGTTTTAAATGCTACAAGGGTTTCTGCCTCTACTACCCTTTCAGGCAATGGGTTCCAGACCCACACCACTCTCTGGGTGAAGAGATTTCCCCTCTAAACCTCCTACCACTTTATATCTACGCCCCCTGGTTGTTGACCCTCTGCTAAGGGGAATAGGTCCTTCCTATCCACTCTATCTAGGCCCTTCATAATTTTATACACCTCAATTAGGTCTCCCCTCAGCCTCCTCTGTTCCAAAAAAACCCCAGCCTATCCAATCTTTCCTCATAGCTAAAATTCTCCAGTCCAGGCAACATCCTCCTAAATCTCCTCTGCACCCTCTCGAGTGCAATCACATCTTTCCTGTAATGCGGTGACCAGAACTGCACGCAGTATTCTAGCTGTGGCCTAACCAGTGTTTTATACAGTTCAAGCATTACCCTCCCCCCCGCTCTTGTATTCTATGCCTCGGCAAGTATTCTGTATGCCTTCTTAACCACCTTATCTACCTGTCCTGCTATCTTCAGTGATCTGTGGACATGCCCTCCAAGGTCCCTCTACACTTCTCATTGTCCTAACATTTATTGTGTATTCCCTTTCCTTGTTAGCCCTCCCCAAATGCATTACCTCACACTTCTCCCGATTGAATTCCATTTGCCCCTGCTCTGTCCACCTGACCAGTCCATTAATATCTTCCTGCAGTCTGCAGCTTTCTTCTTCATTATCAACCACACGGTCAACTTTTGTATCATCTTCAAACTTCTTAATCATACCCCTACATTCAAGTCCAAATCATTGATATATACCACAAAAAGCAAGGGACCTAGTACTGAGCCCTGCAGAACCCCACTGGAAACAGCCTTCCAGTCACAAAAACACCCATCGACCATTACTCTTTGCTTCCTGCCTCTCAGCTAATTTTGGATCCAACTTGTCCCTTTGCCTTGGATCCCATGGGCTTTTACTTTCGTGACCAGTCTGCCATGTGGGACTTTATCAAAAGCTTTGCTAAAATCCATATACACTACATCAGACACACTACCCTCATCGACCCTCCTGGATACCTCTTCAAAAAATTCAATCAAGTTAGTCAGACACGATCTTCCTTTAACAAATCGATGCTGACTGTCCTTGAATAAACCATGACTTTCTAAATGAAGATTTATCCTGTCCCTTCAATAATTTTCCCACCACCGAGGTTAGGCTGGCTGGCGTGTAATTACTCGGTCTATCCCTTTCTCCCTTTTTAAACAATGATACAACATTAACAGTCCTTCAGCACCACACCTGTAACCAGAGGATTAGAAAGTGATGGTCAGAGCCTCTGCTATTTCCTCTTTTGCTTCTCTTAACAGCCTGGGATACATTTCATCCGGGCCTGGGGATTTATCCACCTTGAAAGGTGCTAAACCCATTAATACTTCCTCTCTCACTATGTTTATTTCAACTAATATTTCACACTCCTCCTCCCTGATTGCAATGTCTGCATTGCCCCTCTCTTTTTGAAAGCAGATGCAAAGTATTCATTAAGAACCATACCCACATCTTCCGCCTGCACACACAGATTACCTTTATGGTCCCTAATAGGACCTGCTCTTCCTTTAGTTATCCTCTTGCTCTGAATGTATTTATAAAACAGCTTTGGGATTTTCTTGATTTTACTTGCCAATATTTGTTCATGCTCTCTCTTTGCTTTCCTAATTTCTTTTATAATTTCAACCCTGCACTTTCTATACCCCGAGAGATTCTGCAGTATTTAGCCCTCGGTATCTGTCATAAGCTTCCCTTTTTTTCATTATCCTACCCTGTATGCCCCTTGATATCCGGGGAGCTTTAGATTTGTTCGTCCAACCCTTTTTCTTTAAGGGAACATACTTGCTCTGAACCCTCACTATCTCCTCCTTGAATGCCTCCCACTGCTCGGACACTGATTTACCTTCAAGTAGCTGTTTCCAGTCCACTTTGGCTAAATCACATCTCGGGTACGTAACATCAGTTTTTCCCCAATTGAGAACCTTTATTCCTGGTCTAGCTTTGTCTTTTTCCATAACGACCCTAAATCTAACTGAATTATGACCCCTACCACCAAAACGCTCTCCCACTGATACCCCTCCCACCTGCCCAGCTTCATTCCTTAAAACAAAGTCCAGAACCGCACCCTCTCTTGTTGGGCTTGCTACATACTGGCTAAAAACGTTCTCCTGAATGCATTTCAAGAATTCTGCTCCCTCTATACTTTTCACACTAAATCTATCCCAGTTAATATTGATAGTTGAAATCCCGACTATTACTGCCCTATCACTGTTCATTGTTCATAGGTTTATATGTAACCTTCAGGGCTGCTGACCGAGGGCCGTGTGGCTCTTTGTCGACCGGCGCGGACACGATGGGCCGAAATGGTCTCCTTCTGCGCTGTTGATTTCTATTGCTATTGTTTTTGCAGCTCTCAGAAATGTGCCTACACACTTGCTCATCTATCTCCCTCTGACTGTTTGGGGGTCTATAGTACACACCCAGCAATGTGACTGCCCCTTTTTTGTTCTTCGGTTCAACCCGTATAGCCTCATTTGATGATCCTTTAAACATATCATCCCTCCTCACTGCTATAATTATTACTTTAATTAATACTGCAACCAGCCCTCCTTTTTTTATCCCCCCCTCTATCTCGTCTGAAAACCCCGTAACCAGAAATGTTGAGCTGCCATTCCTGCCCTTTTAGCCATGTCTCAGTCATAGCTATAATATTATACTGCCGTATGTCTATCTGTGCTCTCAGCTCATCTGCCTTATTCCCTAGACTCCTTGTATTGAAGTATATACCATTTACACTGCCAAACTCCCTTGTTATCTATTTTCTAGCCTTTGTTTCCTCTGCCTTCCAATCTCGCTTACTAATTTCCTCCCTTCCATTCCAGCTTTTCTTCTCTCCCTTCTGAAACTAATCTCAGTTTCCCATCCCCCTGCCAAGCTAGTTTAAACCCTCTAGCACTAGCAAACACCCCTGTGAGGATATTGGTCCCAGCCCTGTTGAGGTGCAACCTGTCCGGCTTGTACAGGTCCCACCTCCCCCAGAAATGGTCCCAATGCCTCAGGAATCTAAAGCCAACCCTCCTGCACCATCTCTCCAGCCACGCATTCATCTGCTCTATCCTCCTATTTCTGTATGCACCAGCACGTAGCACCGGGAGTAATCCGAGATTACTACCTTTGAGGTCCTGCTTTTTAATCTTTTACCGAGCTCCCTAAACTCTGCCTGTAGGACCTCATCCCTCTTTCTACCGATGTCATTGGTGCCAATATGGACCACGACCTTTGGCTGTTCATCCTCATTCCAGCTTCCCCCCCACCCCCCAGAATGCAGCCACTCACTGACATCCTTGGCCCTGGAATGAGGGAGGCAACATACCAACCTGGAGTCACGTCTGCAGCCACTGAAAAGGCCTGTCTGCTCCCCTAACTATTGAATCCCCTACCACATCCTCTGGCTGTAATCCCCCAGAGGAACCATCGCCCCAACCAGTACTCAGAACAGAATACTGGTTGGAGAGCAAGATGCCCTCAGGGGACTCTTGCACTACTTGCCTGGTCCTCCTCTTCTGTCTGGCGGTCACCCAATCATTCTCTGCCTCTTAAGCTGACAGGTGACAGGTGACCACCTCCTGAAACATGCTATGCACAAAGTTCTCAGCCTCGCGGAAGCACTGCAGTGATCCAAAACCCGGAGCTTGAGCTGCTCTAGCTGGCAACACTTCCCGCAATGTGGTCGTCCAGGACTTTCCACATGGCCCAGGGTGTACATTCCATGGGACTGACCTACCCTGCACAGGGTGTACAATCCATGGACTGACCTACCCTGCCCAGGGTGTACATTCCATGGACTGACCTGTCCTGCCCAGGGTGTACATTCCATGGACTGACCTACCCTGCACAGGGTGTACATTCCATGGACTGACCTACCCTGCACAGGGTGTACATTCCATGGACTGACCTACCCTGCCCAGGGTGTACATTCCATGGGACTGACCTACCCTGCCCAGGATGTACATTCCATGGACTGACCTACCCTGCCCAGGATGTGCATTCCATGGACTGACCTACCCTGCCCAGGATAGAAACTCTGAACAGACAGTTCTAGTTTCTCTGGAACATTCTTTCCTCTCTTGTCTCTCCTCAGCTGTAGAATTAGACCCACTCCCCTGCTCTTGACTCATAACGCTGCTAATGTTTTCAACTCAAGTATTTTTCTCTTTTGAAAGTTACGAGTGAATCTGTTTCCACCACCCTTACAGTCAGTGCATTCCAGGCCAGAACAACTCACTGCTTAATTTGTCCCCTCATGTAGCATCTGGTTCATTTGCCAATCACTTTAAATCGGCGTCCTCTGGTTACCAAACCTTCTGACTCTGAAAACCTTCCGTATTAAGAGGGTCGGTGGGCTGGAGGAGGTGACAGAGATAGGGAGGAGCGAGGCCTTGGAGGGATTTGAACAAGAGGAGGAGTATTTTAAAGGCTGAAGCCACCAGCCCTCTCCCCCAGTGCGGAATGTGACTCACTATTAACAGGAAGGATTTTTGTTTAACTACTAAAGATGCATAATGCGGGGAAATCAATCTCTGTCCCTTTAACTAACAGCAACATGAGGGAAATGAATGACCTTCAAACACCTGGTCCACTTGGCACTGAAGTGTCTGAATCTCGATTTAACTTTTAAAAGATGAATTGTTTAACAGGGGTTCACACAGACTCACCTGACTGGCCGACTCAGGATCCACCCCTCAAGCACCGTGATTGGTTGCAGAACACGCCTCTGAGCTTTCTTCCTGTTGGTTCCCAGGGCAATCAATCACCACTCACCAACATTACGCTGCCAGATGTAGTTGAGGGGCTCAGAGGAAGAAATAACACGAGGCCGTGAATTTGAGTTAAAAAATAAAATTAGAGAAGCATGATTAAATTTATAAACAAAACTATTTAAAGTCAAATCAAGTAAATTGTTGCAATTAATATATTCCTTCTGGGCCAAGTGGGAAACAAGTGATGTGTGGTCTGTGCAGAGTGTGTGTGCCCGGTTACACAGCGTGTCCCTGGCTCTCCGCTCCAAGTGCACATGTTTCAGCTCACATCCAACTGACTGGATAAACCTCGTCTGTCTAAACCCATCACACAAATATCAGCATTTCATGTTGAGCTAAATGTCCTCTTTCATGTCAGAAACGAGCGTACTATGCTTAAACAAAGGGGACTACAGTGGGATGAGGGCAGAGTTGGTTAAAGTAGACTGGAAACACAGACTAAACGGTGGCACAAATGAGGAACAGTGGAGGACTTTTAAGGAGCTCTTTCATAGTGCGCAACAAAAATATATTCCAATGAAAAAGAAGGGCGGTAAGAGAAGGGATAACCAGCCGTGGATAACCAAGGAAATAAAAGAGTGTATCAAATCAAAGACCAATGCGTATAAGGCGGCCAAGGTTAGTGGGAAACTAGAGGATTGGGAAAATTTTAAACAACAGCAAAGAATGACTAAAAAAGCAATAAAGAAAAGAAAGATAGATTACGAAGGTAAACTTGCGCAAAACATAAAAACAGAAAGTAAAAGCTTTTACAGATATATAAAACGGAAAAGAGCGACTAAAGTAAATGTTGGTCCCTTAGAAGATGAGAAGGGGGATTTAATAATGGGAAATGTGGAAATGGCTGAGACCTTAAACAATTATTTTGTTTCGGTCTTCACAGTGGAAGACACAAAAACCATGCCAAAAATTGCTGGTCATGGGAATGTGGGAAGGGAGGACCTTGAGACAATCACTATCACTAGGCGCGTAGTGCTGGACAGGCTAATGGGACTCAAGGTAGACAAGTCTCCTGGTCCTGATGAAATGCATCCCAGGGAATTAAAAAGAGATGGCGGAAGTTATAGCAGATGCATTCATTATAATCTACCAAAATTCTCTGGACTCTGGGGAGTTGCCAGCGGATTGGAAAGCAGCTAATGTAACACCTCTGTTTAAAAAAGGGGGCAGACAAAAGGCAGGTAACTATAGGCTGGTTAGTTTAACATCTGTAGTGGGGAAAATGCTTGAAACTATCATTAAGGAAGAAATAGAGGGACATCTGGATAGGAATAGTGCAATCAAGCAGACGCAGCATGGATTCATGAAGGGGAAATCATGTTTAACTAATTTACTGGAATTCTTTGAGGATATAATGAGCATGGTGGATAGAGGTGTACCGATGGATGTGGTGTATTTAGATTTCCAAAAGGCATTCGATAAGGTGCCACACAAAAGGTTACTGCAGAAGATAGAGGTACGCAGAGTCAGAGGAAATGTATTAGCATGGATAGAGAATTGGCTGGCGAACAGAAAGCAGAGAGTCGGGATAAATGGGTCCTTTTCGGGTTGGAAATCGGTGGTTAGTGGTGTGCCACAGGGATCGGTGCTGGGACCACAACTGTTTACAATATACACAGATGACCTGGAAGAGGGGACAGAGTGTAGTGTAACAAAATTTGCAGATGACACTAAGATTAGTGGGAAAGCGGGTTGTGTAGAGGACACAGAGAGGCTGCAAAGAGATTTGGATAGGTTAAGCGAATGGGCTAATGTTTGACAGATGGAATACAATGTCGGAAAGTGTGAGGTCATCCACCTTGGGGGAAAAAAACAGTAAAAGGGAATATTATTTGAATGGGGAGAAATTACAACATGCTGAGGTGCAGAGGGATCTGGGGGTCCTTGTGCATGAATCCCAAAAAGTTAGTCTGCAGGTGCAGCAGGTAATCAGGAAGGTGAATGGAATGTTGGCCTTCATTGCGAGAGGGATGGAGTACAAAAGCAGGGAGGTCCTGCTGCAACTGTACAGGGTATTGGTGAGGCCGCACCTGGAGTACTGCGTGCAGTTTTAGTCACCTTACTTAAGGAAGGATATACTGGCTTTGGAGGGGGTACAGAGACGATTCACTAGGCTGATTCCGGAGATGAGGGGGTTACCTTATGATGATAGATTGAGTAGTCTGGGTCTTACTCGGAGTTCAGAAGGATGAGGGGTGATCTTATAGAAACATTTAAAATCATGAAAGGGATAGACAAGATAGAGGCAGAGGTGTTGTTTCCACTGGTCGGGGAGACTAGAACTAGGGGGCACAGCCACAAAATACGGGAGAGCCAATTTAAAACCGAGTTGAGAAGGAATTTCTTCTCCCAGAGGGTTGTGAATCTGTGGAATTCTCTGCCCAAGGAAGCAGTTGAGGCTAGCTCATTGAATGTATTCAAGTCACAGATAGATAGATTTTTAACCAATAAGGGAATTACGGGGAGAGGGTGGGTAAGTGGAGCTGAGTCCACGGCCAGATCAGCCATGATCTTATTGAATGGCGGAGCGGCTCGAGGGGCTAGATGGCCTACTCCTGTTCCTAATTCTTATGTTACCTTATGTATATAGAGAGGGAGTTGGAGAGTAGGTGTGAAGGAGGTGTTGTAGAGAGGGAGTTGGAGAATAGGAGTGAAAGAGGTGTATGAGTGAGGAGGATGTACTGCCCATTAATCACCTCTGTTGAGCTGTGATGGGCTTTATTTTTCCTTTAAAATGTTTTGAATTGTGTGATACACTGAAGTTAGATGCGGGGCTGCTGTTACTGGTGAATTAATGTGGACAGTGTTAATTGGGAATAGATTTGAATGGAATCATTCTGTGCTGAACGCGTTGTTGGGCTGCGGGTTTGCCCTCAGTCCCAGTGATGAGATTCTTTTGACAACAAATCTAGGGACCACTTGCACCATGACACCAAATCCAGGGACCACTTGCACCGTGACACCAAATCCAGGGAGTACTTACACTGAGACTCCAAATCTAGGAACCACTTGAACTGAGACTACAAAATTACATAGGATATACAGCACAGAATTGGATGAACCAGTCCATGCTGGTGTTTATGCTTCACTCAGGAATTAGAGAGCCTCAGTGTGGGGAATGGTCCTACTGGTGATGATGAAAGGTGGGTAATGGATAAAGATATGATGATGGAATCACGCGATGACTGGTGGGGCCTGGTGACAGCTAATTGTCAGAAGCCCTTTTCAGACAGGCTGATAATTCGATGTAACCAGCGCAACAAATATATCTGTCTGTTCTTGTTCCAAAATGGCCAAATAATGTCCCTAATTAAATGTTCTGTGAGAAATATAGAGATGTGAAAGAAGGTCGAAGATGTGGGTATGGTTCTTAATGAACACTTTGCATCTGTTTTCACAAACGGGAGGGGTGATGCAGGCAGTACTATCGAGGAGAAGGGTGAAATATTAGATTAAATAAACAGTGAGAGAGGAGGTATTAAGGGATTTAGCAGCTTTGAAAGTGGATAAATGAATGAAATGTTTCCCAGGCTGTTAAGCGAAGCGAAAGAGGAAAAAGCAGAGGCTTTGATGATCATTTTCCAACCCTCTCTGGCGTCTGGTGTAGTACCAGAGTGACTGGGGGACTATTAAAGTGGTACCTTTGTTTAAGAAGGTAGAAAGGGATAGATTGAGTAATTACAGGCCAGTCAGCCTAAACTCAATGGTGGGAAAATTATTGGAAAAAGTCCTGAAGGACAGGATAAATCTTCACTTAGAAAGACACGGATTAATCAAGTACAGTCAGCGCAGATTTGTTAAGGGTAGGTCATGTCTCACTAACTTGATTGAATTTTTTGAGGTGGTAACCATGAGGGTCGATGAAGGCAAAGTGTATGATATAGTGTATACCGATTTTAGCAAAGCTTAAGTTGGATCCAAAATTCGCTCAGAGGCAGGAAGCAAAGGGTAATGGTTGATGGGTGTTTTTGCGACTGGAACGATTTTTCCAGTGTGGTTCCAAAGGGCTCAGTACTAAGTCCCTTGCTTTTTGTGATATATATCAATGATCTAGACTTGGATATAGGAGATATGATTAAGAAGTTTGCAGATGATAAAAAAAATAGTCTGTGTGGTTGATAATAAAGAAGAAAGCTGCAGACTGCAGGAATATATTAATCAACTGGTCAGGTGGGCAGAACAGTGGCAAATGGAATTTAATCCAGAGAAGTGTGAGGTAATGCATTTGGGGAGGGCTAGCAAGGAAATGGAATACACATTAAATGGTAGGACACTAAAGTGTAGAGGAACAAAGTGACCTTGGAGTGTATGTCCACAGATCCCTGAAAGTCACAGGCCAGGTCGAGAAGATGGTTCAGAAAGCATATGGAATGCTTGCCTATATTAGCCGAGGCACAGAATACAACGGCAGGGGGGTTATACTTGAACTGTATAAATACTGGTTAGGCCACAGCTGGAGTACTGCATGCAGTTCTGGTCATCACATTACAGGAAGGACATGATTGCACAGGAGAGGGTACAGAGGAGATTGACAAGGATGTTGCCAGAAGTGCAGAATCTAAGCTATGAGGACAGATTAGATAGGCTGGATTTATTTTCATTGGAACAGAGGAAGCTGAGGGGAGACTTCATTGAGGTGTATAAAGTTATGAGGGGTCAAGCTATAGTGGATAGAAAGGGCCTATTTCCCTTAGCCTAGGGGTCAACAACCAGTGGGCATAAATATAAAGTAATTGGTCGAAGGTTTAGAGGGGATTTGAGGGGAAATTTCTCCCACTCAGAGGGTCATGGTGGTCTGGAACTCACTGCCTGAAAGGGTGGTATAGGCAGAAACCCTCACCAGATTTTAAAAGTTCTTGGATGTGCACTTGAAGTGCCATAACCTGCAGGGATACAGATCTAGAGCTGGAAAGTGAGATTAGGCTGGATCACCTCTTGTTGGCTGGCATGGACACGATGGGCTGAAATGGCCTCCTTCTATGCTGTAAACTTCTACGCGGGACTTTTGACAAGGTCCCGCACAAGAGATTGACTTTTGACAAGGTCCCGCACGAGAGATTGGTGTGCAAAATCAAAGCGCATGGTATTGGGGGTAATGTACTGACGTGGATAGAGAACTGGTTGGCAGACAGAAAGCAGAGAGTCGGGATAAACGGGTCCTTTTCAGAATGGCAGACAGTGACTAGTGGAGTGCCGCAGGGCTCAGTGCTGGGACCCCAGCTCTTTACAATATACATTAACAGTTTAGATAAAGGAATTGAGTGTAATATCTCCAAGTTTGCAGATGACACTAAACTGGGTGGTGGTGTGAGCTGTGAGGAGGACGCTAAGAGACTGCAGTGTGACTTGGACAGGTTAGGTGAGTGGGCAAATGCATGGCAGATGCAGTATAATGTGGATAAATGTGAGGTTATCCATTTTGGAGGTAAAAACACGAAGGCAGAATATTATCTGAATGGCGGCAGATTAGGAAAAGGGGAGGTGCAACGAGACCTGGGTGTCATGGTTCATCAGTTATTGAAAGTTGGCATGCAGATACAGCAGGCGGTGAAGAAGGCAAATGGTATGTTGGCCTTCATAGCTAGGGGATTTGAGTATCGGAGCAGGGAGGTCTTACTGCAGTTGTACAGGGCCTTGGTGAGGCCTCACCTGGAATATTGTGTTCAGTTTTGGTCTCCTAATCTGAGGAAGGACATTCTTGCTATTGAGGGAGTGCAGCGAAGGTTCACCAGACTGATTCTCGGGATGGCTGGACTGTCATATGAGGAGAGACTGGATCAACTGGGCCTTTATACATTGGAGTTTAGAAGGATGAGAGGGGTTCTCATAGAAACGTATAAGATTCTGACAGGATTGGACAGGTTAGATGCGGGTAGAATGTTCCCGATGTTGGGGAAGTCCAGAAGCAGGGGACACAGTCTAAGGATAAGGGGTAGGCCATTTAGGACTGAGATGAGGAGAAACTTCTTCACTCAGAGAGTTGTTAACCTGTGCAATTCCCTGCCGCAGAGAGTTATTGATGTCAGTTCATTGGATATATTCAAGAGGGAGTTAGATATGGCCCTTACGGCTAAAGGGATCAAGGGGTATGGAGAGAAAGCAGGAAAGGGGTACTGAGGGAATGATCAGCCATGATATTGAATGGTGCAGGCTCGAAGGGCCGAATGGCCTACTCCTGCACCTATTTTCTATGTTTCTATGTTTTCCTGCAACAAGGTGACCCCGCTGACCCGGCCCTGTCCCCGGGCTCAGCCTCGGGCCTGTACTGGGCCCTACACCAGCCCCACTCGCCGCTCCAATTCCTGGCTCGCGCCGACAACCCACCGTCTTGTGTCCCCCATCATCCGGGCTCCACCAGCTGCCGCCGCCCGCACATGCTCAGTGCGGGAGATCCGGGCTCGGCCCCCCCCCCCCGCACATTCCGATTGGTTGGAGGACTGACCGCCCCCGCTCTTCCTATTGGCCCAGAGCCGCCGTCAATCACCGTCAGTGTGAGCTGAGCATGCGCGGTGGGGCGGCTGTGTCTGAGGCGACGGCTGAGCGATGGGCGGAGGGAGCGGGTTAATAAACCCCAGGGGGACGCGGGCTTCACACACACCGAGTGCGGGCCCAGGCCCCGCCCGCCCGAGACACAGCACTCCGCATTACCCGCTTCACCCAGCTGCTGACACACCAGCGGCTTCACAAGTGAGTGCAGGGGATGGATTCTGTTGTTAATCACATCTCGGACTGAACCATGTCCATAGTCCCGAGCAGCTCCGTAACACAGGACTCTGTGCTCTACGGGCTGTTCCCAGGGACACACACCGAGACAGACATCACCTGCTGCTGGAGGGCCATCAACTCGGTGAAAGACGCACTTTGGTCTTGCCGAAACTTGCTGGTCTTCCAGAGCAAGGAGATGTCCACGTCTGCGTGTTGCAGACTGGCGCAATCCAAGATCCAGGATTACGTGCTGAGGGACCCACTTAAAATTGGTGCAGTCGCCGCAAAGGCACGGTGGGGAAGGGCCACAGTCTAAAGCCCTTCCGCCACGGAAAACCCAGGGGCTGGAATCAGTATAAAACTCCCCTCGGGCTGTACTTGTAAACTCTCTGTATACATAGAGCACCATGATCTGAAAACACCTATGCAGTGCCATGTATAATGCAAGTTGTGTTTGGTAATGTATGTGGCAAAGAAATGTAACTGTACCCTCACCCATTCCGTGTACCGTATAGTGCCACATGTAACGTAATATGATGACTGTATTACAATGTATCCTGGATTGTACTGAAATGTATCTCGAAATGTAAAGCAAGCAAATGTATTGAATGGATCTGCCGTCAGCATCCAAATGTACTGAACTGCTTTCCAACGTATTGTGTAAATTTTTATATGAATAAAGTTTATATTTTGAAATTTTTTTCAAATTCTGACAGTTGGGGCTCAGAGAGGACAATCTGGGGGGTATCGTACGGTGGGAACAGAACTTCAGCCTGGACATGGTCCTTCAGGGCCACACTGAGAGGGCCAAACGGCACTTTGGTCTCTCTCGTCTCTCTGCACTGACAGCAAACTCGCCATGTGGGTTAATCTTGAGGTATGTAAGAAATGTATCCCAGTCGCTCTCCCCCATGGTTCAGAGCTCCTGGGCACGGAGCAGAAGGCTCCTTTACAAATTATCCCCAGAGCTTTGTTTGCTTTTTTAAATGGCCGTATTAACCCACATCGCTACTTTTAGTGATTTGTGTATCTGTACCCCTCGATCCCTTCGCTCCTCTGCACCATTTAGACTCTTATTTTCCAAATAGAATGTGGCCTCCTTATTCTTCCTACCAAAACACACCACCTCTCACTGATCTATACTGAAATTCATCTCCCAATTACACACGCATTCTGCAACGTATTAATGCCTTGCACTGTGTCACAGTCTTCCTCAGTATTAACTCTACCTCCCAATTTGTGTCATCTAAAAATGTGGAAATTGTACTTCTGATTCCCGAGTCCAATCCTTTATGTAAATGGTGAACAACAGCGGTCCCAGCACTGATCCCCGGGGGAACACCACCTCCCACCTATTGCCAGAACAGTGGTCCCAGCACTGATCCCTGGGGAACACCACCTCCCACCTATTGCCAGAACAGCGGTCCCAGCACCGATCCCTGGGGAACACCACCTCCCACCTATTGCCAGAACAGTGGTCCCAACACCGATCCCTGGGGAACACCACCTCCCACCTATTGCCAGAACAGCGGTCCCAGCACCGATCCCTGGGGAACACCATCTCCCACCTATTGCCAGAACAGTGGTCCCAGCACCGATCCCTGGGGAACACCACCTCCCACCTATTGCCAGAACAGTGGTCCCAACACCGATCCCTGGGGAACACCACCTCCCACCTATTGCCAGAACAGCGGTCCCAGCACTGATCCCTGGGGAACACCATCTCCCACCTATTGCCAGAACAGTGGTCCCAACACCGATGCCTGGGGAACACCACCTCCCACCTATTGCCAGAACAGTGGTCCCAACACCGATCCCTGTGGGATACCACTGCCCACCTATTGCCAGAACAGTGGTCCCAACACCGATCCCTGTGGGATACCACTGCCCACCTATTGCCAGAACAGTGGTCCCAACACCGATCCCTGGGGAATACCACTGCCCACCTATTGCCAGAACAGTGGTCCCAACACCGATCCCTGTGGGATACCACTGCCCACCTATTGCCAGAACAGTGGTCCCAGCACCGATCCCTGGGGAACACCACCTCCCACCTATTGCCAGAACAGCGGTCCCAGCACTGATCCCTGGGGAACACCATCTCCCACCTATTGCCAGAACAGTGGTCCCAGCACCGATCCCTGTGGATCGCCACCTCCCACCTATTGCCAGTCTGAGTAGCTACTCTTAACCCCTACTCTCTGTTTCCTGTTTTGTAACCAGCTTGCTACCCACAACAGTATGTAAGATCTAGAGGATGACCAAGGTCAGGCCTGTGGAATGAAGGGCCAGGCAGCAGAATGGATGGAGAGATGGCTGCAAAACAGAAATCATTTGTTGGAGTTGAAGGAAGTTTGTTGTCATATTTCTATCCATTCTGTTACCTGACCTTTGACTCCACACGACCTGACCATGGTCATTCTGTGTGACAGTACATACTGCAGACACAGTGCACCAGAGGTGGAGGGGGTGGATATTGAGTCCTGTGGCAGGGGCGCTGATGAAGTGGATTTCTCTGAGTTTTGAGGCAGTGCTAGTGGCGTTTTTCACCACATTCCAGTTTTTAAAATAAAAATCTTATTGCCAGTTTATAAAAGCCATTAAAAGCCTCTCGGGTCGCACAATAAACTGAGGCCTCATAGCTTTCCATCAGAGTTAGAATCACAGTTAGAAAGTATTTAGTGACTGAGCCAGACTGGGCCGGGCCTCAGGTGTGAGTTAGTGATGGAACACTGGCGGCCAGTGTACTTGGCCCCAGGGCTGAGAACCCGAGCTCTCGGGTTTCTGTGACATTGATTGATGGATTTTATTCATTGCCCAGTCTCAGTCGCAATGGTGGGTCACCTTGCTGTCCAGTGAGGCGGGGGTCCCCATTGGAGGGCTCTCTACGCAGGGTCCTTCCCTGCACCATTGGGGATCTGGGGTGGACAGTGTCACACGGAGCAGTCATGTGGAACAGTTTTTATAATAACTTTTATTTATATAGCACCTTTAACGGAGTAAAACATCCCAAGTCACTTCACAGCGGTGTTAAGACAAAACAAATAAATTTGACACTTGGCCACAAAAGAAGAAGTTAAGGCAGATGACCAAAAACTTGGTTGAAGAGGTAGGTTTTAAGGAGCGTCTTAAAGGAGAAAAGACAGATAGAGAGGCGGAGAGGTTTAGGGAGGGAGTTCCAGAGCTTGGGGTCCAAACAGCTGAAGGCACGGCCACCGATGGTTGAGCAGATATAATGAGGGATGTTCAAGAGGGCAGAGTTTGAGGAGCGCAGATATCTCGTGGGGTTGTGAGGCTGAAGAAGACAGGGAGGGGCCAGGCCATGGAGTGGTTTGTAAACAAGGAGGAGAATTTTGAAATCGAGGCGGTGTTTAACTGGGAGCCAATGTAGGTCAGTGAGCACAGGGGTGGTGGGTGATTGTGACTTGGTGTGAGTTAGGACACGGGCTGCTGAGTTTTGGATGACGTCCAGTTTACGTAGAGTAGAATGTGGGAGGCCGGCCAGGAGTGAGTTGGAGTAGTCAAGTCTCGAGGTAACAAAGGCATGGATGAGGGTTTCAGCAGCAAGAGAGCCGTCCTTAACACCCTTCCAGACTCCAAGGACGGTTTTTTGTTTTGCAGCCTAGAGGAGTCCATGGGCCATGTATATATTCGATGGGAGAGGTTGTAATCCCCGTATAGTTACCTGAAGGGGGTGCTCCTCAATTTTTGGTTCCCCTCCCCTGAAGGTACTGACTCTGGCTGGGTTCAGTTCTACACTCACTGGTTCCCCACTGTTTGTGAAGTGCTCCTGGCACTTTATTAAACACACACAGCAGAAGCACATTAATGTGATGGGAGATCACTGACTGATGAGCAACCAGCAGTGTGGAGCCTCCTGAGAATCCGGTCTCTTTACAACTCTTTTGTTGCAAATAAATAAACACTTAGTCCAAGTGCCCCCTAATTAAAGGGGGGGCACACTCCAAAAAAGTTTCAAGTGCCCTTTCCCGGTCCCTTTACAGCCAGTATTTGCAGGAGCCGTGTCCCATTAAAATCACTGATACATTTGTTAGTAAAAATAGTCATTTCTCCTCCATTTACAGACACTCCCTGACCAGTCCCCATTTCTCCTGTATTTACAGACACTCCCTGACCGGTCCCCATTTCTCCTGTATTTACAGACACTCCCTGACCAGTCCCCATTTCTCCTCCATTTACAGACGCTCCCTGACCAGTCCCCATTTCTCCTGTATTTATAGACACTCCCTGACCGGTCCCCATTTCTCCTGTATTTACAGACACTCCCTGACCAGTCCCCATTTCTCCTCCATTTACAGACACTCCCTGACCGGTCCCCATTTCTCCTGTATTTACAGACACTCCCTGACCAGTCCCCAGTTCTCCTGTATTTACAGACACTCCCTGACCGGTCCCCATTTCTCCTGTATTTACAGACACTCCCTGACCGGTCCCCAGTTCTCCTGTATTTACAGACACTCCCTGACCAGTCCCCATTTCTCCTCCATTTACAGACGCTCCCTGACCAGTCCCCATTTCTCCTGTATTTATAGACACTCCCTGATCAGTCCCCATTTCTCCTGTATTTACAGACGCTCCCTGACCAGTCCCCATTTCTCCTCCATTTACAGACGCTCCCTGACCAGTCCCCATTTCTCCTATATTTATAGACACTCCCTGACCGGTCCCCATTTCTCCTGTATTTACAGACACTCCCTGACCAGTCCCCATTTCTCCTGTATTTACAGACACTCCCTGACCGGTCCCCATTTCTCCTGTATTTACAGACACTACCTGACTGGTCCCCATTTCTCCTGTATTTACAGACACTCCCTGACTGGTCCCCATTTCTCCTGTATTTACAGACGCTCCCTGACCGGTCCCCATTTCTCCTCCATTTACAGACGCTCCCTGACCAGTCCCCATTTCTCCTGTATTTACAGACGCTCCCTGACCAGTCCCCATTTCTCCTCCATTTACAGACACTCCCTGACCGGTCCCCATTTCTCCTGTATTTACAGACACTCAGTGACCAGTCCCCATTTCTCCTCCATTTACAGACACTCCCTGACTGGTCCCCATTTCTCCTGTATTTACAGACACTCCCTGACCAGTCCCCATTTCTCCTCCATTTACAGACACTCCCTGACCGGTCCCCATTTCTCCTGTATTTACAGACACTCCCTGACCGGTCCCCATTTCTCCTGTATTTACAGACACTCCCTGACCGGTCCCCATTTCTCCTGTATTTACAGACGCTCCCTGACCAGTCCCCATTTCTCCTCCATTTACAGACACTCCCTGACCAGTCCCCATTTCTCCTGTATTTACAGACACTCCCTGACCAGTCCCCATTTCTCCTGTATTTACAGACACTCCCTGACCAGTCCCCAGTTCTCCTGTATTTACAGACACTCCCTGACCGGTCCCCATTTCTCCTGTATTTACAGACACTCCCTGACCGGTCCCCAGTTCTCCTGTATTTACAGACACTCCCTGACCAGTCCCCATTTCTCCTCCATTTACAGACGCTCCCTGACCAGTCCCCATTTCTCCTATATTTATAGACACTCCCTGACCGGTCCCCATTTCTCCTATATTTATAGACACTCCCTGACCGGTCCCCATTTCTCCTGTATTTACAGACACTCCCTGACCAGTCCCCATTTCTCCTGTATTTATAGACACTCCCTGATCAGTCCCCATTTCTCCTGTATTTACAGACGCTCCCTGACCAGTCCCCATTTCTCCTCCATTTACAGACGCTCCCTGACCAGTCCCCATTTCTCCTGTATTTACAGACGCTCCCTGACCAGTCCCCATTTCTCCTGTATTTACAGACGCTCCCTGACCAGTCCCCATTTCTCCTCCATTTACAGACGCTCCCTGACTTGCTGGAGATTTCCCGGCATTTCCGGGTTGTCCCGGAGTTTGTGTCTGAAACTGGCGGGTAATTGTGGGGAGGCGGATAATGCGGAGTGTTGTCTCTCGGGCCTGGGCCCACACTCGGTGTGTGTGAAGACCCCTCAGGGGTTAGGAAGAGCGGGGCGGGGCCGGAGCTAGTCGTCGGATGGTCCTCCAACCAATCAGTGTGTGTGAGGGGCGGGGCTTGCGGCACCGTGGGCGGGGCTGAGCCCGGATCTCCCTCATTGGCTGACACTCTGCCCCATTGTTGAAGCTGATTTCTCTCAAACTCCAGGAGGAAACTGGAGCTTTGTGTTGTGGCTTTAAACAGATGAACCCTGTGGGGGGGAGCAAACATTGCAAGGTTTGGTAGTGAAATGGATTCATTCAGGACACACAGCAGGAATTATTTCAGGAAGTAACACCATGCAGTGAGAAAGGAAATGCAGGGGATGTTGTGCAGATGGATTGTCAAAAGGTGTTTGATAAGGTGCCAGACAGGAGGCTTGTTGATCAAATTAAGTCTCACGGTGTTAAAGGGAGTGGGGCAGTGTGGAGAGGAAGTTGGGTAAAGGGCAGAAAACAGAGAGTAGCGGTTAATGGAGGTTCTTCAGATGTAAACAGTGGTGTCCCCAGGGTCAGTGTTGGGACCATTGCTCTGCTCAATATAGAGAAATGATCTGGGCTTGGGTATATGGGGCACACGATCAAAATCTCCAGGGAACGCCAAAAATGGCCCATAGCCAACTATGATGCAGTCTTTAAGTGCCTTCATTGTCAATACACAGGTTAGTAATTGGGGCAGGTAGATGTGAAATGAAATTTAATGCAGAGAAATGTGTTGTGTTAGATTTTGGGAGGAAGAAAAAAGGAGGAAATGTACATTAAATGGTAAAACTTTCAATGGAGTAGAGGAGCAGAGAAATTTAGGGTTGTATGATTCTAGCTAATTCCTTGTCATATTGAGGATCTAGAGTCTAGTGTTAGAACACAAGAACATAAGAAATAGGAGCAGGAGTAGGCCATCTGGCTCCTCGAGCCCGCTCCACCATTCAATAAGATCCTGGCCGATCAGATCCTGGACTCAACTCACTTCCCTGCCCGCTCCCCATAATCCTTCACTCCCTTATCACTCAAAACTCTGTCTATCTCCACCTTAAATATATTCAATGATTATTAGCAACTTTAATATCTTAAATATAATTTGACCAGATTCCCTGTGCTCTACCACGTCAGAGTAAAGATGCAAGTCCCACGTGTCCACAGTAACTGACACCAGGTCAGCCCGCTGGATGGAACCTCGGGGGCCCTGAGCTTGATCTCCGGTGTCTCCAGTCCCCACTGCCCCCTTACATCAGTCTCCCCTCACTTTTATACCCTGCACTGATCCACCTCTGGCACCGGACTCTGCTTTGTCTTCTCTGCTGGGTTTGGGCAGGAAATGAGGAAAAGACAGCTGGAACTTCTCTAATCTGTGATTTACAAGGTCACTTTCCCTGGTTCCCAGCACTTACTTTTCTTCAGTAATTTTCTCAATATCCCTAAACTCCCCTGCCTGCTGTTAGTTGTTATTTCTTATAGTTTCACAATTATAGGTATAAACATCACACATTATAATCTAATCTATTGTGTTACTCACTCTGGTTTAAGCTTATATTGTGGTTACCAACAGACAAACCCTGTTCTTTCCCCTGATCTGATTACAGATTCCAACAGTGGGTTCAGTGAATGGAATGTCTCAGTGTTACCATGGTGACCTGTCTGCAGTAAATCGATTGTTTGAGTTTCTAACTCAGACTAAACTTCTCTTTCCCATGATGCACGTTTAATTCAAAGTCAATGTATTGTAGCCATGTTATGTTAATAAAGTGGTTAAAAAGCACATGGGGTCCTCGGTTTATAAATAGGATTGTGGAGTACAAAAGGGCAGAGGTCATGTAAACCTGCACAAATCATTGGTTAGGCTGCAATTCCAATATTGTGTCAGGTTTTGGGGATCTTGCACCAGGAAGGCCATGGAGAGGGTGCAGAGAGATTCACTGAGACAATACCAGGGAAGAGAGGCTTTAGTTATCAGGGGTGATTGGAGAAACTGGGGCTCTTTTCATTAGAACAAAGGGTAATTGGAGATCTGAGGGAGCTGTTCAAAATTTGATCGGTAAATGAGGAAAAACTATTTCCACCAGTGGGTGAGTCAGTAACTCGAGGGCATCAAATTCAAATCATCACCAAAAGGCTCAGACCCAGGGATGAACTATCGAGCACACTGTACAACAATGTTCGGGACACTCACTGTCCCTCCTGTGGAAATGTATTTTTATCTAAGCTGATACCATACGGTATTTGTGTGCCTTTTGATTAAAATGGAGTCCTGGCCCTTCCAGAACTTTCTGCATTTTAGCAGTCAGCTTGCATAAACAGCTAAACCTGCTGTGAGATGGCTGATGGCCATCAGACAGCTAGGAGACAAGTCATGCTGAGACAAGTACCCCCCCATGGTGCTCTCCTATTGTCTACACTACAGGAGTTCCATGTCACCCCACCCTTATCTTCTAGCCATTATCTCTTTCTGAGACCTCATCCATTTGATGTAAACGATAAACTGACCAGGAAATTGAACTTTCCTGACACAATACAAGACAGGTGATAGCCCATTACCTATGACTCATGGAGTAATGGCCGGCTGGCCAACTGATAACCCTGACAAAAGGAAATATCTGTAAACCATGTCAGGACCAGGATATAGTAATTAACTCTTTATCTGTATTCACTGACTGTGGGACAGAGCAATACACAGGGAGAGGCCAGAACTTGGGTTTTACTGTATAGATATCTTGTTAAACTGAACCATTTCGGAGGTGTTCACTTAGCCCTTGACTGAGTGTGACCTACCCCTTGCTAGCAAGTAAATTAAAGAACCTTCTACCGGAGCTGTAAGTGTCGGAGTCATTCTTTTCGGAGGTCGAGATTTCGACAGTTATAACTTGGAGGTTCCACCGAGATGCATACTCTCTGTCCTGTGAGTAAAACGGATACGGGCATAGTGCCTCTCCAGTGAAAGGCTTCAGTGGCCAAACAAGGTGAGCCTTTTGCTCACAAGAGGTTTCTTCACTGTTGAATCGCATATGTAATCTGTTGTCCACAGCGGAGGTACTGCAATCTACAAGACTCGGCATTTAAAAGCTAAAGGTATTTTTTATAACCATTTCTTTCTCAGCTCGCCAGCAGAAGAGAACAGGTTCTGGAAAAATCTCGAAACAGCCCGGGGAAGGTTTCAGTAGGTAAGGGAGCGCTAGTCGATCGAAAAGGGTTCCAGGTTCTTATGTGATAAGAGTAGAAAAGAAAAAAAAAGCGCAATCGATCGAAGGTTCTTATGTGATAAGAGTTTGGGTACGGAACCATAAGTTTTATCAGTTTTTATTAGGATAAGTTAAGGACTCGGTCTGTAGTGGCGTACAACGCAGACTGAGAATTTGTTTAGATAAGGTGTAAGGTTATGATTTATGTACTCGCGGGAATATTGTTTGTTGTCCTTGTATTACTGTTGTGTGCAATACCTTTGTGAGAGATTGCCATTAGAGAAACGGGAAAAGTCACTCGGGAAAATTGTGATTCGGGAAAAAAAAACACAAGGATTGATTAAGAAAAGAAACAGTAACTGATTGATCAACTACGGTTGGTTCGTGCCAACATATCTCACACACCCTGACTGAGCCCGAATTAAGAGCCTTTTCAGGCCACGTAACGGCCAGGAGAAGTGGGCGTAGAGAACTCGGTTGGCCGAAAGGATTGTGAGATCAGAAACTGTGGAAAATCTTAATCATCCAGAATGGGTGCCGGAGCAAGTTAAAATACCACAAAAGGCACACCAGCCGATGTCATGCTCCAGAATTGTGGTCAGTCTTCAATTGACCAAAGAAACAAAAACCGGTAAAGTGGACTAAGGGTGAAAACAGGCCATTTCCATCCGATGGTTCATTTAATTTAGAGAGAACAACATGTCTCGAGGAGCGTCTTATAAACAGAGATCCAGGTAGAAGAAAAAAAAAGGAAAGTAATAGAAAAGGCCTGGGTTCCGATTCTTCAAGCCCATGTAAAATTAACAGAGGAAGTAAATCAAATGTAAAAAAAAGAGAACCTGATAGTGACTTATGGATTAAAAAAAAATAAAGCTAGCAAAAAAAAAAGCTTTATTGAATGGAGAGAGACTTTTGTGAATGTCTTGTCTTTGAATGAGAGTGCTTCTGTGTTTTTTCCTTGTGTCTGGAAACCTGTTTGGAAAAGTTGTGGAGCTGCCTGTTTGTTTTAGCTCCACCCACTTTTTCAAACAAAGTGAAGTTTTTTAACCCTTCATAGTGTTGTCCTGTATGTGGGAAGTTTAAGACATTTTAAGTTAGAAGCGCAGGTGTGGATTTATTCGGATGAGAAGTTACGGAGCTAGGAAATGCACAAAGGATGGGTTTGTTGAGACATGGTCCCGGTGGTTAAAAGTTGTAATGACTTTTTTTTTAAAAAGCCTTTGTGGGTCTCTCGAGGTGCAGGCTGGGGGAGTACACTCTCATTGTCCTTGGTGTAAAATCTTGGTACAAAAGCTTCTAGCTCAGTAAGAGGATTTTTTTTGGATAAAGAGTGACAGTACAATATTTGAATTGGGATTTTAGATATTTCAGGTGATCTCCTTGATCAACATTTTGGGTGTATTGGAAAAATCTTGGGTTTGGAAGCCTTTTAATAAGATTAGAAAACAAGTACTTTACATTCTGTGATCTGTGAATCACTACAAGCATAAATGAGAAGTCCGTGTAACACACCGATTCTTCCAGTTCAGAAGCCCAATAGTGACAAATGGAGGTTTGTCCATGACCTACGAGCTGTGAATGAATCTACTATATTCTCACAATGCTTAAAGGATGTGGAATGAAGTATCCCGGAATGCTTTCCAGAGTCTTAAGCAGCCCCTCACTTCAGCACCTGTCTTGGGATTACCAGATTACACTAAGCTATTCAACTTATTTGTGCATCACAAGTCGGGTTTTGCACAATCTGTTTTGACTCAGTTACATGGGGACAGGCAGCGACTGGTACCATATTTCAGTACCAAACTAGACCCAGTGGCACGCGGACTACCAGGATGTCTTCCTTCGTTGGCAGCAGCTTATTATGCTATGCAACAGGCTCAGACAATAACTCTAAATCATCAGACCATTTTGTATATCCCACACTCTGTCGAGATTTTACTTACTAAATGTGCCACCCAACACCTAACCTCCGCAAGAACCACTAAATACGAGGTCGAACTGTTATCAAATCTGAACCTTGTCATCAAAAGATGTACTACCTTAAATCCAGCCACTCTACTCCCCACGGAAGACGACGGCGAACTCCATTCATGTGAAATGGTAACCGAATTAGTGACTAAACCACGTGTCAATCTAACAGATGTAAATGTGTAACCCTGATCTAATGTACTATGTTGACGGATCAGCCTTACGAAATGATAGGGGCCAACCGAGAGCGGCTTATGCAATTGTAACTCAGTTTAATGTTGTCGAAACAGCCTCTCTTCCAGACTCCTTTTCAGCCCAACAAGCCGAATTGTTTGCGTTAACTCGAGCCTGTATTCTGGCTGAAGGACACACAGTTAATATCTACACTGACTCCAGGTATGCTTTTGGGGTATCACATGACTATGGACAAATTTGGAAGATTCGCGGGTACCTGACTTCTTCAGGAACCCCTATCAAAAATGCAGAACAAATGGAAAATCTCCTGCGAGCCATTCAATGCCCCTTGAAACTTGCCATTATCAAATGCCAAGCACATACAGGACAGTTGAATGAGGTGGCACTTGGGAATGCCAGAGCTGATAATGCAGCTAAGTCAGCAGCTCTGTCGAAAGGGGGGATGCAGGTGTCATTGTTCCCACTAAGGAAAAATAATTGCTCAGACCCGCCACCCACTATTAATGACGTGCTGGCCTTTCAGACACAGGCCAGTACGGAGGAGGTGGTGACCTGGGCCAGTACGGAGGAGGTGGTGACCTGGGCCAGTACGGAGGAGGTGGTGACCTGGGCCAGTACGGAGGAGGTGGTGACCTGGACGAAGGATCAATGTTATAAAAATCCAGAAGGAATATGGGTTCACCATGACGGCCGCGTGTTGGCCCCCAGATCCTTACTTCCATGGATTGCCCGATGTGTTCATACATTCACACATGCGGGCAAAGGGGGATTGGCAGATTATATTTTGGCAACTTGGTATGCACCAGGTATTTCGGCAATTGCAAAACTAATCTGTGAAAATTGTGTTACCTGTCAGACAATGAATCCGGGTAAGACGGAAAAAGTAGAATCTGCCACCCACCCAAATCCAGTCGGGCCTTTTGTACATTTACAAATGGATTTTATTGAATTACCTATGTGTATGGGATTCAAGTATGTATTAGTTATTGTAGATGTGTTCTCTAGATGGATTGAAGCCTTTCCTTGTAAAAAGGCCGATGCCACTACTGTTGCTAAATGTTTGTTAAAAGAAATCGTACCGCGCTTCGGAATCCCTGCTAAGCTTTCCAGTGATAACGGGTCACATTTCACGGGAACTGTTATAAGAGAAATGTGTAAAGCTTTGCAGATTAATCAACGTTTTCATTGCAGTTATCATCCACAATCTGCTGGACTTGTTGAAAGATATAATGGAATGCTTAAAAATAAGCTGGCAAAACTATGCAATGACACTGGACTGAAATGGACAGAACTGCTGCCCTTAGCTTTGATGGTAATGCGATCTGCAACCAACAGAACAACAGGCCTGTCACCGCATGAGATAGTTATGGGACGTCCCCAACGACTACCTTTTACAGCACCATTTACTGCAAAACAGATGGACATCCACAAAATGGAGGAAAATATATTGAATTATTGTATTGCACTAACCAAATGTATTTCCAGCTTTCATTCATAGGTAAAGGAAGCCCAAGTCAAGCCAGCGGAAGGGAAGTGTCATAACCTGGAGCCAGGGGAATTCGTTTACATCAAGATTTTTAAAAGGAAAAGCAGTCTACAGCCAAGATTCGAAGGATCATACCAGGTCCTGCTGGCGACCAATACTGCAATCAAGGTAAAGGAAAGACCAACATGGATCCACGCATCCCATTGCAAACGGGCACCCGACCAGGAGGAAGGGAAGAAGGAATCAGAGGAACAGAAAAAGGAAGACTGAATAAAGAACTGTATGGACTATGGGGACTGATGGTGCTGTGCTTGACAGGGTTTTACTTCGCATTATTGACTACACCAGGGGTACAGACCCGCCACCGAAGGGAATTGCACGTAAACGTATTTATGGCACTGAGTCATAGGTATGCTCAAGAAAGAAACTTGTCGAGTTGTTGGATATGTTCCCATGTACCTGTCCACTCCAGGGGGGGTATTCCCCTGAGATCTGTCCCCTTTAACGAATCAGAAATGGTAGAATGGTTGACAGTGCAAAACAGGACAAAACTAACTAAGGGGCCAGAAACGAAGGAGCAAACAGAATGGAGGTCGGCAGGGTATAAACTTACAGCCTTCCAGGGATGGTACCAGCCCAATTATGATAATAACCGTCAGCCTCCCTTCCTAAGCATTACTCCCAGAATAGGAAATCCTGAAGGTATAATATGCCTAGTGAGTAATGAGACTAAAGGACCAGAAATGGGACGCAGCAAGTGTTCCCAAATGATTAAATGGCAAGCCACAACTAATCCCACTGAGAGAAAGATAGCAACCGTTGGTTGGACAATGGTCCATAACAAAGCCCCAGGTGAAGGGTGGGAAGGTGAGACCACTCGAGTAGGGATAGTGCAAAAGGACCAGGAGCTGACGCCCTATAATTGCACCTACTTTATTTGTGGCCATAAAGCCTACCCATGGTTACCAGCCAACTGGACAGGGTCCTGTTACTTAGGATATGTGGTACCCCTTATCAGATCAGTAAGGACTCTAAGGGAGGCCTATGGAAGTCACAGATTTAAACGGGATTTGACGTGGCTAAACGGAATATTCAAGGTAATGGTGCCACCCTATGGAATAGCATCGACCGAATGGCAGTTACGGGAACTGGCTAACTTAGTCGAATCAGTAGCCAACGCAACTTCCCAAGCCTTTGAAGGGATAAATGACGAAATGGTAGCTATTCGAACAGTGGCTCTCCAAAATCGTATGGCCTTAGATTATCTCCTAGCCAAGGAGGGAGGGACATGCGCATTAATAGGTGAAGAATGCTGTACGTATATCCCGGATAAATCAGAAGATATCGGCAGTCTAGCTGAAAACATCAGGAAAAAGGTAATAGAGTATAAACAGACAGTTGGCCAGGACGGTATCACCTTGTGGGGTTGGGCATCAGGATGGTTGGGAGCCCTGGGGAAATCTGTGGTACAGGGTTTGATCATATTCCTGCTGATAGTCTTCGCCCTGTATCTATTATTTGTCGTCATTAAGTGTTGCTGTGCCAGGGTGGGAGAAACTATGTTACCTACCGAGACCACGGCTAGAGTTATGGTAGCAACAACTGCTGAAGGCTCTTGTGTGGAAATGGAAATGGAGAGACTGTACAAGATCAGAATGGATTGAGTTGTCCTTGTGAAGGACAAAATGGGGAAATGTGGAAAGTATTTTTATCTAAGCTGATACCATACGGTATTTGTGTGCCCTTTGCAATATATATATATCAAAATGGAGTCCTGGCCCTTCCAGAACTTTCTGCATTTTAGCAGTCAGCTTGCATAAACAGCTAAACCTGCTGTTAGATGGCTGATGGCCATCAGACAGCTAGGAGACAAGTCATGCTGAGACAAGTACCCCCCCATGGTGCTCTCCTATTGTCGACACTACAGGAGTTCCATGTCACCCCACCCTTATCTTCTAGACTCAAACCACCAGCCATTATCTCTTTCCGAGACCTCATCCATTTGATGCAAACAAATAAACTGACCAGGAAATTGAACTATCCTGACACAATACAAGACAGGTGATAGCCCATTACCTATGACTCATGGAGTAATGGCCGGCTGGCCAACTGATAACCCTGACAAAAGGAAATATCTGTAAACCATGTCAGGACCAGGATCTAGTAATTAACTCTTTATCTGTATTCACTGACTGTGAGACAGAGCAATACACAGGGAGAGGCCAGAACTTGGGTTTTACTGTATAAATATCTTGTTAAACTGAACCATTTCGGAGGTGTTCACTTAGCCCTTGACTGAGTGTAACCTGCCCCTTGCTAGCAAGCGAATGAAAGAAACTTCTGCCGGAGCTGTAAGTGTCGGAGTCATTCTTTTCGGAGGTCGAGATTTCGACACTCCGCATCTGTGTCCAGGGGAGGAACTGATGGGTTTCTATCTTTGGGTTAAATGATGTTCTCATCGAGGTGATGGACGTCAGTGCCGGGGAATGGGTCATTCTGAGCACCGAGTGTCTGCCTAAAGCACTCTGCAGTCAGGTACAGCATGGGTTAGATACAGAGTAAAGCTCCCTCTACACTGTCCCATCAAACACTCCCAGGGCAGGTACAGCAGGAATAGTTGGTAACAGGACAACAATAAGTCTCCTCTTATATTGGAGAAATCAAGGAATCGAATCACTGTGTATTGGAACCAAAGCTGATTTATTTGTCAGATATCCAGAAAATTAAACTCCAGCCCAGTTACAGGGGAAACACAGCCCAATTGTCAGAATGAACACAGTTCAGTTCCGATGTGATTAACAACAGAATACAACCCTGCAGTCACTTGTGAACTCGCTGGTATATCAGCAGGTCCGTTTTGGATTTAAAGCTCTTCTCACAGTCAGAACATTTAAAAGGCCTCTTCCTGGTGTGAACAAGTTGGTGTGCAGTGAGGCTGGATGACCAAGCGAATCCCTTCCCACACACAGAGCTGGTGAACAGCCTCTCCTCAGAGTGAACAAGTTTATGGCGCCTCAGGTGCCCAGAACTTTTAAAGCATTTCCCGCAGTCCGAACATTTAAAAGGTCTCTCCCCAGTGTGAACTCGCTGGTGTGTCTTCAGGTGGAATGACTGAGTGAATCCCTTCCCACACTCAGTGCAGGTGAACGGCCTCTCCCCAGTGTAATTGTGCGATGAATTTCCAGCTCAGATGGTGATCTGAATCCCTTCCCACAGTCACCACATTCCCACGGTTTCTCCATGGTGCGGGTATCCTTGTGACTCTCCAGGTTGGATGATCAGTTGAAGCCTTTCCACACACACAACACGTGTACAGTTTGTCCGTGTTTGAACGGTGCGATGTTTTTTCAGGCTGTGTAACTGGTTAAAGCTCTTTCCACAGGCAGTGCACTGGAACACTCACTCGGGTGTGTGTGTGTCTCGGTGCTTTTTCAGTCACACTGGTATTTGAAATCCTTTCCCACAGGCAGAACAGATAAACATTTCTCCTTCCACTTTCAAAGACCGATGATATTCAGATCCTGATGAATCGATTGACTCTCAGATCTTGACACGATGTCTAAGGCAAAAATCAAAAAGGGCCACATTACAACATAATTCGAAAAAGGACAAAGAGTGTTAAAAAAAAACAAGCCTGAAGGCTCTGTGTCTCAACGCGAGGAGCATTCGTAATAAGGTGGATTAATTAACTGCTGTTAACGGATATGATGTAATTGGGATTACGGAGACATGGCTGCAGGGTGACCAAGGGTGGAAATGCAACATCCAGGCGTATTCAATATTCAGGAAGGATAGACAGGAAGGAAAAGAAGGTGGGGTAGCATTGCTGGTTGAAGAAGAGATTAACGCAATAGTAAGGAAAGACATTAACTTGGAATCTGTATGGGTGGAGCTGCGGAACACCAAAGGACAGAAAATGCTAGTGGGAGTTGTGCACAGACCACCAAACAGTAGAAGTGAGGTTGGGGACAGCATCAAACAAGAAATTAGGGATGCGTGCAATAAAGGTACAGCAGTTATCATGTTTAATCTGCATATATTGGACTAACCAAACTGGTAGCAATGCAGTGGAAGAGGATTTCCTGGAGTGTATAAGGGATGGTTTTCTAGACCAATTGTCGAGGAACCAACTAGAGGGCTGGCCATCCTAGACTGGGTGATGTGTAACGAGAGAGGATTAATTAGCAATCTTGTTGTGTGAGGCCCCTTGGGGAAGAGTGACCATAATATGGTAGAATTCTTCATTAATATGGAGGGTGACACAGTTAATTCAGAGACAAGGGTCCTGAACTTTAAAAAAGGTAACTTCGATGGTATGAGATGTGAATTGGCTAGGATAGACTGGAGAATGATACTTAAAGGGTTGACGGTGGATAGGCAATGGCAGACATTTAAAGATCACATGGATGAACTTCAACAATTGTACATCCCTGTCTGGAATAAAAATAAAACGGGGAAGGTGGCTCAACCGTGGCTAACAAGGAAAATTAGGAATAGTGTTAAATCCAAGGAAGAGGCAAAGAAATGGGCCAGAAAAAGCAGCAAACCTGAGGACTGGGAGAAATTTAGAATTCAGCAGAGGAGGACAAAGGGTTTAATTAGGAGGGGGAAAATAGAGTATGAGCGTAAGCTTGCAGTGAACATAAAAACTGATTGCAAAAGCTTCTATAGATATGTGAAGAGAAAAAGATTTGTGAAGATAAATGTAGGTCCCTTGCAGTCAGAATCAAGTGAATTTATAATGGGGAACAAAGAAATGGCAGACCAATTGAACAAATACTTCGGTTCTGTCTTCACGAAGGAAGACACAAATAACCTTCCAGAAATACTAGGGGACCGAGGGTCTAGTGAGAAGGAGGAACTGAAGGAAATCCTTATTAGTCAGGAAATTGTGTTAGGGAAATTGATGGGATTGAAGGCTGATAAATCCCCAGGGCCTGATAGTCTGCATCCCAGAGTACTTAAGGAAGTGGCCCTAGAAATAGTGGATGCATTGGTGATCATTTTCCAACATTCTATAGACTCTGGATCAGTTCTTATGGATTGGAGGGTAGCTAATGTAACACCACTTTTTAAAAAAGGAGGGAGAGAGAAAACAGGGAATTATAGACCGGTTAGCCTGACATCGGTAGTGGGGAAAATGTTGGAATCAATTATTAAAGATGTAATAACAGCGCATTTGGAAAGCAGTGACGGGATCGGTCCAAGTCAGCATGGATTTGTGAAAGGGAAATCATGCTTGACAAATCCTCTAGAACTTTTTGAGGATGTAACTAGTAGAGTGGACAAGGGAGAACCAGTGGATATGGTGTATTTGGACTTTCAAAAGGCTTTTGACAAGGTGCCACACAAGAGATTGGTGTGCAAACTTAAACACATGATATTGGGGGTAATGTACTGACGTGGATAGAGAACTGGTTGGCAGACAGGAAGCAAAGAGTAGGAATAAACGGGTCCTTTTCAGAATGGCAGGCAGTGACAAGTGGGATACCGCAATGTTCAATGCTGGGACCTCAGCTATTTACAATATACATTAATGATTTAGATGAAGGGATTGAATGTAATATCTCCAAGTTTTCAGATGACACTAAGCTGGGTAGCAGTGTAAGCTGTGAGGAGGATGCTAAGAGGCTGCAGGGTGACTTGGACAGGTTAGGTGAGTGGACAAATGCATGGCAGATGCAGTATAATGTAGGTAAATGTGAGGTTATCCACTTTGGTGGCAAAAACAGGAAGGCAGAATATTATCTGAATGGTGACAGATTAGGAAAAGGGGAGGTGCAACGAGACCTGGGTGTCAAGGTACATCAGTCATTGAAAGTTGGCATGCAGGTACAGCAGGCAGTGAAGGCAGCGAATGGCATGTTGGCCTTCATAGCGAGAGGATTTGAGTATCGGAGCAGGGAGGCCTTACTGCAGTTGTACAGGGCCTTAGTGAGGCCACACCTGGAATATTGTGTACAGTTTTGGTCTCCTAATCTGAGGAAGGACATTCTTGCTATTGAGGGAGTGCAGCGAAGGTTCACCAGACTGATTCCCGGGATGGCAGGACTGACATATGAAGAAAGACTGGATCGACTCGGCTTATATTCACTGGAATTTAGAAGAATGAGAGGAGATCTCATAGAAACATATAAAATTCTGACAGGATTGGACAGGTTAGATGCAGGAAGAATGTTCCCAATGTTGGGGAAGTCCAGAACCAGGGGTCACAGTCGAAGGATAAGGGGTAAGCCATTTAGGACCAAGATGAGGAGAAACTTCTTCACCCAGAGAGTGGTGAACCTGTGGAATTCTCTACCACAGAAAGTTGTTGAGGCCAGTTCGTTAAATATATTCAAGAGGGAGTTAGATGTGGCCCTTACGGCTAAAGGGATCGAGGGATATGGAGAAAAGCAGGAAAGGGGTACTGAGGTGAATGATCAGCCATGATCATATTGAATGGCAGTGCAGGCTTGAAGGGCCGAATGGCCTACTCCTGCACCTATTTTCTATGTTTCACTCCTCCTCCCTAATTTCAATGTCTGCATCACCCCTGTCTTTTGTGAAAGCAGATGCAAAGTATTTATTAAGAACCATACCCACGTCTTCTGCCTGCACACACAGGTTACCTTTATGGTCCCTAATAGGCCCTACTCTTCCTTTAGTTATCCTCTTGCTCTGAATGTATTTATAAAACAGCTTTGGGTTTTTCTTGATTTTACTTGCCAATATTTGTTCATGTTCTCTCTTTGCTTTCCTAATTTATTTTATAATTTCAACCCTACACTTTCTATACTCTGAGAGATTCTGCAGTACAGGCAACTCTCGATTATCTGCACACGGATACAACGGGAAACCGTTGTAACAGCATTTAAAATTCCGTGTGTGTGATGTCACTTTGAAACTCTGATGTTCCTTTCGAATGTTGCCTGTTGAGCCTTGCTTTTAAGTGCTCTGCCTTGCCTCAGCTCCTGCTGTTGCTCGCACACAGGTCCACTGCCTCTCATAATTCATTAACATGCCATGAACAGTTACAGGAAGTAATCAACAAGCCTAATGGTCTTTAGATCTAGAGGACAAGAATTCAAGGATTAGAAGATACTCTACAGCTATTGGTTAGAGTACACCAGCAGTATTGTAAGCATTAACTGTAATGTCAACTCGCTCTAACGAAGAAATCATTTACCCTGCATAGCCCAATCCCCGAGGGACCCAGATAATCGAGAGTTGCCTGTATTTAGCCCTCGGTATCTGTCATAAGCGTTCGCATTTTTCATTATCCTACCCTGTATGCCCCTTGATATCCGGGGGGCTTTAGATTTGTTCGTCCAACCCTTTTTCTTTAAGGGAACATACTTGCTCTGAACCCTCACTATCTCCTCCTTGAATGTCTCTCACTGCTCTGACACTGATTTACCTTCAAGTAGCTGTTTCCAGTCCACTTTGGCTAAATCACATCTCGGGTACGTAACATCAGTTTTTCCCCAATTGCGAACCTTTATTCCTGGTCTACGTTTGTCCTTTGCCATAACGACCCTAAATCTAACTGAATTATGACCCCTACCACCAAAACGCTCTCCCACTGATACCCCTCCCACCTGCCCAGCTTCATTCCTTAAAACAAAGTCCAGAACCGCACCCTCTCTTGTTGGGCTTGCTACATACTGGCTAAAAACCTTCACCTGAATGCATTTCAAGAATTCTGCTCCCTCTATACTTTTCACACTAAATCTATCCCAGTTATTATTGATAGTTGAAATCCTGACTATTACTGCCCTATCACTGTTCATTGTTCATAGGTTTATATGTAACCTTCAGGGCTGCTGACCGAGGGCCGTGTGGCTCTTTGTCGACTGGCGCGGATACGATGGGCCGAAATGGCCTCCTCCTGCGCTGTAAATTTCTATTTCTATTGTTTTTGCAGCTCTCAGAAATGTGCCAACACACTTGCTCATCTATCTCCCTCTGACTGTTTGGGGGTCTATAGTACACTCCCAGCAATGTGACTGCCCCTTTTTTGTTCTTCGGTTCAACCCGTATAGCCTCATTTGATGATCCTTTAAACACATCATCCCTCTCACTGCTATAATTATTACTTTAATTAATACTGCGACCCTCCATCCTTTTTTATTGCCCCCTCTATCTCGTCTAAAAACCTGTAACCAGGAATGTTGAGCTGCCATTCCCTGCCCTTTTAGCCATGTCTCAGTCATAGCTATAATATTATACTGCCACGTGTCTATCTGTGCTCTCAGCTCAGCTGCCTTATTCCCTAGACTCCTTGTATTGAAGTATATACCATTTACACTGCCAAACTCCCTTGTTGTCTATTTTCTAGCCTTTGTTACCTCTGCCTTCCAATCTCGCTTACTAATTTTCTGCCTCCCATTCCAGCTTTTGTTCTCACCTTTCCGAATCTACTTCAGTTTCCCATCCCCCTGCCAAGCTAGTTTAAACCCTCTAGCATGAGCAAACACCCCCGTGAGCATATTGGTCCCGGCCCTGTTGAGGTGCAACCTGTCTGGCTTGTACAGGTCCCACCTCCCCCAGAAATGGTCCCAATGCCTCAGGGATCTAAACCCAACCCTCCTGCACCATCGCTCCAGCCACGCAGTCATCTGTTCTATCCTCCTATTTCTGTATGCACTAATACGTGGCACCGGGAGTAATCCGGAGATTACTACCTTTGAGGTCCTGCTTTTTAATCTCTCTCCTAGCTGCCTAAACTCTGCCTGTAGGACCTCATCCCTCTTTCTACTGATGTCATTGGTGCCAATATGGACCACGACCTCTGGCTGTTCATCCTCCCTCCAGCTCCCCCCCCCCCACTCCCCAGAATGTCCTGCAGCCACTCACTGACATCCTTGGCCTTGGGACGAGGGAGGCAACGTCCCAACCTGGAGTCACGTCTGCAGTGGCTGAAAACGCCTGCCTGCTCCCCTAACTATCGAATCCCCTACCCCTGCTGCTCTTCCACTCTACTTTCTCCCCTGCCGCGCAGCTAAGCCACCCGTGGTGCTGCGGACTTGGCTCTGGCTGTAATCCCCCAGAGGAACCATTGCCCCCATCAGTACTCAGAACAGAATACTGGTTGGAGAGCGAGATGCACTCAGGGGACTCTTGCACTGCTTGCCTTGTCCTCCTCTTCTGTCTGGCGGTCACCCATTCCCTCTCTGCCTCTTAAGCTGACAGGTGAACACCTCCTGAAACATGCTATGCACAAAGCTCTCAGCCTCGTGGAAGCACTGCAGTGATGCCAGAAGCTGCTCAAGCTCCGAAACCCGGAGCTCGAGCTGTTCCAGCTGGCAACGCTTCCCACAATGTAGTCGTCCAGGACTGCCCACATGGCCCAGGGTGTACATTCCATGGACTGACCTACCCTGCCCAGGGTGTACATTCCATGGACTGACCTACCCTGCCCAGGGTGTACATTCCATGGACTGACCTACCCTGCCCAGGGTGTACATTCCATGGACTGACCTACCCTGCCCAGGATGTACATTCCATGGACTGACCTACCCTGCCCAGGGTGTACATTCCATGGACTGACCTACCCTGCCCAGGATAGAAATTCTGAACAGACAGTTCTAGTTTCTCTGGAACATTATTTCCTCTCTTGCCCCTCCTCAGCTGTAGAATTAGACCCACTCCCCTGCTCTTGCCTCATTACCCTGCTAATGTTTTCAACACAAGTATTTATCTCTTAAAAGTTACTAGTGAATCTGTTTCCACCATCCTTACAGTCAGTGCGTGCCAGGCCAGAACAACTCACTGCTTAATTTTTTTCCCTCGAGTAGCATCTGGTTCATTTGCCAATCACCTTAAATCGGTGTCCTCTGGTGTGGAAAGGTAGAAAAAGAGCAACCATAGATTGCAAGGCTTGCTGGGACATTATATTTGGTCAACCTAGGAATTAGAGCTTACTTCAGCAAACAAGCTGTCAGCAGTTGAAACCACGGGTTGCAATATCTCACAGCAGTTAAGGTCATCTGTCTTCTCTGTCTAATTATAATCACAATAAGGATGTGATAACCAAAAACCAGACAGAGTGAACAGGGGGTCAAGGAAATGGGTTGAATGACATAAATTTAGTCTAGGAATGAGATAAATAACAGAGAAGGGAAGTTGTGATGCATTTTTTTTTAAAGCCTGTGTGGTCTCTCGAGGCTGCAGGCTGGGGGAGTACGCTCCCATTGCCCTTTGTGGAAAACCTTGACGCGAAAGCTTCTAGCTCAGCAAAGAGATTTTAAATAAAAGGTTGGCAGTACAATATCTGAATTGGGATTTTGAAATATTTCAGGTGATTCTCCTTGATAAACATTTTGGTTGTATTGGAAAAATCTTGGGTTTGGAAGCCTTTTTAATAAAATTACACAACTACTGAGTCAGGAGCTGAAGCTTAAAAGGTTGTAATTTATGAGACACTATCATAAAATTGAAGTTACAGAGCAAAATATTGGAGTTTTTGATGTTCAGCTTCTAAACCAGGAGTTGGGCACACAATTATAAAACAAGTACTTTGCATTCTGTGATCTGTGAATCACTATAGGCATAAATGAGAAGTCCGATTTAAAAAAAAACAGTATTACCATATTTGACATTTTGTAATTCAACAATAAATACAAATACTACAGAAGAGGGATTGGCAGATTATATTTTGGCAACTTGGTATGCACCAAGTAATTCAGCAATTGCAAAACAAATCTGTGAAAATTGTGTTACCTGTCAGACAATGAATCCGGGTAAAACGGAAAAAGTAGAATCTACCTCCCACCCAAGTCCAATGGGGCTTTTTGTAAATTTGCAAATGGATTTTATTGAATTACCCCCATGCATGGGATTTAAGTATGTATTAGTAATTATAGATGTGTTTTCTAAATGGGTTGAAGCTTTTCCATGTAAAAAGAATGACACAACTACTGTCGCTAAGCATTTGTTAAAAGAAATTGTGCCACGATTTGGCATACCTGTACAACTCTCAAGTGACAATGGGTCACATTTTACTGGGACAGTTGTGAAAGAAATGTGTCGAACATTACAAATCGACCAACATTTCCACTGCAGTTATCACCCACAGTCAGCTGTATTGGTGGAGAGATACAACAGAATGTTGAAGAATAAACTAGCAACGTTATGTGATGAGACTGGACTCAAATGGGTCAAACTATTACCTTTGGCAGTAATGGTAATGCGATCAGCAACAAATAGAACGACAGGATTATCACCACATGAAATCGTCATGGGACGTCCCCAACGTTTGCCTTTTTCTGCACCGTTTACTGCTAAACAAATGGATGTCCACAAAATGGAAGAAAATATGCTAAACTATTGCATTGCTTTAACAAAATATATTTCTAGCTTTCATTTCCAGGTAAAGGAAGCCCAAATTGATCGTGCTGAAGGAAGATGCCATAGCTTGGAGCCTGGCCAGTTCGTGTATGTGAAGGTATTCAAGAGGAAAAATAGTCTTCACCCAAGGTTTGAAGGTCCATTCCAGATCCTGTTGACCACCAATACTGGCGTGAAGATAAAGGAGAGACCAACATGGATCCACGCCTCACACTGCAAAAGAGCTCCAGGACACGAGGAAAAGGAATCACCAACTCCATCAGTAAAGGGAAATGGACATTAGGACTATGTTTCCTTGTGACACTTACAATACCTGTAATGCAAGAATTGCATGTAAACACCTTCTTGTATATGTCCCACAAATACGCTACAGAAAATAACAAAGCAGGAGGTTGTTGGATATGTACCCAAACCCCTCTCCACTCTAAGGGAGGGATTCCTCTTAGACCTATCCCACTTCACCTGTCAGAAGTAGTGGAATGGTATATCCACCAGAACGGCACACGCCAATTCCCTAGGATGATAAGAGTTGCGTCTGTGGTAGTATACCCACCATCGGGCAACGGGAATCCTCTAGTTTATCATTTTACCCTATATCTGCAGAAGATATCGCCTGAATACCTTTGAAGGGTGGTACCAACCGAGGTATGACCACTCCCAACAGCCTCCCTTCCTCACCCTTACCAGGGCCACAGGTATGGGAAGGCCACCGGGGACAATATGTTTAGTAAGGAACTTGACCGGGGGAATATTCGTAGGCACAAGTCGGTGCGAATATAATTTTACAGTGATGGGTACTCCTGACGAGTTTCCCCTTTATACGTCCTCTCAGTTTTATGGTTGTACATTGAATGTCCCACACACCAACCAGATAGGTACTTTCAACTATTCCCTGGCATCCGCAGGGTTTGATGTGGATAAAACCACCTCGTACAATGGAACATACTTTGTTTGTGGCCACAAGGCCTACCCCTGGTTGCCAAGGGGCTGGACAGGATCATGTTACCTGGCATATGTGGTACCATACATTTGTCACTTATCCTCTCTCGCAAACCACCCGCATTATCGATCCAGACGAGCCATTATAGAAACACAACGATTCTTTTCTATCCTTGTTCCCCCTCTTGGAGTAGCATTTGCCATAAGAGAAATAAGAAAAGTGGCGAGAATATTAGAAACATAGAAACATAGAAAATAGGTACAGGAGTAGGCCATTCGGCCCTTCTAGCCTGCACCACCATTCAATGAGTTCATGGCTGAACATGCAACTTCAGTATCCCATTCCTGCTTTCTCGCCATACCCCTTGATTCCCCTAATAGTAAGGACGACATCTAACTCCTTTTTGAATATATTTAGTGAATTGGCCTCAACAACTTTCTGTGGTAGAGAATTCCACAGGTTCACCACTCTCTGGGTGAAGAAGTTTCTCCTCATCTCGGTCCTAAATGGCTTACCCCTTATCCTTAGACTGTGACCCCTGGTTCTGGACTTCCCCAACATTGGGAACATTCTTCCTGCATCTAACCTGTCTAAACCCATCAGAATTTTAAACGTTTCTATGAGGTCCCCTCTCATTCTTCTGAACTCCAGTGAATACAAGCCCAGTTGATCCAGTCTTTCTTGATAGGTCAGTCCCGCCATCCCGGGAATCAGTCTGGTGAACCTTTGCTGCACTCCCTCAATAGCAAGAATGTCCTTCCTCAAGTTAGGAGACCAAAACTGTACACAATACTCCAGGTGTGGCCTCACCAAGGCCCTGTACAACTGTAGCAACACCTCCCTGCCCCTGTACTCAAATCCCCTCGCTATGAAGGCCAACATGCCATTTGCTTTCTTAACCGCCTGCTGTACCTGCATGCCAACCTTCAATGACTGATGTACCATGACACCCAGGTCTCGTTGCACCTCCCCTTTTCCTAATCTGTCACCATTCAGATAATAGTCTGTCTCTCTGTTTTTACCACCAAAGTGGATAACCTCACATTTATCTACATTATACTTCATAAATTCATGCTTCTAAATTCCAGTGAATTCAGGCCCAGTCAATCCAGTCTCTCCTCATGTGTCAGTCCTGCCATCCCGGGAATCAGTCTGGTGAACCTTCACTGCACTCCCTCAATAGCAAGAATGTCCTTCCTCAGATTAGGAGACCAAAACTGAACACAATATTCCAGATGAGGCCTCACCAAGGCTTTGTACAACTGTAGTAAGACCTCCCTAGCTACGAAGGCCAACATATCAAATGCCTTCTTCACCGCCTGCTATACCTGCATGCCAACTTTCAATGACTGATGTACCATGACAGCTAGGTCTCATTGCACCTCCTTTTTTCCAAATCTGCTGCCATTCAGATAATATTCTGCCTTTGTGTTTTTGCCACCAAAGTGGATAACCTCACATTTATCCACATTATACTGCATCGTCCATACATTTGGCCACTCACCTAACCTGTCCAAGTCACCCTGCAGCCTCTTAGCATCCTCCTCACAGCTCACACTGCCACCCAGCTTAGTGTCATCTGCAAACTTGGAGATATTACACTCAATTCCTTCATCTAAATCATTAATGTATATTGTAAATAGCTGGGGTCCCAGCACTGAACCCTGCGGCACCTCATTAATCACTGCCTGCCATTCTGAAAAGGACCCGTTTATCCCGACTCTCTGCTTCCTGTCTGCCAACCAATTCTCTATCCATGTCAGTACATTATCCCCAATATCATGTGCTTTAATTTTACACATCAATCTCTTATGTGGGACCTTGTCAAAAGCCTTTTGAAAGTCCAAATACACCACATCTACTGGTTCTCCCTTGTCCACTCTACTAGTTACATCCTCAAAAAATTCCAGAAAATTTGTCAAGCATGATTTCCCTTTCATAAATCCATGCTGACTTGGACCAATCCTGTCTCTGCTTTCCAAATGCGCTGCTATTTCATCTTTAATAATTGATTCCAGCATTTTCCCCACTATTGATGTCAGGCTAACCGGTCTATAATTACCCATTTTCTCTCTCCCTCCTTTTTTAAAAAGTGGTTATATTAGCTACCCTCCAGTCCATAGGAGCTGATCCAGAGTCGATAGACTTGGAAAATGATCACCAATGCATCCATTTTCTAGGGCCTTAAGTACTCTGGGATGCAGACTATCAGGCCCTGGGGATTTATCGGACTTCAATCCCATCAATTTCTCTAACACAATTTCCCGCCTAATAAGGATTTCCTTCAGTTCCTCCTTCTCACCAGACTCTCGGTCCCCAAGTATTTCCGGAAGGTTATTTGTGTCTTCCTTCGTGAAGACAGAACCAAAGTATTTGTTCAACTGGTCTGGCATTTCTTTGTTCCCCATTATAAATTCACATACATCTGACTGCAAGGCACCTACATTTGTCTTCACTGATCATTTTCTCTTCGCATATCTATAGAAGCTTTTGCAGTCAGTTTTTATGTTCCCGGCAAGTTTCCTCTCATACTCTATTTTCCCCCTCCTAATTAAACCCTTTGTCTTCTGCTGAATTCTAAATTTCTCCCAGTCCTCAGGTGCTTGACGAACCTTATTGAATTCTTTGAAGAAGGGATAGAAAGTGTAGACAGGGTAATGCAGTTGATTCGCTATGGTACGTTACATTCTCGATGATCTTGCCAGTTTGATTAGCCCGTCACTTCTGATGAAGTGATTCCCATCCCCCCTGATTCTCCTGGGCCTTCAGGTTACCCAGCTCTTTTGCTGAGGGTTGGTAGACAATCTGCCCCAGGACCTATGACAGCGCTGCTCTGGAACTCACTGCCAGGAGGTGCAAGGTCAGTCTAAGGGCTGGAAAAGTTGCTCAAACTGAGAAAATATGTGCTATCCTAGGTTTTGCAAATGGAACTATGGAGTACAAAGCACAAGATATAATGTTAAAATGAGAAACTCATTCGAATATTGTGTCCAGGTTTGGGCATCTTTGGAAAGATATCAAAGATCTGGTGGTACCAGACATGAGAGGCTTCACTTATGATGACAGATTCCAGAAACTGGGACTGCTCATCATTCTGGTGCGTGCTCAACATTCTGAGAGTGAAACTGGTTGGTGAGCCAGTAACGGAAGGGCATAAACTTCAGATTATTGTCCAAACGAATGAAGGAAGAGAGCAGAAAATGTGCTTTTCGTTTCACACACTGGATTGTTAGGATACAGAATTCTCTACCGGAAACGAGATTCACAATAGCTTTTAAAAAGCCGAGTGGGAAAATGTTGGTAGAAGGAATAATTGGAAACAATATAGGGAAAGGACTCTTGGAGAGTCTGCACAGGCATAATGGGCCAAATGACCTCTTCCTGTGCTGATAACATCCATGACTGCATACAAAGAGACAGCTTTGCTCAATGATGACCAAGCCAAGACCGAGAACCATGGGGAACCTACAACCCATCCACATTACTCCATGAACCACCAGCTATTCCAGGAACAAGTAAAGAACAAATTGTCTGCATCAAAATTCAGACAACACAGAAAATGCTGTAAACGCTCAGAGAGAGAACACAGGAGTTTACGCAAGTTGACAAAAGGTCCACACCAATCTTCCCTCTAATTTATATTTTAGGTGCGCGCTCCCTTTAACTGGCTGCATAACCCATTCAAATTTCCGTGCTTGTGCAGTTTCTTCAATGTAAAAGCCAGTGAGCGGCCTGTGCGGAACCTCCAGACCGCTGAGTGGCCATACAGCTTAGCAGGGCGACGGACCAAGAGCTGGAAAGTGGGATTAGGCTGGATAGCTCTTTATCGGCCGTACAGACATGATGGGCCAAATGGCCTCCTTCTCTGTTGTAAACTGCTATGATTCCATGTTACCAATCTCCTCCTGTCTGATATAAACCCACCCCACAGTCACTGACACCAATCTCCTCCTGTCTGATATATACCCACCCGTCAGACACCAATCCCCTTCTGTCTGATATAAACCCACCCCACAGTCACTGACACCAATCTCCTCATGTCTGATATAAACCCACCCCACAGTCACTGACACCAATCTCCTCCTGTCTGATATAAACCCACCCGTCACTGACACCAATCCCCTTCTGTCTGATATAAACACACTCCACAGTCACTGACACCAATCTCCTCCTGTCTGACATAAACCCACCCCACAGTCACTCACACCAATCTCCTCCTGTCTGATATAAACCCACCCCACAGTCACTGACACCAATCCCCTCCTGTCTGATATAAACCCACCCCACAGTCACTGACACCAATCTCCTCCTGTCTGATATAAACCCACCCCACAGTCACTGACACCAATCCCCTCCTGTCTGATATAAACCCACCCCACAGTCACTGACACCAATCCCCTCCTGTCTGATACAAACCCACTCCACAGTCACTGACACCAATCTCCTCCTGTCTGATAGAAACCAACCCCACAGTCACTGACACGAATCTCCTCCTGTCTGATTTAAACCAACCCCACAGTCACTGACACCAATCCCCTCCTGTCTGATATAAACCCACCCCACAGTCACTGACACCAATCTCCTCCTGTCTGATATAAACCCACCGCACAGTCACTGACACCAATCTCCTCCTGTCTGATATAAACCAACCCCACAGTCACTGACACCAATCTCCTCCTGTCTGATATAAACCCACCCCACAGTCACTGACACCAATCTCCTCCTGTCTGATATAAACCCACCCCACAGTCACTGACACGAATCTCCTCCTGTCTGATATAAACCAACCCCACAGTCACTGACACCAATCTCCTCCTGTCTGATATAAACCGACCCCACAGTCACTGACACCAATCCCCTCCTGTCTGATATAAACCAACCCCACAGTCACTGACACCAATCCCCTCCTGACTGATATAAACCCACCCCACAGTCACTGACACCAATCTCCTGTCTGATATAAACCGACCCCACAGTCACTGACACCAATCCCCTCCTGTCTGATATAAACCCACCCCACAGTCACTGACACCAATCCCCTCCTGTCTGATATAAACCCACCCCACAGTCACTGACACCAATCCTCTCCTGTCTGATATAAACCCACCCCACAGTCACTGACACCAATCCCCTCCTGTCTGATATAAACCCACCCCACAGTCACTGACACCAATCTCCTCCTGTCTGATATAAACCCACCCCACAGTCACTGACACCAATCCCCTCCTGTCTGATACAAACCCACCCCACAGTCACCGACACCAATCTCCTCCTGTCTGATATAAACCCACCCCACAGTCACTGACACCAATCCCCTCCTGTCTGATATAAACCCACCCCACAGTCACTGACACCAATCCCCTCCTGTCTGATATAAACCCACCCCACAGTCACTGACACCAATCTCCTGTCTGATATAAACCGACCCCACAGTCACTGACACCAATCCCCTCCTGTCTGATATAAACCCACCCCACAGTCACTGACACCAATCCCCTCCTGTCTGATATAAACCCACCCCACAGTCACTGACACCAATCTCCTCCTGTCTGATATAAACCCACCCCACAGTCACTGACACCAATCCCCTCCTGTCTGATATAAACCCACCCCACAGTCACTGACACCAATCTCCTGTCTGATATAAACCCACCCCACAGTCACTGACACCAATCTCCTCCTGTCTGATATAAACCCACCCCACAGTCACTGACACCAATCTCCTCCTGTCTGATATAAACCCACCCCACAGTCACTGACACCAATCCCCTCCTGTCTGATATAAACCCACCCCACAGTCACTGACACCAATCCCCTCCTGTCTGATATAAACCCACCCCACAGTCACTGACACCAATCTCCTCCTGTCTGATATAAACCCACCCCACAGTCACTGACACCAATCCCCTCCTGTCTGATATAAACCCACCCCACAGTCACTGACACCAATCCCCTCCTGTCTGATATAAACCCACCCCACAGTCACTGACACCAATCTCCTCCTGTCTGATATAAACCCACCCCACAGTCACTGACACCAATCTCCTCCTGTCTGATATAAACCCACCCCACAGTCACTGACACCAATCTCCTCCTGTCTGATATAAACCCACCTCACAGTCACTGACACCAATCTCCTCCTGTCTGATATAAACCCACCCCACATTCACTGACACCAATCTCCTCCTGTCTGATATAAACCCACCCCACAGTCACTGACACCAATCTCCTCCTGTCTGATATAAACCCACCCCACAGTCACTGACACCAATCTCCTCCTGTCTGATATAAACCCACCCCACAGTCACTGACACCAATCTCCTCCTGTCTGATATAAACCCACCCCACAGTCACTGACACCAATCTCCTGTCTGATATAAACCCACCCCACAGTCACTGACACCAATCCCCTCCTGTCTGATATAAACCCACCCCACAGTCACTGACACCAATCCCCGCCAGTCTGATTTAAACCCACCCCAGTCACTGACACCAATCTCCTCCTGTCTGATATGAACCCACCCCACAGTCACTGACACCAATCCCCTCCTGTCTGATATAAACCCACCCCACAGTCACTGACACCAATCTCCTCCTGTATGATATAAACCCACCCCACAGTCACTGACACCAATCCTCTCCTGTCTGATATAAACCAACCCGACAGTCACTGACACCAATCTCCTCCTGTCTGATATAAACCCACTCCACAGTCACTGACACCAATCTCCTCCTGTCTGATATAAACCCACCCCACAATCACTGACACCAATCTCCTCCTGTCTGACATAAACCAACCCCACAGTCACTGACACCAATCCCCTCCTGTCTGATATAAACCCACCCCACAGTCACTGACACCAATCCCCTCCTGTCTGATATAAACCCACCTCACAGTCACTGACACCAATCCCCTCCTGTCTGATATAAACCCACCCCACAGTCACTGACACCAATCCCCTCCTGTCTGATATAAACCCACCCCACAGTCACTGACACCAATCCCCTCCTGTCTGATATAAACCCACCCCACAGTCACTGACACCAATCTCCTGTCTGATATAAACCCACCCCACAGTCACTGACACCAATCCCCTCCTGTCTGATATAAACCCACCCCACAGTCACTGACACCAATCCCCTCCTGTCTGATATAAACCCTCCCCACAGTCACTGACACCAATCTCCTCCTGTCTGATATAAACCCACTCCACAGTCACTGACACCAATCTCCTCCTGTCTGACATAAACCAACCCCACAGTCACTGACACCAATCTCCTCCTGTCTGATATAAACCCACTCCACAGTCACTGACACCAATCTCCTCCTGTCTGATATAAACCCACCCCACAGTCACTGACACCAATCTCCTCCTGTCTGACATAAACCCACCCCACAGTCACTGACACCAATCTCCTCCTGTCTGACATAAACCAACCCCACAGTCACTGACACCAATCCCCTCCTGTCTGATATAAACCCACCCCACAGTCACTGACACCAATCTCCTCCTGTCTGATATAAACCCACCCCACAGTCACTGACACCAATCTCCTCCTGTCTGATATAAACCCACCTCACAGTCACTGACACCAATCCCCTCCTGTCTGATATAAACCCACCCCACAGTCACTGACACCAATCTCCTCCTGTCTGATATAAACCCACCCCACAGTCACTGACACCAATCTCCTCCTGTCTGATATAAACCCACCCCACAGTCAGTGACACCAATCCTCTCCTGTCTGATATAAACCAACCCCACAGTCACTGACACCAATCTCCTCCTGTCTGATATAAACCCACCCCACAGTCACTGACACCAATCCTCTCCTGTCTGATATAAACCAACCCGACAGTCACTGACACCAATCTCCTCCTGTCTGATATAAACCCACCCCACAGTCACTGACACCAATCTCCTCCTGTCTGATATAAACCCACCCCACAGTCACTGACACCAATCCCCTCCTGTCTGATATAAACCCACCCCACAGTCACTGACACCAATCCCCTCCTGTCTGATATAAACCCTCCCCACAGTCACTGACACCAATCTCCTCCTGTCTGATATAAACCCACTCCACAGTCACTGACACCAATCTCCTCCTGTCTGACATAAACCAACCCCACAGTCACTGACACCAATCTCCTCCTGTCTGATATAAACCCACTCCACAGTCACTGACACCAATCTCCTCCTGTCTGATATAAACCCACCCCACAGTCACTGACACCAATCTCCTCCTGTCTGACATAAACCAACCCCACAGTCACTGACACCAATCCCCTCCTGTCTGATATAAACCCACCCCACAGTCACTGACACCAATCTCCTGTCTGATATAAACCCACCCCACAGTCACTGACACTAATCTCCTCCTGTCTGATATAAACCGAACCCACAGTCACTGACACCAATCTCCTCCTGTCTGATATAAACCCACTCCACAGTCACAGACACCAATCCCCTCCTGTCTGATATAAACCCACCCCACAGTCACTGACACCAATCTCCTCCTGTCTGATATAAACCCACCCCACAGTCACTGACACCAATCTCCTCCTGTCTGACATAAACCAACCCCACAGTCACTGACACCAATCCCCTCCTGTCTGATATAAACCCACCCCACAGTCACTGACACCAATCCCCTGTCTGATATAAACCCACCCCACAGTCACTGACACCAATCCCCTCCTGTCTGATATAAACCCACCCCACAGTCACTGACACCAATCTCCTCCTGTCTGATATAAACCCACCCCACAGTCACTGACACCAATCTCCTCCTGTCTGATATAAACCCACCCCACAGTCACTGACACCAATCCCCTCCTGTCTGATATAAACCGACCCCACAGTCACTGACACCAATCCCCTCCTGTCTGATATAAACCCACCCCAGTCACTGACACCAATCTCCTCCTGTCTGATATAAACCCACCCCACAGTCACTGACACCAATCCCCTCCTGTCTGATATAAACCCACCCCAGTCACTGACACCAATCCCCTCCTGTCTGATATAAACCCACCCCACAGTCACTGACACCAATCTCCTCCTGTCTGATATAAACCCACCTCACAGTCACTGACACCAATCCCCTCCTGTCTGATATAAACCCACCCCACAGTCACTGACACCAATCTCCTCCTGTCTGATATAAACCCTCCCCACAGTCACTGACACCAATCTCCTCCTGTCTGATATAAACCCACCTCACAGTCACTGACACCAATCCCCTCCTGTCTGATATAAACCCACCCCACAGTCACTGACACCAATCTCCTCCTGTCTGATATAAACCCTCCCCACAGTCACTGACACCAATCTCCTCCTGTCTGATATAAACCCACCTCACAGTCACTGACACCAATCTCCTCCTGTCTGATATAAACCCACCCCACAGTCACTGACACCAATCCCCTCCTGTCTGATATAAACCCACCCCACAGTCACTGACACCAATCCCCTCCTGTCTGATATAAACACACCCCACAGTCACTGACACCAATCCCCTCCTGTCTGATATAAACCCACCCCACAGTCTTTTTTTTTTAAATTCGTAGCCAATCGTTCCAATTCTTTGTCAAATCACAAACGCCAGAGGTCACCTTGGGCCCATTCAAGGATCACTCTGCGCCAATGCTCTTAGCCAAAAGGCCTAGAGCCACTGCACCGTTCCTGGAAGTACTGCAATACCAGGTTCGTGCCATGGAGGTGGATGGGTCAGGTCCCCCACACACCTCCTATTTCCAAAAAGCAAGCATATACCTTCCTGATCCAGGGAGAACCACCCTGGGGTTATGGTGGTTACTGCCCTGTCAGGTCAGTTCCGCATGATCTTAGCCAAAAGGCCGAGAAGCGACCCCACAGACACCAATCTCCTCCTGTCTGATATAAACCCGCCCCACAGTCACTGACACCAATCCCCTCCTGTCTGATATAAACCCACCCCACAGTCACTGACACCAATCTCCTGTCTGATATAAACCCACCCCACAGTCACTGACACCAATCTCCTGTCTGATATAAACCCACCCCACAGTCACTGACACCAATCTCCTCCTGTCTGATATAAACCCACCCCACAGTCACTGACACCAATCCCCTCCTGTCTGATATAAACCCACCCCACAGTCACTGACACCAATCTCCTGTCTGATATAAACCCACCCCACAGTCACTGACACCAATCTCCTGTCTGATATAAACCCTCCCCACAGTCACTGACACCAATCTCCTGTCTGATATAAACCCACCCCACAGTCACTGACACCAATCTCCTGTCTGATATAAACCCTCCCCACAGTCACTGACACCAATCTCCTGTCTGATATAAACCCACCCCACAGTCACTGACAGCAATCTCCTCCTGTCTGATATAAACCCACCCCACAGTCACTAACACCAATCTCCTCCTGTCTGATATAAACCCACCCCACAGTCACTGACACCAATCTCCTCCTGTCTGATATAAACCCACCCCACAGTCACTGACACCAATCTCCTCCTGTCTGATATAAACCCACCCCACAGTCACTGACACCAATCTCCTCCTGTCTGATATAAACCCACCCCACAGTCACTGACACCAATCTCCTCCTGTCTGATATAAACCCACCCCACAGTCACTGACACCAATCTCCTCCTGTCTGATATAAACCCACCCCACAGTCACTGACACCAATCTCCTCCTGTCTGATATAAACCCACCCCACAGTCACTGACACCAATCTCCTCCTGTCTGATATAAACCCACCCCACAGTCACTGACACCAATCTCCTTCTGTCTGATATAAAACGATTATCATCCTAGACAGTCCCTCGGAGTCGAGGATGACTTGCTTCCACATTAAAAATGAGGTCTCAGATGTCTGTTAAGTCCAATGCGGGAGCTCCAGTCTCTGTCGCAGGTTGGACAGACGGTGGTTGAAAGTACGTTGGTTGAAGTGCCGGTTTGTTGAAGTGCTTGGGTTGTCGTGCGCTCCTCCCGCTGTATGTGCTTGCTCTCCACTTGCTCCAGGTGGAGAGACTCGAAGTGTTCGACGCCCTCACGGATTATTCTCTTCCACTTTCAGCGATCTTGCACCAGGGATTCCCAGGAGTCGGTGGGGATGCTGAACTTCTTCAAGGAGATCTTGAGGGTGGCCTTGAAGTGTTTCCTCTGCCCCCTGGAGCTCGCTTGCCGTGTTGAGGTTCCGAGCATAGCGCTTACTTTGGGGGTCTTGTATCGGGCATATGGACAATGTGGTCCATCCATCATTGCTGATCGAGTGTGGTCAATGCTTCAATGCTGAGGATGTTGGCCTGCGTGAGAACAGATGTTGGTGCGTCTATCCTACCAATGGATTTGCAGGATCTTCCGGAGGCAGTGTTGATGGAACTTCTCCAGTGCTGTGATGTGCCTGCTGTACATAGTCCATGTCTGAGAAGCGTGTCTGAGGACAGGTATCACTACTGCTCTGTCGACCATGAGCTTTGTGCCTGTTTTAAAGTTCTGGTCTTCAAACACTCTGTTCCTTAGGCGACCAAAGGCTGTGCTGACACACTGAAGGCAGTGTTGGACCTCATGATCAAAATCTGCCCTGGCCGACAGTAGGCTCCCGAGGTATGAAAAATGGTCCACGTTATCCAAGGCCTCATCTTGGATTTTGTTAATCGGGGAGGGGGGGGCGGGGGCAGCATGGGGGAGCAGTGCTGTGGGGCGGGGGCAGGTTGATAGAGCACCTTTGTTTTACAGATGTTTAGTGCAAGGCCTATACTCTCAGACGCTACGGTGAACGTGTTGACGCTGGTTTGGAGTGCGACCTCCGAGTGAGCACAGACACAAGCATCATCTACATATTGTAACTCGCTGACAGAGGATGGCACCACCTTGGATCTGGTCTGAAGGCGATGGAGGTTGAACAGTTTCCCGTTTGTTCTGTAGATTATCTCCACTCCAGCGGGAAGCTTACTGACGGTGAGATGTAGCATTGCAGCAAGGAAGATCGAGAAGAGCGTTGGTGCAATGACACAGCCTTGCTTCTCCCCGGTTCGTACATGAACTGGGTCTGTGGTGATCCAATGGTCAGGATCACAGCTTGCATGTTATCACGAAGCAAGCAGAGAATGCTGACAAATTTTTGAGGACAGCCGAATTTGAAGAGTACACTCCATAATCCCTCACGGTTGACAGTGTCAAAGGCCTTTGTCAGGTCAATGAAGGTTGAACCAACCCCACAGTCACTGACACCAATCTCCTCCCATGTGATATAAACCAACCCTTGTCTCTGACACCAAGTGCACTGGGTAAATATGTTAAAGGGTAAGACTAGAAACGCAGTGGCAAACATTTAAGGAGATATTCCATAACTCTCAGCAAAGATTTATTCAAGTGAGAAATAAAGATGCTAAGAGAAGGATGAACCATCCCTGGCTAACTAAGGAAGTAAAGGATGGTATCAAATTGAAAAAAAAAGACATATAATGTTGTGAAGGACAGTGGAAGGCCAGAGGATTGGGAAATTTTTAAAAACCAGCAAAGGATGACTAAAAAAAATGATAAAGACAGAGAAGATAGCAGATGAGAACAAACTAACAAGAAATATAAAAACACAGTAAGAGCTTCTACAGGTATATATAAAAGAAACAAGTAGCTAAAGTAAGTTTTGGTCCCTTAGAGGATGAGACTGGAGAATTAATAATGGGGAACATGGAAATGGCAGAGACTTTGAACAAATATGGGTCTTCATGGTAGAGGACACTAAAAACATCCCAACAGTTGATAATCAAGGAGCCGGCGGGGGGACTTAAAACAGTTACTATCACTAGAGATAAAGTATTAAGCAAACTAATGGGACTAAAGGTGGACAAGTCTCCTGGACCTGACGACATGCATCCTTGGGTTTTAAAAGTGACTGCAGAGATAGTGGATGCATTGGTTGTAATCTACCAAAATTCCCTGAATTCTGCAGAGGTCCCAGCGGACTGGAAAACCACAATCGTTACATTTGTATTTAAGAAAGGAGGGAGACGGAGAGCAGGAAACTATAGACCAGTTAGCCTACCATTTGTCATTGAGAAAATACTGGAGACCATCATCAAGGAAGTAGTAGCAGGACATTTAAAAAATCATATTGCAGTCAAGCAGAGTCAGCTTGGTTTTATGAAAGGGAATTGTTTCAAAATGTAATAAGCAGAGTGGTTGAAGGAGAACCACTTGATGTCGTATATTTGGATTTCCAGAAAGCATTCGATAAGGTACCACACAAAAGGTTACTGCACAAACCAAGAGCTCACGGTGTTGGGGGCAATATATCAGCATGGATAGAAGATTGGCTAACTAACAGAAAAGAGAGTTGGGATAAATGGATCATTTTCAGGTTGGCCAATTGTAACTAGTGGGGTGCTGCAGGAATCAGTGCTGGGGCCTCAACTATTTACAATTTATATTAATGAAGGGACCGAGAGTAACACAGCCAAATTTGCTGGTGATACAAAGATAGGTGGGAAAGTAAGTTGTGAGGAGGATGCAAAGAATCTACAAAGTGATATAGATAGGCGCAGTGAGTGGGTAAAAATCTGGCAGATGGACTATAATATGGTAAAATGTCAGGTTATCCCCCTTGGTAGAAAAAATAAAAAAAGCAAATTATTTAAATGGGAACGATTACAAAATGCTGTAGTACAGAGGGATCTGGGGGTTCTTGTACATGAAACTCAAAAAGTTAGCATGCAGGTACAGCAAGTAATCAGGAAGGCAAGTGGAATGCTGGCCTTTATTGCAAGGGGGATGGAGTATAAAAGTCGGGAAGTCCTGCTACAACTGTACAGGGCGTTGGTAAGACCACACCTGGAGTACTGCAGAGTTTTGGTCTGGACTTGTCTCCATTCCCGTGCCGAGGGATTGCTACACCAGATGGGAGGGGCAACATTTGGGGACACTGATTCCCCACCAATTCCCATTCCCCTTCTTTCCGGTGGATAATGGAGGGGCCACTGTGTGTAATGTGCAAGTCAGTAAGAATGGTCAGCAAACTCTTTCTAATTGGAGATTTTATTCAGTGGAAACTTTCACACACTATTGTAGATTTTGTACCAAAGATCAATTTAGGATTAAAGTAAAAGTTCATAATTTTATTGCAAACTGAAGGGGAAAGATAACACACAGCGTTTCTTAAATGGACACTGCAGCCCCAAGAACACAATCAGCAATATATCCAGAATATTAAAGTCCAGCCCAGTTATAGGGTTATTAACATCAGCAGAAACAAACCCCAACTGTCCGAATGAACATGGTTCAGTCGGGATGTGATTAACAGCAGCAATAACAGCAGATTCCAACCCCTGCAGTCACTTGTGAACTCGCTGGTGTCTCAGCAGGTGGGATGACGTAGTGAATCCCTTCCCACACTCAGAGCAGGTGAACGGCCTCTCCCCGGTGTGAACTCGCTGGTGTGTCAGAAGGCTGGATGAATCAGTGAATCCTTTCCCACACTCAGAGCAGGTGAACGGCCTCTCCCCAGTGTGAACTCGCTGGTGTGTCTGCAGGTTGGACGACTGAGTGAATGCCTTCCCGCATTCAGAGCAGGAGAACGGCCTCTCCCCAGTGTGAACTCGCTGGTGTGTCAGCAGGCTGGATGACACAGTAAATCCCTTCCCACACTCAGAGCAGGTGAATGGCCTCTCCCCAGTGTGAACTCGCTGGTGTCTCAGCAGGTGGGATGATAAAGTGAATCCCTTCCCACACTCAGAGCAGGTGAACGGCCTCTCCCCAGTGTGAACTCGCTGGTGAGTTACAAGTTGGGATGACCCAGTGAATCCCTTCCCACACACGGGGCAGGTAAATGGCCTCTCCCCAGTGTGAACTCGCTGGTGTGTCAGCAGGTGGGATGACCGAGTGAATCGCTTCCCACACTCAGAGCAGGTGAACGGTCTCTCCCCAGTGTGAACTCGCTGGTGAGTTACAAGGTGCGATGACCGAGTGAATCCCTTCCCACACACGGTGCAGGTGAACGGCCTCTCCCCAGTGTGACTGCGTCGATGCATTTCCAGCTCACATGGTTTTCTGAATCCCTTCCCACAGTCACCACATTCCCACGGTTTCTCCATGGTGCGGGTATCCTTGTGACTCTCCAGTTTGGATGATCAGTTGAAGCCTGGTCCACACACACAACACGTTTACAGTTTCTCCCTGCTGTGAATGGTGCGATGTTTTTTCAGGCTGTGTAACTGGTTAAAGCTCTTTCCACAGGCAGTGCACTGGAACACTCACTCGGGTCTGTGTGTGTCTCGGTGCCTTTCCAGTCACACTGATATTTGAAATCTATTCCCACAGACAGCACAAACATTTCTCCTTCCACTTTCAAAGGCCGATGATATTCAGGTCCTGATGCATCGAGTGACTCTGTCAGATCTTGACGTGATGTTTGGTTTGTGTTTCCTGTCTGAAAATCTCCCCTTCTAATACGCTGTAAAAGGAGATAACAAAACTCATCACTGTCAGTACAAGACAAAAATTCAGAATACACACATCTAGTTTCATGGAACATTCTTTCCTCTCTTGTTCTTCCAAATCTGTAAATCCCTGTCCCACACATTGTCCCTCCTGCTGTGCTGAAATCCAAACGCATCGCATGTCGCTAGACTGTTTCACCTCCCCTCCCAGTTTTCACCACCAATTCTGGCTGGGATCAGAAAACACTCACTGGTTCCCCTCCCTCTCCCTGAAGGTGCTGACTCTGGCTAGGTTCAGTTCTATACTCACTACATAAGAACATAAGAAACAGGAGCAGGAGTAGGCCATATGACCTCTCGAGCCTGCTCCGCCATTTAATGCAATCATGGCTGATCCGATCATGGACTCAGGCCCACTTCCCTGCCCGCTCTCGATAATCCCTCATTCCCTTATCGGTTAAGAAACTGTCTATTTCTGTCTTAAATTTATTCAATGAACCAGCTTCCACAACTCTCTGAGGCAGAGAATTCCACAGATTTGCAACCCTCCGAAAGAAATTCCTCCTCAGCTCAGTTGTAAATGGGCGGCCCCTTATTCTAAGATCATGCCCCCTAGTTCTAGTCTCCCCCATCAGTGGAAACATCCTCTCTGCATCCACCCTGTCGAGCCCCCTCATAATCTTATACGTTTCGATAAGATCACCTCTCATTCTTCTGAATTCCAATGAGTAGTGACCCAACCTCCTCAACCTTTCCTCATAAGTCAACCCCCTCATCTCCGGAATCAACCGAGTGAATCTTCTCTGAACTGCCTCCAAAGCAAGTATATCCTTTTGTAAATATGGAAACCAAAACTGCACGCAGTATTCCAGGTGTGGCCTCACCAATACCCTGTGTAACTGTAGCAAGACTTCCCTGCTTTTATACTCCATCCCCTTTGCAATAAAGGCCAAGATTCCATTGGCCTTCCTGATCACTTGCTGTACCTGCATACTATTCTTTTGTGTTTCATGCACAAGTACCCCCAGGTCCCGCTGTACTGCAGCACTGTGCAATTTTTCTCCATTTAAATAATAACTTGCTCTTTGATTCTTTCTACCAAAGTGCATGACCTCACACTTTCCAACATTATACTCCATCTGCCAAATGTTTACCCGCTCACTTAGCCTGTCTATGTCCTTTTGCAGATTTTTTGTGCCCTCCTCACGCATTGCTTTTCCTCCCATCTTTGTATCAGCAAACTTGCCTACGTTACACTTGGTCAATTCTTCCAAGTTGTTAATATAGATTGTAAATATTGGGACCCAGCACTGATCCCTGCGGCACCCCACTAGTTACTGGTTGCCAACCCGCGAATGAACCATATCCCGACTCTCTGTTTTCTGTTCGTTAGCCAATCCTCTATCCATGCTATTATCCCCTACCCCGTGAACTTTTATCTTGTGCAGTAACCTTTTATGTGGCACCTTGTCAAATGCTTTCTGGAAGTCCAAATACACCACATCCACTGGTTCCCCCTTATCCACCCTGTCCGTTACATCCTCAAAGAACTCCAGCAAATTTGTCAAACATGACTTCCCCTTCATAAATCCATGCTGACTCTGCCTGACCAAATGTTGTTTCTCCAAATGTCCTGCTACTGCTTCTTTAATAATGGACTCCAACATTTTCCCAACCACAGATGTTAGGCTAACTGGTCTATAGTTTCCTGCTTTTTGTCTGCCTCCTTTTTTAAATTTAGTTTTCCAATCTGCTGTGGCCTCTCCAGAATCCAGGGAATATTGGTAAATTACAACCAATGCATCCACTATCCCTGCCGCTACTTCTCTTAAGACCCGAGGATGCAAGCCATCAGGTCCAGGGGATTTATCTGCCTTTAGTCCCATTATCTTACTGAGTACCACCTCCTTAGTGATTGTGATAAGTTCCTTCCCCACTATAGCCCCTTGACTATTGGGACATTGTTAGTGTCTTCTACCGTAAAGACTGATACAAAATATTTGTTCAGAGTTTCTGCCATCTCCATGTTCCCCCATTACTAATTCCCCAGTCTTGTCCTCTAAGGGACCAACATTTACTTTAACCACTCTTTTCCTTTTTATATACATATAGAAACTCTTGCTATCTGTTTTTATATTTTGTGTTAGTTTACTTTCATAGTCTATCTTCCCTTTCTTAATCATTTATTTTTACTCATTCTTTGTTGGCTTTGAAAAGATTCCCAGTCTTCTGTCCTCCCACTAATTTTAGCCACTTTGTTTGCCCTTGTTTTTAATTGGATACCGTCCTTTATTTCTTTAATTAGTCACAGATGGCTATCTTTTCTTACACTCTTTCCTCCTCACTGGAATATATTTTTCTTGAGTTATGAAATATCTCCTTAAATGTACACCACTGTTCATCAACCGTCCTACACTTTAATCTATTTTCCCAGCCCACTTTAGCCAACTCTGCCCTCATACCTTCATAGTCTCCTTTATTTAAGCTTATTTCGCTGGTTTGAGATCTAACTTTCTCATCCTCCATCTGAATTTGAAATTCAGCCATGCTATGATCACTCATTCTGAGGGGATCCTTTACTAGGAGATTGTTTATTAATCCTGTCTCATTACACAGGACCAGATCTAAGATAGCCTGCCCCCTGGTTGGTTCCATTACATACTGCTCAAGGAACCCGTCCCTTACGCACTCTATGAACTCCTCCTCAAGGCTACCCTGACCAATTTGATTTTTCCAATCAATATGGAGGTTAAAATCACCTATGATTATTGCTGTTCCCTTTTTACAAGCTCCCACTATTTCCTGGTTTATACTCCGACCAACAGAGTTGCTACTGTTAGGGAGCCTATAGACTACACCCACCAGTGACTTTTTTGCCTTATTATTCTTTATCTCCACCCAAACTATTTCAACATCCTGATCATTTGAGCCAATATCATTTCTCACTATTGCAGTGATTCCATCCTTTATCAACAGAGCTACTCCACCTCCTTGTCCTTTCTGTCTGTCCTTCCGGATTGTCAAGTACCCCATAATATTTAGTTCCCAGTCCTGGTCACCTTGCAACCATGTATCTGTAATGGCTATCACACCATACCCATTTGCATCTATTTGTGCCGTCAACTCATCTATTTTGTTATGAATGCGATGTGCATTTAGACCAAGAGCGTTTAAATTTTTTTTTTTTTACCTTTTTCCTGCTCGTTTCCTTTCTCCTTCAAACTCACTTTCTTTATTTTTGCTTTCTAATTATAGCTTTACTCCCCTCCCTACTGAATCTATTCTCAGGTTCCCATCCCCCTGCCAGGCTAGTTTAAACCCTCCCCAACAGCACGAACAAACCCCCCCCCAGCGAGGATATTGGTCCCGGCTCTATTGAGGTGCAACCCGTCCGGCTTGTACAGGTCCCACCTCCCCCAGAAGTGGTCCCAATGCCTCAGGAAACTAAAGCCCTCCTGCCTGCACCATCTCTCCAGCCATGTATTCTTCTGCTCTATCCTCCTGTTTCTGTACTCACTAGCTCATGGCACCGGGAGTAATCCGGAGATTACTACCTTTGAGATCCTGCTTTTTAATCTCTCTCCTAGCCTGCAGGACTTCATCCCTCTTCCTACCGATGTCATTGGTCCCGATATGGACCACGACCTCTGGCTGCTCCCCCCTTTCTCCCCCCCCAGAATGCCCTGTAGCCGCTCAGTAACATCCTTGATCCTGGCACCAGGGAGGCAACATACCATCCTGGAGTCATGTCTGCGGCCGCAGAAACGCCTGTCTGCTCTCCTGACTAGCGAAACCACTACCACTATAGCTCTTCCATTCTTCTTCCTCCCCCTCTGTGCAGCTGAGCCACCCGTGGTGCCATGGACTTGGCTCTGGCTGCACTTCCCAGAGCCACCATTGCCCTCACCGGTGCTCAGTACAGAGTACCGGTTAGAGAGGGAGATGGACTCGGGACTCCTGCACTACCTGCCTAGTCCTCCTCTTCTGTCTGGCAGTCACCCAATCCCTCTCTGCCTGCACACTCTTAAACTGCGGGGTGACCACCTCTAGAAAGGTGCTATCCACGTAGCTCTCAGTCTCACGGATGCACCGCAGTGACTCCAGCCGCCGCTCAAGCTCCAAAACATGGAGCTGGGGTTGGTGCAGCTGGAGACACCTCCTGCACACTTGGTCGTTCTGGCCACGTGAAGCATCCAGGATTTCCCACATGCCACAGGATGTGCAATCCATGGGACTGAGCTGTCCTGCCATCCCTCTAGTTACACTCGCAACTATCAAATAGAACTAAACTCTAAACCTTAGCACAACACACCCAGCAACTACTCAGCAATCAACTGATTTAATTAATTACTTCTACTTAGTGAATAAAGATCACTGATCTATTTAATTGCAGTTCCTAACTTACACCAATGCCCAAGGTTTATTAGAGAAAAATACTCACTAATCATACAGCACAGGAGGCCATTCGGCCCATCAAGCTGTGCAAATCTCTGAGAGCCATTCAATGACTCCGCTCCGCTCTTTCCCCAAAGCCCCAGAAATTGCTCCCTTTGAATGATTGGTGTTTGAAAGTTAACACTGATGTCCTTTCCAGAGCAGTGGCCAGTATTGAAGAGCATCCTGTAACTAGTGACTGACCATCAGCTTGTTGTTGTACCCGAGACTGCTGTTAATGCTGGAACAGACTGATCAGCTGACCCTGCCCCTGACCCTCAGCTTTGGGGTCACCTTTAAATTGGACCATTTGCTTTGGAATGTCTCCCAATTTTCTTCCAAAATACATTTTCTCTCCTGTGCAACATGGCGGCCAGTGACCCCGCTGAGCCGGGCCTGTCACCGCGGGTCAAACCCGGGGTAAGCCTGAGGCCTACAGCGGGGGGGTGTGGAGCTCCCTGTCCGGCCTCCCCGCGGGTCCACAGCGTCTGTCCGCCTGCTCCGGCCGCGCATGCTCAGTGCGGGAGATCCGGGCTCAGCCCCGCCCACTCAGGGGGGGCGCAAGCCCCGCCCCTCGCACACTCCATTGGTTGGAGGACCAACCGCCCGGTCCTCCAGCCCCGCCCCCGCTCTTCCTATTGGTCCGGAGCCGCCGTCAATCACCCGGGCAGTGTGAGCTGAGCATGCGCGGTGGGGCGGCTGAGCGATGGGCGGAGGGAGCGGGTTAATAAACCCCGGGGGGACGCGGGCTTCACACCCACCGAGTGCGGGCCCGGGCCCCGCCCGAGAGACAACACTCCGCATTACCCGCTTCACACACACCCGCTGTGGGCCTCCGGCCTTTCCCCGGGCGGGGGGGCAGCTGCCGGGTCTTTCTCCCGGGGACAGGCCCCCGGCAACCGCCGCCATCTTGGGAGGCTGAGGGGGCGGCAGGGCGCATGCGCGGCCTTTCCCTGGGCCAGGAACCAGGAGCAGAGAATGTTGTGAATTTTGTAAAGTGCTGCTCCAGGCTGTGAGAGAAGTGGGGCAGCACCGACAGGCCGCACCCCACCCGGCTCTGACAGTCACTGCATTCATCAGCGACAAATATCAGCCGCCTTTCAATGTGCAAACACAAATGTCTCTTCTGTCTGTGGGAGAAGTGGGGCAGCAAACCCCACCCAGCACAACTTACCTTTAAAATGTCACAGGAGAAATGTTTGCCTGTTCTGTCTGTGGGAATAGATTTCAAATATCAGTGTGACTGGAAAACCCCCGAGACACACACAGACCCGAGTGAGTGTTCCAGTGCACTGCCTGTGGAAAGAGCTTTAACCAGTTACACAGCCTGAAAAACATCGCACCATTCACAGCGGGGAGAAACCGTAATCGTGTTGTGTGTGGACCAGGCTTCAACTGATCGTCCAACCTGGAGAGACACAAGGACACCGGCACCACGGAGAAACCGTGGGGACTGTGCGAAAGGATTCAGCTTCCCATCCTGGCTGGAAACTCATCGGTACAGTCACACTGGGGGGAGGCCATTCACCTGCCCCGTGTGTGCGAAGGGATTCAGCCAGTCATCCCACCTGCTGACACACCAGCGGGTTCACAAGTGACTGCAGACACACCATGGCGCACCATCTTGCCGTCCGGAGGAGGCACTCTACGCGGGAGTCCTCCCACTATTTATCGGGGACTTGGCCTGGAGGGTGGTGCACGGAGCAGTGCCGTGCAATAAATTTTTAAGCCGGTTCACGGGCTCCCAGGCCGCCTGCAATTTCTGCGGTCTGGAAGAGTCCGTGTTCCATGTTTTTATTGAATGTACGAGGTTGCAGCCCCTGTTTTATTATTTAAAGGGGCTGCTCCTGAAATTCTGGCTGCACTTCAGTCCCACACTCCTGATCTTTGGGCACCCTGTGCGGAGGGGAGCGGGTAGGTCCGAGGGCCTCCTCGTAGGACTGCTCCTGGGCACGGCCAAGGGTGCCATCAGCCGGTCCAGGCAGCGGGCGGTCGAGGGGGTCGTTCAACCTGACTGCCTGCCTCTTCCACACGTACATCTGGGCCAGGGTGTCCCTGGAGATGCAGCACGCGGTGTCCACCGGTACGCTCGCGGCCTTCCGCGAGAGATGGGCACCGGAGGGACTGGAGTGCATCATCACCCCCGGCAACCAAATGTTAATTTGATTTTATGTTTTAAAGTTTAATTTGTTTTAATTGCCGGTTTTAGTGTCCCCCTCCCCTTTTATAGGGGGCACTTGTAAATTATATGATTTTAATGTCCAAAAACAAAATGACAAGTGACTACAGCGGTTGGATTCTTGCTGTTATTGCTGTTGTTAATCATTTCCAGGAGCAAACCATGTTAATTCTGAGAGTTGGATTTGTTTCTGCTGATGTTACTGACCCCTATAACTGGGCTGGAGTTTAATATTCTACATATATGTCAAATTAATCAACTTTGTTTTAAACACACAGTATACTGAGTATTTCTTTCCTCCAAGATAAGAGACTAAATTTGTGCCCTGTTACCGAATCTTCCATTTTTGAGCAATTTCTCCTTTCTAACTCTAGATTATCTCAGTTCTAATACCTTCAGTTACTCTCAAGTCCCAGCTCCCCAAACCTTCCAGAGAGCCTGTAATAGAAAATGGATGAAAATTTATCCCAATGTAACTATTACTATTATCCAAGAAAAAAATTTGCATTTCATTCTCCTTCCACTGCCTCAGGACGTCGCAAAGTGCTTTACAGACAAGGAACTACTTTTGACGTGTAGTTACTGTTCTGATGTAGGGAAAGCAGCAGCCAAATTGGGCAAAGCAAGCTCCCTCAAACAGTATTGTAACAATGATCAGATAATCTGTTTTACCGATGTTGATTGGATGATGGAAGGGGATGTGTAAAGAGATGGTCTGTGTGTGGAGATGTGAAACAAGGAAACGGTATCCCTGTATGACAGTGACACAGCCTTGTGGTCACAGTCAGAACAATGCACAGATATCCTTGTGGTTATGGTTATGGAGCAGAGTCAGATCAGGAATGCAGTAAACAAGTTCAGTATAAATATCACCAGTGTAGCTGCAGCTTGTTAGACACACCTGGGGAAAGGAGAGCTCGGAATCCACTGCATTATTCCTGTTCTCCGGATCAGGTAACTATACTCCGTCTGTATTTTTGCAGTGCTGTTCATAATATCAGTAAAAGACACACTGTAGTTCTGAACTTGATTATCTGGTGTCTGAAATCACAAGACTCAAATTTCAGAGTCAACAAAATGAACAAGTAAACACATCACGACCCAAAAGTCTAGCTCCATATTCACAGGAAAAGTATGTTATCTAACTCCTCGATGGACAGAATAAAGAAAGATCACAATTCTAAGAATTTCTAGAATCATTTGTAAATCCCTTTCAAATTCTGACAGGTTCCAACTGTCAGTTTCCATTACAGTGAACTCAATGAAAGCCAAGAACGGTTGGAGAGTAGGGGTGAAGGAGGGGTTGGGATGAGAGGGGTTGGGGTTAGGGGGGTTGGAGATTAGGGATGAAGGAGGGATTGGGGTGAGGGGGGTTGGAGAGGTTGGGGTGAGGAGTTTGGAGAGTAGGGGTGAAGGAGGGGTTGGGGTGAGGGGGGTTGGAGAGGTTGGGGTGAGGAGTTTGGAGAGTAGGGGTGAAGGAGGGGTTAGGGTGAGGGGGGTTGGAGAGGTTGGGATGAGGGGGGTTGGAGAGGTTGGGGTGAGGAGTTTGGAGAGTAGGGGTGAAGGAGGGGTTGGGGTGAGGGGGGTTGGAGAGTAGGGGTGAAGGAGGGGTTGGGGTTAGGAGGGTTGGAGAGTAGGGATGAAGGAGGGATTGGGGTGAGGGGGGTTGGAGAGGTTGGAGTGAGGAGTTTGGAGAGTAGGGGTGAAGGAGGGGTTGGGATGAGGGGGTTGGAGAGGAGGGGTTGGGGTGAGGGGAGTTGGAGAGTAGGGCTGAAGGAGGGGTTGGGGTGAGAGGGTTTGGGAAGCCTTCAGCTCTGGAATTCCTTCCCTAAAACTCTCCGCCTCTCCCCCTTTCTCTCCTCCTTTAAAATTCTCCTTAAAACCTGCCTCTTTGTTGAAATTATTGGTCATATTTCCTGCTATCTCCTGTGGCTCGGTGTCAAAACATATTTTTTTGGTATCGCTCTTGTTGTTTGCCTTGGGACAGTTTACTATATTAAATGTGATATTTATATGTAAGTTGCCACTGACACCAAATCCACAAATCACTTACACTGACACCAAATCAAGGTCCAATTACAATGTGACACTAAATCCAAGGATCACTTGAGACCAGCCGACCAGTGGGGATAAAAGCAGCCTATGAGAAGGGCAGCATTTACAGACGGCAAACTCAAACCAAACACCACACCAAGATCTGACAGTCACTCCATTCATCAGGATCTGAATATCAGATTTTAGTTATGCTCTTCCTCACACAAGTGGAAACATTCTCTCTGTATCCGCTCTATCAAAACCTTTCATCATTTTAAAGACCCCCATTAGGTCACTCCTCAGCCTTTGTTCAAGAGAAAAGAGACTCAGCCTGTTCATAAGAATGTAAGAAATAGGAGCAGGAGTCGGCCCTTTGGCCCCTCGAGTCTGCTCCTCCATTCAATAAGATCATGGCTGATCTGATCATGGACTCAGCTCCACTTCCCTGCCCGCTCCCCATAACCCTTTACTCCCTTATCGCTCAGAAATCTGTCTATCTGCGCCCTAAATATATTCAATGACCCAGCCTCCACAGCTCTCTGGGGAAAAGAATTCCACAGATTTACAATGCTCAGAGAAGAAATTCCTCCTCATCTCAGTTTTAAATGGGTGACCACTTATTCTGAAACTATAGAAACATAGAAAATAGGTGCAGGAGTAGGCCATTCGGCCCTTCGAGCCTGCACCACCATTCAATAAGATCATGGCTGATCATTCAACCTCAGTACCCCTTTCCTGCTTTCTCTACATTCCCCTTGATCCCTTCAGCTGTAAGGGCCATATCTAATTCGCTTTTGAATATATCCAACGAACTGGCCTCAACAACTTTCTGCGGTAGAGAATTCCACAGGTTCACCACTCTCTGGGTGAAGAAGTTTCTTCTCATCTCGGTCCTAAATGGCTTACCCCTTATCCTCAGACTGTGACCCCTGGTTCTGGACTTCCCCAACATCGAGATCATTCTTCCCGCATCTAACCTGTCCAATCTCCACAGAATTTTATATGTTTCTATGAGATCCCCTCTCATTCTTTTAATTTATCCCCACTGAGACCTGTACTGTTTTTTTTCTGGTTCTTTAAAAGTATCTTTATGGCATCAGTATGAGTCACATTAAAAATTGAAAAGCTTCCATATTTGCATATATTTAAACCTGCTGTGCCTAATGTGGCTGAATGATGGTTTGATTGCTTGAAACTTGAATTTTCATAGTTAAAGAAGGAACATATAGTGTAAGTTCCGTGCTTTCCTCGGGCCGCGACTGTTTATTGTGCTTTCTGATTGCTTATGCTGAATTGTATGTGCCAGCATATGCTAATGAGACTGGCAGAAAACGGGTGCATGAATGGGTATAATTTAGGGTTTAACTTCCCGATTAGGTCCGCACAAGTTGCTCTTGATTCACCATGTTCAACGCCACATGAAATCAATTAGTATATCTTAATTTTTACAACCAAATACATGCTGCACAACCTGTTATCAATGCAGTATTCCATAGTCCAACTTGTACTGGATTTTAGCCATGCTCTTTTGCATTATCTTCCAAATCAAGGCATTGTGAAATAAAAAGGACCAGCATCAATTCAGCAGTTAGATAGTAAGGAATTGAATCAGGATTTAAAATATTTCTTAACTGGATTTTATTGTAACATTCAGAGGATGTTACAATTCCATATTTTACTGTCCGGTGAGGGATTTGCTTTTTTGTCTTATTTTAAAGGCATTTTTTCCCCCTCCTTTTTAACCTTTTCAAGCCATTGTATGAGGATGTATAAGGAGCTTGCCTCAAGGTCTTAGCCTTAGTTGAAGCAGTCAAAATCGATCGCATTATAAGAACAGCTTGGTTGATTTGACTGCTGTGTTTAACTCAATTCCGTCTGAGTAATACTTTGCCACCACTTGGTGAGTTCCAAGGCACACAGTTTAGAAATGCAACTTGTGACCTATGTCTTTGGTGCTGTGCAATTTACAAAGCACCAACATCCTGCATCTGTTGAGAATTTGCGGCATTTGACTGTAATTTGAAGTACTTTGCAATGCAGCACAAGTTTTGAACATGAGTACTGAAAAATCTCATAGCATCAGAGCCAATATCTGAAATACAGGGCAATTAAAATTGATGCTGTTTTCTCAACTCACACCTCTTGGCATCATATTAAAGTTGTGTTAATTCTGTGCTTCATCTAAGGTTTCAAGTACTGAAATTCACAGTATAAGGCTTTGATGCCTGAATGGCTTTAGATTTTAATGAGTAACAGTTTGTGCATTGTCACTGGACTGCTAATCAGAATGTTTTAAAAAAATGCTTAAATAGGATAGCAAGATGAGAGAAAAGATACAGTAAGAAATAAATCACAAATTAATTAAATTGTGTTCAAGCAAGTTTTGGTGAATTTATATTCACTGTTTGGTCCCATAGTTCTGCAATGTTGATTGGTACCATGGATTAAACAGTTTTCACTTTTTCTCCAGACATCAAGTGGCATGATTAAATCTCAAGTGTCTGGAATATCAAGAAAGATTTCTTTCCTATCCTAATATACTCCTGCAGGCTCTGACCAGAAAATCTGCAATTATTTATTCCAGTATTATGCAAGAATTAAATTTTACTTGCATTATGTGTTTTCTAATTATCTTTAGAAAATATTTTGGCTCTCCCACTCTATTTTATAAGCAACTTTTCACAGTGGGAAGATTGAGTAGATGAGCCTAATAGTAAGACATAAGGACAAAATCATAGGCATGCATGCAGTAAACAATTGACTCTTACCTTTTATTGATACATAATTTCACAAATTCATTGCAATATTTTTTTTTCACCCTTTCTGTCCCAAATATGAGGACTATATGAAGACTATACCCCCTAGTTCTAGATTTCCCCACCAAGGGAAACATCCTCTCTGCATCTACCCTGTCAAGTCCTCTCATTACCTTATATGCTTCAATAAGATCAGCTCTCATTCTTCTGAACTCCAATGTGTATAGGCCCAACCAACTCAACCTTTCCTCATAAGTGAACTCCCTCATCTCAGGAATCAACCTAGTGAACCTTCTCTGAACTGCCTCCAATGCAAGTATATCCTTCCTTAAATACAAAGACCAGAACTGTACGCAGTACTTTAGGTGTGACATCACCAATACCCTGTACAGTTATAGCAGGACTTCTTCGCTTTTATACTCTATCCCCCTTGCAATAAAGGACAACATTCCATACTAACTTTTTGTGTTTCATGCACAAGGACCCCCAGGTCCCTCTGCACTGCAGCATTTTGTAATTTCTCTCCATTTAATTAATTAAAAAAAAAATTTTCCTGCCGAAGTGGATAACCTCACACATTATACTCCATCTGCCAAATGTTTGCCCAATCATTTAGCCTGTCTATATTCCTTTGAAGATTTTTTAATGTCCTTCTCACAACTTGCTTTCCCACTCATCTTTGTATCATCAGCAAACTTGGCTACATTACACTCGGTCTCTTCGTTCTATAGATTGTAAATAGTTGAGGCCCCAGCACCAATCCCTGTGGCACCTCACTAGTTACCGTTTGCCAACCGGAAAATTATCCATTTATCCCGACTCTCTGTTTTCTGTTAGTTAACCAATCCTCTATCCATGCTAATGTTGGGGTTTTACTGGTGGTGAGTAGCATGCTGCGGGATGGAGTCGAGAACACTCGAGTTAAAGGCAGAGTCTCGGTTGAGGAGATCTTCGAAGTGCTCCTTCCAACGGGCCCTGACTGCTTCGGTGTCTTTGATTAGTGTTTCCCCGTTCATGGCCAGCAGTGGGATGGGGCCTTGGGTGTTTGGACCGTAGGTGGCCTTGACTGTGATGAAGAATCCTCGCACATCATGGCTGTCGGCCAGCTGCTGTATCTCCTGTGCTTTCTCCATCCACCACCTGTTCTTTAGATCCTGGGTCTTTTGTTGGACCTCAGCCTTGAGCCGTCTGTAATGCTGCTTTGCTGCTCCCGCATTGGGTTGTTGCTTGAGGCTCAGAAATGCCCTGCGTTTGTGATCTATTAGCTCTTGGATCTCCTGATCATTCTCATCAAACCAGCCCTGGTGTTTCCTGGTCAAGTGCCCGCGCATCTCTTCGCAGGCACTGGTTATGGAGGCCTGGAGGACAGACCAAGCGCTGTGGGCATTCTGTGTCTCGGGGTCATCGAGGCACGCCAGGTTAGCTGTGAAGCGCTGGCTGTATAGGGCTCTCTTAGCTGGGTCTTTAAGTGCCCCGCATTGATATTTTTGCGGCACTGCTTCTGCTGCCCCCTCCACTTTGGGGCTACGTTGATAGCAATGACGCATCGGATTAGGCGGTGGTCCATCCAGCAGTTGTCAGCTCCTCTCATGGCGCGGGTGATGCGCACATCCTTGCGATCCCTGGCTCGGACGATGACATAGTTGAGCAGGTGCCAGTGTTTGTAAAACTCAGTAAAACCCCTACACTGCATAATGCAGAAAAATACATAAGACAGCTTAAGAACTACAAAGCTTCGGGAGCAGATGGAATCACTGCTGAGGCACTGAAGTATGGCGGAGAGGCACTACTGGCGCAAATACATGACCACATCTCTCACATCTGGAGGGTGGAGAGCATACCGGGAGATCTCAGAAATGCAGTGATCGTGACCATCTTTAAAAAAGGGGACAAGTCCGACTGTGGCAACTACAGAGGAATCTCCCTGTTATCAGCCACTGGGAAAGTCAACGCTAGAGTCCTCCTCAAACTGCCACCAAGCTCATGGTCTACAGGGCTGCAGTAATACCCGGCCTCCTGTATGGCTCAGAAACACGGACTATGTACAGTAGACACCTCAAGTCGCTGGAGAAATACCACCAACGATATCTCCGCAAAATCCTACAAATCCCCTGGGAGGACAGACGCACCAACATTAGCGTCCTCGACCAGGCCAACATCCCCAGCATTGAAGCACTGACCACACTTGATCAGCTCCGCTGGGCAGGCCACATAGTCCGCATGCCAGACACGAGACTCCCAAAGCAAGCGCTCTACTCGGAACGCTAGTGTGCAAAATTAAAGCACATGGTATTGGGGGTAATGTACTGACGTGGATAGAGAACTGGTTGGCAGACAGGAAGCAGAGAGTCGGGATTAACGGGTCCTTTTCAGAATGGCAGGCAGTGATTAGTGGGGTACCGCAAAGTTCAGTGCTGGGACCCCAGCTATTTACAATATACATTAATGATTTAGACGAAGGAATTAAATGTAATATCTCCAAGTTTGCAGATGACACTAAGCTGGGTGGCAGTGTGAGCTGTGAGGAGGATGCTAAGAAGCTGCAGGGTGACTTGGACAGGTTAGGTGAGTGGGCAAATGTGTGACAGATGCAGTATAATGTAGATAAATGTGAAGTTATCCACTTTGGTAGCAAAAACAGGGAGGCAGAATATTATCTGAATGGTGACAGATTAGGAAAAGGGGAGGTGCAACGAGACCTGGGTGTCATGGTGTATCAGTCATTGAAAGTTGGCAGGGCTTTGGTGAGGCCACACCTTGAATATTTTGTACAGTTTTGGTCTCCTAATCTGAGGAAGGACATTATTGCTATTGAGGGAGTGCAGCGAAGGTTCACCAGACTGATTCCCGGGATGGCAGGACTGACATATGAAGAAAGACTGAATCGACTCGGCTTATATTCACTGGAATTTAGAAGAATGAGAGGGGATCTCATAGAAACATATAAAATTCTGACGGGTTTAGACAGGTTAGCTGCAGGAAGAATGTTCCCGATGTTGGGGAAGTCCAGAACCAGGGGTCACAGTCTAAGGATAAGGGGTAGGCCATTTAGGACCAAGATGAGAAGAAACTTCTTCACTCAGAGAATTGTGAACCTGTGGAATTCTCTACCACAGAACGTTGTTGAGGCCAGTGCATTAGATATATTCAAAAGGGAGTTAGATGTGGCCCTTATGGCTAAAGGGATCAAGGGGTATGGAGAGAAAGCAGGAATGGGGTACTGAAGTTGCATGATCAGCCATGATCATATTGAATGGTGGTGCAGGCTCGAAAGGCCGAATGGCCGACTCCTGCACCTATTTTCTAAGTTTCTAACTCCTTCACGGCAAACGAGCCAAAGGTGGGCAGCGGAAACGTTACAAGGACACCCTCAAAGCCTCCCTGATAAAATGCAACATCCCCACTGACACCTGTACTTGGTGCATGAAACACAAAAGGATAGTATGCAGGTACAGCAAGTGATCAGGAAGGCCAATGGTATCGCAAAGGGGATGGAGTATAAAAGCAAGGAAGTCTTGCTACAGCTATATAAGGTATGGTGAGGCCACACCTGGAATACTGCATGCAGTTTTGGTTTCCATATTTACAAAAGGATATACTTGCTTTGGAGGCAGTTCAGAGAAGATTCACTCGGTTGATTCCAGGGATGAGGGGGTTGACTTATGAGGAAAGGTTGAGGAGGTTGGGCCTCTACTCATTGGAATTCAGAAGAATGAGAGGTGATCTTATCGAAACGTATAAGATTATGAGGGGGCTTGACAAAGTGGATGCAGAGAGGATGTTTCCACTGATGGGGGAGACTAGAACTAGAGGACATAATCTTAGAATAAGGGGCCGCCCATTTAAAACAGAGATGAGGAGAAATTTCCTCTGAGGGTTGTAAATCTGTGGAATTCGCTGCCTCAGAGAGCTGTGGTAACTGGGACATTGAATAAATTTAAACAGAAATAGACAGTTTCTTAAACGATAAGGGGATAAGGGGTTATGGGGAGTGGGCAGGGAAGTGGAGCTGAGTCCATGATCAGATCAGCCATGATCTTATTGAATGGCGGAGCAGGCTCGAGGGGCCATATGGCCTACTCCTGTTCCTACTTCTTATGCTATCCATGCTAATATATTACTCCCAACCCCATGAGCATTTATCTTGTGCAGTATCCTTTTATGTGGCACCTTATCAAATGCCTTTCCTAAGGTGCATACCCTCGCATTTCTGGTATCATCCTTGTAAATCTTTGCACCCTCTCCAGTGCCTTTATGTCCTTTTTATAATGTGGCAACCAGAACTATACGCAAAACTCCAAGTGTGATCTAACGAAGGTTCGATACAGGTTTAGCATAACTTCCCTACTTTTCAATTTTATACCTCTAGAAATAAACCCTAGTGCTTGGTTTGCTTTTTACGGCCTTGCTAATCTGTGGCACGTTTAGTGATTTGTGTATTTGTATCCGAGATCCCTTTGTTCCTCTGCCCCACCCAGACTCACACTCTTCCAGTAATAAGTGACCTCCCTATTCTTCCTACAAACTGTAATACCTTCCATTTATCTGTATAGCCCATTATAAGCACATGCTGCAAGTTTATTAATGTTCTCCTGTAATTTGTTGTAATCCTCCTCAGTATTGACTATCCCCCATTTGGTACCGTCTGCAAATTCAGAAATTGTGTTTTTGGTTCCAAAGTTTAAATTGTTAATGTAAATTGTGAACAACAGTGGTCCCAGCACTGATCCTTGTGGAACACCACAACCCACCTTCTGCCCCTGTGAATAGCTCCCTTTACCCCACTCTCTGCTTTCTGTCCTGAAGCCAGCCAGCGATCCATTCTGCTACTTGTCCTCTGACTCCACATTCTCTGTTCATCAGTCTATTAGGAGGTACCTTATCGAAGGCCTTTTGAAAATCTAGATAAATGACATCTACTGCATTACCCTTGTCTACTCTCTGTTAACTCCTCAAAAAATTCAATGCGGTTGGTCAAGCAAGACTTTCCCTTTTGAAATCCCTGCTAAGTATTCGTTATTACATTTTTAGTTTCTAGATGTTCTATTTTCTCCTTTAGTAGGGATTCCATTATTTGTCCTGCAACCATGATTTGGAAGATATTTACAAATGCTTCAAGGGGCTCTTAAAGAGAGTTGGGATCATTCCTTCTTCTGCCCACTCAAGGTGTTATCTAACAGACTTTCTCCTGTGAATATAGAGCTGGAGTATTGAGCCGTGATGTGTTTACTTGTTGATCTTGTTGACTAAATATTGGGTCTTGTGATAATCAAGCTCAGAACAACAGATTGTCTTTTACTGACTTTATTAACAGCACTGCAAAAATACAGAGTATAGTTACCTGATCGGGAGAAAACAGACAAAACATAAGAACATAAGAATTAGGAGCAGGAGTAGGCCATTCAGCCCACTGAATGGCAGAACAGACTCAATATCATAGAAAATAGGTGCATGAGCAGGCCATTCAGCCCTTCTAGCCTGCACCGCCATTCAATGAGTTCATGGCTAATCTTCAACCTCAACTCCACTTTCCCGCCCGATCCCCATATCCCTTGATTCCCTTAATATCAAAAAATCTATTGATCTCTGTCTTGAATATAAGCCACAAAGTGGGGCTAAGTGAATAGCTCTTTCATGGACCGATTGGCCTCCTGTGCTGTACGATTCTATAATTATAAACACACAAGAACATAAGAAATAGGAGCAAGAGTAGGCCATTCGTCTCTCGAACCTGCTCTGCCATTAATATTCAAAAATCTATCAATCTCTGTCTCAAATATACTCAATGACTGAGCCTCCACAGCCCTCGGGTAGAGAATTCCAAAGATTCACCATCCTCTGAGTGAAGAAATTTGTCCTCATCTCAGTCCTAAATGGCCGACCCGTCATTTTGAGACTGTGACCCCTGGTTCTGGACTCCGCAGCCAGGGGAAACATCCTTCCTGCATCTACCCTGTCAAGCCCTGCAAGAATTTTGTATGTTTTAATGAGATCTCATTCTTCTAAACTCTAGAGAATATCGGCCTAGTCTACTCGATTTCACCTCATAGGACAATCCTCCCATCCCAGGAATCTCTCGCTCTATTGTAAGTATATCCTTCCTTAGGTAAGAAGACCAAAACTGTACACAGTACACCAGGTATGATCTCACCACGGCCCTATATAATTGCAGTAAGACATCTTTACTTTTACTTTACTCAAATTCTCTTGTAATACAGGGCAACATACCATTTGCTTTCTTAATTGCTTGCTGTACCTGCATGTTAACTTTCAGTGATTCTTGTATAATGACACCCAGGTCCCTCTGAACACCAACATTTCCCAATCTCTCACAGTTTAAAGTGCATAACTTCACATTATATTCCAACTTGCCATGTTCTTTCCCACTCACTTAGCCTGTCTATATACCCTTGAAGTCTCTTTGTATCCTCCTCACAACTTACATCCCTACCTAGCTTTGTATCATCAGTAAGTTGGATATAACATTTGGTCCCCTCATCCAAATCATTGATATCATCTCCTTCTTAGGCAGTCCCTCGGAGTTGCTTCCACACTAAAAATGAGTTCTCAGGTGACTGATGAGTCCGATGCGGGACCCACAGTCTGTCACAGGTGGGGCAGACGGTGGTTGAAGGAACGGATGGGTGGGGGGGGCCTGGGTTGCCACACGCTCCTTCTGCTGTCTACTCTTGGTTTCTGCATGCTCTCGGCGTTGAGATTCGAGGTGCTCAGCGCCTGCCCGGATGCTCTTCCTCCAATTTGGGTGGTCTTGGGCCAGGAACTCCCAGGTGTCGGTGGGGATGTTGCATTTTTTCAAGACGGCTTTGAGGGTGTCCTTAAAGTGTTTCCTCTGCCCTCCTAGGGCTCGCTTGCTGTGTCGGAGCTCCGAGTAGAGCGCTTACTTTGGGAGTCTCGTGTCAGGCATGCGGACGATGTGGCCCGCCCAACGGAGTTGATCGACTGTGGTCAATGCTGGGAATGTTGGCCTGAGCGAGAACACCGATGTTGGTGCGCCGATCCTGCCAATGGATTTGTAGGATCTTGAAGAGGCAGCGCTGGTGGTACTTCGCCAGCATTTTGAGGTGTCTGCTGTACATAGTCCACATCTCTGAGCCACATAGGAGGGCGGCTATCATTCATGCCCTGTCGACAATAAGCTTAGTGCAGAGTTTGAGGTCCTGGTCTACAAGCACTCTTCCTTAAGCGACTGAGGCTACAATAGAACACTGAAGACGGTGTTGGACCGCGTCGTAGATGTCTGCCCTTGTTGACAATAGGCTCCTGAGGCATGGAAAATGGTCCACATTGTCCAAGGCTTGTCGTGGATTTTGTCGTGGGGGGCAGTGGTGTATGGCAGGGTCAGGTTGGTAGAGGAACTTTGTCTTTGATATAGATTGTGAATAGCTGAGGCCCAAGTACTGATCCTTGAGGTACCCCACTAGTTAGTGTGCCACCCTTAAAATGACCCGTTTATTTCTACTCTTTGTTTTTGACCGTTAACCAATCCTCAATCCATGCTAGAATATTACTCCCAATCCCAAAAGCCTTAATTTTGTTGAATAACCTCTTTTGTGGCACCTTATCGAATGTCTTCTGAAAATCCAAATACACCACATCCATTGGTTCTCCCTTATCTATTCTGCTTGTTACTACCGCAGAAAACTCTTAACTGATTTTTCAAACATGATTTCCCTTTTATAAATCCGTGTTGACTCTGCCCAATCCTATTAATACTTTCTAAGTGACCTGTTGCCACGTCCTTAATAATAGATTCTAGCATTTTCCCGACGACTGATATCAGGCTAACTAACTGGTCTGTAGATCCCCTTTTGTGTCTCCCTCCTTTCTTAAATAGCAGGGTTACATTTGCTACCTTCCATTCCATGGGAACCTTTCTGGAATCTATGGAATTTTGGAAGATGACAGCCAATGCATCCAATATCTCTACAGCCACCTCTTTCAAAACCCTCGGGTGTAGGCTATCAGGTCCAGGGGATTTATTGGCTTTCAGTCCTATTAATTTCTGCAGTATTTTTTTAGTTCCCCATTCCCGCTACACCCTTGGTACTCCACTATTTCTGGGAGGTTTCTTGCGCCTTCTTCCATGAAAACAGACACAAATTAATTGTTTAATTTCTCTGCCATTTCCTTATTCCCCATTATAATTTCTCCTGTCTCAGCCTGTAAGGGACCCACATTTATTTTCACGAATCTTTTCCTTTGTACATAGTGAATTGCGAGCTCTCTTCTCCCCAGGAGTTCTAACAAGCTGCACCGGCGATATTTATATTTAACTTGTTTACTACATTCGTGAACTTACCCTGCTCATACCATAATCACAAGAATATCTGTGCATTGTTCTGACTGTGACCACAAGACTGTGTCACTATCACGCAGATACCGTTTGCTTGTTTTACTTTTCTATACAAACACCATCTCTTTACACATCTCCTTCCAGCAGACATCAGCAATGATGTGAGGCTCATTAAAAGACACACATTTCATAACAGCAAAGGTTACACTGGGAGAAATGTTCAGTCAATTTTCATTCAGGGAAAATGCAGAGCAGCTCACTGGCACCTTAACAGAGTCCCCTCAGCCTACATATAGAGCTGGATTATTGGGTCATGATCTGGCTACTTGTTCATCTGTTGTTCAATACATTTGCTGAGTGCATTTACAATTAAAACAAGGTTTGTAGGCATGATGCTCCATTCACAAATCAAAAGTGAGATATATGCTGTGGGGAACAAGCTACAAATGATTAAAACCCAGACTGTTAATGATCTGGGTGTATTATACGGGATCACTAAATGTCTGTTTTGACAAAAGAGGGGCAGTGCAGACACTGCAATCAGGGAGGAGGAATGTGAAATATTAGATGAAATAAACATAGTGAAAGAGGAAGTATTAAGGGGTTTAGCATCTTTGAAAGTGGATAAATCCCTATGCCCGGATAAAATGTATCCCAGGCTTTTAAGAGAAGCAAGAGAGGAAATAGCAGAGGCTCTGACCATCATTTTCCAATCCTCTCTGGCTACAGGTAATGTGCTGGAGGACTGCTAACATTGTACAATTGTTTAAAAATGGAGAAAGAGATAGACTGAGTAATTACAGGACAGTCAGTGTAACCTCAGTGGTGCGAAAACTATTGGAAAAAATTCTGAGGGACAGAATAAATCTTTTAGAAAGACACAGATTAATCAAGGACAGTCAGCACGGATTTGTTAAGGGAAGGTCGTGTCTGACTAACCTGATTGAATTTTTTGAGGAGGTAACGAGGAGGGTCGATGAGGGGAGTGCATTTGTTGTAGTGTATATGAATTTTAGCAAGGCTTTCGATAAAGTCCCATATGGTAGACTGGTCACGAAAGTAAAAGCCCGTGCGATTCAAGGAAAAGTAGCAAGTTGGATCCAAAATTGGCTCAGAGGCAGGAAGCAGACTGATTCCCGGGATGGCGGGACTGACCTATCAAGAAAGACTGGATCAACTGGGCTTGTATTCACTGGAGTTCAGAAGAATGAGAGGAGACCTCATAGAAACATATAAAATTCTGACGGGGTTAGACAGGTTAGATGCAGGAAGAATGTTCCCAATGTTGGGGAAGTCCAGAACCAGGGGTCACAGTCTAAGGATAAGGGGTAAGCCATTTAGGACCGAGATGCGGAGGAACTTCTTCACCCAGAGAGTGGTGAACCTGTGGAATTCTCTACCACAGAAAGTTGTTGAGGCCAATTCACTAAATATATTCAAAAAGGAGTTAGATGAGGTCCTTACTGCTAGGGGGATCAAGGGGTATGGCGAGAAAGCAGGAATGGGGTACTGAAGTTGAATGTTCAGCCATGAACTCATTGAATGGCGGTGCAGGCTAGAAGGGCCGAATGGCCTACTCCTGCACCTATTTTCTATGTTTCTATGTTTCTATGTAATGGTTGATGGGTGTTTTTGTGACTGGAAGGCTGTTTCCAGTGGGGTTCTGCAGGGCTCAGGACTCGATCCCTTGCTTTTTGTGGTATATAATCAATGATATAGACTTGAATGTAGTGAGTATGATTAAAAGGTTTGCAGATGATACAAAAATTGGCTGTGTGGTTGATATCGAAGAAAGCTGTAGACTGCAGGAAGATATCAATGAACAATTCAGATGGGTAGAACTGTGGCAAATGGAATTCAATCCTGAGAAGTGTGAGGTAATGCATTTGGGGAGGGCTAACAAGACAAGGGAATACACATTAAATGGTAGGATACTGAGAAGTGTAGAGGAACAGAGGGACCTTGGAGTGCAGGTCCACAGATCCCTGAAGGTAGCAGGAGAGGTAGATCAGGTGGTCAAGAAGGCAAACAGGATACTTGCCTTTATTAGCCGAGGCATAGAATGCAAGAGCAGTGAGGTTATGCTTGTGCTGTATAAAACACAGTTCTGGTCACCACATTACAGGAAAGATGTGATTGCACTAGAGACGGTACAGAAGAAATTTATGAGGATGTTGCCTGGACTGGAGAATTTTAGCTATGAGAATAGATTGGATAAGCTGGGGCTGTTTTCTTTGGAACAGAGGAAGCTGAGAGGAGACCTTATTAAGGTGTATAAAATTATGAGGGGCCTAGATAGAGTGGATAGGAAGGACCCATTTCCCTACAACCAGAGGGAATAGATTTAAAGTAATTGGTAGGTTTAAAGGGGATTTGAGGGGAAATTTGTGGGGGTCTGGAACTTACTGCCTGAATGGTGGTAGAGGCACAAACCCTCACCACATTTAAAAAGTACCTGGAAATGCACTTGAAGTGCCTTAACCTGCAGGGCTACAGACCATGAGCTGCAAAGTGGATAGCTCTTTGCCGGCCGGCCTAAATGGCCTCCTTCCGTAGTGTAAATTTCTATGATTCTATGATACCCATACCTTCCCTGGATACCAAGGGTAGGAGAGGCACTCTGGAAGGTTTGGGGAGCTGGGAATTGTCCATGAGAGCAGCTGAAAGAATCTAGAGTTAGAAAGGAGAAAAGGCCCAAAAATGGAACAGTCGGTAACTGGACATTAATTAGTTTCCTCTTATCCTCCTCTTATCCTCCTCTTATCTAGGGGCGATGAGCTGGAGATGGGCGATGTTATGGAGGTGGAAATAGGTGGTCTTAGTTATGCAGTGGATATATGGTCTAAAACTCACTTCAGGGTCAAATATGACAACAAGGTTGCGAACCATCTGATTCAGCCTCAGACAGGAGTTGGGAGAGGGATGGAGTCAGTTGCTCGGGAATGGTGTTTCTGGAGAGGACCGAAAACAATGGCTTTGGTCTCCCCAATATTCAATTGGAGAAAATATTTACTGATCGAGAACTGGATGTCGGACAAGCAATCTGACAAGTTGGAGAGTATGGAGGGGCCGAGGGAAGTGTTGGTGGGGTAGAGCTGGGTGTCATCAGCGTACATGTACTATTATCAGCAGCAACAACAGAATCCACCTTCGGCCGTAACCTGTGAACTCGCTGGTGTGTCCGCAAGCCAGATGACGTAGTGAATCCCTTCCCACACTCAGTGCAGGTGAACGGTCTCTCCCCAGTATGAACTCGCTGATGTGTCCGCAGGTTGCATGAAACAGTGAATCCCTTCCCACACACGGAGCAGGTGTATGGCTTCTCCCCTGTGTGAACTCGCCGGTGTCTCAGCAGGTTGCATGATGCAGCAAATCCCTTCTGACACACAGGGCAGATGAACGGTTTCTCCCCAGTGTGAACTCGCTGGTGTTTCTGTAGCTGGGATGATGCAGCAAATCGCTTAAGACACACGCAGCAAGAGAACGGTTTGTCCCCAGTGTGAACTCGCTGGTGTGTCTGCAGATCAGTAATTCTTTTAAAGGCCTTCTCACAATCAGAACATTTAAACGGTCTCTTGTCAGAGTGAACTTGCTGGTGTTTTAGCAGGGTTGATGACTGAGTGAATCTCTTCCCACACACTGAGCAGGTGAACGGCCTCTCCCCGGTGTGAGTGAGTTGGTGTGTCAGTAGGGTGGATGAACAAATGAATCTCTTCCCACACTCATAGCAGATGAACAGCCTCTCCCCGGTGTGAACAGGCCCGTGTCTCAAAAGGTGGGATAAACAAGTGAATCCCTTCTCACACACAGAGCAGATGAACGGCCTTTCACCAGTGTGAACTCGCTGGTGCACTAACAGGTGGGATAACTGAGTGTATCCCTTCCCACACACAGAGCAGGTGAACGGCCTCTCACCAGTGTGAACTCGCTGGTGCTTAGTGTGGCTGGAAGAAGAAATGAATCCCTTCCCACACACTGAGCAGATGAACGGCCTCTCCCCAGTATGAACTCGCTGGTGCTTAGTGAGGCTGGATGAAGAAATGAATCCCTTCCCACAGATGGAGCAGGTGAACGGCCTCTCCCCAGTATGAACTCGCTGGTGCTTAGTGAGGCTGGATGAACAAATGAATCTCTTCCCACAGAAGGAGCAGAGGAACGGCTTCTCTCCAGTGTGAACTCGTTTGTGTCTCCAAAGTTCACTTGGACGACTGAATCGCTTCCCACACACAGAACATAGGTACGGCCTCTCCCCTGTGTGAATTCGCTTGTGTGTCAAAAGATGAACTGAACGAGTGAATCCCTTCCCACACACGGAGCAGTTGAATGGTCTCTCCTTGGTGTGAACTCGTTGGTGTTCAGCCAGGCCGAATGACTGTCGGAACCTCTTCCCGCAGTGAGAGCAACAGAACGGTGTCTCGTCCGTGTGAGCTCGCCGGTGTGTAATCAGTTCCTCAGAGGTTGTAAAGCTGTTCCCACAGTCAGAGCATTTAAATGGTCTCTCATCAGCATGATCTAACTGGTGTGCAGTGAGGTGGGATGAACAGGTGAATCCCTTCCCACACACGGAGCAGGTGAATGGCCTCTCCCTATTGCGAGCTCGCTGGCGCGTCAGCATGCTGGACAATTGAGTGAATCCCTTCCAACAGAAGGAGGTGAACAGCCTCTCCCCAGTTCCCAGCCAGGACAGTTAACTGAATCCCTTCCCACAGTCTCCACATTTCCCAGTGGTGCCGGTGTCCTTGTGACTCTCCAGGTTGGATGATCAGTTGAAGTCTTGTCCACACACACAACACGTTTACGGTTTCTCCGCGCTGTGAATGGTGCGATGTTTTTCAAGCTGTGTAACTGGTTAAAGCTCGTTCCACAGTTAGTGCACTGGAACACTCTCACTTGGGTGTGTGTGTATCTCGGTGCTTTTCCAGTCACACTGATGTTTGAAATCTTTTCCCCACAGACAGAAACGGAAATATTTCTCCTTCCAGTCAAAGGCCGACGATATTCAGGTCCTCATGAATCAAGTGGCTCTGTCAGATCTTGATGTGATGTTTGGTTTGAGTTTTCCATTTACATATTTTCCCCTTCTAATATCCTGTAAAAATAATTTACAAAATCACTAATTCAGAACATACAATTCTAATTTCTATAAGAACATAAGAATTAGGAGGAGGAGTCGGCCATACGGCCCTTCGAGCCTGTTCCACCATTCTATCAGATCATGGCTGACCTTCGACCTCAACTCCACTTTCCATGGAACATTCTCTTGTTCCCCCAAAGCTGTAAATCCCCATCCCACACATTCTCTCTCCTCCCTGTGTTGAAATCCAAACTCATTGCACCATCTCCATCATTTTATCATCCACTCCCAGTCTTCTCCCTCTCGACTATGGTTGGGTTCAGTTCTGTACCCGCTGTGCAGTGAGAATAAAATCAGTGAGCTGATGATGTTCCCTCCTGGTCACTAGGACTTTTTTGATGGACCAATAGGGTGAGGTACCGGGCTGGCCCAGGGTCACCAGACAAGAATCAGCACAAGGCTCCCTTTCAGGGACCACTAATATGGGGAGAAGCATGTGGTCCAATCAGACTGACAGAGACCCCGAGGCCCCGCCCACTCTTTGTTCCTGCCCACAGTACTGCGCATGCACCGTGAGCCCCTCCCTGCCTAAGATGGTGGCCACTGACTGGGCCCGTAACGCGGGGCAGGTGTTTATAAAACTTATTCGGGACCTCAGACCTACACCAGGTGTTTATAAAGCTCTTAAACCCACCCACGGGGGTACAACTATCCCCTGCGTCCATAATCTCCTCCTGCCTCCTGACCCACCTCTCGTTGATCTGACTGGCCTGTGGTTGCCCAGTTTATCCGTATCCATTTAAAAAAAATAAAACGGGTATAATTCTTGCAATCCTCCAGTCCACTGGCATCACCCCCATATCCAAGGAGGATTGGAAGATTGTGGCCAGAGTCCCTGCTATTTCAACCCTTACTTCCCTCAGTAACCGAGGATGCATCCCATCCATCTGGCTGTCTCTTTTACTTTGAGGCCTGCCAACCTTTTAAGTGCCTCCTCTTTATCTACTTTTATTCTAAGCAATAGCGAGACAATCTCCTCCTTTACTGCTACATTGGCAGCATCTTCTCCTCCAGTGAAGACAGAAACAAGGTACTCGTTTAGAACCTCAATCATGCCCTCTGCCTCCACAAGAATATTTCCTTCTGGCTCCCTAATTGTCCTTTGACAACCCTCAATTAGGGGGAAGATCAGACAGCGGTTCTCAAACCCGGTAAGTCAATCAGTGATACATGCAGAATTGTAAACTCCAGCCCAGTTACAGGGGTTATTAGTATCAGCAGAATCCAACCCCTGCAGTCACTTGTGAACTCGCTGATGTTGGGCGAGAGCTTGCTGGGTGTAAATGCTGCCCCACTTCTCTCTCAGCCTGGAACAGCAGTTTACAAAAGCCCTCACTGAGAGTCCAGGATAGAAATTCAACACATTCTCTGCTCCTGGTTCCTGGCCCAGGGAAAGGCTGCCCCCTGAGCCTCCCAAGACGGCGGCCATTAACCCGGGAGCTTCTGTAAATGGAGAAATGTTGATGAGCAGGGAGCGTCTGTAAAGAATCCGAGAATATTACAGCTCAGTAGGAGGCCATTCGGCCCATCGAGTCTGCGCCAGCTCTTTCGGCGAGCAATGCAGTTAGTCCCACACAGAGCGGGGTCTGTAAACCTCACTCAGTTCACAAATGATCTTTTGCTCAGATTTGAGCTGTGGTGATGGATGCTCTGTAATTGCAGCTGGTATCACTGTTTGCCACTAGTTAGATTATCAGATTCATCCAAAACTTTGCATTGATTTATTAAAATCTTTCAAAATATTTGTGGTTGTGTTTATTAGAAGCACCAACAGTAGGCACTCGGCTAATTACTAAACCAAAGGTGCTCAGACATCGTCCACCAACCCTCCCTCGGCCAAAGGTGGTCAGACACTGTCCACCAACCCTCCCTCGGCCAAAGGTGCCCAGACACCGTCCACCGACCCTCCCTCGGCCAAAGGTGGTCAGACACCGTCCACCGACCCTCCCTCGGCCAAAGGTGGTCAGACACCGTCCACCGACCCTCCCTCGGCCAAAGGTGGTCAGACACCATCTGATTGGCGGCTCAGTGGGATTTGCTGCAGTTCCAGCTCCGGCCTCGGGCGCTGCTGTCGGGGGAGGCGGAAGTGCCGCAGTTTGAATCGTCCCCCGGCCCGAGTGCAGAGCGGAATTGTTTCCGGCGGGATGGGAGAGCTGGGAGCGGGGGTGAGGCCCGGGGTCTGGGGGGCAGCTGGGGGCGGGGGTGAGGCCCGGGGTCTGGGGGGCGGCTGGGGGTGAGGCCCGGGGTCCGGGGGTGAGGCCCGGGGTCTGGGGGGGCGGCTGGAGAGGGGGTGAGGCCCGGGGTCTGGGGGGCGGCTGGGGGCAGGGGTGAGGCCCGGGGTCCGGGGGTGAGGCCCGGGGTCTGGGGGGCGGCTGGAGAGGGGGTGAGGCCCGGGGTCAGGGGGGCGGCTGGGGGCGGGGGTGAGGCCCGGGGTCTGGGGGGCGGCTGGGGGACGGGGGTGAGGCCCGGGGTCAGGGGGGCGGCTGGAGAGGGGGTGAGGCCCGGGGTCTGGGGGGGCGGCTAGAGAGGGGGTGAGGCCCGGGATCTGGGGGGCGGCTGGAGAGGGGGTGAGGCCCCCCTCCCTCACTCACCCACCCAGGCAGGCAGGACGGACGGAGCGGAACTTCCAGAATGATCGATGCGGAAACCTCCGCCGCTTGACTGCCTGCCGCAGTTCGCCACTGCCCGGGTGATTGACGGCGGCTCCGGGCCAATAGGAAGAGCAGGAGCGGGGCAGGAGGCCCTTCAACCAATCGGAGTGCGCGAGGGGTGGGGCTTGCGCCCTCCCCGTGGGCGAGGCTGAGCCCGGATCGCCCTGATTGGCTGAAAGTTTTAAAGCTGATCTTGAACAGGAGAGCTGAGCATGCGCGGGACAGCTCTTTCAAAGATGATCACGGCCCAATAATCAACATAAGAACATAAGAATTAGGAACAGGAGTAGGCCATCGAGCCCCTCGAGCCTGCTCCGCCATTCAATAAGATCATGGCTGATCTGGCCGTGGACTCAGCTCCACTTACCCGCCCGCTCTCCATAACCCTTAATTCCCTTATTGGTTAAAAATCGATCTATCTGTGACTTGAATACATTCAATGAGCTAGCCTCAACTGCTTCCTTGGGCAGAGAATTCCACAAATTCACAACCCTCTGGGAGAAGAAATTCCTTCTCAACTCGGGTTTAAATTGGCTCCTCCGTATTTTGAGGCTGTGCCCCCTAGTTCTAGTCTCCCCGACCAGTGGAAACAACCTCTCTGCCTCTATCTTGTCTATCCCTTTCATTATTTTAAATGTTTCTATAAGATCACCCCTCATCCTTCTGAACTCCAACGAGTAAAGACCCAGTCTACTCAATCTATCATCATAAGGTAACCCCCTCATCTCCGGAATCAGCCCAGTGAATCGTCTCTGTACCCCCTCCAAAGCTAGTATATCCTTCCTTAAGTAAGGTGACCAAAACTGTACGCAGTACTCCAGATGCGGCCTCACCAATACCCTGTACAGTTGCAGCAGGACCTCCCTGCTTTTGTACTCCATCCCTCTCGCAATGAAGGCCAACATTCCATTCACCTTCCTGATTACCTGCTGCACCTGAAAACTAACTTTTTGGGATTCATGCACAAGGACCCCCAGGTCCCTCTGCACCGCAGCATGTTGTAATTTCTCCCCATTCAAATAATATTCCCTTTTACTGTTTTTTCCCCCAAGGTGGATGACCTCACACTTTCCGACATTGTATTCCATCTGCCAAACCTTAACCCATTTGCTTAACCTATCTAAATCTCTTTGCAGCCTGTGTCCTCTACACAACCCGCTTTCCCACTAATCTTAGTGTCATCTGCAAATTTTGTTGCACTACACTCTGTCCCCTCTTCCAGGTCATCTATGTATATTGTAAACAGTTGTGGTCCCAGCACTAATCAAAGGACAAAGTCTGATATCGAACTCCCCGAGAACAGAGAAAGGTCCCAACTCTGAGAACATTGGTATTATTTCTAAATGCCTTTCAAATGCGAGGAAATTCCTGCCTTCTTTTGAAAGTCCACTTCTGTACGTCGGGAGTGCAGCAAACCAGATTCAGAGTGGGCACACCGGGTGTACTCAGACTTCCGATGAGCAGGTGAATAAAGCCATAAAAAAGCAATCCAAGCACTGGGGTTCATTTCTAGAGGGATAGAATTGAAAAGCAGAGACGTTATGTTAAACTTCTAGTGAACCTTGGTTAGACCACACAGAGCACTGTGAACAGTTCTGGTCTCCAGGTTATCAAAGGATATTGAGGCACTGGATAGGGTGCAAAAAAGATACACAAGGATGATGCCAGAACTGAGTAGATATACTTATCAGGAAAGACTGAACAGGCTGGGTCTCTTTTCCCTGGACCTGATAGAGGTCTTTAAAATTATGAAAGCGTTCGATAGGTTGGACATGGAGAAGATATTTCCACTTGTGGGGGGTCCAAAACTAGAGGCCATAAATATAAGAGTCAGCAGTAAATCCAATAGGAATTATTTTCCCAAAGACTGGTTCGAATGTGGAATTCACTACCACAGGGCGTGGTTCAGACGAATAGAATAGCTGCATTTTAGGGGAAGCTCGATAAGTACACAAGGGAAAAAGGAATAGGAGGATATGCTGATCTGTTTGGATGAAGAGGAGCAGGAGGAGTATAAACGCTGGTATGGACCAGTTGGGATGCATGACCTGCAGACAGGTATGGTAGCACAGTGCATATGTTACTGGACAGTAATTCAGAGGCCTGGTGTCATAATCTAGAGACCCGAGTTCAGCTTGGGGATTTCATCAAAACCATAGAAATTTACAGCACAGGAGGATGCCATTCAGCCCATCGTGTCTGTGCTGGCCGACAGAGCTCTCCAGCTCTTGGTCCGCAGCTTGTAGGTGCATGTCCAAGTACTTTTTAAATGCTATGAGGGTTTCTGCCTCTAACAGCCTTTCAGGTAGTGGGTTCCAGAGCCCCACCACCCTCTGGGTGAAAACATTTCTCTTCAAATCCCCTCTGAACCTTCTACCAATCACTTTAAATCTATGCCCCCTGCTTATTGACTCATCTGCCAAGGGAAATAGAGTGGATAGGAAGTACCTATCTAGGTCCCTCATAATTTTATTCACTTCAATTAGGTCTCTCCTCAGCCTCATCTGTTCCAAAGAAAACAATCCCAGCCTATCCAATCTTTCTTCATAGCTAAAATTCTCCAGTCCATGCAGCATCTTCATAAATCTCCTCTGTACCGTCTAGTGCAATCACATCTTTCCTGTAATGTGGTGACCAGAACGGCACGCAGTACTCTAGCTATGACCTAACTCGTGTTTTATATAGTTCAAGCATAACACTCCCTGCTCTTGTATTCTGTGGCTCAGCTAATAAAGGCAAGTATCCCATATGCCTTCTTAACCACCTTATTTACTGTTCTGCTACCTTCAGGGATCTGTGGACATGCACTCCAAGGTCCCTCTACAATTCTCAGTGTCCTACCATTTATTGTGCATTCCCTTTGCCTTGTTAGCACTCCCCAAATGCATTTCCTCACATTTCTCCAGATTCAGTTCCATTTGCCACTGTTCTGCCACCTGACCAGACCGTTGATATCTTCCTGCAGTCTGCAGCTTTCTTCATTATCAACGACACAGCCAATTTTTGTATCATCTGCAATCTTTTTAATCATACCCCTACATTCAAATCTAAACCATTGATATATTCCACAAAAAGCAAGGGACCTAGTACGGAGCCTTGCGGAACCTCACTGGAAACAGCCTTCCAGTCATAAAACACCCATCGACTATTACCCTTTGCTTCCAGCCTCAGCCAATTTTGGATCCAACTTGCCCCTTTGCCCTGGATCCCACAGGCTTTTATTTTCATGACCAGTCTGCCATCTGGAACCTTATCAAAAGCCTTGCTAAAATCCATATACACTACAAAACGCACGTCTCTCACCAACCTTCCTTGTTACCTCCTCAAAAAGGGCAATCAAGTTGGCCAGACCCGACCTTTCCTTAACAAATCCATGCTGACTGTCCTTGATTAATCTGTGTCTTTCTAAATGAAGATTTATCCTGTCCCTCAGAATTTTTCCGCCACAGAGGTTAGGCTGACTGGCCTGTAATTACTCGGTCTATCCTTTTCTCCCTTTTTAAACAATAGTACAACGTTAGCAATCCTCCAACACCACACCTGTGGTCAGAGAGCATTGGAAAATGATGGTCAAAGCTTCTGCTATTTCCCGTCTTGCTTATCTTTACAGCCTGGGATACATTTAATCCGGGCCTGGGGTTGCATGCACTTTCAAAGCTGCTAAACCCCTTAATACATCCTCTCACTATGTTTATGCCATCTATATTTCACACTCCTCCTCCCCGATTGCAATGTCTGCATTGCCCCTCTCTTTTGTGAAAGCAGACACAAAGTATTCATTAAGAGCATATCCACATCTTCCGCCTCCACACACAGGTTACCTTTAAGGTCCCCCATTAGCCCTACTCTTTCTTTAGTTATCCTCTTGCTCTTAATGTTTTTATAAAACAGCCTTGGGTTTTCCTTGATTTTACTTGCCAATAATTAAAATTCAGGTAAATTCAGTTCATGGAAAAAAAATCTGGAATAAAAAGCTAGTATCAATAATGGTGAGCACGAAACTACCAGATTGTCGTAAAAACCCAACTGGTTCACTAATGTCCTTTAGGGAAGGAAACCTACCCTGCTTATCTGGTCCAGCCCATATGTGACTCCAGACCCACAGCAATGTGGTTGACCCTTAACTGCCCTCTGAAATGGCCAAACAAGTCACTCAGTTGTAACAAACCGCTGCGACACAGTCAGAACTGTGGGAGTATCCTCACCACACAGACTGCAGCGGTTCAAGGCGGCAGCTCACCACCTTCTCGAGTGCAATTAGGGATGGGCAATAAATGCCGGCCTTGCCGGTGACGCCTGCATCCGGTAAACAAATTTTAAAAGACTATAACTATGAATTCCTCAACTCTGTGGGAACCGATATTAGTCAAAAACTGCTTCTTGCACATTTCTGGCCATCAATACTAGTCGAGACTGAACCCATCACACAGCTGTGTCAGCTTGAACTATTCCTCTCTCCAGCCTGTAAGCGATAAAACGGGTAACACCAAGGCTGAAATCCCATCTCCGTGTGCCAGGGGCACAGAGGGTGCAGTAAACCGGCTTCAGAGTGGCTTTGCCCCTGACCTGGGCTTTCCACTGAGCATGTGCTGGGGCCCAGTGGGCTTTCACTGCTCCGGGACATTTCTCAGGGTGTCACAAGAACATTCGGAACAGCAGGTGGCCATTCAGCCCCTCAAGACTGCTCCACCATTCAATTCGGTCCGGACAAATCTGTATCTTAACTCCATTTACCCGCCTTTATTCCACAACCCCTCAACCCAACAAAAATCTATCATCTCAGTCTTGAAAGCTCCAATTGACCCCCAGCCTTTTGGAGGGAGAGTTCCACATTTCTACAACCCATGTGTGAAGAAGTGCTGCCTGATTTCACTCCTGAATGGACCAGCTCTAATTTAAAAATTTTGGCCCCGTGTGATTTCCCCCACCAGAGAAATCTTCCATGGCCTCCCCTCTCCTTATCTCTAAATTCCTCCAACCTTACACCCTCAGATATCTGCACTCCTCCAATTCTGCTCTTGCATATCCCCGATTTTAATTGCTCCACCATTGGTGGCCGTGCCTTCAGCTGTCGAGCTCTGGAATTCCCTCCCTAAACCTCTCCGCCTCTCTACCATTCGGTCCGCCTCTAAGATGTTCCTGAAAACCTACCTTTTGGAATAAGGTTTTGGTCATCTTCCCCAATATTTCCTCGTGGCTCAGTCAAATTTGTTTGATAAGGTTACGGTGAAGCACCTTGGGATGTTTTATATGTTAAAGGCGCTATCTAAATGCAAGTTGTTGTTGCTCTCCAATACCCCCTCACCCTAACCCCTCCCCCCTAATCAACCCCTCACCCCAACCCCTCCTTCACCCCTAATCAACCCCTCACCCCAACCCCTCCTTCACCCCTAATCAAACCCTCCTTCACCCCTAATCAACCCCTCACCCCAACCCCTCCTTCACCCCTAATCAACCCCTCACCCCAACCCCTCCTTCACCCCTAATCAAACCCTCCTTCGCCCCTAATCAACCCCTCAACCCCACCCCTAATCAACCCCTCAACCCAACCCCTAAATCAACCCCTACTTTCCAATCCCCTCACCCCCTCTCTCATCTTCAAATGGCCTCTGCAATGAAAACTGACAATTGGTACCTGTCAGGATTTGAAAGGTATTTCCAAATGAAGTTTATAGGTTCCTAGAGTTGTGATCTTTCTTTTATTCACAGGAGAATGTCGGTTGTCTAACCCCACAAGTGGACAGAGTATAGAGCTGGGCTGTTGGGTTATGATGTGTTTACTTGTTGACTTTGAATTGGAGTCTTATGGTTTCAGACATCAGATAATCAAGCTCACAAGATTGTCTTTTACTGACATTATGAACAGCACTGCAAAAATACAGACAGTATAGTTACCGGATCCGGAGAACAGGGATAATGCAGTGGATTCAGAGCTCTCCTCTCCCCAGGTGTGTCTAACAAGCTGTGACTACACTGGCGATATTTATACTGAACTTGTTTGCTACATTCCTGGTCTGACCCTGCTCAAACCATAACCACAAGGTTATCTGTGCATTGTTCTGATTGTGACCACAGGGCTGTGTCACTGCCATACACAGATAGCGTTTCCTTGTTTCACATCTCCATACAACACCATCTCTTGACACATCCCCTTTCTACACAATTGCAGCAGACATGAGCAGGGACACAAGGCTCATTCAAAGACACACATTTCATAACAGCAAAGGTTACACTGGGATAAATCTTCAGTTATTTCCCATTCAGGCAAAATGCAGAACAGCAGCTCACCATTAGCTTAACAGCATCTCATCGGCCTACAGGCTTTCATTGAGTACATTTGCTGAGTGCATTTAAATTGAAACCCAGGTTTGCAGGCGTGATGCTCTATTCACAGAACGAAGGGGAGAGAGATGTTGTGGGGCACACACCAAGTCCAGCATCTGAAAGGGAATAACAGACTGGGTTTTGTGTTTTGTGATCCCGAACGAGTTACCAACACATTCCTGATCCCAAGACTAGGACAGGCACTCTGGAAGATATTGGGAGCTGGGACTTGTCCATGAGAGCTGAAATAATTTTAGAATGAGAAAGGAGAAAAGACCCAAAAATGGGGCAGTCGGTAACAGGACATCAATTACTCGCCTCTTATCTTGGAGACATCAAATACTCAACACAGTGTCTGAAACAAAGCCGATTTATTTGGCATTGATCCAGAATATGAATCTCCAGACAGTTATAGGGGTCATTAACATTGAGAAACAAACCTCAACTGTCAGAATGAACATGGTTCAGTCCTGGATGTGATTATCAGCAGCAAGAACAGCAGAAGCCAACTTTGGTCGAAATGTGTGAACTCGCCGGTGTCTCAGCAGGCTGGATGAAGCAGTGAATCTCCTCCCACACTCTGAGCAGGTGAACAGCCCCTCCCCAGCGTGAACTCGCTGGTGTGTCTACTTATTCATCTTCTGTTCAATACATTTGCTGAGTGCATTTAAATTGAAACCAGGTTTGCAGGCGTGATGCTCTATTCACACATCGAAAGGGAGAGAGATGTTGTGGGACACATGCTAAGTACAGTAGCTGAAATTGATTAACAGACTGGGTTGTGTGTTTAGTGATCCCGGATGTATTACCGAGACCTTCCCAAGGCTAGGAGAGGCAATCTGGAAGGTATGGGGAGCTGGGACTCGTCCATGAGAGTAACCAAAAGTCCGAGAACTGAAATAATCTAGAGTTAGAGAAATGGTCCAAAAATGGAACTGTCAGTAACAGGACATCAATTAGTCTCCTCTTAACTTGGAGCAAACAAATATTCCACGGTATTTGAAACAAAGCTGACTTTTAAAAATTTGTTCATGAGATATAGGCGTCGCTGGCAAGGCCAGCATTTATTGCCCATCCATGATCTGAACCATGGAAAAGAGCGGCTGGGACACACATTTCTTACACACCTCAAGATTAACCCGCACGGCGACTTTGCTGTCAGTGCAGAGAGATGAGAAAAACCAAAGTGCCGTTTGGCCCTCTCAGTGTGGCCCTGAAGGACCATGTCCAGGCTGAAGTTCTGTTCCTGCTGTACGATCCTCCCCCCAGATTGTCCTCTCTGAGCTCCAGCCAGGTGAGGCTAAACACTCAGGTGGGAAAGACAAAAATCCACAGCAATGTGTTGAAAGCAAAAATGATTTATTTCCCATTGATCCAGAATATTAAACTCCAGCCCAGTTATAGGAGTTATCAACAAAAACATGCTTCAACAGAGTGAACATGGTTCAGTCCTGGATGTGATTATCAGCAGCAATAACAGCAGAATCTAACTTCGGTAGTACTGTGTGAACTCGCTGGTGTCTCAGCAGGCTGGATGAACGAGTGAATCCCTTCCCACACTGAGCAGGTGAACAGCCTCTCCCCGGTGTGAACGCGCTGGTGTCTCAAGTAGCTGGGATGTAGCAGAAAATCCTCTCTCACACGCGGAGCAGGTGAACAGTTTCTCCCCAGTGTGAGTGCGCTGGTGTGTCCACAGCTCATCACTTCTTTTAAAAGATCTTCCCACAGTCAGAACATTTAAACAGTCTCTCGTCAGTGTGAACTCGCTGGTGTATCAGCAGGTCAGATGATCGAGCGAATCTCTTCCCACACACACAGCAGGTGAACGGCCTCTCCCCAGTGAGAGTGATTTAGTGCAGTGAGGTTGGATGAATAAGAATGAATAATCCCTTCCCACAGCTGGAACAGGTGAACGGCCTCTTCCCGGTGTGAACTTGTTTGTGCGCCAAAAGGTGGACTGAACGAGTGAATCCCTTCTCATACATGGAGCAGTTGAATGGTCTCTCCTTGGTGTGAACTCACTGGTATTCAGCGAGTTGCAATGACTGGGTAATCCTCTCCCCACAACGAGAGCATCTGAATGGACTCGCCTTTGGTGTGAACTCGTTGGTGTTCAGCCAGGCAGAATGACTGCCGGAACCTTTTCCCGCAGTGAAAGCAACAGAACGGTGTCTTGTCAGTGTGAGCTCACCGGTGTGTAATCAGTTCCTCAGAGGTTGTAAAGCTGTTCCCACAGTCAGAGTATTTAAATGGTCTCTCATCAGCATGATCTAACTGGTGTGCAGTGAGTTGGGATGAACAGGTGAATCCCTTCCCACACACAGAGCAGATGAACAGCCTCTCCCTATTGCGAGCTCGCTGGCATGTCAGCATGCTGGACAATTGAGTGAATCCCTTCCAACAGAGGGAGCAGGTGAACAGCCTTTCCCCAGTTTCCAGCCGGGACGGTTAATTGAATCCCTCCCCACAGTCCCCAAATCCCCATGGTTTCTCCATGGTGTGGGTGTCCTTGTGTCTCTCAGGTTAGTCCACACACAGAACATGTGTATAAACACTAAAGAGAAAGAAAATAGTTTGAGAGTAAACTAGCAAGAAATATAAAAACAGATAGCAAGAGCTTCTACAGGGATGTAAAAAGAGTGTAACTAAAGTAAACATTGGTCCCTTAAAGGATGAGACTTGGAAATGGCAGACTTTGAACAAATATTTTGTATCGGTCTTCTCAGTAGAAGACACTAAAAGCATCCCAAAAACTGATAACCAAGGGGTGTGTGTGTGCGTGCGTGCGTGCGTGTGAAACTGAAAAACAATCACAAGAAAAAAAAAAGTACTGGCAAACTAATGGGACTAAAGGCGGACAAGTCCCCGGGACCTGATGACATGCATCCTAGGGTCTTAAAAGAAGTGGCTGCAGAGAAAGTGGATCCATTGGTTGTAATTTACCAAAATTTCCTGGATTCTGGAGAGGTCCCAGCGAATTAGAAAACCGCAAATGTAACATCCCTATTTAGGAAATGAGGCAGACAGAAAGCAGGAAACTAGAGACAGTTAGCCTAACATCTGTCATTGTAAAATGCTGGAGTTCATTATTCAGGAAGTAGTAGCAGGACATTTAGAAAATCTTATTAGTCAGGCAGAGTCAGTATGGTTTTATGAGTCACGTTTGACGAATTTGCTAGAGTTGTTTGAAGATGTAATGAACAGGGTGGATAAAGGGGAACCAATAGAAGTCGTATATTTGGATTGCCAGAAGGCATTCGATAAGGTGCCACATAAAAGGATACTGCTCAAGATCAGAGCTCACCGGCTGGGGATAATATACGAGCATGGGTAGAGGATTGGCTAACTAACAGAAAACAGAGTCGGGATAAATGGGTCATTTTCAGGTTAGCAAACTAACAAGGGGGTTGCCACAAGGATCAGTGCTGGGGCCTCAACAATTTACAATTTATATTAATGACTTAGATGAAGGGACTGAGTGGAATGTAGCCAAATTTGCTGATGATACAAAGATAAATGGAAAAGCATTGTGACGAGGACGCAATGAATCTGCAAAGGGATATAGACAGGCTAAGTGAGTGGGCAAACATTTGGCAGATGGAGTATAATGTGGGAAAATGTGAGGTTATCCACTTTGGTATGAAAAATAAATAAGCAAATTATTATTTTGATGGGGGGAAACATAGAAAATAGGTGCTGGAGTAGGCCATTCAGCCCTTCGAGTCTGCACCACCATTCAATGAGATCATGGCTGATCATTCACCTCAGTACCCCTTTCTTGCGTTCTCTCCATACCCCTTGATCCCTTCAGCTGCAAGGGCCATATCGAACTCCCTCTTGAATATATCCAATGAACTGGCATCAACTACTCTCTGCGGTAGAGAATGCCACAGGTTAACAACTCTGAGTGAAGAAGTTTCTCCTCATCTCGGTCCTAAATGGCCTACCCCTTATCCTTAGACTGAGTCCCTTGGTTCTGGACTTCCCCAACATCGGGAACATTCTTCCTGCATCTAACCTGTCCAGTCCCGTCAGAATTTTATATGTTTCTATGAGATGCCCTCTCATCCTTCTAAACTCAATTGAATCCAGGGCCAGTCGATCCAGTCTCTCCTCATGTCAGTCCTGCCATCCCAGGAATCAGTCTGGTGAACCTTCGCTGCACTCCCTCAATAGCAAGAACGTCCTTTCTCAGATTAGGAGACCAAAACTGTACACAATATTCCAGGTGAGGCCTCACCAAGGCCCTGTACAACTGCAGTAAGACCTCCCTACTCCTATACTCAAATCCCCTAGCTATGAAGGCCAACATACCATTTGCCTTCTTCACCACCTGCTGTACCTGCATGCCAACTTTCAATGACTGATGTACCATGGCACCTCCCCTTTTCCTAATCTGCTGCCATTCAGATAATATTCTGCCTTCGTGTTTTTGCCACCAAAGTGGATAACCTCACATTAATCCACATTATACTGCATCTGCTATGCATTTGCCCACTCACCTAACCTGTCCAAGTCACCCTGCAGCCTCTTAGCATCCTCCTCACAGCTCACACCGCCACCCAGCTTAGTGTCATCTGCAAACTTGGAGATATTACACTCAATTCCTTCATCTAATTCATTGATGTATATTGTAAATAGCTGGGGTCTGTGGAAATTTACTTTTAAAGTTACATTTTCTGTTAAATGTACTCTTTTGCAATAAAACAAAATGGAGTCTTAGTTCTCCCAGAAGCCCCTGCAGAACAGCCTGTTTCTGCATAAACATGTTAACCTTGATTGATTTTTTTTTTTGAAATTCATAGCCAATCGTTCCAATTCTTTGTCAAATCACAAACGCCAGAGGTCACCTTGGGCCCATTCAAGGATCACTCTGCACCAATGCTCTTAGCCAAAAGGCCTAGAGCCACTGCACCGTTCCTGGAAGTACTGCAATACCAGGTTCGTGCCATGGAGGTGGATGGGTCAAGGCACCCCACCCACCTCCTGTTTCCAAAAAAGCAAGCATATACCTTCCTGATCCAGGGAGAACCACCCGGAGGTCATGGTGGCTACTCCCCTGTCAGGTCAGCTACGCATGTTTTGGGCCGAGAAGCGATTAACCTTGATTGATAGCCAATTAATTTAGAAGCTTGGGAGCCATCTGTGTGAGCAAGGGAACCTTGAGCGTACCCTCCCTAACAGAAAGAGCGCCCCTTTTGTTTTAGGATTATACTCCCAAGTAGTAACTGTTGCAATGATGAAGCTTAGAAGTTCCAGATAAAGGCTGTATAGATAAGTAGGAAACTGAAACAAGGAACCATGTTAATTAAGTGATTGAAGAACTCCTTATCTGTATTTGCTGACCGCAAGGGCAGAACTGATACGTGATGGAACCATACTTCTTTGTCTGTTTTCTGTATAAAGCTAGCGTGTTTCTGTATTACTGTTAGAAACCTTTGCGGAGCCTTTGTCTCAGCAAGGTTTTTCCTTGTAGCAAGTAAAATCTATTAAAGGGACATCTACCTGGCTGCTTATGTCGGAGTTTCATTTTTATAGTTAAATTGAGAGTCGCGATTTCGACAGTTTCGTGAAGGTTCCACAGAGATCACTTACCCTCTATTCTGTGAGTAAACAGATGCAGACATAGTGCCTCTTCAGTGAAGGGCTTAACTGGCCAGAATAAGGTGAGCCTTTTGCTCGCAAAGGGTCTCTTTACTGTTGAACCACATATGTAATCTGTCGTCCACAGTGAAGGTACTGCGATCTACGAGACTCAACATTTAAGAGCCAAAGTTATTTTTTAATCATTTCCTTCTCAGCTTGAAAGCAGAAGGGATCTGATCCTGAAATATCCGATGTGAAAACAGCCCAGGGAGATCGCCAATAGTTTAAGGTAAAAGAGCGCTGTCAATCGATGACCCTTGTGCGATAGGATCAGAGTCCTTGTGTGATAGGACTAGAAAGGAATTATCCTTGTGCAATAGGATAATACAGGTCCCTGAGGGACCTTGTGCGATAGGACCATTTTAGATAAGTTAAGGACTCAGTCTGTAGTGGCGTAAAACGCAGACTGAGAATTGACGATATGTTTAGATAGAGTTTAAGGTTATGATTTGTATACCCGCGTGGATGTTGTTTGTCTTAATTGTCCTTGTTATACTGTTGTGTTCAGTACTTTTGTGCGATATTGTAATTAACAAAATGGGAAAATTGTGATTCGGAAAAACAAAAATTGATTGAGAAAAGAAACAGTAACTGATTGATCAACTACGGTTGGTTCGTGTCAAAATATCTCACACACCCAGACTGAGCCCGAATTAAGAGCCTTTTCAGGCCAAGTGACGGCCAGGAGAAGTGGGCGTATTGAACGCGTTGACCGAAAGGATTGAGAAATCAGAAACTGTGAAAAATCTTAATTGTGGTCAGTCTTCAATTGATCATCTAAAAAATTGGGTAAAGTGGACTAAGGGTGAAAATGGGCCATTTCCACCCGATGGTTCATTTAATTTAGAGAGAACAACATGTAGAGGGGTGTCTTATAAACAGAGACCCAGGGGAAGGTAAGTAATAAAAAGGGCCTGGGTTCTGATTCTTCGAGCCCACGTAAAAATAACAGAGAAAGTAAATCAATCATGTATATGGATCCAAAAATAGAGCTGGCCAGACATAAGCTTTATTGAATGAAGAGAGACTTTTGTGAATGTCTGTTTTTGAATGAGAGTATATGTGTGATTTTGACTGCGGAATGAATGAAAGCCTGCATGGGAAAATGTGGAGTTGTCTGTTTGTTTTAGCTCCACCCACTTTTTCAAACAGAGTAAAGTTTTTTTTAAAAACCCTTCGTAGTGTTGTCCTGTATGTGGGAAGTTTAAGAATGTGAACCTTATTGTATTACATTTTAAGTTAGAAACGCAGGTGTGGATTTATTCGGATGATAAGTTACGGAGCAAGGAAATGCACAAAGGATAGGTTTGTTGAGCAAAAGATTTTTTAAAGTGTGATCCTGTTGGTTTAAAAATACATATTTTTTTTTTTCAAATTTCGACACGCTCACTTGTCAAAAAAAAAAGAAAACACGCAATCATTGGTTACATTGGGTTGAAAGACATAAATTTAGTCTAGGAATGAGATAAAGAACAGAGAAGGGAAGTTGTGATGCATTTTTTTTTAAAAAGCCTGCGTGGTCTCTCGAGGCTGCAGGCTGGGGGAGTACGCTCCCATTGCCCTTTGTGGAAAACCTTAACGAGAAAGCTTCTAAGCTCAGTAAAGAGATTTTTAAATTTAAAAAATTGGCAGTAAAATATTTGAATTGGAATTTGAGGTATTTCAAGTGATTCTCCTTGATAAACATTTTGGTTGTATTAGAAAAATCTTGGGTTTGGAAGCCTTTTTAATAAAATTATGCAACTACTGAGTCAGGAGCTGAAGCTTAAAATTTTTTAATTTATGAGACAGTATCATAAATTGAAGTTACAGAGCAAAAGATTGGCGTTTTGGATGTTTAGCTTCTAAACCAGAAGTTGGGCACACAATTATAAAACAAGTACTTTGCATTCTGTGATCTATGAATCACTATAGGCATAAATGAGAAGTCCGATTTAAAAAAAAAACTATTACCATATTTGACATTTTGTAATCCAACCATAAATACAAATACTACAGAAGGGGGATGGCAGATTATATTTTGGCAACTTGGTATGCACCAGGTATTTTGGCAATTGCAAAACAAATCTGTGGAAATTGTGAATCCAGGTAAAACGGGAAAAGTAGAATCTGCCTCCCACCCAAGTCCAATGGGGCCTTTTGTACATTTACAAATGGATTTTATTGAATTACCTATGTGTATGGGATTTAAGTATGTATTAGTTATTGTAGATGTGTTCTCTAGATGGATTGAAGCCTTTCCTTGTAAAAAGGCCGATGCCACTACTGTTGCTAAATTTTTGTTAAAAGAAATCATACTGCACTTCGGAATTCCAGCTAAGCTTTCCAGTGACAATGGGTCACATTTCACGGGAACTGTTATAAAGGAAATGTGTAAATCCTTACAGATCGACCAACATTTTCATTGCAGTAATCATCCACAATCAGCCAGACTTGTTGAAAGATATAATGGAATGCTTAAAAATAAGCTGGCAAAACTGTGTAATGACACTGGACTGAAATGGATAGAACTGCTGCCCTTAGCCTTGATGATAATGCGATCTGCAACGAACAGAACAATAGGCCCATCACCGAATGAGATAGTTATGGGACGTCCCCAACAACTACCTTTTACTGCACCGTTTACTGCAAAACAAATGGACATTCATAAAATGGAAGAAAATATGTTGAATTATTGTATTGCTTAACCAAATGTATTCCCAGCTTTCATTCACAGGTAAAAGAAGTCCAGGTCGGACCAGCAGAAGGGAAGTGTTATAATCTGGAGCCTGGACATTTCGTTGACATCAAAACTTTGAAAAGAAAAAGCAGCCTACAAGCAAGGTTTGAAGGACCATACAGGCCTTGCTGACAACTAATACTGCGATAAAGATAAAAGACCAACATGGATCCATGAGTCCCATTGCAAGGGGGCACCCGATGAGGAATGAATAAGGAACTGTATGGACTATGGGGACTGATAGTGCTGTGCTCAACAGGGTTGTGCCTTGTGTCATCAATAGTACCAGGGGTACGGAAACACGAACAAAGGGAACTACAGGGAAATGTATTTATGGCACTGAGTCACAAGTATGCTCAAGAAAGGAACTTGTCTGAATGGTGGATATGTTCCCATAGACCTGTCCACTCCGAAGGGGGTATCCCCCTAAGATCAATCCCCTTTAATGAATCAGAAATGGCAGAATGGTTAATAGTGCAAAATAGGACAAACCTAACTAAGGTGTCAGAAACAAGGGATCTAACAGAATGGAGGTCAGCGGGATATAATCTTACAGCCTTCCAGGGATGGTACCAGCCAAACTATAGTAATAGCCGTCAGCCACCCTTCCTAAGTATTACTCCCGGAAAAGGAAATCCTGAAGGTATAAGAAATCCTGAAGGTATAATATGCTTAGTGAGTAATGAGACTAAAGGACCAGAAGTTGGACGCAGCAAGTGTCCCCAAATGACTAAATGGCAAGCCACGACAAATCACAGTGACGGGAGAAAAGTAGCAACCTTTAACTGGACTATGGTCCTTAATAAAACCTCAGGTAAAGGGTGGGGCGGGGAGACCACTCGAGTATGGATGGCACGGAAGGACCAAAGACTGACGTCCTATAATTGCACCTACTTTATTTGTGGCCATAAAGCCTACCCATTGTTACCAGCCAACTGGACAGGGTCCTGTTATTTAGGATATGTGATACCCTTTATTAGAACAACAAAGACTCTAAGGGATGCCTATGGAAGTCATAGACCTAAACGGGATTTGACATGGTTAAATGAAATAGTCGAGGTAATGATACCATCCTACGGAGTAGCATCGATGAATGGCAATTACGGGAACTGGCTAATTTAGTAGAATCAGAAGCCAACACAACTTCCCAGGCCTTCGAAAGGGTAAATGACGAAATGGTAGCCATTCGAACAGTGGCTCTCCAAAATTGTATGGCCCTAGATTATCTCCTAGCCAAGGAGGGAGGGACATGTGCGTTAATTGGTGAAGAATGCTGTACGTACATCCCAGATAATTCAGAAGAGATCAGCAATCTAGCTGAATATATTAGGAAGAGGGTGAGAGAGTACAAACAAACTATTGGCCAGGGAGGTACCACCTTGTGGAATTGGGTATCCGGATGGCTGGGATCCCTGGGAAAATCCTTGGTACCGGGTTTGATCATGTTCTTGCTGATAATCTTTGCCCTATACCTTTTGTTTGTATAAGTTAAGTGCTGCTGCGCCACGTTGGGAGAAACAATATTACCAACCAAAACCACTGCTAAGATTATGGTAGCAACAACTACTGAAGGTTCCTGTGTGGAAAAGGAAATGGAAAGACTGTGCAAGATTAGAATGGATTAAGTTGTCCTTATAAAAAGGACAAAAGGAGGGAATATGGAAATTTACTTTTAAAGTTACATTTTCTGTTAAATATATCCTTTTGTATTAAAACAAAATGGAGTCTCAGTTCTCCCAGAAACCCCTGCAGCAGATAGCATGTCTCTGTATAAACATATTAACGTTGATTGATAGCCAGTTAATTTAGAAGCTTGGGAGCTATCTGTGAGCAAGGGAACCTTGAGCGTACCCTCCCTAACAGAAAGAGCGCCCCTTTTGTTTTAGGATTATACGCCTAAATAGTAACTGTCGCAACGATGAATCTTAGAAGTTCCAGATAAAGGCTGTATAGATAAGTAGGAAACTGAAACAAGGAACCATGTTAATTAAGTGATTGAAGAACTCCTTATCTGCATTTGCTGACCGCAAGGGCAGAACTGATACGTGATGGAACCATAACTTCTTTGTCTGTTTTCTGTGTAAAGCTAGTGTGTTTTTGTATTACTGTTAGAAAAATTCGCGGAGCCTTTGCCTCAGCAAGGTTTTGCCTTGTAGCAAGTAAAATCTATTAAAGGGACATCTACCTGGCTGTTTATGTCTGAGTTTCATTTTTATAGTTAAATTGAGAGTCGAGATTTTGATAGGTCCCAGCACTGAGCCGTGCGGCACCCCACTAGTCACTGCCTGCCATTCTGAAAAGGACCCGTTAATCCCGACTCTCTGTTTCCTGTCTGCCAACCAGTTCTCTATCCACGTCAGTACATTACCCCCAATACTATGTGCTTTAATTTTGCACACTAATCTCTTGTGTGGGACTTTGTCAAAAGCCTTTTGAAAGTCCAAATACACACATCCACTGGTTCGCCCCTGTCCACTCTACTAGTTACATCCTCAAAAAATTCTAGAAGATTTGTCAAGCATGATTTCCCTTCAATAAATCCATGCTGACTTGGACCAATCCTGTCACTGCTTTCCAAATGCACTGCTATTTCATCTTTAATAATTGATTTCAATATTTTCCCCCACTACTGATGTCAGGCTAAACGGTCTATAGTTACCCATTTTCTCTCTCCCTCCTTTTTTAAAAAGTAGTGTTACATTAGCTACCCTCCAGTCCATAGGAACTGATCCAGAGTCAATAGAATGTTGGAAAATGATCACCAATGCATCCACTATTTCTAGGGCCACTTCCTTAAGTACTCTGGGATGCAGACTATCAGGCCCTGGGGATTTATCGGCCTTCGATCCGATCAATTTCCCTAACACAGTTTCCCGCCTAATAAGGATTTCCTTCAGTTCCTCCTTCTCACTAGACCCTCGGTCCCCTAGTATTTCCAGAAGGTTATTTGTGTCTTCCTTCGTGAAGACAGAACCAAAGTATTTGTTCAACCAGTCTGCCATTTCTTTGTTCCCCATTATAAATTCACCTGAATCTGACTGCAAGGCACCTACATTTGTCTTCACTAATCTTTTTCTCTTCACATATCTATAGAAGCTTTTGCAGTCAGTTTTTATGGTCCCAGCAAGCTTTCTCTCATACTCTATTTTCCCCCTCATAATTAAACCCTTTGTCCTCCTCTGCTGGATTCTAAATTTCTCCCAGTCCTCAGGTTTGCTGCTTTTTCTGGCCAATTTATATGTCTCTTCCTTGGATTTAACACTATCCTTAATTTCCCTTGTTTGCCACGGTTGAGCCACCTTCCCCGTTTTATTTTCACTCCAGTCAGGGATGTACAATTGTTGAAGTTCATCCATGTGATCTTTAAATGTTTGCCATTGCCTATCCATCGTCAACCCTTTAAGTATCATTTGCCAGTCTATTCTAGTCAATTCACGTCTCATACCATCGAAGTTACCTTTCCTTAAGTCAAGGATACTAATCTCTGAATTAACTGTCATTCCCCACCTTAATAAAGAATTTTACCATATTATGGTCACTCTTCCCCAAGGGGCCTCGCACAACGAGATTGCTAATTAGTCCTTTCTCATTACACATCACCCAGTCTAGGATGGCCAGCTCTCTAGTTGGTTCCTCGACATATTGGTCTAGAAAACCATCCCTAATACACTCCAGGAAATCCTCCTCCACCATATTGCTACCTGTTTGGTTAGCCCAATCTATATGTAGATTAAAGTCGCTTATGATAACTGCTGTATCTTTATTGCCGCATCCCTAATTTCTTGTTTGATGCTGTCCCCAACCTCACTACTACTTTTTGGTGGTCTGTACACAACACCCACTAGCGTTTTCTGCCCTTTGGTATTCCGCAGCTCCACCCATACCGATTCCACATCATCCAAGCTAATGTCCTTCCTTACTATTGCGTTAATTTCCTCTTTAACCAGCAATACCACCCCACCTCCTTTTCCTTTCTGTCTATCCTTCCTGAATGTTGAATACCCCTGGATGTTGAGTTCCCCCCCAGCTTTGGTCACCCTGGAGCCATGTCTCCATGATGCCAATTATATCATATTCGTTAATTGTTGCCTGCGCAGTTAATTTGTCCACCTTATTTCGAATACTCCTCTCATTGAGGCACAGAGCCTTCAGGCTTGTCTTTTTCACACACTTTGCCTCTTTAGAAATTATAAAATGCTGCAGTATAGGGGGATCTGGGTGCCCTTGTATATGAAGCACAAAAAGTTAGCATGCAGGTACAGCCAGTAATTCGAAAGGCAAATAGAATGTTGACCTTTATTGCAAAGGGGGATGGAGTATAAAAGTAGGGACGTTCTGCTATAACTGTACAGGGTATTGGTAAGACCACACCTAGAGTACTGCGCACAGTTTTGGTTCCCTTATTTAAGGAAGGATATACTTGCATTGGAGGCAGTTCAAAGTTCGTTCACGAGGTTGCTTCCTGAGATGAAGGGGTTGTTATATGAAGAAAGGTTGAGCAGGTTGGGCCTCTACTCATTGGAGTTTAGAAGAATGAGGTGTGATCTTATTGAAACGTGTAAGATTCTGAGGGGGCTTACAGGGTAGATGCTGAGAGGATGTTTCCCTTCGTGGGGGAATCTATAACTTGGGGGTATAGTTTCAGAATAAGGAGTTGACCATTTAAAACTGAGATGCGGAGGAATTTCTTCTGAGGGTTGTAAATCTGTAGAATTCTCTCCCCCAGAGCACTGTGGAGGCTGGGTCATTGAATATATTTAAGGTGCCGATAGACAGATAAGAGAGTCAAGGGTTACGGGGAGCAGGCGGGGAAGTGGAGTTGAGCCCAGGATCAGATCAGCTATGACCTTATTGAATGGTCGAGCAGGCTCGAGGGGCCAAATGGCCTACTCCTGCTCCTATTTCGTCTTATGTTCTTATGCTCCCTCTACCCTGTCCCAAACACTCCCAGGGCAGGTACAACACTGATTAGATACAGATTAAAACTGCCACTAAACTATTCCTTCAAGCACGCCTGGCCCTGGGCAGGTACACAACGGGTTAAATTTTAGAGTAAAACTTCCTCCACACTATTCCAAAAACTCCCAGGGCAGGTACAGCATGGGTTACAAACAGAATCAAGCTCCCACTACACTGTCCCACCTGAATACATCCAGGGCAGGTACAGTGTAGGTAAAATACAGAGTAAATCTACTTCTGTACCATCCCATATAATCCCAGGGCAGGTACAGCGTGGGTTAAATATAGAATAAAGCTCCCTACACTGTCTCATCAAACACACCCAGAGCCGGTACAGCACGGTTCGATAAAGCAAAAAGCTCCCTTTATACCGTCCTATTGAACAGTCCGAGGGCAGGTACAGCACTGATTAGATTCAGAGTAAAGCTCCCTCTATTCTATCACACAAAACAATCCAAGGTTAGGTGCAGCACGACATAGATTCCGAATAAATCTCCCTCTATACTGACCCATCAAATACTCCCAGGGCAAATACAGCACAGGTTAGATACAGAGTAAAGCTCCTTCTATACCATCCCAAACACTCCCAATGCAGGTACAGCATGGGTTAAATACAGAGTTAAGCTTCCTCTACACTGTCCAATCAAACACTCCCAGGGCAAGTAGAACAGTGGTTAGATACAGCAAAAAGCTCCCTCTGCAGTGTCCCACTGAACACCAGCAGAACAGGACACTGATTACATGGACGTCATGACGTCTGCACTTTTCCCTGCCCTTTCAGCGTAAAGCTCCCCCTACACAATCACAGGACAGGGAAAAGTGCAGATGTCATGACATCCATGTAACTTGACACATCATGGGCCACCCCGACCTGTGAGAGACCACTGCAGGTCGGGGCTATAAATCGAGCTGGAGCGCCGGGCCCTGAAACATCATGGCGGGAGGTGTGGCGAATGATGGTAGAGAGCCCAAAGCCCAGGGGCAGCATGGACCTGCGCACACTGCAATGTGTGCGCGCACTGGGTCCGTGCAGCAGAGCAGGTCTCCAGTCGTCCTGGTTAATCCTTTACACTGGATAAAGGCCTAGCTCTGTCAAGCCTGTGTGGTGGCTGATGTGCAACGGTCACCATACGTTAAAAAAATTCACGCACAGGCATCTTCCACCCCCTCAACTGGAGTTCAGGACTGGAACATCGGGTCCTTCATTGAAACATCTGTGAACTCTCGTGGAAGCAAGTCATCCTCGTTCGAGGGACCTCCTGTGATGGGAGGTACAGCACGGGTTAGATACAGAGAGAAGCTCCCTCTGCACTGTCCCATCAAACACTCCTGGGGCAGGTACAGGGGGGTAGATACAGAGTAAAGCTCCCTCTACACTGTCGCATCACACATTCCCAGGGTATATACACAATGGGTTAAATTTGTTCCTAGGATGTGGGCGTCACTGGCAAGGCCAGCATTTATTGCCCATCTCTAACTGCCCTGGAGAAGGTGGTGGTGAGCCTCCTTCTTGAACCGCTGCAGTCCATGTGGTGAAGGTTCTCCCAGTGCTGTTAGGGAAGGAGTTTGAGGATTTTGACGCAGCGACGATGAAGGAACGGTGATAAACTCCCAAGTCAGGATGGTGTGTGTGTGACTGGGAGAGGAATTCTGAGATGGTGGTGTTGATGGCCTCTAGTTATGCTCTTCCCCACAAGTGGAAACATTCTCTCTGTATCCACTCTATCAAAACCTTTCATAATTTTAAAGACCTCCATTGGGTTACCCCTGCACCTTCTCTTTTCAAGAGAAACGAGACCCAGCCTGTTCATTCTTTCCTCAGGCATAAACTCACATTTCAGGTATGATTGTAAATCTAATTTCCACCCTCACCAGTACGTCTATATCCCTTTTATAATATGGAGACCAGAACTGTAATGCAGTACTCCAAGGATGGTCTAACCAAGGTTCGATACATGTTCAGCATAACTTCACTACTTTTCAATTCAATCCCCAGAGAAATAAACCCTAGTGCTTGGTTTTACAGCCTTATTAACCTGTCGCTACTTTTAGTGATTTGTATTCAGATATCACTTTGCTCTTCTGCCTCATTTAGATTATTGTTTTCCAACTAATATATATGTGACCTAATTTGTTACTAAAATGTAAAACCTCTTTTTTTTGGTGTTGAAATTAATTTGCCAATTATATGTCCATTCTGCAAGTCTCTCAGGCCAACATCCCCAGCATCGAAGCACTGACCACGCTCGATCAGCTCCGATGGACAGGCCACATTGTCCACATGGCCAATAATAGACTCCCAAAACAAGCGCTCGGCTCAGAACTCCGACATGAAAGGAGAGTTCCAGGAGGGCAGAGAAAACGCTTCAAGGACACCCTCAATGCCTCCTTGAAAAAATGGTACATCCCCACCAACTCTTGGAAATCCCTGACCCAAGACCGCTCAAAGTGGAGGAGAATCATCCGAGAAGGAGCTGCACACCTCGTGTCTCTTCGTCAGGAGCACGCCGAAGCCAAGCACAAACAACGGAAGGAGCATACGACAAACCAAGTACCCCACCCACCCGTCCCTTCAACCACCACCTGTCCCATCTATAACAGAGACTGAAGATCCCGCATTGGTCTCCGTCACCTTAGAACTCATTTTACTGTGGAAACAAGTCATCCTTGACACCGGGAGATTGCCTAAGATATTAATGTAATAGAAACATAGAAAATAGGTTCACGAGCAGGCCATTCAGCCCTTCGAGCCCACACCACCATTCAATATCATGGCTGATCATCAACCCCAGTACCCCACCTCAGCTTTCTCTCCATACCCTCGGATCCCTTTAGCCGTAAGAGCTACATCTAACTCCCTTTTGAATATATCAAACGAACTGGACTCAACAACTTTCTGTGGCAGAGAATTCCACAGGTTCACAACTCTCAGTGAAAAAGTTTCTCGTCTCAGTCCTAAATGGCTTACCCCTTATCTTTAGACTGTGACCCCTGGTTCTGGACTTCCCCAACATCGGGAACATTCTTCCTGCATCTAACCTGTCCAGTCCCATCAGAATCTTATACGTTTCTATGAGATCCCCTCTCATTCTTCTAAATTCCAGTGAGTGTAAGCCTAGCCAATCCAGTCTTTCCTCATGTCAGTCCTGCCATCCTGGGAATCAGTCTGGTGAACCTTCGCTGCACTCGCTCAATAGCAAGCACATCCTTCCTCAGATTAGGAGACCAAAACTGCACACAATATTCCAGGTGTGGCCTCACTAAGGCCCTGTACAACTGTAGCAAGACCTCCCTGCCCCTGTACTCAAATCCTCTCGCTATGAAGGCCAGCATGCCATTTGCTTTCTTTACTGCCTGCTGTACCTGCATGCCAACCTTCAATGACTGATGTACCTTGACACCCAGGTCTCATTGGTGACAGATTAGTAAATGGGGAGGTGCATTCAGATAACAATCTGCCTTCCTGTTTTTACCACCAAAGTGGATAACCTCACATTTATCCACATTGGGCAAATGCATGGCAAATGCAGTATATTCACCTAACGTGTCCAAGTCCCCCTGCAGCCTCTTAGCATCCTCCTCACAGCTCACACTGCCACCCAGCTGAGTGTCATCTGCAAACTTGGAAATATTACATTCAATTTCTTCATCCAAAATCATGAATGTATATTATAAATAACATGTGTAGTGCAGCACAGGTTAGCTAGAGAGTAAAGCTTCCTCTACACTGAGCCTTCAAACACACCCAGGACAGATACAGCCCAGGTCACACACAATAAATTCCCTCTCACTGACCCAGGACAGGTACAGCCCGGGTCACACAGTAAATTACCTCGAACTGACCCAGGACAGATACAGCCCGGGTCACACAGTAAATTCCCTCTCACTGACCCAGGACAGGTACAGTCCGGTCACACAGTAAATTCCCTGTCACTGACCCAGGACAGGTACAGTCCGGTCACACGGTAAATTCCCTCTCACTGACCCAGGACAGAAACAGCCCGGTCACACAGTAAATTCCCTCTCACTGACCCAGGACAGGTACAGTCCGATCACACGGTAAATTCCCTCTCACTGACCCAGGACAGAAACAGCCCGGGTCACACACAGTAAATTCCCTCTCACTGACGCAGGACAGATACAGCCCGGGTCACACAGTAAATTCCCTCTCACTGACCCAGGACAGGTACAGTCTGGTCACCCAGTAAATTCCCTCTCACTGACCCAGGACAGGTACAGTCCGGTCACACACAGTAAATTACCTCTCACTGACCCAGGACAGGTACAGCCCGGGTCACACAGTAAATTCCCTCTCACTGACCCAGGACAGGTACAGTCCGGTCACACAGTAAATTCCCTCTCACTGACCCAGGACAGATACAGCCCGGGTCACACACAGTAAATTCCCTCTCACTGACCCAGGACAGATACAGCCCGGGTCACACAGTAAATTCCATGTCACTGACCCAGGACAGGTACAGTCCGGTCACACACAGTAAATTTCCTCTCACTGACCCAGGACAGGTACAGCCTGGGTCACACAGTAAATTCCCTCTCACTGACCCAGGACAGGTACGGTCTGGTCACACAGTAAATTCCCTCACTGACCCAGGACAGATACAGTCCGGTCACACAGTAAATTCCCTCTCACTGACCCAGGACAGGTACAGTCCGGGTCCCCCACCCCTCACTGACCCAGGACAGGGAAAGTCCAGTCACACAGTAAATTCCCTTTCACTGACCCAGGACAGGTACAGCCCGGGTCCCCCGCCCCCCTCACTGACCCAAGACAGATACAGCCCGGTCACACAGTAAATTCCCTCTCACTGACCCAGGACAGGTACAGTCCGGGTCCCCCGCCCCTCTCACTGACCCAGGACAGATACAGCCCGGTCACACAGTAAATTCCCTCTCACTGACCCAGGACAGGGACAGTCCGGTCACACAGTAAATTCCCTCTCACTGACCCAGGACAGGTACAGTCCGGGTCCCCCGCCCCTCTCACTGACCCAGGACAGGGACAGCCCGGGTCCCCCGCCCCTCTCACTGACCCAGGACAGGGACAGTCCGGTCACACAGTAAATTCCCTCTCACTGACCCAGGACAGGTACAGTCCGGTCACACAGTAAATTCCCTCTCACTGACCCAGGACAGGTACAGTCCGGTCACACAGTAAATTCCCACTCAATGACCCAGGACAGATACAGCCCGGGTCACACACAGTAAATTCCCTGTCACTGACCCAGGACAGGGACAGTCCGGTCACACAGTAAATTCCCTGTCACTGACCCAGGACAGGTACAGTCCGGTCACACAGTAAATTCCCTCTCACTGACCCAGGACAGGGACAGTCCGGTCACACAGTAAATTCCCTCTCACTGACCCAGGACAGGTACAGTCCGGTCACACAGTAAATTCCCTCTCACTGACCCAGGACAGGTACAGTCCGGTCACACAGTAAATTCCCACTCAATGACCCAGGACAGATACAGCCCGGGTCACACACAGTAAATTCCCTATCACTGACCCAGGACAGGTACAGTCCGGTCACACAGTAAATTCCCTCTCACTGACCCAGGACAGGGACAGTCCGGGTCTCCCGCCCCCCTCACTGACCAGGGACAGTCCGGGTACCCCCCCCTCACTGACCAGGGACAGTCCGGGTACCCCCCCCTCACTGACCAGGGACAGTCCGGGTCCCCCGCCCCTCTCACTGACCCAGGACAGGGACAGTCCGGGTCCCCCGCCCCCCTCACTGACCAGGGACAGTCCGGGTACCCCCCCCTCACTGACCAGGGACAGTCCGGGTACCCCCCCCTCACTGACCAGGGACAGTCCGGGTCCCCCGCCCCTCTCACTGACCCAGGACAGGGACAGTCCGGGTCCCCCGCCCCTCTCACTGACCCAGGACAGGGACAGTCTGGGTCCCCCCCTCACTGACCCAGGACAGGGACGGTCCGGGTCCCCCCCCCTCACTGACCCAGGACAGGGACAGTCCGGGTCCCCCCCCCTCACTGACCCAGGACAGGGACAGTCCGGGTCCCCCCCCTCACTGACCCAGGACAGGGACAGTCCGGGTCCCCCCCCTCACTGACCCAGGACAGGGATGGTCCGGGTCCCCCCCCCTCACTGACCCAGGACAGGGACAGTCCGGGTCCCCCCCCTCACTGACCCAGGACAGGGACGGTCCGGTCCCCCCCCCTCACTGACCCAGGACAGGGATGGTCCGGGTCCCCCGCCCCTCTCACTGACCCAGGACAGGGACAGTCCGGGTCCCCCCCCTCACTGACCAGGGACAGTCCCCCCCCCTCACTGACCAGGGACAGTCCCCCCCCCCTCACTGACCAGGGACGGTCCCCCCCCCCTCACTGACCAGGGACGGTCCCCCCCCCCCTCACTGACCAGGGACGGTCCCCCCCCCCTCACTGACCAGGGACGGTCCCCCCCCCCCCTCACTGACCAGGGACAGTCCCCCCCCCCCTCACTGACCAGGGACAGTCCCCCCCCTCACTGACCAGGGACGGTCCCCCCCCCCTCACTGACCAGGGACGGTCCCCCCCCCCTCACTGACCAGGGACAGTCCGCCCCCCCCTCACTGACCAGGGACAGTCCGGGTCCCCCCCCCTCACTGACCAGGGACAGTCCCCCCCCCCCCTCACTGACCAGGGACAGTCCGGGTCCCCCCCCTCACTGACCAGGGACAGTCCCCCCCCCCCTCACTGACCAGGGACAGTCCCCCCCCCCCCCCTCACTGACCAGGGACAGTCCCCCCCCCTCACTGACCAGGGACAGTCCCCCCCCCCCCCCCCTCACTGACCAGGGACAGTCCCCCCCCCCCTCACTGACCAGGGACGGTCCCCCCCCCTCACTGACCAGGGACGGTCCCCCCCCCCCTCACTGACCAGGGACGGTCCCCCCCCCCCCTCACTGACCAGGGACGGTCCCCCCCCCCCCCTCACTGACCAGGGACAGTCCCCCCCCCCCCTCACTGACCAGGGACAGTCCCCCCCCCTCTCACTGACCAGGGACAGTCCCCCCCCCCTCACTGACCAGGGACAGTCCCCCCCCCCTCACTGACCAGGGACAGTCCCCCCCCCCTCACTGACCAGGGACAGTCCCCCCCCCCTCACTGACCAGGGACAGTCCCCCCCCCCCCTCACTGACCAGGGACAGTCCCCCCCCCCCCTCACTGACCAGGGACAGTCCCCCCCCCCCTCACTGACCAGGGACAGTCCCCCCCCCCTCACTGACCAGGGACAGTCCCCCCCCCTCACTGACCAGGGACAGTCCCCCCCCCCCCTCACTGACCAGGGACAGTCCCCCCCCCCCCCCTCACTGACCAGGGACAGTCCCCCCCCCTCACTGACCAGGGACAGTCCCCCCCCCCTCACTGACCAGGGACAGTCCCCCCCCCTCACTGACCAGGGACAGTCCCCCCCCCCTCACTGACCAGGGACAGTCCCCCCCCCCCTCACTGACCAGGGACGGTCCCCCCCCCCTCACTGACCAGGGACAGTCCCCCCCCCCCCCTCACTGACCAGGGACAGTCCCCCCCCCCCTCACTGACCAGGGACGGTCCCCCCCCCCCCTCACTGACCAGGGACAGTCCCCCCCCCCCCTCACTGACCAGGGACAGTTCCCCCCCCCCTCACTGACCAGGGACAGTCCCCCCCCCCCCTCACTGACCAGGGACAGTCCCCCCCCCTCACTGACCAGGGACAGTCCCCCCCCCCCTCACTGACCAGGGACAGTCCCCCCCCCCCCTCACTGACCAGGGACAGTCCCCCCCCCCCCCCCCCTCACTGACCAGGGACAGTCCCCCCCCCCTCACTGACCAGGGACAGTCCCCCCCCCCCCTCACTGACCAGGGACAGTCCCCCCCCCCTCACTGACCAGGGACAGTCCCCCCCCCCCTCACTGACCAGGGACAGTCCCCCCCCCCCCCCCCTCACTGACCAGGGACAGTCCCCCCCCCTCACTGACCAGGGACAGTCCCCCCCCCCCCTCACTGACCAGGGACAGTCCCCCCCCCCCTCACTGACCAGGGACAGTCCCCCCCCCCTCACTGACCAGGGACAGTCCCCCCCCCCCCTCACTGACCAGGGACAGTCCCCCCCCCCTCACTGACCAGGGACAGTCCCCCCCCCCCTCACTGACCAGGGACAGTCCCCCCCCCCCCCTCACTGACCAGGGACAGTCCCCCCCCCCCCTCACTGACCAGGGACAGTCCCCCCCCCCTCACTGACCAGGGACAGTCCCCCCCCCCCTCACTGACCAGGGACAGTCCCCCTCCCTCACTGACCAGGGACGGTCCCCCCCCCTCACTGACCAGGGACAGTCCCCCCCCCCCCCTCACTGACCAGGGACAGTCCCCCCCCCCTCACTGACCAGGGACAGTCCCCCCCCCCCTCACTGACCAGGGACAGTCCCCCTCCCTCACTGACCAGGGACGCTCCGGCCACGCGGTAAATTCCCTCTCACCGAAACTTCCAGATTTTTCCTTCACAAAATGGCGGCCGTGATCCTGTTCCCGGGAAGAAGCCCGGGATTTGTAAACGCGGAACTGACCGGCTGCTGTTCGGGGCTTGCGGCCTACACCGGCCTACACCGGGCGCTGATGAGGCCCACCCGCCGGATCCGTTCCTCCCCCGCGTCCCGCCGCCTCTCATCCGGCAACACTCGGTCTCCGGCCCTCTGCCTCCGGACCCACAGCGCTCCGGCCACAATCACACTGCGCATGCTCCAAATACCGCATCGCTCCGGCCATGGTCATACTGAGCATGTTCCCAATAACGCCCGGCACTGCGGCCGCGCACTGGGCTTCTCCACTTTGAATAGGGCACGCTATGGCCCGCGGAGCATGCTAGGTAAAATTACCGCCATTGAAACTAGCAATTAGGGAATAGAGGATGATGTTCTGTGATCCGATTGAAATCAAATTAATCAATAGTCCATACAGAAACCAAAGTGGACGGGCATTCTGATATGGTTTGGTCTTGGATAACAGCAGAATCCAAGCCCAGCAGTCACATGTGAATTCGGTAGAGTTTCAGCAGGTGGGTTGAATTTCTTCCCGCACGCAGGATACTTAAAACTGCCTCTCTGGTATGAATGTGCTGATTATGCATCAGCCGCTTCGAAATGTGAAACCTTTACTCACAGCAAGAGTATTTAAAGCAACAGTTCCCAATATGGGCACTCTGAATTATAAGAACATAAGAAATAGTAGCAGGAGTAGGCCATAAGAACATAAGAAATAGGAGCAGAAGAAGGCCATACAGCCCTTCGAGCCTGCACCAGCATGTAATACGATCTTGGCTGATCGGATCATGGACGCAGGTCCACTTTCCTGCCTGCTCCCCATAACCCCTTAACGTTTAAGAAACTGTCTATTTCTGTTTTAAATTTATTCGATGTCCCAGCTTCCACAGCTCTCTGAGGCAGCGAATTCCACAGATCCACAACCCTCTGAGAGAAGACATTTCTCCTCATCTCAGTTTTAAATGGGCGGCCCCTTATTCTAAGATGATGCCCTCTAGTTCTAGTCTCCCCTATCAACGGAAACATTCTCTCTGTATCCACCTTGTCAAGCTCCCTCATAATTTTATACATTTCGTTAAGATCACTTCTCAATCTTCTGAATTCCAAAGAGTAGAGGCCCAACCTACTCAACCTTTCCTCATAAGTCAATCCCCTCATCTCTGGAATCAATCTAGTGAACTTTCTCTGAACTGCCTCCAAAGCAAGTATATCCTTTCGTAAATATGGAAATCAAAACTGCACGCAGTATTCCGTGGCCTCACCAATACCCTGTATAACTGTAGCAGCTTCCCTGCTTTTATACTCCATCCCCTTTGTAATAGAGGCTGATTCCATTGGCCTTCCTGATCACTTGCTGTACCTGCATACTAACCTTTTGTGTTTCATGTACAAGTACCCCCAGCTCCTGCTGTACGACAGAACTTTGTAATCTTTCTCCATTTAAATAACTTGTTCTTTGATTTTTTTTTCTGCCAAAGTGCATGACCTCATACTTTCCAACATTATACCCCATCTTTCCCCACTCACTTAGCCTGTCTATGTCCTTTTGCAGATTTTTTGTGTTCTCCTCACTCATTGCTTTTCCTCCCATCTGTGTATCGTCAGCAAACTTGGCTACATTACACTCGGTCCCTTCTTCCAAGTCGTTAATATAGATTGTAAATAGTTGGGGTTCCAGTACTGATCCCTGCAGCACCCCACTTGTTACTGATTGACAACCTGACAATGAATCATTTACCCCGATTCTCTGTTTTCTGTTCTTTAGCCAATCCTCTATCCATGCTAATATATTACCCCCAACCCCATGAACTTTTATCTTGAGCAGTAACCTTTTATGTGGCACCTTGTCAAATGCCAAATACACCACATCCACTGATTCCCCTTTATCAACCCTCTTCGTTACATCCTCAAAGAATTCCAGCAAATTTGTAAAATGTGACTTCCCCTTCATAAATCCATGCTGACTCTGTCTGACCGAATTATGCTTTTCAAAATGTCCTGCTACTGCTTCTTTAATAATGGCCTCCAACATTTTCCCAACCACAGATGTTAGACTAACATCTATAGTTTCCTGCTTTTTGTCTGCCTCCTTTTTTAAATAGGGGTGTTACATTTGCAGTTTTCCAATCTGCTCTGCCATTTAATACGATCGGGGCTGATCCAATCATGGACTCGGGTTCACTTCCCTGCCCGCTCCCCATAACCCTTTATTCCCTTATCTGTGTCAACAGTTGGGACAATGGAGTGAATCCCCACACATGAAGTATCTAAACAGTCTCTCTCCAGTTTGGTTTAAATGCCAATCTGAGAATGAACCAATCAGTAAGCAGTGGAATACCGCAGGGATCAGTGCTGTGACCCCAACTATTTACAATGTATATTAACGACTTGGATGAAGGGACTGAATGTAACTTAGCCAAGTTTGCTGATGATACAAAGATGGGAGGAAAAGCAATATGTGAGGAGGACACACAAAATCTGCAAAAGGATATAGACAGGCTAAGTGAGTGGGCAAAAATTTGGTAGATGGAGTATAAAGTTAGAAAGTGTGAGGTCATGCACTTTGGCAGAAAAAAAATAAAAGAGCAAGTTAGTATTTAAATGGAGAAAGATTGCAAAGGGCTGCAGTAGAGTGGGATCTGGGGGTACTTGTGCATGAAACACAAAAGGTTAATATGCAGGTACAGCAAGTGATCAGGAAGGCCAATGGAATATTGGCTTTTATTGCAAAGGGGATGGAGTATAAAAGCAGGAAGTCTTGCTACAGTTATAAAAAAAAAACGGATATTGGTGAGGCCACACCTGGAATATTGCGTGCAGTTTTGGTTTCCATACTTACAAAAGGATATACTTGCTTTGGAGGTAGTTCAGAAAAGGTTCACAAGGCTGATTCCAGAGATTTACGAGGAAAGGTTGAGTAGGTTGGGCCTCTACTCATTGGAAGTCAAAAGAATAAGAGGTGATCTTATTAAAACATATAAAATTATGAGGGGGGTTGACAAAGTGGATGCAGAGAGGATGTTTCCACTGATAGGGGAGACTAGAACTAGGGGACATCATCTTAGAATAAGGGGCCGCCCATTTAAAACTGAGATGAGGAGAAATATCTTCTCTCAGAGGGTTGTGAATCTGTCGAATTCGCTGCCTCAGAGAGCTGTGGCAGCTGGGACATTGAATACATTTAAAACAGAAATAGACAGTTTCTTAAACGATAAAGGAATAAGGGGTTATGGAGAGTGGGCAGGGAAGTGGACCTGAGTCCATGATCGAATCAGCCAAGATCGTATTAAATGGCAGAACATGCTCGAGGGGCTGTATGGCCTTCTCCTGCTCCTATTTCTTATGTTCTTACAACTATGCTCTTGTATTAGCAAATGGGATAATCGATTGAATCCCTTTCCACATACAGAACAGTGGATGGATTCTCCACATTAATAACATGCTAGTGTGGTGGAAGGTGAGATGAGCGAGTGAATCTCTTTCCACATTCAGCAGGTGAATGGCCTCTTCCCGGTGTGACTGTATCCACGAGTTTTCACCTCAGACAAGCAACTGAATCCATTCCCACAGTCCCCACATTTACACTGTTGATGCAGGTCAGCGCACGAGTCTGATAGGCTAGACGATTGGTTGAAGGTCGATCCACATACAGAACACGTGTCCTGTTTCTCCCAGCTGTGATTGCTGCTTTTATCTTCTATATCCAAAGCCCGACGATATTCAGGTCCTGATCACTCTGGTGAATCTGTGAAATCTTGACATGATGTTTGGTTTGAGTTTCCCATCTTAAGTCTTTGAAAATTGTACAATCAAATTCAAATGGATCTTCAAAAATAGTGAGATATTTCAGAAAGGCGCAAGTCAACGAAAGAGACAGGTTTCCAATCACAGCACAGTGCAGAAGAGAGTGACTGTTAATAGTAAATACCTCTGTGGATATGTGAACTGGATATATGAAAATAAAGACAGTGAAGTGAACTGGATATATGAAAATAAAGACAGTGAAGTGAACTGGATATATGAAAATGTATAAGCCATGAAAAAATAACAGAGAATGTCAGATTGCAAATAATACAACATCAGCACAATTAACAGACTTTCTCAAGGTTTTTGTTACTAATCATGCCAGTATAATTGTAACATAATTGTAACATTCACAAGCAATGTGTAAGAAAGCTACTTGTAAGAAACAGATGCTGTAATCACTTGCCCGTATTTAATTGGGCAAAGAAGGCCAGGTATCGGCTAATGAGTGGACAAAGGGAAGGAGGGGTCACAAAGGATAGGGTGAACTAAATGTCTTTCAATTGTATTCTGTACTGAAATTGTATAAATATTGCGCCTCTATGTTGTAACAACACTTGTCCGTAGGAAGTGGGTATGCTCTATTAAGAGAGTATTTCTTCTGTCTGATAAGTCTCGGCCGGTAAGATAAATTAATAAAGACTGCTTTGTTACAAGCTCCTTTGGTGTTCGCCTCAGTGTATTCACTGAAACAGATTGAAGGAAAAGAATCCAGAAATCAACATTTGGTGTCAGAAGTGGGATCTCAATGGACGACTGACGAAAACTTGCAAATTAAGAACATGACTAGCCTTGGACGGGACGGGAGGAAAATGGCCACTGGAGTGAGTATATTTTAAAATACCACTGCAGTTTCCTTCAGTTTCAAAAGTCTAAGAAAAGTTTGGCCACTCGCTGGTTCTCAGGTAGTGTCTGAACGAGAGCCAGGTCAATCTGGCGAATACCTTCTAAACTTAGGAAATAAGTGTCCAAGTCAGGTGTGACATCGACCTTGTATATCACTTAGCCCGTCTAGGCACTGATTGGATTCGAATTGCGCGGCAACGCGGAAGGTAGGACTCGATAGGGCTGGATAAGGTTAGATCCAATCGCGGGGCGACGCGATCCGCGGGGCGACGCGATCCGCGTGGCGACGTGAAAGGTAGGGTTAGATAGGGCTAGATGGGGTAACGCAAGATCGCGCAGCGACGCGAACCGTGGGGTAACGCAAGATCACGCAGCGATGCGAACCGCGGGGTAACGCAAGATCGCGCAGCGACGCGAACCGCGGGGTAACGCAGGATCGCGTGGCGACGTGAACCGCGGGGCAACGTGGGAGATAGGGTTAGTTTAAATCGCACGGCGACGCGAACTGCAGGGCGACGCGGGAGATAGGGTTAGTTTAACTTGTGCGGCGACTTGAACCGCGGGGTGACGCAGGAGATAGGGTGAGTTTAAATTGCGCGGCGATGCGAACCGCGGGGCGACACGGAGAAAAAGAAACCGTGCAGCAACGTGGAGGTTAGAGAAATATTAAACCGCGGGACTGTGTAAAATTAAAATTAAAATTGTACTTATGCCAGGTGTGGTGTCGATCTTGTATATCACTTGGTCCGCCTAGGCTCTCGATAAGTTAACCAAAACCACCACAGGGGGACATCAGGACTAATTAGAAACAGTTAAAATACGAGGGGCAACATGAAAATGGGTAATCAGTTGGATAAAACCACGGATGCGGGTAGTCCGCTACAAAAGTTATGTAAGGAATTCCCTGAAAGAGCTGAACAATTTAGAAAATTATCAGGAGCCCTGAACAAATTATTAGGAGATGACCAATGGCCCCTAGGTGGCACTAGAAGCGTAGAGGTAGCAAAAAAGGCACAGGGATTGATTTGGAGAAGGGGACGAGGGAAAAGGGACAAAAATTTAATTGCAACATGGCGACACTATTGTCAAAAATTAAAAGATGCATCACTTCTGTCAAGTTGGCAAATAAACGGCACTAAATTTGGACTCTCATTGACAGAAGGAGGACATGTTAAAACCGTAGACGTCTTAAAAAAAGAATGCGCGCACGAAAAACGTACTAAGAAATCCGCTGGGACCTCTGAGAAAGGTATTGACCGACTACGTAGTCAAATGGCTGGCTTTGCGTTGACCGAGGCTGATGGTGAAATTGATGAATGGTCACTGACTCGGCGCCCAAAGGCGCTTCCCGCAGCCCCTAGCCCCTTGTCCCAGTCCTCTTCCCATCCCCCTCCACCGTACACTCCGGCGAGAGGAGTTAAAGATAAATGTAACCCCACACCAACGAAGCAACAAGCCCAAACGGACTCCTCATCCTCTGATAGTGATTCGGATCTCCAGTTCACAGGCAATATAGCTGAGAGGACCAGATCTCACACTCGGAAGGGCAGAACTATATCTCGACATCACAGACAGTCCCGTAAATCCTCTAGTCAAACTACCAGTCCCAGTTGTGAAAAGCATAGCAAACACTCCCGCCGATTGAGACGCGGAGGTGTCGAGCAGTCAACATCCTCCGACCTAGAAATGATTTCCAAGATCCCAAAGCCCCGACACCAATTCCCTGTCAGACCAATGCCAAACCCTGATGCACAACAAGCTGCAAACCACCCCTCTATAGATGTCTATGTGCCCTGGAAACCGAACGAAATTATGGCCCTTATGGCCAGCATACCAGATCGGAAAAAAGAACCTATCAAATTTATAGATCATCTTCGAATTACTATTTCAGTTTATAATGCAGAATCAAGGGACCTGAGGGCCTTGGTAAAACAAACCCTGAGCCCAACTGAGCATACCCGATTTCTAACTCACCTAGGACGTGCTACTCATGATGCATTGTTGGTTGCACACCCTAACAATGCCCAGGATCGCCTAGACGCTATCTTTAATGCTCTCACCTCGACCCTTCAGAAGCCCATCAGTATGGCAGCAGTATTAGAAACTAAACCCAAACGAGAAGAAACTGCCGATAAATTCATGGAAAGATTTATTGAAATATACGGGAGTCAATCAGGAGATAATGCCTTCAGGGAAGGAGAGGATTCTCCTCAATTCTGCGCTATCCTACTTCAGTGCCTGCCCTATTCGATTGCTCACGCTATCCGGACAAATAATATGAATTGGGCAGATAACAGTAAAGCCCAGATGGAAAGGGCGGTTAAATATTATTGGCAGGAAAAGAAAGGAGAGGGGGGAGGTGCGCCCCCAACCCGGGTCAAGGCTGAATACGTGACTAGAAAGGAAGAGCCGTCTCGGGTGGAAGGACCAAAACCCAACCCAAGGGGATACCAGATGGAACCGCAGTGTTGCGTGCAGGGTTGGGTGGATAAACAGGGATACAGTTATACCAAACACCCAAACGGCCCGGGCCCTGCTAATTACAGACCGCCCTACTGTCCCCGGCCTGGTATGGGAAGAGGTCGGGGCTGGGAAAGACGAGATGGATGCTTTATTTGTGGGCAAGAAGGACATTGGAGTAGAGAGTGTCCCTACCGTCAGCACGAAAAAGGAAGAGGAGGAAGAGGAGGGGGGCAAGGGGGGAGAGGACGGGGATCTTACACTAACTTCTCCCAGAACAACCCCTTTGGCCAACCGTCCCCCGATTATTCGTATTGTCTACGTAGCTTGATTGTGCAGGGACCCTCCCCGGATGACGAACCGATGATATTGTTAAAAGTTCTGAATGAGTGGCAACCCTTCTTGATAGATACGGGAGCCTTCATTTCTTCTGTACAATCAAAGCTTAAACTCCCCACCTCCACTGAAACACAGGAACTGTCAGGATTCCTGGGACAAGTCTCTACATTCCCGGTGTCAGAACCGGTTAAAGTGGGTTACCAGGAAGAATCGGTGGAACATCGATTTGTTATCACTACCAATCTGGACTGTAACTTGTTTGCCAGAGACCTTCTCTGCAAATTCCAGTTGCATTTGGAGTGCGGGGATGATGGGATTATTGTAAAACAGGAAACCCTTAAGCGGCAGTATTATACCACTAGAACCCCTCAGTGGTGGTCTCTGGACCTGCCGCAGGCACCCTATCACGTGACCCTAGCATACGATCTCAGTGGGAAGAATCAGGACCTGCAGAACTTTTATCAGGATCACGAAGGGGAAGAGAAGGAAATTCTATTAAGGGCTCGAGTGACTGGACCGGAAGGGAAGGCAGATTTTGTGGAAATGGATAAGAATCTGTGGAGACAGCCCCCGAAGGTAGCACCACATATTACTCGTGAAGTATTACCTCCCCACCACGCTAAAGATTTGGGAGTTATGGTGCGCCAGGCTATAGACGAGGCTGACCCTACCAGCCGGGATGTGCAAATTGTAAAACATGGCCGAACAGTCCAATTCCACGGGGACCCCGAGAAGGTCTTAACGACTCTGCAGCATCATACTGGTCTGACATACCTGACTATGTGGATCCTCACGTGTGGGCAGAGGACCCCTTCCAAGTGGGTTATACTCCCATTGATCCGATTGAGATCCCAGTGCAGGGCAATGTGGACTGGCCCTCTATCCGACAGTACCCACTGAAATCACAGGCAATACCGAGTATCCACCGACTGATTAAGGGGCTAGTGGAACAGAGGATTTTGGTCCAATGCCAGTCCCCATGTAATACTCCTATACTGGCAGTCCCTAAGCCAGGCAGACCAAACGAATACCGTTTAGTTCAAGACCTTCGAGCTATCAATGCTATCGTCCAGCCCCTGCACGCTCTGGTTCCCAACCCAGCACAGATAATCCCAGCAAACGCCAAGATCTTCGCTATAATAGACCTTCAACATGCCTTCTTCACTTTGCCGCTAGCCCAGGCAAGTCAGTACCTATTCGCCTTCACTTACCAGGGACAGCAATATACCTGGACTAGACTTCCCCAAGGGTTCATCCACTCCCTGACCTTATTCTCAAGGTGCCTGCAGAAACAGTAACAGTCCCTCACGCTGACTAAGGGATCCACTTTGATTCAGTATGTGGACGATTTACTGGTAGCCAGCGCAGATGAACCAAGTAATCAGGAGGATGCTAATCAGTTACTGAATTACTTGACCTCCCTGGGATACATAGTTACCCCGTCAAAGGTCAAAATTGGCCAGTCTCAAGTCAAATTTCTTGGGATCATTTTATCAGGCACCCACCGAGCCTTGGAGGCTAACCGAGCCGAACCCATCTGCCAGTTTCCAGTCCCTAGCACGGCTAGACAAATGCGGCAGTGGTTGGGGATGATCAATTACTGTAGATCCTGGATCCCTAATGCTGCCCTGATGACTAAGCACCTCACACCATACATTACCAAGGAAGGCAGCTTTGAAATAGAAACCGCAGATGTCCAAGCCTTTAAGGAACTAAAGACAGTCCTGCTGCAAGCTCTGGCTTTGGGCCGGCCCCTCTATGACCGGCCCTTTCAACTGTATTGTACGATCTTGAAAGATTGTGCTACCGCTGTCTTAACTCAGAAACACGGGGATAAGCATAGGCCTGTTGCTTACTACTCTTCTAAAATAGACCCCGTTGCCTTGGGGCACCCTGTATGTACTCAAATATTAACCGCCATCTACAATAGCCTTCAATCTGCCGCCAACCTCACCCTCCAGCAGGATATTGTTGTATATACCTCTCACTCCGTAGCTGCCCTCCTGGGTCAACTGCAGACTCAACATTTTACCATGGCCAGGCAAAGTAGATATGAGATCTACTGACTAAATAATCCAAGCTTGACCTTTCGGCACTGTACTGCCATTAATCCGGCCTGTTTTCTTACTGAGCCACCCCAAGATGAGGAAGAACCCAGTCATGATTGTTTATCTTTAATTCAAGAGGCCACCTCGGTCAGGGAGGATTTAGTTGATGTACCAATGGAGGACCCTGGCTGTATTATGTATGTTGACGGAAGCTCTTCCATTGACCTAGAAGGCGGACAAAATTCGGGATACGCCATAGTAGACCAGGAGAATCAGGTCGTGGAATCTGCCGCCTTTGAAACCGCCTATTCTGCCCAACAAGCTGAACTATTCGCCCTCACCCGAGCCTGTATCTTGACCAAAGACCTCAAGGTCAATATCTATACCGACTCTGGGTATGCCTTTGGAGTAGCCCATGATTTCGGACAATTATGGAAAAATAGGGGATTCCTAACTTCAAATGGGAATGAGATATCCCATAAGCAGCTAGTATCTGACTTGTTGCAAGCCCTCATGCTCCCCAAGCGAATTGCCATTGTCAAATGTACCGCCCACACCATCGGAAAGTCTCCGGTTGATATAGGGAACCACTGTGCTGACAGAGAGGCTAAACAGGCCTCTTGTGGACAACAAATGGTGGTGCCTAGAATGATGAGTCAAACTAAAAATCCTGCAAAGGATAAGTTAGCCTCGGAAAAACCAATGCCAACCATCCAAGATGTCATTAAAGCACAGGAGGACGCTCCTGAAAAAGATAAACTGTTGTGGAAAGATTATGGATGTACTTATGACAATGTTTCTAAACTCTGGACCACTCCCGCGGAACAGACTTGCATGTCTGACGAGTTGGCCTTATGGGTTATTGAATGTATGCATTTTGCTACTCATTGTGGAGCAAGGACCACGAGTGACACACTTTTGGCCACTTGGTGGCACCCTAGACTCCAGGCGTTGGCCCAGAACATCAGTAGTCGTTGCCTTGGTTGCCAACAGCATAATCCAGGGAAGGGAGTCCCCTGTGATTGGGGTAAGACGCTCCTACCAGAAGGTCCCTTTGAGACCTTGCAGTTGGACTACATTGAGTTGCAAAGGGTTCAGTGTTACAAATATGTGTTAGTAATAGTGGATGTGTTCAGCAAATGGATCGAAGCTTACCCTACCCTGGACAATAAGGCTCAAACTGTTGTTAAGGTGTTAATGAGGGAAATTGTTCCGAGATATGGTATCCCAGCTCGACTGAGTTCCGATAATGACCCTCACTTTATTGGCCAAGTTAACAAAGAATTCTGTTCCCAGATGCGCATTAACCAGCAGCTGCATCGCGCCTACCGACCCCAAGCTGTGGGATTAGTTGAACGTGCTAATCAAACTCTTAAAACCAAGCTTGCAAAACTGGTAGCATCAACCGGACTCAATTGGCTTAAACTCCTTCCCATAGCCCTATTCCAGATTCGCACTACTCCAACTGGTAAGGCTAGACTGACCCCCGCTGAGGTCATTTATGGTAGACCCCTTAGGACCCCCTGGAATCAGAATGTCCCCTCCACTGTCCAGTTCCACCACATGACTGAGGAAATGACCACCTATGTTCTTTCCCTGACTCAGGCTCTGCGAATAGCCCACAACCAGGTTCGAGATGCTCACCTCGACCTCCCAGTTTTACCCAAATCATCCCTCGTGGCACCAGGGAAGTATGTCCTGATTAAGAAATGGATTCGAAAGGGATTAGAGCCACAATGGGAGGGGCCTTTTCAGGTGTTACTCACTACCCCCACCGCAGCCAAGGTTGAGGGGAGAAGTGCCTGGGTTCACCTGCACCACTGCAAGCTCACCACCCCCTAACAAACCTCTTTTACTGGTTATTCTAACTCCTGTTTCTGTTCCAGATTTCCTCTTCTCCATAGCTGAACAAGGCCATCGACATCCTAATAGACAGCCAGCTACACCGACAGCTACACCACAGTGATCTGAGAAGAGAGACGAGAAAACTGAACTCTATTAATCAGCAAAATTGGACTATTTAATTGAATTTTGAGCCGTAAGATGAAACCATGTCTGTTTGCCACAGTCTGTATAATAGTGTTGATATATGACAGTTTCGGCACATGGGAGGGGAGACAGAGGCGAGAGCTCAATGTAAACACCTTTTTGTATATGCCTTATGTTTATGCACAAAATGGGCACTTTTCTAGATGCTGGGTGTGTTCACATATCCCTATACATTCCAAAGGGGGAATTCCTTTGCGCCCTGTTCCACTGACCCTAACTGAGACTGTCAGATGGATTCAGAGCCAGACTATCATGAGAGGAGGGGGGCCAATACAAGTACGAGTGATGAAAGGCAGGTCAAAAGAGGGATCACGGAGATCAGGAGGAGTATTATACCGTTACCACGTGAATGACCACGGGGAGGTCACCAAGTGGGGGAGTGCTGGAGACCCCATTAGTCAGATGTCCCAGGGATGGTACCAACCAACCTACAACCGTGAAAAGGAACCCCCATTCTTAGCCCTGACCAATACCTCAGGGATTGGGAGGCCAACCGGGGACATATGTCTAACCCGAAATGACACCAGTAACAAAGGACATATCATAGGGTACAGCAATTGCCCACAGTCTCAACATCACCACAGGTGCATGAGTCACCATCCTCTCTCACGATCCGAATAACACAGGTGGAAGTTTGTGGGCCCAGTCCTGGGACCTGGAGACAATATATCAGAAAGCAGCTTTTAACATATTTCGTGTGCGGTCATAAGGCATATCCTTGGTTGCCTAGGCGATGGACAGGGTCCTGCTATCTGGGATATGTGGTGCCATTTGTGCGGCAAGTACGTACCCTGGCGGAAGCACATGCCTCCAGCTGATACAAGCGAGCCATCACCCCCGTCGACAAGTTCTTTGGGGTCATGATGTTCCCAATCAGGATAGGACGTCTCATGGATGAAGTACAGAACCTAGAGACGATATTGGAACAGATAGCTAACAATACTGCTGAAGCTCAGGAGGACATCACAGCTGAAATGGTAGCAATAAGGACCGTAGCATTACAAAACCGAATGGCCCTCGATTACCTGTTAGCTGAGAAAGGGGAACGTGTGCCCTGATAGGATCTGAATGTTGCACTTACATTCCTGATAGTTCAGAAAACATAACCAATCTCGCTGATCACATAAGAAGAGAGGTAAAGAAGTTATCCACATCAGCAAGAGGATCTAGCAGGTCTGATTGGCTGTTAGGTGGATCTTGGAGATCCTATCTAATGCATGGGGCAATTATTCAAATTGTAGTAATAATTACCTGTTGTCTGATTGTTGGTTGCCTTAACCTCTGCTGTAAAGTAATGATGGCAAGGTTAGCAAACCCTCTTGTGGTCAAGGGCTCCCGGGTTATGATCCAACGAACTAAAGAACTACTCGACAATAACAACAATATGATTCAGGAAATAGAGTGTGAACGGATGAATGCAATACTCCTAAATGTTATCATGGAATGATAAAAGGGGGGAATGTGGATATGTGAACTGGATATATGAAAATAAAGACAGTGAAGTGAACTGGATATATGAAAATGTATAAGCCATGGAAAAATAACTAAGAGAATGTCAGATTGCAAATAATACAACATCAGCACAATTAACAGACTTTCTCAAGGTTTTTGTTACTAATCATGCCAGTATAATTGTAACATAATTGTAACATTTACAAGCAATGTGTAAGAAAGCTACTTGTAAGAAACAGATGCTGTAATCACTTGCCCGTATTTAATTGGGCAAAGAAGGCCAGGTATCGGCTAATGAGTGGACAAAGGGAAGGAGGGGTCACAAAGGATAGGGTGAACTAAATGTCTTTCAATTGTATTCTGTACTGAAATTGTATAAATATTGCGCCTCTATGTTGTAACAACACTTGTCCGTAGGAAGTGGGTATGCTCTATTAAGAGAGTATTCCTTCTGTCTGATAAGTCTCGGCCGGTAAGATAAATTAATAAAGACTGCTTTGTTACAAGCTCCTTTGGTGTTCGCCTCAGTGTATTCACTGAAACAGATTGAAGGAAAAGAATCCAGAAATCAACACCTCCACATTCCAAGATAAATGAGACTATCATTTAAATATAAATGTGCAGAAAAAGGGGTGTCACTGTCCTTTTAAATATCTGCCCCATTCCCCCTGGCAGTGGGAGGAGGAACAGTGCTTGGTCTCTTTATATCCTGACCCTGTGGACCACGCATGAGAACCTGCTCTATGTGGGAGTGGGACATCGGGAACCTTATGATCTTGGGAACCCACTCTATGTGGGGACAACTTACACTGGCCCACCAAATCCAGGCATCAATAACACTGAGACACCAAATCCAGGGACAACTTACATTGGTCCACCAAATCCAGGGACCACTTACACTGAGACACCAAATCCAGGGACAACTTACATTGGTCCACCAAATCCAGGGACCACTTACAGTGTTACACCAATTCCAGGGACCACTTGCACTGAGCCACCAAATCCAGGGACCACTTACACTGAGACACCAAATCCAGGGACCACTTACACTGTGGCACCATGCCCAGGGACCACTTGCACTGAGACTATAAAAGGGAATCAGAGAGCCTCAGTATGGGGAATGGTCATGTTGGTGAAACCAGCTCAAGTGAGGGAGAAAGGCGGGTAATGGATGAAGATATGACGGTGGCATAAGATGGTGACTGGTGGGGCCTGGTGACAGGTTATAATCAGAAGCCCTTTACAGACAGGCTGATGATTGGATGTAACCAGTGTGACACCTGGATCCACCTGCTCTTGTCCCAAAATCCCAAAGTCTAATGTCCTTGATGTCGTTTTCTGTGGGAAATGTCGAGATGTGAAAGAAGGGATGAAATCAGGCTCAGGTCAGAAATAAGGTTCCTTGAATGAACAATTCATGAGGCTGTTTTGTGAATTGTCTGTGTGAAGTTAAAAAACATGAAATGAAAAAGGATGCGTCTAGTGATGCTGACATTGTCAAAAGTGGATTCTATCCCCAACCCCTAATCCTAACCCCAAACCAGTGACCCCTAATTCTAACCCGTAAGTGTAACTACTAACCCCTGATCAAGTGCGACAATGACACCTAGCAGTCCTTGGCCGAAGACCGCCCTAAGTGGAGAAAGTGCACCCTCCCGTCGCAGAGAAGACGCACTATCACAGTGCAAATGTACGACCCCCACATCCCCGTCATCGATGTGCTGACTTTCCTCAACAGGTTTGTCGATGGGGCAGGAAGCAGCAGTGACTTGAAAGACGGGCACGGAATATGGACCAGCAAGCGCCAGATCCAGGCCACCTTGAAGGTGGACGCCAGCGGAACCATCCTGCACCCACCCTCCAGCTTTTCCATCGGAGGAAGCCGGGGCTACATGGTGTATGCTGGCCAACCCAACGTGTGCCGCACCTGCGGGAAGGCAGGCCATGTGGCGGCAAGCTGCAAGACGGTCATCTGCCGAAACTGCAAGAACGAGGGCCACCAGACAAAAGACTGCAAGGAGACCAAGTGCTGCAACCTCTGTGGTCTGGCTGGGCACCTTTACAAAAACTGCCCCAAACGCAATCGCAGCTATGCGCAGGCAGCAAAGAACATTGCACCAGAGGAGGAGGAAGCTGACAAACACAACGCTCCAGGAGAGCCACACCCTCCCCCCGACCATGAACTCGGGACAAGACGGCGAGGAAGAGAACACTGTTACCGCGAGCTGCGAGCCACCAGCAGCCAGCAGCGAACCTCGCCCCCAAAGCACCGAACCCAGAGACGAGCTGACATCAGACGAGGAAGTGGAATGGCAGACAGTCGGGAAAAGGCGCAAGGCCAAGAGGCGACCACCAAGCTCAGCAGAAACCAGCGACGGCAGCTTGTCTGATGAGGAAAAGTGCCACCGCCTGAAGAAGAGGCAATGCGCCATCCCACGGCCACGGAAAACCGGGAGCAGGGAAGCGACCAACACAGCCCTGCCCCAGGAACCTGAGAGCAACAAAGGGCCCAGCGCACACGAGCTCCGGGACACCGGGAGCGAAGGAGTAACCAACGCAGACCAGCCCCGGGATAACAGGAGCAGCGAAATACCCAGCACACCCCACCTCCGGAACACCGGGAGCGACGCAGCGGTCGACGCACACCAGCTCGACACCGCCGCGACTGAGGGAAAGGGGGAACCACCAACACCAGGCGAGGACTGTGCAGAGAACATTGAGGACTTAATCACAGAACCGCCGCAGTCCCCTGGTCAAAACATCCCCACAGCAGAGGACGACGATGACCACGCCACCCCAGGTGCAGTAAATGTTGAATTTGATGTAAATAGTAATAACTTACACATGCTGGAAATCGCCATTGTGGAATATGGGGTGATGGAAAACGGTTTACCTGAAATTGAAAACGATGTATCTGAACTGCAATGTATGTAAATGTAAAACATAGCTTAAAAATGGATTTAAAAATTGCTAGTATTAACGTGCGTAGCGTGAAATCGACGACGCGATGTGTTTCCACCTTGGGGAACCTCGCCAAGGTCAAAGCGGACCTGCTGTTCTTGCAGGAGTGCGGTCTGCCGCACTCCAGCAGTTACCGGCAGTGGTCACGATGGTAGGCCCATGGACCATCCATTTGGTCAGGGGGCAACGACAGCCGAGCTTCCGGCCTGGGCATTCTGCTGCGGGGAGGCCACTTCACCATCACCGAAGTTAAGGAGGTGGTGGGCGGCCGCCTCCTCGTAGCAGACGTAATGTACAAAAACTCCCCTCTCAGGTTAATTAATGTTTACGCTCCAGCTGTGAAGAACGAGAGGCTGGCCCTCTTCCAGCAGCTCCCACTGTTACTGGCAACGTCCAGGCCGGTCATTCTGGGTGGTGACTTCAACTGCATCGTCGATGTGGCTGGATGATCCAGCAGAGCCGACAGCAAGCTGGACGCCACGTCCAGACTCCTGATGGATGCGGTAAAAGATGCCAAGCTGTGCGACGTCTTCAGCAACCCTGCAGACGGAGCACCGCTCAGATACACCTGGTCAAGACCAGACGGGTCCGTCCGTTCCAGAATAGACTTCCTGTTTGTGTCCCACACGCTCAAGGTCAGATCCACCGACGTCACGCTGATGGTCTTCTCTGACCACTGCCTCCTACTGGCTGACTGTCGCCCACAGGAAAACCAGAAAGTTGGCAGAGGGATATGGAAGCTGAACGTGAAACTGTTGACTCCGGAAAACATTGAGGAGCTCAAGAGGGATTACAAAGGTTGGAGAACCGTAAAGCCCCTCTGTGATTCCCCGATGCACTGGTGGGAAACAATCAAGACAAACATCAAGAGGTTCTTCATCCTCAAAGGTGTTCAGGAGGCGAGAGGGAGACAGAGGGAATTGTCCCAACTCCAGAAGAGCATGCAAAACCTGCTCCTGCTGCAGTCGATGGGGGTCGATGTCGCGGAGGAACTCGAAGAGGTGAAGGGCCAGCAAGCCTCGCTCTTTGCCTCAGAGTCCTCTAAGATCATCTTCCGCTCCAGAGTCCGCTCCGTCGAGCAGGATGAGACGTGTTCGCGTTTCTTCTTCCAAAAGGTACACAGGGGGAGCTCTGTGATCACCAGCCTAAAGGAAGAAGACGGTTCTGTGACATCTTCGCAGCCTGACATGCTGAGGATCAGCGAATCCTTCTATGCCGGGCTGTACGACGTCAAGCCCACAGACCGCGCGGCCTCCCAGTCTTTCCTGTCGTCTATCTCGGAGGTCTTAGACGACAGCGAGCGGGAGAGTCTGGACCACCCGCTAACTCTGGACGAGCTGACAAAGGCCGTCCGGTCCTTCGAGACGAATAAAACTCCCGGAAGCGACGGCTTACCGGTCGAGTTGTACTCGGCTCTGTGGGACTGGATAGGCCCGGACCTGCTGGAAGTGTACGGAGGTATGCTTCTGGCCGGCAGCATGTCAGAATCAATGAGGAAAGGCATCATCACCCTCATCTACAAGCAGAAGGGGGAGAGGGAGAAAATCAAAAACTGGCGGCCTATTTCCCCGCTCAATGTGGACTACAAGATCCTGTCAAAGGTCATCGCCAACAGGGTCAAGTCTGCTCTTGAGCTGGTGATTCACCCGGACCAGACCTGCGCTGTCCCCGGCAGGAAGATCTCTGATAGCCTCGCGCTACTCAGAGATACGATCGCCTACGTGCGGGACAGGAGGGTGAACACCTGTTTAATCAGCTTAGACCAGGAGAAAGCCTTTGACAGGATATCGCACACGTACCTGATGGACGTGCTCTCCAAAATGGGGTTCGGGGAGGGCATCCGAAATTGGGTCAAACTGCTCTACACAGACATCAGTAGCACAGTTCTAATCAATGGGTGGGAAACTCAAAGCTTTCCAATCAGATCTGGAGTCAGGCAAGGCTGTCCTCTCTCGTCTGTCTTGTTTGTGTGTTGTATCGAGCCCTTTGCCGAGTCCATCAGGAAGGATGCGGGCATCAGAGGGGTGACGATCCCAGGCAGCGGAGGCACCCAGGTCAAGACCTCCCTGTACATGGACGACGTCGCCGTCTTTTGCTCGGACCCGCAGTCGGTCCGCAGATTGCTTGCAATCTGCGACCAGTTTGAACTGGCCTCGGGAGCAAAGGTCAACCGCACCAAAAGCGAGGCCATGCTCTTTGGTCACTGGACCGACCGAGCCTCCATTCCCTTCACCATCAAGCCAGATTTCCTGAAGGTGCTGGGAATATGGTTCGGAGCGGACGGGGCGTGCGCCAAAAACTGGGACGAGCGCATTGCCAAGGTCAGACAGAAACTGGCATTTTGGGAGCAGCGCTCCCTTTCCATCACAGGCAAGAACCTGGTCATCAGGAGTGAGGTGCTCTCGGTGTTGTTGTATGTGGCGCAGGTCTGGCCCATCTCACGCTCCTGCGCCGCGGCAGTCACCCGGGCCGTCTTCCACTTTGTCTGGAGATCCAAAATGGACCGTGTCCGCAGAGACACGATGTACAAATCTCTGGACAGTGGAGGAAAGGACGTTCCGAACGTGGCCCTCATCCCGATGGCCACCTTTGTGTGCGGCTGCATCAAGCTATGCACAGCCCCCCCAGTACGCAAACACCAAGTGTCACTACGTGCTGAGGTTTTACCTTTCTCCATTGTTGAGAAGGATGGGTCTGGCCACGCTGCCGCGAAACGCCCCCACCAGTTGGACCATGCCTGTCCACCTGTCCTTCGTGGAAAAGTTCTTCAAAAGAAACCCCTTTGACCACAAGGCCATCAAACAGTGGTCAGCACGTAAGGTCCTGGACGCCCTACGAAAGAAAGAGATGGTGGACCCTGTCGGTGGTTCCCTGAGCGGACTGTCGAACTTGTTTGGCAGAACGTCTCATCGCCAGAGCTGTCACACAAGCACCAAGACGTAGCTTGGTTGGCGGTGAGGAGGGCCCTACCCGTCAGAGCGTTCATGCACAGCCGACGCCTCAGCAGCACGGCACGGTGCCCCCGGGCCGGCTGCGGGGCGGACGAGACTGTCACCCATCTCCTTCAGGATTGCGCCTTCGCAAGGCAGGTCTGGAATGAGATGCAGTGGTTGCTGTCGAGGTTCATCCCAAGCAGCTCCGTAACACAGGACTCTGTGCTCTACGGGCTGTTCCCAGGGACACACACCGAGACAGACATCACCTGCTGCTGGAGGGCCATCAACTCGGTCAAAGACGCTCTTTGGTCTTGCCGAAACTTGCTGGTCTTCCAGAACAAGGAGATGTCCACGTCCTCATGTTGCAGACTGGCGCAATCCAAGATCCAGGAATACGTGCTGAGGGACGCACTGAAAATTGGTGCAGTCGCCGCAAAGGCACGGTGGGGAAGGGCCACAGTTTAAAGTCCTTCCGCCACGGAAAACCCGGGGGCAGAAATCAGCACCAAACTCCCTCGGGCTGTATTTGTAATTTACACTTTGTGTACATAGAGCACCAAACCTGTAAACACCAATATCGTGCCATGTACAATGCAAGGTGTGTTATGAAATGCATGTTTGAAAAGAAAAAATGTAAATGTACCATCACCCATTCCGGGCTCTGTATTGTAACACATGAAATGTAATTTGTGTAAATGTACCACAATGTACCCTGTTTATTGTACTGAATCGCAGTTGAACAGAAAAACGAGAAATGTAACGAACGGAACTGCCGTCAGCACCCAGATGTATTGTATGGGATTGCTGACCGCAGCGAAATGTAATGAAATGCCATTGAATGTACTGTACAGATTCTTTTTATGAATAAAGTATATTTTGAAATAAAAAAAAAAAATCCGGGAGGGCATTGAGCTCTTCGAATCTCAACACCGAGAGCGTGAATAGGTCAAGCACAGGCAGCGGAAGAAGCGTGTGGCAAACCAGTCCCACACACCCCTTCCCTTGGCAAATATCTGCCCCACTTGTGACAGAGTCTGTGGCTCTCGTATTATATTGTTCAGCCATTAAAAAACTCACTTCAAGAGTGGAAGCAAGTCTTCTTCATTTCCGAGGGACTGCCTATGATGATGATGATGATAACCCTGAGTCCTGACCCTAAACCAGTAACCCCTAATTCTAACCCATAAGCATAACCTCTAACTTCTAATCGTAACTACTAACCCCTAGTCCTGACCCCTAATTGTAACACCTGTCCTGAACCCCAAGACCCAAACCACAAACTCTAAATCGTTCAGTGTCTATAGTCATTGTGATGTCATCAACACCCTGTGCGGAGGGGAGCGGGCAGGTTGGAAGGCCCCTCGTAGGACTGCTCCTGGGCATGGCCAAGGTGGCCATTAACTGGTTCAGGCAGTGGGCAGTCAAGGGGGTCGTTCAGCCCAACTGCCTGCCTCTCTTCTGTGGTTACATCCGAGTCAGGATGTCCCTGGAGATGGAGCACGCGGTGTCCACCGGTACGCTCGCGGCCTTCCGCGAGAGGTGGGCACCGGAGGGACTGGAGTGCATCATCACCCCCGGCAACCAAATTTTAATTTGATTTGTTCTACGTCCAAAGTTTAATTTGATTAATGTGTCAGTTTTAGTGCCCCTTTTAATAAGGGGGCACTTGATTATTGTTTTCAAACTTTAAAATAATTGTAAACAAATCAGGAGCACAAGACGTCAAACAAGACAGGTGCATTCCTGACCAGAATGGTAGGTGGCACAGTCTCCGGCCCATTCTGACTGTGTCTTTTCTGTCTCATCCTTCTCATATTCAACACATATTCCAGACATATTCATATGACAAATGTTTAAAATGATGAAAGATGGGAATATGATAGATAGAAGCAGATTGTTTCCAGTGGTTGAGGTGTCAAGACAAGGAGCCACAGATACCAGATTAAATCTAAGTGATTGATTTTAAAACTGTGATCAAAAGAAACTTCTTCACACAGAGGGCTAGACATTCCACTTCACATCGCCCATATATTGCCCAAAATGGCCTGCTATCGCCCATTTTGACCAAAACGTGGAAATTCAGACTGCTCTTCATATTTAAGGAAGGATATACTTGCATTGGAGGCAGTTCAGAGAAGGTTTACTAGGTTGATTCCTGAGATGAGGGGGTTGTCACATGAAGAAAGGTTAAGCAGGTTGGGCCTATACTCAATGGAGTTCAGAAGAATGAGAGATGATCTTATTGAAATATATTAGATAATGAGGGGGCTCGACAGGGTAGATGCAGATGGTTCCATTCCTGGGGGAATCTAGAACTAGGGGGCAGAGTTTAAGAATAAGGGGTCACACATTTACAACTGAGATGGGGAGGAATTTCTTTTGAGTTTCGTAAACCTGTCAATTCTCTGCCTCCGAGAGCTGTGGAGGCTGGGTCATTGAATATATTTATGGTGGAGATGGACAGAATTTTGAACGATAAGAGAGTCAAGGGTTAAGGAGTGGGCAAGGAAGTGGAGTTGAGTCCATGATCAGACCAGCCATGATGTTATTGAATGGCGGAGCAGGCTCGAGGGGTCAAATGGCCGACTCCTGCTCCTATTTCTTATGTTCTTATAAAGCACTCCTGGCTGGCCACCCACATTCTACCCTCCGTAAATCAGAGGTGATCCAAAACTCAACTGCCCATGTCCTAACTCGAAGGGGGGGTGGGGGGGTGGGGGGGGAAGGGGGGGTGAGGAGGGGAGGGGGAAGGGGGGGGTGAGGAGGGGAGGGGGAAGGGGGGGGTGAGGAGGGGAGGGGGAAGGGGGGGTGAGGAGGGGAGGGAGGAGGGGAGGAAGGAGGGGAGGGAGAAGGGGGGGTGAGGAGGGGAGGGGGAAGGGGGGGTGAGGAGGGAAGGGGGGTGAGGAGGGAGGAGGGGAGGGAGAAGGGGGGGGTGAGGAGGGGAGGGGGAAGGGGGGGGTGAGGAGGGGAGGGGAAGGGGGGGGTGAGGAGGGGGGGGAAGGGGGGATGAGGAGGGGAGGGGGAAGGGGGGGTGAGGAGGGAAGGGGGGGTGAGGAGGGAAGGGGGGGTGAGGAGGGAAGGGGGGTGAGGAGGGAAGGGGGGGTGAGGAGGGAAGGGGGGGTGAGGAGGGAAGGGGGGGTGAGGAGGGAAGGGGGGGTGAGGAGGGGAGGGGGAAGGGGGGGTGAGGAGGGGAGGGGAAGGGGGGGGTGAGGAGGGGAGGGGGAAGGGGGGGTGAGGAGGGAGGGGAGGGGGAAGGGGAGGTGAGGGGGAAGGGGAGGTGAGGAGGGGAGGGGGAAGGGGAGGTGAGGAGGGGAGGGGGAAGGGGAGGTGAGGAGGGGAGGGGGAAGGGGGGGTGAGGAGGGGAGGGGGAAGGGGAGGGAGAGGGGAGGGAGGGGAGGGGAAGGGGAGGGAGGGGGAGGGAGGGGAGGGAGGGGAGAGGGAGGGGAGGGAGGGGAGGGGAGGGGAAGGAGGGGGAGGGGAGGGGAGGGAGGGGAGGGAAGGGGGAGGGAGGGGGAAGGGGGGGAAGGGGGGGGAAGGGGGAGGGGAGGGGAGGAGGGGAAGGGGGGGGAGGGGGGGAGGGGGGTGGCCGGGGTGTGCGGTCTTGTAGCTGCTGCTTGTGCCTGTTTATCTTCTTTCTTTTCTTTTAGCTTCTGTCTGGTCCTTTTTTATCTTCTGTCTTTTTTTTCTTTCCTTTTTTATCTTCTTTTCTTTTCCTTTTTTTTATCTTCTTTCTTTTTCCTTTTTTCTTCTTTTCTGTTCTGCGCTTGCTTTTTTTTCTCCTTCTTTTCTGTTTCCTTTTTGTATCTTCTTTTCTTTTCCCGTTTTTTATCTGCTTTTCTTTTCTCCCTTTTCTTGTGCTGTCCTTTT